>NC_142063.1:216382702-217060559 GCF_059756535.1 Pantherophis guttatus
TAGCAGATGAAAAAAAAAACTCTCTATAAGTAGTCCTCAATTTACGACCGCAGTTGAGCCCAAAATTTGTTACTAAATGAAACATTTGTTAAATGACTTTTTGCCCCATTTTACGACTTTTCTTATGCCACATTTGTTAAGTGAATCACTGCAGTTGTTAAATTAGTAACACTAATGTTACTAATGTTGTAGTACTAATGTTACTACAACAATTTAACATTGTTGTTAAGTGAATCCGACTTCCCCACTGACTTTGCTTAGCAGAAAGTTGCAAAAAGTGATTACATGATTCCAGGACATTGAAACCATCATAGATATGAGTCAGTTGTCAAACATCTGAATATAAATCATCTGACCATGGGGATGATTGCAATGGGCGTTAAGTGTGAAAAATTTTCATAAGTCACTTTTTTCAGTGCCGTTGTAACTTTGAACGGTCACTAAGAGAACTGTTGTAAATCGAGAACCACCTGTATACGGATACTGAGGCACTGGCTAAGCTGAACTGTGTATCATGGCAGAAGATAACACACCACTGCATTTTTAAGGCCTTCATGACTAAACGAAAAAGCCTGGATTTCTGTCCCCAATTTTCTAGACTGACTACCAAAATAGCTTTAGAAGAAACATTTTAATACAGTTCTGCATGATTTCATTATCACTGACTTACATGTAGCAGAAGTCTTTCTGACTGCAGTCTCCTTCTTCATTTCCTATAAACTTTCTACCAAGATCAGCAAACGAGGCAGAATCCTACATCTGACAGCTCATGATAAAACTCTATTTTATTCCCAGGCTCTCATTTCCATATTTTGCTGAATATCTCAGCGCTCCATACAGCATAGGCAAACATGTGATACCATAATTAAATACATTTTTACCACACATAGAGCAAGAACATATGTAACCCTTTAAAGACGGCATGCATTTCTAGTACCAACTTATGCTTACAAATAAGACATTCTGATTTCTAAATAAGGTTTCTTCATAGCCAAATACCACACATTTTAGAATTTTGGGTTTATTGTCCAGTAAGTATACACCTTTTGTATACATTGGCACAATAAGCAGGATATAATAAAATTCTCTTTACAAAAACTGCAGAAATCCTCATTCTGTGGATTGCGCAGAACAGGAAATTAAATGAAATCAATTAACAAACCTGATCCAGTATACAGAAGTCTTAAATCTACATAAAAGAAGGCATTTGCCTATCAAGACAAATGAGATTTCACATATTATCACTTCCCTGGAAATGGCATGCCCATTAATCGCTGAATATTTGCAGCCGGAGGGAAAAGTGAAATGTTTCCACAATATGGCAATGGAAATAAAAACAGGATATTTTAATCTGTAGTGTTAGGCAATTATATTGACACAATGTACTACTACATCTGCAATGGAAATGAAATAATAATACTCAGGACTAAGTGTCTATAATTATATCTTTTCACCAAGAAAAGTAATTGAGAGTACAAAATATTTTTCTCATTACATTTATGATGCTCAGTTATTTACCTAAACCTAATCAACCAAGAAATGAAGCCTTATGTGAAAGGAAGAGTAAACAGGCTGTTGTTGTTACTATATGAATTTTAACATAAAGTCCTGAATATCATAAAATTAACTGTAGGGTATTTTAATATCTGTTCCTCTGAATTTAGGGATCTAATGTGGAGAGATTTCAAACAATGAATTAAGGGGGAAAGAAGGTTAGAAGACTTTATATGGAAAGCAGGAAAAACATATATATGGTGTACATGAAACTGGTATATATTTATTTTACTTTCATCCAATTAAATAGTAGATTGCAAATGGTAACATTATATATACTGTATTTGCTATCAAATAATTTATTACTGTTGCCAGCATTCTAGAACTAGGCAATATTAACTTTCTCATTGAGTTTGATCAAATAAACTAATTATTTTACAATGAACAGAATTATAAATTCTTTCCAAAGGCAGAATAAAAATTGAAAAAGAAATAATAAAAAGTAAACATTATATGTTTAGTAATACTTGCCGACTTCATGAACTTGATATGCAAAACAAAACTCTTTATTTTTTATTGAAGAAAATAAAATATAAAATGAATATATAAGCACATACCTAATTAAACAGGAAAGAAGTGAAAAAGAAGAAACGAAACTTTATAGATATTCAACCATATGCAAAAATTTGACATAGAATACTTGTACTGGTCAAGAGTAATTTTCCATACTTTTAATTTATATGGATAGAAAAAGTTTCCTTTTTGCCTTTTGCTATTAATTTTATTTAATTTTTTTATTTCTTTTTTACTGTTAGCATTTTAGTCTCTTACATATGTCATCTTTCTCTGACATTTTTGCTTTAAGAGTTTTGTCTTTGTGATATATAAGTTACACATAAACTTATATTCCAAAAGGAATTAAGCCCTATGATAAAAACACTCCTGCATTAAATTCTATGGTTAAAAGCTATGCACTTGTAAAATCTATGTTCTCAACTTCTATCATTTCTTAGATCATCTTATTAATCTTTTGCAACTAGAAATTTGCAGCAGCATAATCATAATGCTAGTTATTGAATTTAACAGTAAGACATTTATGACTTTTTTAAAAAGGGGAACCCTATTTAGCCTCTCCAATGACAAAAACAATTTTAATAGCCATGATAGGAACAAAGATAATAATTCTCGAAAAGAAATGAAACAGCTGATGTAAGCAATATGTAGATTAGATTACAATATACACTTAATATTGGAAACTATTTCAGAAGGAGTAACAAACAATATTGTTTAAAACAGAGCCTCATTCATAACAGAGATTGGTTCATAAAGCCACGTCCATTTGTGGGGGGAAAAAAACTTTGAAGTTCTTGAATTACAGAACAGGAGGATTGATGCTGCAAGGGTTTTGCCTCTTTCACTGAGAAGAAAAACTTCTTTGAATCATAAACTGAATTATTTAAGGCTCTTTACTACTTAATGTTCATGCCTAGTTTTCTCTTTGCTATAACTTTGGAATGATCATAAACTCTGAATAGAATGCGAGGGGGCAAATCTGTGGTCTGTGCTGCATACGCTCTCTCTCTCTCTCTCTCTCTCTCTCTCTCTCTCTCTCTCTCACTGGAACTCATCACAATCATAAACAAAGCCAAGCTTGATGGCAGACTTGAAATGCAGAGTGAAGGATGAGCCCTGTTGGAAAGAGGTTCTAGTTATATGTTGCTTTTGGGCTATCATTTTTTTGCTATTTTTTTTCTTACTTTTTAACTGTAAGCCACACAGAGTCATTGGGAATTGGGCACTATACATTGTATAAATGAATAATATTAACAGAGCACTTCTATGTCAAACAAGAAAGTCACAGATGAAATTGAACAGTCAGCAATATTAGTGCTTGGGTGCAACCCCAAAATAACAGAATGATCTCAATTTGAATTAAAGGTAAATCTTTCAGACTGGGGGCGCTCTGTGATTATGCTCCAAGCATAAATTCAGGATAAACTGATGTTGAAAGTTCAACTTTTTTCAATACAACACCAAAAATGCTAAAGTTGGAGGTAAAACAACGTATGAAATAAACTGAGAATTTGCTTTCATTGTGCAAAACGAAGCATGAGGACTCTGGGGAAGCCGCTAAAAACGGTATATGGATTTGTTTGTAGTTGACTGTAGATATATAGTTCATTCCTTGTATTTTAAGAGAAGGTGATAAGTTACTAAATATATATATATATACTTGGTAGAAAAGTAAATTTCTTTTTCTTTATTATATTCCTATTTTTCTTTCTTTTCTATTTTTCTTTCTATTTTCTCTTCTTTCCTACACCTTTTTTTTTAGTTTTAGTTTTTACTGTTGTAACTTCTAATCTTTAACAAAATTACCATCAACGAGAAAATACTGCAATCCACAAACCTGCAGAAATTGATGATATACAGCAAAACTGTTAAAATCTTACAAAATGATACAGTTGAAGTGATACATGTGGATTTTAAGGAAGTACAGAAAACACAGCAGAGGCCATAAAACTGGACAGCATTTATTTTATTCCAGGACTTTAAAAAAAGTGCTAAAGAACATTCTAATGACAATTGAATTGGTATCACATTATACAGTAGCATGGTAATACTCAAGATTTTACAATCCATATTTCAACAATACATAAAATGAAAACTGTGATACATATCAATTGGATTCAGAAGAGGCAGGGCCACTGAAAACTCAATGCTAATATTCAATGAATAATAGAAAACGCAAAAAGACTTCCAAAAAGATGTCTATTTTTGTTTATTGACTTTTGACTGTATAGACCATATCTAAATATGAATAGCTATGGATAGGAATGGATTAACAGTAATATTCTAACTGTATATGACTCGAATCATGTATGAACTTAATTTTTAAAATCTGTGTTAACAATATTCATAAAACTTGATAAAGAACAAGAAAGATATCAACCACACTGGGATTCCAGATCACTTTAAAGATTATGCTTCTTAATGTGCAGCAATGCATTACAATATCCTTAGCATTGCCCTATCTTTCCTTGAATTCAGAGTAACATGTTCCCTGAAGATATAAATATTTTAATAGAAAGGAATGAGGCAAGAATGCGAAGTTCTGTGTTTTTGATCTTTTGCAGAGTGAAATGGGACAAAGTAAAAGAAATCCCTCTCTCTCTCTCTCTCTCTCTCTCTCTCTCTCCCTCCCTCTCTCACCATCACATGACATTGAATCAAAACTGAAGCAAAAAATATATACAGGTAGTCCTCGACTTACAGCCATTTGTTTAGTGACTGTTTGGTTACAACAGCACTGAAAAAAACTGACTTATGGCTGTTTTTCACATTTACAACCATTGCAGCATTCCCGCGGTCACATGATCAAAATTTAGGCGCTAGGCAACTGCTATGTATTTGTGATGGTTGCAGTGTCCTGGGGTTATGTGATCCCCTTTTGTGACCTTCTGACAAGCAAAGTCAATGGGGAAGCCAGATTCACTTAATAACTGTGTTACTAACTTAACAACTGCAATGATTCACTTAACAACTGTGGCAAGAAAGGTCGTAAAATGGGGCTCAATTGTGGTCGTAAGTCAAGGACTACCTGTAAACTAAATTAAGGTGGTGGAGGTTGCCTTAGAGGCAGGCAGGCGGGCAACCAGATACTTACCTCCAGTCACTACCCCTCGAGCAGAAGTACCATTCCAGTGCTGGATCCAATGGTCCCTCGCCGTAATTTCTTCCTCTGTGTGGCTCATTCTCCAATCAGACTCCAGAGACAGAGCCACAATAACTCCTTCCCAAATGACTTACCCCAAGACTCAACTTAGATCAACCCCCTAAACCAACCTATGTAAACAGTAGGATGAACATGAATGCTCTCTTTATTATGGCTTTACTATACTCTTTACTAGACAAGAGAAGAAGTAAGGTTACTTCCAATCACAACAACAACTAAAACAAAAGATGTGAAACTTTTCTGTCCAGAACTGCATTTTGATCCCCGTCTGGAGCAAAACATCTAAACTCACATTTTTAGAACCCCAAACTATTTGCTGCATGTGTTGAAAGATTCATACATAAATGTTTTGCTTAATTCACACAGCAGTGGCTGATAGCATCCATATTGGTCACTCCGTTGTTCTTTATGGTATATTTAAATTCTGGGATTATGTGCCTCTCCCAGCTGCTTTTTCAAAGGCACAAGATTTACCCCACCTTCTGCAACTGGATGACCAGGAGGCCATTTTTTGGATGGACTTTTTACCTATGGCTCAAATCAGCATTTGCACAAGCTACCACAGGAGGCAGTACATAACTCTTCTCCATTTCATACTATTCATTTTTCGGTGCAAACCTAAGAAAATGTTAACTGCATCCACAAAAATATAAAGAATTAATGTAATAAATACACATGTACACATATCAAAGATCTTAAACTGACTGCTAAGGCATGCCAGGACCCTACAGAAGATGTGACATAGCAGAATATTAGAAGGGAATAAGAAAAACATATTTCATAAAAATTTTCAAAGAAAGTGTCAGGTGGTACATTGAAGGCCACATTGATCTGCCTCATCTTACAAAATATCCACGTCAGGACTGATCAAATAATGCCAAGATGACTACAGGTATAAACCTCTTACTAATTATAATAGCCAAGAGCTATGATGTGAAAAGCTGTATTGATCAGACCACGGGCCTAGCTAATCCACAATTCTGTTCTACCTGTTGAACAGCCTATGAGCAGGATAAGAAAACAGCAGCACATTGCTGATCAGGCATCTCACACACTGCAAGTAGTACACAAAATATACTGTCCCACAAAGGGAGCGAATGAGATCAATGACTGACAGCCTGGCTCTCTTTCAGTATGTCTACTTCCAGTTAAGTCCATACAGAGTTTTGGCCATCACTAAATTTTTAAGCAGCAAATTCCTTTGCTATATCAAAAAGCACTGAATCTGTCCGGAATCTCAAAACACTTGATTTTGAAATTAGCCAAGAGAATATAACATTTTTCCTATCAGTGAAATTTTCCTGAGCATCTGTCAAATTATTGATTGTTGAGGTTAAGAATGCAGTAATAATACTTGATCAGCTGTAGGTGAAGTTGTATATCTGAAGGCATTTTTACGAAGTTAAAATCATATATACGACATACCTTTTTTCCTTGATCTACTGAAAAAGAATCCAAACATTCTTTTGAAAGCACCTTTTTTCTCCTGTAACAGAAATCAGTCATTAGAGATCATGAAAGTCCTGTCGAATAGCAAGATTTTTTTATAAATATACATATATAGTATACATATGTCTGTGTGTGTTTGACTATATATAATCTTATTTAATCCTCTTGATTTTAATCACTTTATATTATCTTTTATATCTTTTTAGTATATTGTAAGTTGCCCAGAATCACTTTATCAGTGAGATGGGCAGCATATAATTTTTTTAAATAAATAAAGCCTGTGTATATGTGTGTACACAGACATATATAGTATATGCATACATACATACACATATAACGGTAAAGGTAAAAGTTTCCCTCTACAGATATGTCTGACTCTAGGGCGTAGTGCTCATTTCTGGAAGCCAGCATTGTCCAAAGACACTTCCTGTGGTCATGTGGCCATATGCTGAGGCTCACAGAACGCTATTACTTTCCCATCGAAGTGGTACCTATTTATCTACTCACATTTGCATGCTTTCAAACTGCTAGGTGAGCAAGAGTTGGGGCAAGGATGAAAGTTCACCCCGTCACATGGTGCTCATGTCTTGAACCTGGGCAGTCAGCTTTGCAGCTGACAAATTCAATGTCTTTAACCATTGAGCTATCATGCCCTCTACACACACATATACACACACTATTAAAATACTATGGAAATATATTACAATTATTGTATTAAGATTATGAGTTAATGTGATATATTATATAAAATATATGTGTCATTAATATTGTATAATGCCATATAAATATATAAATATTCATACACACACACAAATACACACACTCAAACAAGCATGCACAGTTGTAGCTTCGCTTTCCTGGCTCTTTCCTCTTTTTTTTCTTGTTGAAACTTCTGCAACCACTGTCCCTGAGAAATAGCAGATTTTCCAAAAGACTAAGTAAGGAGTTCTAAGTCAACTGGTAATAAACATATGATTTTTCTTTCACTTCACATAGATCCCAGCCTTTCCAATAATGTAGAAAATATTTTGAATTTGCACCATTTTGAACTCAAAAGTTTTGAGTCAGAAATTTAAGTGTAAAATAATTTTGATTTATAATTGTGCTAAATTTACCAAGGCCTTCTTATGTCACATAGCAGAGACTTTTTATATAATGGTCTATATTCTTCAAAACCAAATGACAAATGCAAAAAATTGAAATATATTGAGTGGGATTTCAAGAGACTGACTAGGGATGCAGAATGTGATTTTTTGAGAACAATAGTAAGTTGTACATTAAATGTAGACTAAGAGAATGCATGATATTCTTTAAAACCAAGAAAATAGAAACTTTAAAAAAAATGTATTAATTACATTTTTCTTCATCCAGCAGAATTAAATGTAAGATTCAACCAATTGTCTTTTGATCATGTACACGAAACATCTTACTCTAAAATCTTTGGGAATATTTACCAGTATATCTAGACATAGTTTATATTCAGCATAAATATTTCTCAAGCATATTTGCTATTTATGATGCTACAATATTCTACATAAAATTATTCCAGTAATGGGCATGTGTAGAACTGCGCCAAAATTCTCACTGCGTGCAAAGTTGCAACCTAGATTAAAAACTTTAATTGCAAATTAGTTCTACACTTCTCTTCAGGTTTCAGCTGATACAGGTTTCACCTGTGAATTAATATCAGATAATCTTTGGTGGCAATTCTAAAATATATAACTGTAGGCACTAAGTTGTGTTCCGAATATAAACAGAGATATTCACTTAAAAGGATTTGTGGGTAGTGCATGGAAAACCAATTAGAAAATCAATATAGATTTAATTTTTTAAAGTCACACAATTTCAGTCGGAGACAAAATGCTTCATCAAGCAATATGCACTTTATTGGCAGATTTGGCATTATTAATTAAAAGGTACTCTTTCACTGATAGTGGATTGCTGAAGTAATCAATAGTAATAAATTATTCCTATGGATTTTAGCAAGTATTTAAACCACATTCCCTGCTTAATCCAAAAGAAGCAAATGTTTTGTAACTTTGCCAAAGCAAATGTTTTACAGATATATTTTATAGATAATGTAAGAAAATTTAGGCACCTAGAACTTATTGAAAAGACCTATATCTAAAAGTACTTAATAGTTTCTTATTTGAAAACTGAATCTGAACAGAAGAAAAATAATTTTACTAGAGAATGAAATCTTTAGTCTTTTAGACAGGATCATTGAGTTAAGATTTTAAAAGAAACCTTCTGCTTATTCAAAACTATGAAAAATATGTTATTGTTTATTCCAAATATCCTGAAGGAATGACCAAACCTGAAGCTGTATAAAAATTGTAATTTTTAAAGAACCATGGAAAAAACTTCCTTTTATTTGTATCACAGTACTAGTTTCAATTTGATACATTATAAATATTTGATAAGAAAAAGGAGGATTTCACAGGAGCTAAAATTGGCAGACTACTTCCTCAATATCCTGTCAATGCTTTCCCTAATCTGATATATCAATTGTAATTGACAGACAAGATTGTAATTTAGCTCTTCTATAGCCACTTTTTCCCTATGCAATTAATCTAACATCACAACTGAATATATGGAAAAGTGAGATGCATTCTCTCTGTTCTGTGGTGGAAGCAATATGAAAGATGGAGTTTTACTTTCTGATGTAATAAACTAACTGAAGAAATGCTTACTGTAAACAAAGAAAATTAATGTCTCCTTGGAGTTGAGCTAACTCCTAGTGACATATCCATGTAATTCGGAAGGGAATAATGAGTTTTCTTCTAGATTTATTTTTATTTCCAACCTAAATTTATAGCCAGGGATTTCAAGGTAATCTCCTATTCATGTACTAATCAGAGATGACCCTAATTAGCTTCCATGCCAGTTTGGCCACTATAAAGAGACAATAAAGCAAAAAGCAAAATTTCCCAACTCAAGAATTTCAGATTTTGCTATTTCGTAAGTTTTAACAACTGAAAATATATATATTTAACACTGACCTGCAATTGCTCACCTTCTTTTGCCTACAGGAAAAAAGCAGTAAGAATTAACCTTTCCCACTTTTTAGTCTTTAAAGCTAAGAGGTACATTTGCTACATCTTATCCACATCCATTATAGCCGAGTAGAGCTTTTTATTTTATTGTAGGTTCTACAATAAACAACATTCTGGGTTACTGTTATTTAAAAAGTATCTTGCAATAAAAATGAATAGTACCTAGAGGTACACTAGAATAGCAGGCTAGATGAAGCCTGTATAAAAGCCGAAACAATCTTGTGTCTTAAGCACTAGTGCTCATGCTTTACGGCCCAAAGCAGACATGTAACATCAGTCCTATGGATGGTGCTTTGGTTGCTGGTTTATTACTGCTGGTTATAACCTTGAAAGTCTCATGTGCTTGGAGCCTGCAACCATTTGCTCCAAATACAGATAGTCCTTGACTTATAAATGTTCATTCAGTGACCATTCAAAGTTGCAATGGCCATTTTAAAAAAAAGTGACATGACTCTAGGTTTTTCACATTTATGACTTATTTCAAACTTATGACCATAGGTTATTTTACACTTATGATCTTTGCAGCATCCCCATGGTCACATGACAAGGAAGACTGTCTACCCTCCATGATACTTGAGCAAAGTCGGAGAGACAATAGTCAAAATTGCTATGGATAAAATCATTTGGAGGGTAAGCGTAATGTTTTTGCTCTCCATAAAGTATTGCTTCTGTCCTCAGTGGATGACTATCTGCCAGGGCTGAATTATGTAGCCTTGTGCACCCATATAAGGAGAGGCAACTTGGTCAAAGCAGTGTTGTAATGTTGTGAACCCTATCCCTGGTTCCATATAATGTTGCATGCATGTCCCAAATGGATGAAACTGGGGAGGCGGGGGGGCGTGGCCTATACTATTTTTGACATTATGATTCAACAGCTTGTCCCAAAAATGCTTTTCCAAAGGCCAATTGGACCTTCTTGGTTTTTTTATTTGAAAACGTTTATCCTCTTATCCAAGAAGTTTCTTCAGTTCTTGGATGAGAAACAAAACATTTTCAAAGAAAAAAAACAAGAAAGTCCAGTTGCCTTTTGAAAAAGCACCTTTGGGACAACCTTGACCTGGATGATTGGGAATCTCCATAGATTCAACAGCTTCTTGCGTGTGTGTGTGTGTGTGTGTGTGTGTGTGTGTGTGTGTGTGTGTGAAGCAGCGACTATCTTGAGTAAGGTAGAAATAAAATTGAAATTATATATGTATACTATATATTTTTATGTTAAACACAAAAAGAAAATCAAATAGAAATCATATTATTGTGCCCACTTGCAACATATGCCTAAACCATTGAACAGTTAATTATTAAGCACATAGATTTCAATATTCCTGAAGCTATGCTATCCTTCAGCTGAGGTGATTGGAAAAATGGCTATGCTGATTTTTTTTCAGCTGTTTATCAGATCAATTATCACCAATAGTTTTGGTTATTTTACGTTCATTTCTTTTTAACAAACTAGGAAGCAAGCACTCAAAACTGAGATTCCATGTTATATATCTAAGTTTGCTTTCTGGTATTATAAAAAAACAAAAGTCAAACTGACCTGTTCCTTTATATTCTTAGCATCAATTGTCTCATCCTGAACAATCTCAGCTGGTGCCTTGGTAAGATAAATTCTAGTTATATTTGCATAAAAGATGGAAATAAATCAAAGTTTTCCTATATTATCATGAATTAAAGAAAAGTAACTTCTTTCTGCTATTTTTTTAAAAAACCCTTTATACCTTTTGCCCTTTGTTAGCAACCCTGAAGGCCGCTTCTTATGAACAGTAAATGCAAATGACAAATATCCTAAATGATTTTAGTTGCTAAGATTATTTTGGGTTTTAAAATGAAAAAAAAAAACATTAAATTATAATCCGGGTTTCTTTTTACATATCTAATATTATTCCCTATAGTCCCAGTGGTGGGACTCATCTCTGGGGGAATCAGTTTGCCTATTGAGATGAGGTGGACCAGTTGCTTTCATGGTGTCGAGACAATAATTTGGTCCTTAACACCAATAAGACCAAGGAGCTTATAGTGGACTACAGAAGGAATAGATCAGACATTCAGCCCTTGGTTATCAATGGAGACAAGTGGAGCAAGTGCCCAGTTTTAAGGTTTTGGGTATCATCATAACAGGACCTGATCTGGGGCACTCAAATTGCAGCACTGGTCAAAAGGGCCTAGCAGAAATTTTACTACCTGAGACTTCTCAGGAAACAACAACTGAATGAAAAACTGCTGGTGACCTTCTATCGCTGCACTATAGAGAGTATTTTAACTTACTGCACCTGCGTATGATTTGCCAATTGCACAGTGGCAGATAGGACAGCGCTGCAGAGGATTAACATCATTGCCTAGAGCAGTGGTCCCCAACCTTTTTATCGCCGCGGCCCGCTGAGCACGCGCAGGGGTGGGGGCACGGCCCAGGAGCTTTTGCGCACGGCCCATTGCGCACGGCCCAGGAGCTTTTGCGCACGGCCCAGGAGCCTTTGCGCTGCAGCGTTCATGTCCCCCGGCCGCTGCGCGGCCCGGTGCCACGTACTCCACGGCCCGGCACCGGTCCGCGGACCGGGGGTTGGGGACCACTGGCCTAGAGGATCATTGGTTGCCCTCTCCCCTCCTTGGAAAAGCTTTATACCTCCCGCTGTTTTAAGAAAGTTCAAAACATTCTTAAAGGTCCATCTCATCCTGGCAACCCTTTTTTTGAACATTACCATCTGGCAGACGGTACAGGATAATAAAAACAAGAACAAGTTGGCTGTAAAACAGGTTCTCTCCCAGAGTAGTAACTATATTGAATTCTACTGTATAGTGTAATATTAATGCAGTATCAGTGGTTTTCAATTCAATTGTATAGAATGTGAAGGATGTGTGTTTGTTTTATTTTTATATTTTTCTTATGTATGATGTACATTGAAGATGGCATTTAATTTTGCAATGTCAATAAGGTAAACTAAACTAAACTAAACTATTGCTTAAAACAACAAAAAACAAAAACAAAACAAACCTGCTCTTTTATACTCCCAGGATCTGCATAAATCTCCTCATCCTGGATGATCTCAGCCGGAACCTTGGATAACATAAATTCCAATTCAGATTTATATAAACAAAAGTAAACAACTTTCAGCTTTTTACAATTACAGATTAGGAAAAAAGCAGCCAGCTATTTTCCTTTTTGAGGAATACACTGTCTATGTAACAAACCTCAGACTCACTTCTTTCGAGTAACAATATAAACACAAAACCTGTGGCAAATGTCTTATTTTTTTAAATAAACTGATAAAAAAGAATTTATACCTGAGATTTCATTTGAAATAACCAATATCAATTCAAACGCTGTAAAAACAATTAACAAAAAGTAACCTGTTCTTTTCTAATTCCAGGATGCAAATATCTTTTCTAATTTTGGATACTCTGCGCTACAGCTTTGCTTAGAAATAAAGTCTATTTAAGATTTGCATGAACAGAATTCAGTAAAATGAAATTTACCCTATATTATTTTATCACAAATAAGGAAAAAAAGACAAATAGTGATTTATTTCCATTAAAAGCACTGGAGTTTAAACACCTTGTATTACTCTCCACTGTTGAAAAACCAGTAAGAAAACTAATACATTTTATTGTAATCCCAGGATACAAATAAATTTCCTTGTTCAGCTACAGACTTTATTAGAATAAAATACAGTTATGATTTACATGACCAGAAAAAAACAAAACATAAGCTTTCTGGCATAACTTTATCACAATCAGAAAATAAGCCATGTTCTATTTAGATTTTAAAAACTGATTTCTCTACTTTGTACCAGCAAATCAAAAAGCCAGTTCTTACTAATAATTGTGTTCAGTCAGGAAAAAGTTTTTTTTTAATTCTCTCCCTTTAATGATGGAATATTAAAATCCAGGGAATAGACAACCTGTAGAATTTTTAAAAATGATTATAAAATATACTGTATACTGTTGTTTCTTTGAAATATGGGGCACAACCATACCTGGCCAGTAGACGGCAGCAAAAATATGAACATCCCTCTTTGAAGATGGAATAGTTACATAGCATCTTTAGACTAGTAAGGGAAGTCATTCATCTGGAAATCATCTTAACTAAACAAGGCATGACTTTGAGTATTTTCTCATTATATAAGTCAATGTTCAAGAGTCCTGAAGTGGAACTTGGCCAATAGGTACCTAATAAAGCCAAAGCTGGATATGAATCTACAAAGTCAGAGACGTCCTAAGATTTTCACTTCCATAGTATTTTATTTCTGAAGATATAGCATAGACTATTTTTGAATATACATATTAATACTGGTGGCTGTATTTTCTCATAATTTATGTTCACTTAAAAAGAACCTCCCTCAAAAAAAAAAGTTACGTTGTCTGCTACTTAAAATCTGAAATGGAGATCTAGTTGGCAAGATGATAGGTCCTTTACTTTATTAGTAGTCCTAAAAGAAAAACAAACAAAGGCAGTTGGGAATCAAAATTCTAATAAAATTCATTCAGAAAAAATCTATTTTAAACTCACCTGATCAATGGGTATTTCCACTTTAACATCTTTGTCTTCTTGAATCTCACGAGCCTCTTCAATTTCTGTCGGGGATTTATGAGCTATATAGATACTATGCTCTGAAAATAAATTAATTTAAAAGAAATGTTTATCTTACTCTATGGAACTACTAACATAAACAGTGTACACATAAATATCTATAAATGAAAACTGCAGTTACATTGTTTTTGCTAAGCGTTATTTGTAGCTAACAGATATTTAAACCTCATTTTTAAGCAACAGTTGTTTAATAATAATTATTAGGGTTAGTATTTTTTACATTAAGAATCATCCTTATTAGTAAATGAGTAAGCAAAAGGAGATATTATTCAGCTTCAGAAACATGAATTGATAAATAATAGAAATATTTAAATTCCTAAATGTTTAGCCTTCTGCTACAAGCTACTCAGCTTTATTTTATATGTGTGGGTTCAATTAGTATTTCAAGGCAAATTGATCCAATATGGGCTGCCTAAAACCCAAATGCACAAAAAAGGAACTACTGTAAGTCTTGAAATTTTGTAACTCTTTTCTAAAACAAAGAACCAAAATGAGTATAATAAAAAAGCAACAAAAGTACACACATCAGTGAACGTGCATTTGTTCATTGCAATAAGAAGGCTCCTATTAGAAAAGTACATACTGTGTTTTAAACCGTTATTAATTTTTCAATATTGCAATTCTACAATAATATTAGTATAATACAGTATTTTAGGGGACATCATCTTACACTTTTAAGGAAAAAATACTTCAGCATTATCCACTTTGTTATTCCATTACAGCTACATTTATTTTTTGGTGCCTTTAAATCTGAAGAATAATCCCTGCCGTTTTCTTGGCAACGTTTTTTCAGAAGTGGTTTGCCACTGCCTCTTTTCCAGGTCTGAGAAAGATAGGGCCCAAGGCTACTCAGCTGAGTTTGTGCCTCAGGTGGGAAGAGCTCATGGTCTCCCTAATGCTAGCCTGAAGCCTTAACCAAACTGGCTCTCTTCATGTGGATCTACTAAGACATAAAGAGAATGAATACATCAACGTCATCTGATGTGTGATGTACCAGTGTGAGAGAATCACTGCCCCCTTAGTTTCAGTTATTAGTTGTACCACTCTTATCTTTGATAACTGCATCCAAATGTTCAGTCCTTCACATCACTAAGTAGGAACGTTAGCCAATTCTCCAAGGCAAACTGCTTCATTTCAATAGAATTTGAAGGTTTTCTAGTGTGACCCATACACTTCAGTGTCTGCTGTAACATTTGTCTGGTGCTTATGAGTTTGATATTTTTTCATTCCAAAATAATTAGTTTGTTTTTCTTTATCCATGTTCTTGGAGACTTACTTGTATGTTTGGGATCACTACCTCATGGTTTCCACTTCATTTAGGAGACAAAAGATCTAATATTCTTCTGGGAAAAGTTACAAACAAACAGAATTCCTTTTCCTTTAAATAGTAGCACATCCAGATTCTGAAGCAGCAGAGTGTCCCTGAACTATGACACTACCATCTCTATGATTGACAAGTGGTATGATTGTCATGCCATAACCTCATGTAGCTTGAAAAGTTGTACTTTTGATTCATCTGTCCACAGAACATTGCTTCACAAGTCTGGATATTTTTCTTCCAAACTTGAGATGAGCATTAATGTTCTTTTATGAGCCATGACTTCTGTCTTGCTATTCTCCCATGAATTTCATGTTTTCTCAGTTTCTTTTCTTTTCTTGATGTTGGAGTCCTATAAACTTATTTTAACAAAGGTTAGAGAAGACTGCAAGTCTCTAGATATTGTTCTGGGGTCCTTTGTAACTTTCTGAACAATTTTATGCTGTGCCCTTGGAAAGATTTTGACAGGATAGCTGTTCCCTATTGTTCCAAATCTTTTCATTTTAAAACCATATCTCCGACTATAGATGGGTGGATCCCAAAGCTTCATATAAGATTTTGTAATTTCTTCCAGAGAAGCAGATATCAATGTTATTTCTATGGAGGTCTTCAGAAATTTCTTTTGAGTAGGGCACAATGTGCCACTAGGAAAAATCAAAGTTTGTGTAAGATATATAAAGCTGGATCAAATCAGCTGACAATTTACTGAAGTACTTGTTGTCCTAATTAACTCTTTAACTATATCAACCAAATTAGGAGAGGGATTAACTTTTTCACTCTGACAAATCACATGTCTGATGACTCTGTTTATAAAAAAAAATGAAACAAATTTGAAACCTTTGGGTGATTTCTTCACTCAAATTCCGTTTTCATGTGTAATTTTGATAAAAACAGCAGCAGAGATATGCAAAAATCCAGAAAAGAATATACTTTTTCATATAATTGTACATTAAGCACAAATACATAAACATTGGATAGGTTTATCCCAGAAAAGAAATAAGAGCATTTTAAAATACAAACAATTCCAAAATGTATCTGAAATTTTAATGTAATTCATCTTTGAATCTTAAAATGAATATTTTTAATTTGTCAACTTCCAGTTCCTAACCTGAGCTTTGAAGTAACTGAATATGGGATCTAAGCCATTAACAAGTGAAATTTGGCAATGGGTTTTACGGCGAAATTTCAATGGCAAATGAGCAGGGTCTGAAGGGGCTACCAAGATTGTACAAAATATAATGAGAATTTTTTGCTACACAATTCTTAAAGAACAATGATATTACATATTTTGAGAATTAAAGTATAACTACGGTAAATCAATCTTGTAGCTCTAAGTAGTCGCTTAAGCTCAAGAGGTGCCTATGCTAAATGTAAATTTTGAGGCTTTTTCTTTGCACAACTGATTTTAAGGCAAATAATTTAAAGAGGTATGAACAAGAATTAATATTCTTGAAGAGCAAATTCTTCTGTTGAGCTTATAGCACTAACTATGAAGTATTTAAAACGAAACTTGAATTTGGAGACCATTGTTTGCAATTACTGTGACAAATAATTAACCAAAATAGTTTGATGTAAGCACCAATTATATTCATTTCTCAAGCACAAGAAGAATACATGAGTACAATTACAAAGGGCCTTTTCCCACTGCTGTCCATCCATCCCTTCAGAAAGAATATTGTGTGAAAGTTGCTGTTTTCACTGGCAGTCCTTATCTTATATCTATTGTCTCTGTTCCTAATCATTGCCGACATTTTACTTCTCTCCAAAGCAGTGTTTCTCAACCTCAGCAATGTTAAAGTATGTGGACTTCTATTTATTTATAGTTTATTTATTTATTTATTTATAAATTGTATTGGCCACCTCTCTTACCATAAGATAACTCTTACTGTAAGAATAATAAAAAAATATATCTACCTTAAAACAAGAATAAATTAAAACCAAGTTTAAAATCAAGGACAGGTGGGAAGGACAGGGGTGGAATGGGGAAAGGTGGAATCTGTTGTTACTCGATCAATCACTAATCAATCAACTATGCTGTTCCCACATTGGGGCTCCAAGCCAACTGGCAGGGCCAAGTCTTTAGGCCCTTACGAAAGGCCCTTAGGAAAGGATAGGAAGGTTGGGGCCAACCTCACTTAGGAGAGGAACAAGATATTTCAGAGGGCAAAAGGAACAGCAGAGAAGGCCCTCCTCCCAGACCCTGCCAGCCAGAATAATCGGGTTGAAGGGACCCACAGCATACCTCCTCTGCCAGCATGAGTGGGATGGGTCAATCCCAGTGTGGTGAGATGCTCCCTCAAGCAAACTGGACCCATGCCATGAAGGGCTTTAAAGGTCATCACTAACATCTTGAATTACACCCAGAAACAGACCAGCAACCAATGCAGTTTGTGGAGCAGTGGTGTTATAGGGGCTATTCTTGGGGCCCCCAAAACTGCCTTTACCAGTGCACTCTGCACCGGCTGTTGTCTCTGAATGCTCTTCAAGGGTAGCCCCATGTAGAGCTCATTACAATAGTTCAACCATGAGATGACTAGGAACTGAGCGCAGGAAATCCTGATCCAGGAAAGGCCACAACTAGTGCACAACACAAAGTTGTACAAAGGCTCTCCTAGCTGTGATAGCTACCTGCTCCTCGAGCAGGCGTCACAAGTCCAAGAGAACCCCCAAGTTGCAGTCCAGAACTGATTGAGGCAGTGCCACCCCATCCAGAGTCAAAGATGACAAAGTCCCAGATCCTGGAGCTCCGGGTACCCAAAAATATTCAGCCAAAGCCTGTTTTTCCTCCATCCAGGCTCCCACAGCCTCCAGGCACCGTGAGAGAGCAGCCATAGCATCACTTGGATCACCAAGAGTAGAGGCATACTGTAAATACCTCAACCTTTGATGACGGATGATGTTGCCCAGTGATTTCATACAGATGTTGAAAAGGAGAGGAGAAAATATTGAGCCCTGCAGCACATCACAAAATAGCAGCCGAGGGATGGATCTCTCTGGACCAATACCCGGAATTCTTCAGCCAACCATGCTGTCTGAAGAATTCTGGGAATTGAAATCCACACAGCTTAAAGCTACTGTGGTTGACAAACACTGCTCCAAAGTAAAGGTGACAAAGCTTAATAGATTTTATACATCTTGAAGCTGGAGTAAGGGAAAAACATGACTTTAATGCTAGTATAGTGAAGGATGACTTAACTCCCAGATCAAATCTGGGCCATAATTAAGTGCAAGTAGGAAAAGACCCAATGTCATTCTGAAATCTTAGGCACCAGCTACATTATGTCATGTTACCATCATTGGGAGACACAGGTCTAGGAGCCTGTCTTTCTTGCCTTGCTTTGTCAGATTTGGCATAATAAACGGAGATCCTATCTCCTCCTCCTTGTCGTGATACTTCTATGGGAGTCACAATGCGATCTCTTTGCTTAGGTCCTTCTATAGGAGGCTGCAACAAATACAAATCCCAAAATGATGGATTTATTTCTTTGGGGTTCAGAACTCTCTCTCTCTCCCTCTCTCTGCTCTGGAGTGCCAGTGTGGTATAGAGGTTATGATGTTGGATTGCAAGTGGGAAGACCCAACATTAGTTCTCTCTTAGGCACAGGGGTCCTGCCTTGGGTACGAAGTAAACTGGGTGACATTGGGCCAATCACTCTCGCCCTACAAAGGAGACAAGGGCAAACCACTTCCAAAACCTTGCCAAGAAAATGCAGGGACTAGTCAAGGCAATCACCAAGAGTCAATACTGACTTGAAGGCAAAATAAGTAAAATAAAAAATAAAATAAGTAAAAAGAAGAGTAAAAAGGAAAAAAGTACAGCCATATACTACATCAACTCACGGTCCAGTGGTAACAAAGAGAAATGGACTGGAGAATGAGAACATATGGCACACTTCTTTCCTTTGTTAGAAAATATCCATTTTTAATGACCATTTCTTCAGCAATTGTTCAAAGGTACAAGGGGCTCAATGATTTTTATGCCCTGTCCTCAAACTTTGGGCTGTTATTGTAGCCCAGAGTTAACATGACCTCCAACCCCTTCTAAGGTGCTGCCACAAAGAAGAGGGGTCAATTTATTCTTCAAAGCACCTGAAGGCAGGACAAGAAGAAATGGATGGAAACTAATCAAGGAGAGAATCAACATAGAACTAAGGAGAAATTTACTGACAGTTAGAACAATTAATCAGTGGGACAACTTGCTCCAGAAGTTACAGGTGCTCCAATACTGGAAATTTACAAGAAGAGATTGGACCAACCATTTGTCTGAAATTGTACAGGGTTTCCTGCTTGAGCAAGGGTTTGGACTAGAACAGGGGTCACCAACCTTTCGGACCTCAGAGATCACTAAATTAATAATTTTAAATCCCGTGGACCACTAATATGAATCCAGCGCATTTGACCCGTTTCCCACAGAAAACAATACACCAGAAGCTACAAAACCTGGGTGGGCATGACCAACTCAACTCCCACCCAGTTACATGACCCTCCCTCCCAGCCATGCCTACCCAGGTTTTGTGGCTCCTGATGCCTTCTTTTCTATGGGACACAAGTATCTCTCTTCTCATCTCTCTCTGTCTCTCTTTCATACTCTGTCTCTCTCTCTCTCTGTATCGCTTTTTGTCTTTTTCTGTCTTTCTCTGTCATCTCTGTCTTTCTCTTGTCTCTCTCTCTCATCTCTCTGTCTCTCTATCTCTGTCTGTCTGTCTGTCTGTCTGTCTGTCTGTCTCTCACCTGTCTCTCTGTCTCTCTCTCATGTCTCTCTCGCATCTCTCTCTCATTCTGATTCTCCGGCACTCTCTCGGTCTCAAAGGTGCTTCTTCAACCTTTGTTGATGCTGGACGCACCTCGGTCGCTTGGGGAGATGCATGACCTTGCTCTCTGCCCTAAGACACTCACCCGACCAGGCTGCAGCCGATGCTCTGCATCGTAATGGGCTCCAGGAGGAGGAGGGGATGCCATCGCCCCCATTGTGAAGTGTGCTACATTTAACTGTGCTGTGCAAGGTGCTGCAAGAGCAGTGGGCAGGCAATGGAGGAACCAACAGCAGTGGCAGAGAGAAACGGCTGGGCCGAGCCAGTGTCTCAAGGCTGAGAGGAAGTCATGTGTCTCCCCGAGCAACTGAGGTGCATGCAGCACCAAAAAGGGCCGGAAGCGCCCGCAAGACCCAGCAAGAGATGAAGAAACTACAGGGGCGCTTCACTCCCACTCTGGAATATTGAACAAGTCTCCATTTGCCGCCAACACCCTTACCTTCTCAGGCCAGGCGAGGAGTGATTGGGAGGGGAGGGCGAGGGGCGGGACCAGCCACAGGTGGGTTCAGCCAAAAGAGATCCACAGCAGGGGGATGAAAGAGCTGCAGGTTGCCGACACCTGCTGCTTCGGCCCGCCTGCACTGCCATCACCACCCCTTGCCGCAATAGCATCTTTACCTCGTTCCGGTCGGCGAGGGCTGCACTACTCCTTGCACGTTGCACCACCAGCAAAGTTGCAAGTTGCACATACTACACTCTACGGCAGAGATTTCTAGCCCCACCACAAGCTGCCTGGCTGGTCCCATATTCCAGAGCTCTAGTCACAGGACTGGCCCATTGGTCATCCCGAAACACCTGATTCACCCGGGTGCACTGTGGACCACCAGTTGGTGACCTCTGGACTAGAAGACCTCCAAGGTCCCTTTTCTCTTCCAACTTGGTTATTCTGTTCTGTTTCCTTGCACTCTGCAGCCCCTGCTATCCTGCATCTGCCAGCACCTAGCTTAATACGGTGATGAGCAGGAGAGCCCAAAATCCTGTATTCTGTATGTATGATAAGGAAGAAAGGTAGGATGTTACATCAGCAAACTAAGAGTGGACACAGAGTAAATCCTTAACTCTATATTTACACCCTATTACCCATCGTGGTCAATTGGTTATATGATGCTGAAGAATTAGTGCCATTAGATTTGGACAAACAGCCAAATTCAAGAATGATCCTCTTTCTTGTATAAACTGCACTTATAACAAACTGGTTGCTAGTGAGTTGATGTATTTGACTATTATATTTTTGGGTTTACCAAGATTTTGCTTTTTGCATTGCCACAAGGCAAGAATAACATTTGTGCTGTGATGCTAAGGTATTATATTTTGTAATAAATGATATGCAAAAATAGTAAAGTAGTAACTAAAAATCATTTAGACTGAGTGTTTGCCCATATAAATTTAGCTCAACGGCAAGACTTAATGGAGCTCAAGCAGTATTCAGAGTTAATGTTATATATGCACTGCATATTTCATAGTATTTTAAAACAAATTCTTACCTTTTTCAGAGGGAGTTTTTCTGAAGGTTCTGGTGAATTCAAAAAATTCCTAAAATGCAAAGGACAATTTACCTAAATAATTATTTATAAATGTAACTGTAAATCATATTATTGTAATTATCTTTATTTAATAGAGTTAAGAACTACCATTCAGATTCATAAATAATTTTTAGATTAGTTGATCACAAACTACTATAATCTCAGTAGTGAGCATGAGAACAATTTTTTAAAGAAGTAGAAAGGTGATAGAATAGAAAACTTTTCACAGACATCTTGGGATTTAAGAATTTGCAGTTGTATACAATCTTTTATGAGCCTGGGCTAAAGGGAAAAAAATCAATAAAGCTAGGATAAAAACTAAATTTGTTCAAATTTAGTTTAATTAAATTTAATTTAATTAATATAGTATAATTATTCATCACATATTCCCTAGACATTTATCAGTAGGTCACACTAAAACTTTCAATATGCTGACATCTTTTGGCAGAATTCTAGGGCTGTACCCTAAACATTTCAATGCTAGACATTGTTCGCTCCTAATTTAAGGGCATGATCTAGTTTTCGTACCTAACATTTCTTCCTAGATTTTATCTTTCAGGTAAATGAAATTTATTTACCGCTAGATACTGTCCTGAAAGCACTTCATTCCTGTTTTTCCTTTCTGATGTGAAACAATTCAGACTGCTTGCAACCTAAACTGTTCAGGATGGACAGTACATAGAGATAAGGGAATGGAACATTTCAGATCCCACAAAGTTCTGAATGAAACAGGCATGTTTCAGAGCTAGACCACTCCCAGGACTTTGCAAATCAGCTCCAGATAATAGTTTGGCAATTACTTTGAGAAATTGCCAAGTCACCCACAAAACATCATGTTCTAGAGAACTCTGGTAATGTCTGGAACAGAATGGAACATTCTGGTATGTTCTGAAGCCATTCATTGCTGAATTACTAAGTTTAACATGCCCCAGTATTATTATTACAGTCCATCCATAACTTTATTTTTGGAATTTGTCTTCATATGGCCTATAGGCACAATTTTCGCTAGATACTTTCTTTGTTGCCCTTCATTGTCTTTGTCTCACCTGATTTTTTAAAAAGTTTCTTTTAATAAATAAACAAATTGGCATGATGTGGAGTAAAAATATCATTTACTGATCTCATGTTAATTTACAGCTATGTATTTCAGCCCCATAAAAGTTTCAGTGAGAATGCAGAAAATATCTTGTGGAATTAGTTCATCTTATTGATATTTTATGTTTGTGCATCCTAGTCTATACTTGAAAAATGCTGAGTCAAACCAATTAAAATATTTTAGGCTGGATATACTTGTAATTTAGTCTTCCTAACAGCTTTCTAACTACCTCATTAAGTAACTATAGCCTTATCTCCAACCCTCTTGATTTCAATCCATCAACGTGCACACATTTCTAGACTATAAACTAACACTTAAACTTTCTATTTGTTTGGCTACTTTTATCAACTTCATTCTTCTTGGAAAAATATGATGATACTGAGAAGCATGAAAATATTTGTGTAATCACCAGCTTATAAAGAAATACCCACTTCCCATATTTTTTCCTCAAGTTACAAATGTCACTTGATATTCAAACAGTCACTTATATAAGCTGCTAATTTCTTAAACAATTTCCACTATTTCATAATGTTATCTATATAGTGATGTTAAGGAGGCCCCCTAGAAGAAAACATGCTTGCATACTTTTTATGCTGTGTTTTTTTTAGTGGGCAAATATTCTTCATCTGAAGAAAAGAAATTTTAGGGTGACATTAGGTAGTAGCTAAACAACAAAGAATCTTGTAACGTTATAAAAACCATAAACTTACATTTCATGGGCTTTTACCTCATAAGGATCACCTTATACAATTCCATATTTTATGGTGGTTTCCTATTGCAGGTATGTTTTACCAACTGCAGCAGAATTGCAAATGACAAATCTGTGATTTTTTTCCGCACAAAAAATAATAAACTTTGGTGCATTGTTGTTGTTTTTTAAAAAAACTAGATTGTTGCCTGTTATGTAATCTCTTCTGCTTCTTATTACTTGCACTTTCAAAACTTAATAGATGGGGCTCTCCTTCCATTTGAAAGTGCATACTGAATATGGTATGTAGTACGGAACAATTTGGGTGATTTTTAGTTTGCTGCAAACATCAAAGATTATGTACTGAAGTGTGTGGGGGGGGGGGGCATTCATTGGTAGTTAAATCAGAGCACTACAATGGTTTTCGAGTCTATTGCTTTTGAATTTACTACCCAAAATGGCCAAAGTGGGAGAAACAAGCGGGGAAAATAATTACAAGACTGCACTGCATGATCTTCACTGAAGCAAAGAAACTCAGTTTGTGCTCATCCTAAGTTTATTTTATTTTATTTTATTTTATTTTATTTTATTTTATTTTATTTATTTTATTTTATACTCCATTCCTCTGCTCACAATAGAATCCCTTATGCCACCAGGCTCGAAATTTTTGGCCTGGACAACCTGGAATTACCTCGCCTATGGTCTGACCTAAGCATAGTACCCAAAATTGTCTGCTACAATGTCCTGCCTGTCAATGACTACTTCAGCTTCAACCTCAATAATACATGGGCAAACAATAGATACAAACTCTAGGTAAACTGCTCCAAACTCGATTGCAGAAAATAAGAATTCAGCAACAGAGTGGTCAACGTCTGGACTGCTCTACCTGACTCCGTTGTTACATCCTCAAACCTCCACAGCTTCAACCTTAAACTGTCTACTGTGGACCTCACCCCATTCCTAAGAGGTCCGTAAAGGGGGCGTGCATAAGCGCACCAGCATGCCTACTGTCCCTGTCTTACTGTCCCCATTTATTTATACTCGTTTCCTATGTTCTTGTCCATGTTTATACTTATACCTGTTATCTCGTACATGTTTGACAAAATAAATAAAATAAATAAAAACAAGTGTGAAGAATAATTACAAGATTGTACTGCATGATCTTCACTGAAGCAAAGTTATTTGCTTCAGTGAAGCGGCTTACAATGCATTATAGCTTAACGCTTTGTAAGCCGCCCTGAGTCCCTGGAGAAGGGCGGCATATAAATCAAATTAAAAAAAAAAAAGAAACTCAGTTTGTGTTTTATTTTTCCTAAGTTTACTTTTGCAATGTTGACACTTAGCAAAACAGGTTCTGTATGGCAATAAACTATATAATAACTGTTAACAAAACAAAGAGATCAAGGACTAACATGCCCTCACCAAGCTCTGGAAAGTTCCTAATGCAGCTCTGTGAATCATAAAAATCATGATAAAGAATAGATGTTTTTGAAGCTGAATCTCCAGCAATGAACTGAACTGAATGCACTGAAAATAGCTAGCTGTGAATCTCTGGATAATTTTGAGTGGATTACAAAGTGTTTTTTTTCCCCCTCACTAGATCTGAAGTTTACTACAGCTTATCAAATCAACATGACTTGATCTTGATCCTAGAAAGGAAGAATCCAGCAGAGATGGTTCAATTCCATGAGATAAAACAGAAGGTTAAAAAAAAGAGACACCATTAGAAATATTACAGAAAAAAAATGATTAAAATAAACCTAACTTAGTTTGGATTTCCACATTTTTAAAGGCTGTTCAACTCTATTTAGAGTACTGTCTCTATTGTTAGCTAGTAGATTCAATCTAGGTTTTTCATGGAAGACAAAGAACGTCTTAAAGACAATAGAAGAACTCCCTGCTATCCACTTAAAAGAAATATATTATTTAGAATACAAGAGTGGTGTTTTTTGAATTCCCTATAGGAATCATCTCCAAATCTATACATTATGGAATGTATTAAATTTTAAAAAATGGTATCTGTTCATTATGGAATGGCAGGGGAATTAGAGCTTGCTTTATAATATTTTACATATCGCATATATGGAACAAAATAATAAAATCAGTGACTAATATATTAATTAGAAGCATGCCTTCAATAATTAAAAAATAAAGGAACAGCAACAAAGAGATAGATACCATTGTTTTAAAAAATCTTTGAATGATTTAACTCAATATTATTGACATATTAACAATTAAGCTATCATATTATATATATTAAACAAGTACTTTATTATTCCAGCAAACTAATATTAAACAATTTAGAAGTAATAGAGACAAATGAGTGTATTTAAAAAGCTTTGGGTTAAAGGAAGATTTAAACAGTTAAATCTGCAGATCAACTTCATATTTTTCATTTCAGCCAAAAAAAATTTTTAAAAAAATAACTCCTGCAATATACATGCAATCCAAGTAATCATAAATCTTTATCTTAACTCTAGGAAAAATAAGGTTTTTGGCTCAGCTAGAGCTGGTTTTCAGCAACTAGCTACAAAAGATCAGTTTAGATAAGTCCCAGCTTACCGACGAATATTTTCTGGAACCTTAGGATGTTGCCAGTATGGCAAACGCTGAAATCTTTCTTTGCCACATGCAACATAAAATTGGTTATCTTCTAATTTATCAGGTCCATGTATAGGCTGACCATTTAAAGTAAACAATCTACAAAGAAGAGGAAATTAATATGGGTATAAGTATACCTAAGTGACATTATAAACTTTACTCACCATGAAATGTTTGTTTTTATATTTTGAATTCTATCTTTGGTCTTCAATTATGTAAAACCAAAACAGAGAGAAGTACTGTAAACTTGAGGGACCTCCAGATCCAAGAAGGAACAGAATGGAATTATTATAAAAAGAGAATTAAGAAACAATAACTATAAAAATATATAGAAACAATGACCAAAGTGGAGAGATAATTTTCTGGTTCTAATATTGAGAAAATTGGTAAACATTGCATTCAACTCCAAATTTTAGGCTGGGTGGAAAAAAGCAATACACATTAAAATACCTTTCAGTGTAAATCAAGATTAGATCTTTACTGCAAGTTAAAGGCAAGTACAGAAAAAAACAGCTTACCTGAAGCTTGCAGTGCTATCCATTGGCAATGCTGCAAAGAAATGTGGTTACTTAAGTTATAAGCCAAATCATGCACCCCAGATGCATGTAGAAATCTCATGTTCCTTCAACTTGCATGCAAACTGACAAGAGTTTTAAATATTCAAGAGCAAAAACAAATTAGACAATGGATTCTTCCAAACGATGGTTTACAAAACCGAAAAGATCCTCAGAATAACAGAGTTGGAATGAAGCTTAGAAGTCTTCAAGTCTAACCCCCTGCTCAGGCAGGAAACCCTATACCACTTCAGACAAATGGCTGTCCAATCTCTTGTTAAAAACATCCAGTGTTGTAGCATCCACAAGCCATTCCAATGATTAATTGTTCTATCAGGACATTTCTCCTTAGTTTTAGGTTGCTTCTCTCCTTGATTAGTTTCCATCCATACCTTCTTGTCCTATCTTAGGTGCTTTGTAGACTCCCACTTCTTTATGGCAACCCTGAGATATTGGAACACTGCTATCATGTAACCCCCTAGTCCTTCTTTTCATTACACTAGACATACCCAATTCCAGACAACCATTCTTTGTATGTTTTAGCCTCTAGTCCCCTAATCATCTTTGTTGCTCTTCTCTGTATTCTTTCTTGAGTCTCAACATCTTTTTTACATTGTGGTATTAACACTTCACGTGATCTTGATTCTATCCCTCCATTAATGCAGTCTAGGACTGTGTTGGCTTTTTTGGCAGCTGCAGCACACTGCTGGCTCATATTTAAATGATTGTCCACTAGGACTCCAAGAGCCCTCTCACAAGTACTACTGTTGAGCCACGTACCACCTATCCTATACCTGTACATTTGATTTTTCTTGCCTAAATGTAGAACCTTACTTTTTCTTTCTTCCTTTGTCAACAATAACAACAGTTTGAACTTTTAACTCAAGCATACATGTTTCACTATAAATCATGTTTACTTTGTAAGTCCTAATTTAAAGTATAGTTTAGGGAGAGAGAGGATTCCCAGCAGTGGATGTCAATTTGGCAGTAATCTGGGCAAACGATGAAAATTTAAGAAATATGGTATTTACCACCACTAGTACCAACAACAGGGTGTGAGAATTATTGTCCTCATATCTTGATAGAGTGTTTAGTATTTAGCCACTCGCAAAACATTTTATTACATTTGATTCAGCAGCAATGTTCTTCTAAAGTATTAGTACCTTTGGTGGTAGAGATTAGGGCTTCAAAAACAATTTAAAACTACTTCAGAACTTGTGTAAGCACAAGCATGGATTGTGTGTAAGCCTGAGACAAAGATAATTCTGTTGTAAGAGTTTCATTAATCATGTTACTTTATCTTTCTTTTTAAGCTCACATGGAAGCCTGCAAAAAGCAGCTCACTTTAATAAATAACAGACTGTCAACCCTGTCTTAAATTCCTGCAAAATCTATTATTTTGATTATTATAGTTTCCTTAAAAGTTCTAATTTAACTGTACTTTTAGGAAGGGCCAAAAATAATATATTAAGTCCACTCTTATAAGGAGGTTACTATTTATTATTATTTAGCATATGGCATCAGAGGTCATGCTATCACCGATATACAGATTTAGTTTAAGTAAAGCATCAGCATATACATACACATACATATGCACATAAACGATATGTGGACAATACAATATAGGAGATAAAATGTTAAATTAAGGTAAAACCATAATAACATTACTATAATATGGAGCCATAGAATTCCAATAGGATAGATGTTATATTTCAATATCTAAGGAAGCTAATCATCTAACTGCTTCTGGTGTGGTTGCAATGAGATCATCCCATGTGCTTTGAAATTTCCTGACGAGGCATTTTTGAACTATATGTGTTATAGTTTGTTCCCCACTTAAAGAGCTTTGCTTTAGTTCTGGCATGGCATGGCATGGCCTGTCCTGATTGTATTCAGGTGGCTCCATATTTAGGGGGGGGTGCGGGTTGCCGGGGGGGGGGCAATTGCATTCCTGGAAGTGGTTTTGTTGGATCTGTGTGATCTGTTTGGTTGTGGTTATTAAAAGTCACCTATCTTAATCGCATTTTTCATTCTTCTAATAGAAGGTTACTATAAGACTAACTTACCTACGAATACCCCCAGAGCGAGGAATTACTTTTTCATTTACAAGTGCAAGGACACTATTCCAATAATTTAGTGTAAATCTAGGTATAAGGATTTTCATGGGCGGTATCAAGAGATCTCCATTTGTGAAAACACTGTCAAAAACAAAAATATATAAACCTAATTTTAATAGGAATTATTGAAAATACGTAAGCAAATCATTTTGATGATGTTTCATTAAGGATCCAGCCACATCCAGCAATACATTTTAAATCTTAATTTATTGAATAAATTCTAAACTCCTTAGGTTGTTAATGTTCATATTTCAAAAATATAAATATGTCTAGTTGAAGAACTCAAGGTTTGGCTTTTGAAATTTTATTTTCTCTCTATAGCAACTGAAGATGCCCTCAACAATTCCCAGAGGAAATAAAGTGCAATTCTTTTAAAAAGCTAATAAAATCAATTGGTTTTTCTACTGAGACCTGTATTAGAGAATGTTTCTTCCTCAACCTATAACTACATATGGAATTATTGTGGGACTTAAGCATGCTAATCCAGATATGGTTAAAATGAAATCAATGGGACTTATGCTCCTAAGAAACTATGATTGAGATGTGGATACAAAAATCTTTGTTTAAAAAGAGTGAATTTGGATCATTTATCAGATAGATAGATAGATAGACAGACAGACAGACAGACGGGAATATATATATATATTTCCATTCTTCCACTTTTTCTTTTAAAAATCATACATGTGTGTAAGAAAAGAGAATTTATAACAAGCTTTGCTATGCAAAGCATTGTTCTCAATACTGCTGTTAACTCCCTTAAGCATTTTACTTAAGTGTGTATCTGTTCCATTACATGAAAAAGTATAAAATACAACTCAACCTCAAGGGTTGAAGAATACTGTGATACCAATGTACAATATAGTTCTGGAAAATTAATCTACTTTTTAGTTTCACATCCTACTTCTTTATCTATAGCAATATTTCATTGAAACTATTTGCAGCAACTGTAGATTGTTGCTCTAAGTATTATTAAAACTGTTGCATATTATCTAGAAAAAACATTCCAATATCGTTCTTAGTACAGCAACATACCAAAATCACAATGTATTCACTAACCATCTAAATCAATTATGTAAATCTGGTTTCAGGCCAAATATTTATGTCTGACTGATTCTTTAAAACAGGATTCTAAAGCAATGGAAGTTGCATTTATAAGATATTTGGGGCCATCTAGTGGAACTGTCATTATACACATATTAAAGTTTCTTTGTTGAAATAAATTTTAGTGGCACTTAAATACATTTAAGGAAAGATTCATTATCTGATCAAAATAAAGGCATAGTCAAGCCATTTATAAACATTGTAAAACATTGTCCCTTCTTTTTCCTTTTTATATATCCCAAAAGTTTGAAAAACTAAGATTGATATTAGTGCTAACTTTATCAAAGTAGCTTCATCCTTGTAATTTCAAGGAAATGAGATGAATAAATTACTCAGAGGTCAGTACTGAAAACATAATATATGAATTTCTCAGGATCTTCTATATAAAAAAGAATTTGCTGTTTGCTAAAGTGCTCCAATTGGAGTCTTGTTGCAACAAAAAACAAGTAAAACTAATGTCTGGAATCTGGATGCTCCTACATAAACCAAACTGACCTCTTTTATTTGCTTGCAAGCCTTTGCCCATCAGATAAACAAATATTCCTGGAAGATACCAGATTGGAGAAATTTGGCTTATGATTTTATTTTTTATTTTTTGTTTGATCCCACATCTGCTCCAGAGTCCAGAGCAGCATGCAAAATTGTCTTCCCCTATCCCCAGAAAAGCCCTGTGAGGCAAGTAAGAAAGAAGCATAATTAGGCCCAAACTTACTTTTTTGACTGTTGTGAGCCACCCAGAGTCACTTTAGAGTTAGATTGCCCAAAAATTTAATATAAAGTTATTATGATTGGTCATATAGTCATCCAGATGTTTATAATGAATTTGGCATTTTTATCCATCTTATTATTCTATATTGAACCAGGGATCTGAATTCTAGCCCAACCCTCAAGCCATCTTCATATATACTTTTTCAGTTGGACATAAATAGCAATGTAAGAACTCTTACAAACTTACAGTCGTAACAAATTTAAAAATAAATACTCACTTAATATTTCTTGGTTTATTATAAATTGATTGCCATTTGGAAGGAACTTTTATATTACTATGGACTACTGGTCGAATCTGCAAGAAACAGAAAGACTCCAGAATCTTAAAGGTCAGATCATGTTTGCCCCAGATATCTGCACAGCTGTAGACAACACCAGATTTGAAATCCAAGTACTTTTCTAATTATTCAAATTCTGACCAGAATGTATTGCAAAAAAAAATTCCTTTAGAATTTAAGAAATATTATCCAAGATTTTGCTTTGATTGTACAGACTGAACGGCACTCATAGTTCTTACACATAAAGTCCCACGACTTGTTGTTTTATAAATTACAATTACTTTCAATTTTTAAAACATTCTTTTCCATCAGAAACCAGAGTTCCATTCTTGCTCCCTTGTGAAAAACACGGGAGCAAGCAAGGGATATGTTTTCCCCCCTACTGTTTTTATTTTAAAAGGTTAGAAATATTTTGAATTGTATTCCACAGGGAATGTTGAATTCATTGCAATGTTTGCTTCACTGGAAACTTCTGAATAAGTTTTGTACATTCACCAGCTTCATGTAAGGTGCTGATATGGATATTTCCAATTCCACAATTGTATGATTGATTTTGTACATTACCCTAAACCACAGATTGAATATTCTTGAATTATTCAGTAAAATGCAATGTTTAGGATCTTACAATAGACTTTGTCACATTACAGTCTTAATGTGCACCTCTAGAATGTCACTGTCATAAATAAATAAATAAATAAATAATTTTATTTCTATACCGCCCTTCTCCCGAAGGACTCAGGGCGGTGTACAGCCAATTTAAAAACACAACACACAACAATAATTAAAAATTAAAATAATTACATAGATTTGGCCGATTTAAAACCCCAAACATTTAAAATACCCCAATTAAAATTATTAAGTTGATAGCCCTGCCTGGCGGAACAACAGGGTCTTCAGTGCGCAACGAAACACTCGGAGGTCGGAGATCTTGCGTATTTCCGGGGGCAGTTCATTCCACAGGGCTGGGGCTCCCACAGAAAAGGCCCTCCCCCTGGGTGTCGCCAGCCGACATAACTTGGCTGATGGCACCCTGAGGAGACCCTCTCTGTGGGAGAGACTCTGTGGGTCATGTTCTTTCTTTGGCCCTCAGAGATGATAATGGAGGAGGAGGAGGTTTTCCATTATATAGCATGGTTTTAAACTATTAATAGGCCTATAATTACTGTGAAGCATGTTTTTCATAATTTTACAAATCAGTCAATTGTATACATTGGCTTTGTAGTTCAAGGATCAAATTATTTGCTTCTTCCAATGACTGCGACTTTTGATATGTTTACTTTTTCCTTCTACTTCTCTCTCTCTCTCTATCTATATATCAGGGATTAAGTGCTCCCGGTTCGGACCAGATCATCCAATCCAGTAGCAATGGCGGCAGGTGGTTCGGAGAACCGGTAGCAAACATCCCTGCGCCCCGCCCATGCCCAGCTGACCCACACAATCATCAGTTGCTTTAAAAAAAAATTTAAAAGCATTTTTTCTACAAACTCTTCAGCCAAAGAGGTTGTAGAAAAAATGCTTTTAAAAGCCTCTGACGATCCCAGCTGAGTTGCCTGATCTTCAGAGGCTTTTAAAAGCTTTTTTTTTTTACAACCTCTTCGGCCGAAGAGGTTGTAGAAAAAATGGTTTTAAAATAAAAAATAAAAAAAAGTTGGTCACGCCAACCCAGTCACATTACCCCCACCCCCACCCCCCACCCAGCCATGCCCACAGAACCGGTAGTAACAAATTTTATATTTTACCACGGATACATATATATATATATATATATATATATATATATATATATATATATATATATATAGAGAGAGAGAGAGAGAGAGAGAGAGAGAGAGAGAGAGAGAGAGAGCATATACTTAACCTACATTTGACTACAACGCAGCCCAGTAAAATGCTACAATTGGTTGATAAACATATATGTGTGTGTGTATTTCATATATTATGGGTTATCAACCAATTATAGCTTTTTAATAGGCTGTGTGGTATTCAAATGAAAGATAAATATATGAACTCTCTATGGCAAAGGATTTCTATATTTTACTAAACCATAACATACTGAATTAAATTAAGTTGGTACATGATAAATTGATAAAATGGAGTCACTGTTTTCTTCAGAAAATTATTGAATATGCATTGATGAGATACTCACCACCTCATCCCTCTTCTTTCTTTCAGGTTTCTTTGCCCCTATATCAGAGTAACTGCAGAAAAGTATAATATATCACATTCTCATTAATTTGTCAACCAATTTGAAAATAGGGTCCAAAAGAGAAATCTGGTCCAATAGAGCAGTCTTGTCTTATGTAGAAGCTTAATGTACCCAGATTCTCTTCAATCAAATGGCAAAACTACAGTAAGTTATGCCATTACTAGGGAGAAAATGTATGCAATGATGAACATTAGAAGAATAGGTTTAATAGGGAGATACTACTGGAGTTCTCACAATAGATATTGTGAGCAGCAAAAAAAAAAAAAAAGCTAAACAACAATACCACATCAGTAAGCAACTTGTGCTGAAGTGTTGGTTTACTTTAAATGTCATCATTTACAAGTGTTAGTTCAACAAAAGCAATTTCACTGCTCATATCTTTACATACATTTAAAAATGTATAACCCACAGAATTTCAATATTATTTAATTACCCCCCCACCCCAAATGATGAACAGTATAAGCAGGAGAAATATATTTGATCTAAGAGCTAAACAGATAATAAACTCTCACTTATGTCTATTTTACAGGATCAGTTTTTATTATTGATCACTCTTTACATAGGTCTCTAACAAACATTTCTATTTTTGGTGACCCTCTGTGGAGGAGACAGGAGGTACACAGAGGAACATACAACCCAAGAATTGAGGTCCCAGCAGAAACTCTGAAATTAACTCTCAGATAAATAGTCTGCATGACATGAAGGGAGTTAGATATTTATGGGGAATTACACCTGGGTCAATTTTGTGCTTAAATCGAACTTCAAAATTCAACCCCCTCTTCCACATACTCTCCCATTGATACAAATATAATTATATTTTTAAAAATTGCCCATTTTATCATACAGATTTTAATTTGTTCATCCTGTTTCCTTTTCACCTGGGTCAATTTTGTGCTAAATCCAACTTCCTTAAGACACTCATCAATAGACTCTTTGTTATTCTCAGGACACATGAAACCTTCACTCGCTTATCAAGTTAAAAACATGTCATGGGAATTGCATAGTGCCATGGAGATTAATCTCTTTTTGCTGAAATAGACACAGCAGACATAGTTAATTACAATGGAAAAGGAACTCTGATCATTTGGTATCTGGGAATTCACCAGCAAATTCTGAAAATTTTCAAGAGGTCTGAGGTTCTTCCTTTCCTTCTTCCCTTCCCTTCCCATCCATCCACCCACCCACCCATCCATATTATTCTTATAATACTGTATAATTCTAATCAGCAGATCCCAAAATTAACATTTCATTTCTTTCAATGTTTCACAAAGTTCCAAAAGTAGTTTCCAAGTAGAATTAAATTAAGTCAATGTTTTCTTTAGTCAAAGCAGTCAATTTCATCATCTCCATCAGCTTCACTATCCATTCTTCCATTATAGGTATTTGTAAGTCTTTCCACCTTTGTAGCATATAAAAATCTCACTGTTGTTATCATATATAAAAGTGATGTTCCATAAGATGATTTCCATTTGCGTGTCCATTAAACCCCCCCCCCCCCAAAAAAAATCTCTGGTTTCAATTGCACATTAACTTTTAAAATCTTCTGCATCAGAATATATGCTTGATCCCAATATTTCCTAGCTTTCTTGCATGTCCATCAAAGATGAAAAAGTGTACCCTCAGTTTGATTACATTTTCAATGAATATTAGAAAATCCCTGTATATTTATGGTAGCTTATCTGGTGTCATATACCAGCAGTACATCATTTTATAAAAATTCTCTTGAATAATTTTATATTGAATTATAATCTTAAATTCAACCCCCTCTTCCACATACTCTTCCATTGATGCAAATGTATATTTTATTTTTAAAAATTGCCCGTTTTATCACACAGATTTTAATTTGTTCATCCTGTTTCTTTTTCAATAAAAGTTTATACATCTTAGCAATAAAATGATCATCATTTATACACAACTCCACATCAAATTTAGTCTTACCATGTTCAAATTCATAATTCTTATCAAGCTTAAATCTTCTTCTTAACTAAGCATAGGGAAACCAACGACATGTAAAACCTTCCAACAGATCAGCAGATCAACATGTTAACCATTTTTGTTTAAATACCATTTCCCTTCTCAAACGATCTTGGTGTGACAAACATACATGGATTTTAAGAGACATTTTGCCTTATATCTATTCTAAATTCTCAATATGGCACATCTATCTATATTAACCTTAACTTTATTGTACCACAAATAGCTGTATCAACCAAATCTTAAATTATGTCTTTCCAATTCCAAAAACTGCCTATTTCAGGGATGGGTTTCACTTACCTTTGCTACTGGTTCGCTCACGTGCGCACACACACTTCACTCACGCACGCACCACTTCTGCGCATGCTCAGATCATATTTGAGGACGTCCAGGCGGGTGGGCGGAGCCTCTCACCGCTGCTGCTACCAGTTTGCCCAAACTGGAGAAACCAGTAGCAACCCACCACTGGTCTATTTCTAGGGATGAAATGCTCCCGGTTCGGACCAGCTCAGGCGAGTAGGTAGCGATGGAGGCGGGCAGTTCGGAGAACCAGTAGCAAAAATCCCTGCCCCCGCCCCCGATGCCCAGCTGAGCCCTGCGATCATCAGAGCCTTTTTTCCTTTTAAATGGCTCTGACCAGCCAAGCTCTGACATCCCAGCTGAATTGCCTGCTAATCAGGCAACTCAGCTTGGATCGCCAGAGCTATGTAAAAGAAAAAAAGGTTCTTTTTTTCTCCCACCCCTCTCCCAGCCTCCAGCTTGCTTACCTTAGCTGCTGATGATGATGACAATCGCAATCCATGCATCAGCAAGCAATTGAATCTGCCTGCCTGCAATCAAGCTCATCGGTGAGCAGCTCTTTCTGCCTGCCTGCCTTCCTGCCTGGACTTGTGGACTTCAACTCCCAGCAAAGCTGGCTGAGGAATTCTGAGAGTTGAAGTCCACAAGTCTTAAAGTTGCCAAGGTTGGAGACCCCTGTTCTTTGGGTAAGTTTTTTCCCCTTTGGGAGCTTTAAAAAAAAATAGTTAATTGGGTTTTTTTTTAGTTGTTCTTTTTTTTAGACCTAGCCATTTAAAGTTTAAGAAGTTTTAAATTTAGCTGCTTTTATATAAAAATAAATTAAAATAAAATAATATTTGTGCAGATTTCTGAGATTTAGTGTGTTTCTGTAGTGTTTCACTCTAACTACACAAACACACAAAATCTCACAAAGCTGTATGTGGAATTTTGTGTGTGTAAAGTGTGAAAGTTGTTTTTTTGGGCTTTTTGTGGCTGTGTGAGGTTCCTGCTTGTTGCGGGACCATTTTAAGTCTAGCACAGCTGCTTTTACATTGTGGGTGAGCCAGTTGTGTTGTGTTGTGTTTTGTAGGTTAAAAAAGGGCAAAGAAGTGACATTGACTTGGCCACGCCCACCCACCTTACCACCAAGCCCCGCCCACTAATTAAGCCAAAAATTTTAGATTTCACCCCTGCCTATTTCCTAGAGTCACCCACTCTTTCATCCATATTAAAAAACAAGCTGCAAAATACAGCTTCAAATCTGATAGTCCTAATCCTCTTCTTTCCTTAGTATTCAGCAGCACTTTGTATTTAATTCTAGGCTTTTTGCCTTGCCAAACAAACTTGGAAATATCTTTTTGCCACTGCTTAAATGTTATATCAGTCGTCAATGTAGTCTGGAATAAAAATAACATTCTAGATAAAATATTTATCTTAATCACAGATATTCTTCCCAACTGCATTTTTTTCCAACTCAACATATTCTAACTTCATTCAAAACTTTGACAGTTATTTTGACAACATACAGTTCATATTAGTCAAGACAAAACTAAAATATTTAGTCTTTTTCTCAATTTTAAAACCAGATATTTTTCATCAGATCATTTTGACCTTGTGTAGTTATATTTTTACCAAGATTGTTTTTTGTTAATTAATCTTAAAAATGCTAATGCCAAAATCTTTTTATCAAAATTTTATCAAAAATTCAATCCCTTCCAGAGGGTCTTGTAAAATCAAAACCAAATCATCATCAAAAGTTCCCAATTTAAAGGTCTCATTTTTAATTTTTAGACCCATTATCTTCTCATCTTGTCTAATAGCTCTACTCAAAACTTCTCTGTTTCTATGGAAAACAAGGCTACATCAAGAAAGAACAAACACCACAAGATGAACCATACTATTCATTAAAAATTAGCTGTATCTACACTGACCTTCATTTTATTATAATTGAGTTCATTATGATTCTAGGAAAAAAATTAAGCATCTAATGCCATTTTGGGCTTCAAAACAAAAAGAATTATAATTGGGTATCATTATTAAGGACATCATATACTAAATCCTAACCACAGCTTTCTCCAATAGTTTATGTAAACATTAAGCAGCACAATTCATACAACAAAATCTACAACACTCCAGGAGTTAATTCTATTTTTTTTAACTTTAAATTAAAGTAAGAATAGTAATGCATTTTGACAATTCTATTTCCTTTTGCAAGATAAAGGAACAGAGGCTAAAATTATGTCTTCTGTGCTCTGTAAATAGACTGGCCAGGTATCACACAGTAAGTACGTCACTACAAAACAAAACAAAACAAAACAAAACAAAACAAAACAAAACAAAACAAAACAAAACAAAACAAAACAAAACAAAACAAAACAAAACAAAACAAATCATTATCTTACAGTGGGAATTGCAGGCAGCAGCCTATTTCATTTAATATGAATACCAGCTCTCATCAACTAAGCAGCCAAGAGGTACCAAGTTTCAGCAAATTCAGTAATAAATTACAGTTCAACAAATCTGCAGTCCAGTTTTCATTTATAGATAGTCCTCGACTTACAACCACAAATGTTGAGACATTTGTTAAGTGAGTTTTGCTCCATTTTACAACCTTTCTTGCCACAGTTGTTAAATAAATCACTGCAGTTGATTAGTTAGTAACCCGGTTAAGTGAATCTGGCTTCCCCATTGATTTTGTCTGAAGGTCACAAAAAGTAATCACATGACCCCAGGACATTGCAACTGTCATAAATATGAACCAGTTGCCAAGGGTCTGAATTTTGATCACGTGATCATGGGGATACTGCAAAAGTGGTAACTGTGAAAAACGGTCATGTCACTTTTTTCAATGCTGTTGTAACTTTGAATGGTCACTAAATGAACTGTTGTAAATTGAGGTGTGAGTCTCAATTATCCTAGTGAGTCTTAATTATGAATAATTTTGCATATAAACAAAAGACTTTGAGAACAAGTTTAGATTATAGAGCATATTGGAAGTCATTTCCAGTTTAATAGTAACAACATATTTTAACCAACTGAACAATGAAACATTATCATAAAAATAATTCTTAGTCCTTTCAATCCAGTATAGGCAATTGTTAAATGGATAGATTCCTGGTAAGCAAATGATTTTACCAGCTGGCCACTAATTTATAGGCAAGCCAATCACTACAACTCCCCCAAAATTAGCTATTATTTAAGCCAAATCAAAATTTTTATCACTCTCCAGTTTCTTAAGGAAAAACAGAAAGTATCAAGTTAAAGATCTAATTATTGGCCTATACCAGGGGTGTCAAACTCGCTGCATCATGTTGCTGACGTTTTTCCCCTTCACAGAGCTGGGGTGGATGTGGCCTGCGCGAGACTCATCCAGCCCATGGGCCACCAATTTGACACCCCTGGCCTATACTGTAATACCTCTGTTCTTTATTTCCTTGCTCCAGCAAAAAGAAGTATGTAAAGCACTCTACTCATTGGCTATATTCATAAAACATACAGCTTGGTTAGCGAATTACCCATTTTTCTCTGAACAAATCAATAGCTTGGGACAGGGGTGTCAAACTCGGATTTCATTGAAGGCTGCATGAGGGTTATGTTTGATCTTGGGGGGGCTGGAGTGGGCATGGCCAGGGGGAGCATGGCCAGCTGACCATCACTCGTGTCGGGGGCACCTGTGATGGCCCGTGCACTCTTCCAGAGAAAACAGGCTCCCAAGCTCCATTTTCTCTGGCAGAGACACCATGGGCCACTTCTTTGCTTTTCCAGGGCAGCCCCACAGGCCAGATCTGAGCACCCCCGGGCCAAATCCGGCCCCCGGGCTTTGAGTTTGACACACCTGGCTTGGGATCACACAACAATCAATGGTAAAAAGTCAGGCCAAAAATAAAACTGAGAGGTCCTTGGTACTCTCTGAGCTTGATTGTTTTCTTGAAAATGTTTCATTACCCAAACTAGGTAACATCATTAGTGCTAGTGTTAAAGATAAAATTAAGCAAGTTTATGTGGCTACTAAATGTGTAATGGATCTAGATGTTGCATGAATACAGCCATCTTTTCTTATCTCTTTGCAACTCCTTCCCTACCCAGTTAGACAATGGCAAGTAAAAGAGAACAGACTGACTTTCATATTGCACTTAAGCCTTAAATAATTAGATAAATCCAAGGCAGAGGAAGGAATAAGGAATATCAAATTAGCAAATAGGGTTGTGTTGGAGCAGATCAGTTATATACTTCCAAAGATGGACTGCCTATGGAAAGATAGAACACAGTGCAAAATAAAAATATAAAGAAGTTAATATTTCTTACATACAAATTCTAGATTAACTAACTATTTGAGGCATTTTCTATTTTGTGGGATTTTAAAACCATTATTCAGAGCATTTAATCCCTAATATATATCAAGCAAGCTATAAATACACTGACTTAATCAGTTTCTAATGCTGATTATGAATACTGCAAAGGCAAATGCAGTTCACCTACCACAAAGATGCAGAAAAAAAATCTTTGCCGCAAGGACTTGAATTTCCCACTAATATTTTCAGTGTTATGCTAAACTCCGCTATCAGCATCTTTTTTTTTTCTTTTGGCAATACTGAATAAAGGTTTAAAATTAGCAGCGTGCAGATTTTCTTTGGAATTTATACTACCTGGATTGTTATCTAATAAAATCGAGGAGGAAGGAGAGAAGAAACTTTGCACATTGTGATAAACTTGAACAAAACTTTTAAGATCCAAAGGACTGCAATGGTCCGGTCTTCATACTTACTTTAGTTTCCTAAACTTCTCCCTGCCAGCAACCACATATCTACCTCCCTGCTGCAATTCCGGGAGGTCTGTAATAGTATGCCCTTGTCCGGGTGTATAGAGCTTCCTCACCCCAAAGGGTGTTGGCACACTTTCATTCAGCTGGATCATGAAGGCTTCAAAGGTGGGCACGTATCGAGGATTGATTATAAATTTCCTCCCCATGTAGAACGGATCCCCGTTACGGTAGACCCAAATTGTCCGGGCAGGGGTAGAATCTGTTAAACTGTACATCGCCCTAGGTCGGGCTGTCCCAATCATGCTGAATCTACTACTTTAGATCGAGGGTTGGGGAAGGTAGAAAATACATCTAAACAAAGACAACTATAAGATTCCTATCTACACCCCCCCCCCAAAAAAAAAAACACAAAGTATGTGGGGCAAAAAAAGACCTTCAGAGTCTGTCTAACCTCCCGTTTAAAAGATCCTGCTTCAGCAACCTCCTACCTCATAGTGTCACCAACACTGATCCCCCCCACCCCAAGCTCCCCCCCCTCCCCGACAACTCCTCAGATGGGCAGCTTTGTCTCGCCCCCTTTCACCTCAACCCACCGGGCTGAACGTCACGCTAAGGGGGAGGATTGTGACTCACAGATTACACCAAGTGTCCCGGCGAGGGAGAAGGCGGTGCAAGACGAGAAGGGACCTCTTCCAGTACGAAGCTTTCGCCCAGGTGGAGAGGGCGGGAGGAGCTGCTTCTTTCATTTCATTTTCATTTCATTTCATTTTATTAAATTTGTATACCGCCCTACTCCCGAAGGACTCAGGGCGGTGAACAGGCACAAAATAAAACACATAAATACAAAAGTATTTGTATTTGTGCTCTGCAGATCGGTAAGAGAGTTTACTCAGTTCCCGGGTCTGCTGTCGCCTTTCGCGCGCGGGAAAATCTCCAAGAAAGATTTTGAAACGTTGCTGTGTCGGGAATGGTTGGTTCTTCGCTTGTTCAGGCACAGCCTTGGAAAAGAGAAACTTTGTCCTCAATCCAGGATGGGGAGTACGAGAGAGAATTAAAGGATTTGCAGCAAAGGGAAAGCGACGATCGATAAACACGGCAGAGGTTGAGCTAAATTCGGATAGGAAGGGTCACCCTTGCAAGGCAAGCTTAGAGTATAGGGGATTGTTTAGAGAGAAAAAAAAAAGAGAAACTTCCAATAGAACAGAAGAAACTTTTACTTGTAATGATGATTAAAGTTATCCAAGCAGGTAGGAGATAAAAATGTTCAAACTAGTATAAAAATATGCAAGTAACAATTAGTAACTTGGAGGAAAAAGCGGGGGAGGGCTGCCAGAATATATTTTTTTATTATTTTGCAAAACCCCTTTTGGTTTTGGTTATTTTTTTTAAAAAAAATCTTTATGTGTTTTGCTTGCATGCCTTAGCAGTTAAGAAATAGATATTTAAAACAACAGAAATTTCAACAGATTCTTAGATCATCCTTTTCAATTCTACACAATCCAGAAAACTTAGGTTACATGGGTAACCTTAGTTAGGTTAAATCTTAGTTTTAGTGTACGGCCATCAGCTACTGTAATGATGACTTGCTAAAATAGATTTAAAACAAATTCTATGTCTCAGAAAACTTCGAAGAGAATATTTCAGTTCATATCCAAAAATATCTTCCTGAATATTTTTAAAGAGTCTGTTGTGCTTCAATTTAGAATTTATACCGCTAAATATTATTTGACTTCCTCATAATATAAATTGCCTTCACTAAAGGGCGTCAGAGTAGTTTTCAACGTTTGGTATGCTAAGCCATCATCAAGCTTTGGTTTATATTACATACTTTACTATGTCTTTGTTTGTTATGATTATGTAAAAATGAAAACTATTTGCTCTACAGAAAACCAAGGGAATAGGTAGTGGTACAATATTTTGAAGCTCTTGATTTGAAAACATGATTTTAGAAAGGACAGCCATTGTAACTTCAAGAATTTTTCCAGGCAATGTTTATTGAAGATTTATTTATTTGGATCCTATCTTTATTATTTCTATAATAACTCAAGGTGGTGAACATACCTAATACTCAATGAAGTTTACTCCTGTTTTCCCACAATTAATTACCCTGTGAGGTGGATTGGGCTGAGAGAGAGAGTGCTTGGTCCATAGCCACCCAGCTGGCTTTCATGCCTAAAGCAGGATTAGAACTCTGAGACTGAGATGAGCCTGCAAAAAACAGCCATTAGCTGGTATCTCTCTGCCCTCATTCTCCATGTACTAGTGTGCTTCCTATAGTCACTGTGGAAAGGAAGTGTTATATTCCTTATAATTTAGATATCTGAAGCCATCTGTCCTTGTATTAATTTGTTGGGCTGCCCTGAACTCATGCAAATTCCAGAGCTGACTTGAAATCTGTCAGTGCATTGCCAGGATGCTATGAAGCTCATGTGAGTTTTGGGAAAACTAGCAGCACTTTGTTTTTCCAGGATATATAGAACAGGCTGTTTTGCCCAGAAAGGAATACCTCTTCATCTCACATCTCCCAAATTTTCTCTGGGTTCTTGTACAGGAAAAAACAAAGAATACCATTCTCTGTTAACAGAGAGACCCTTTGACAACATCAAAGCAGAATCCTCTTTGCCTTCTTAGAGTAGATGAACAGAATTAATGCCAAATACAGTGGTAAGGTGAACAGGTCCTCCTCTAAAAATATAACAAAGACTAAAATAGCTGTTTTCTTGTTACACTCATTTTTCCCATCCTTTCTGTTGTTTCTTTCAAAATGTAGGATGTTGCTAAGTGAGACATTTGTTAAATAGGTTTTGCTCCATTTTATGACTTTTGTCAGAGTTGTTAAGTGAATCATTGCAATTGTTAAGTTAGTAACCTGGTTGTGAAATGAATCTGGCTTCCCCACTGACTTGTTTGTCAGAAGGTTGTAAAAGGTGATCACATGGCCCCAGGACACTGCAACCATCATAAATATGAACCAGTTGCCAAGCATCCGAATTTTGATCACATGACCTTGCAGATGCCGCAACTGTTGTAAATGTGGAAAATGGTTATAAGTAACTTTTTTCAGTGCTGTTGTAATTTTGAACAGTTACTAAACAAACTGTTGTAAATCGAGGACTACGAAAAGATCCATTGGTCTTTCTGTGTTTTGCCTGTAGGACATACATAGGATTTTTATATTTAGCAAAGTATGATGTACATCAATTGTATTACAGTATATAAAATCATTAATCAAGGTTATATATTGGTTTTATAGAAGACTCACTCCAGGTGGCAGACTTGTGCTATTTTTTCCTCAGACTTCCAAATGTTCTTTTATGTAGGAGATAATTGTTGGGATGAGATAATTCTTGGAGGGGCATATGTGAAGTTAAACAAAATAATAAATTCAGATCTAGAAAAAAAAGTACTTGAATATGTGCATTTATATTGAATGTGGTGGTAAACAATCTACTCTATCCCAGAAGGTAAAATAAATAATCACTGTTCCGTTATACAGTATATCAATGACCTATTACGGTATCTACAGATTTGCTATTATTAATGATGTGACCTAGGTTTTGCGTTCCTGAGCTCATCTAACAAACAGTTCTTGGGATAATCTGAATTTTTTATTTTTCATTCATTCATTCATTCGTTCGTTCATTTATTTATTTATTTATTTCGAATTTATATACCACCCTTCTCCCGGAGGACTCAGGGTGGTGTACAGCCACAAATAAGAAACATAAAATACAAACATTAAAAACAATTAAAAGAATATATATCGATTTGGCTCCATAATTTAAAAAGTGACAAACCAATTAAAAACATTTTAAAAAAATTTAAACCAGCCCGGCTTGCTGGAAAAGGAAAGTTTTAAAGGCACGGCGGAAGGCACTGAGGTCTTGGATTCTCCTTATCTCTGGGGGCAGCTGATTCCAGAGGGTAGGTGCCCCCACAGAGAAGGCCCTCCCCCTGGGGGTCACCAGCCTACATTGTTTGGCTGATGGCACCCCGAGGAGGCCCTCTCTGGGAGCGCACAGGTTGATGGGAGGTCATCAGTAGCAGCAGGCGGTCTCGAAGGTAACTAGGTCCTATGCAATGGAGCGCTTTAAAGGTGGTAACCAAGACCTTGAAGCGCACCCGGAAGACCAACTGGGAGCCAGTGCAGCTCACGCAGGAGAGGTGTTATGTTCAAGTCTTAGCTATATATATAAAAGCAAAAACCACTCACGCATTAATCACGAAATCTCCAGAACCATAAAGCCTACAAACTTGAAATTTGTCATGTAGTGCTCACTAAGAAAGGATTTTTCAAAATGACCTATATTATTATTAACACGCTCTGATGCTAAGAAGTTCTACTCCCCCTCCCCACCTGCAAAGAAATCTGTTCCAAATGCAAAACACAAGCAGAGGAGTTTCAATTTTACTTTCACAGCAGGAAGCAGCTTTAATACAGAACACTTAAGCTAAGCCACGCCCAGCCTCCTTCCTGTCTCCTTCTTGCTCACACAGCAAATAGTTTCACTTTCCAAGCAGCCCTCTGATGCTAAGGAGTTCTACTCCCCCTCCCCCTCTGTTCCAATTGCCAGTTGCATTATATTAACACACTCTGATGCTACGGAGTTACACATTCTACATTAAGTTTCAGGATGTAAGTGTCAATTTATCAAGCTCAAGCACATAGTTTCGTAGCAAAACACAGGCGTCCAGCTAGTAGCTTTACATTTCAGTAGTCATTACTTTCCTGAACATTATATGCATTGGCCGAATAATTGCTCATTGGCCACTTTCATTTTATATCCTCCAGAAAGGACTGATCTACAAAGCTTGTTCTTTGCATGACAATATCAGGATCACCCACCATGGGAAATCTGAAGTCTGGAGGCAGAATTGTTGATAGGGTGGGAAGGTTGGATTCATCACTCATTCCGTTCCTTCTTTCCTCCCAGTGTTTCCCCTTGAGAGGTTAACATACATACTATGTAGCATGTGAATATTTGCATCTGTATACACATTCTGTCTCCTAATCTCACAACAGATGTAGCCCATGGAATCAAAAGGTCCTCGCTTAGATGAATCAGGATGCAGTAATACATATACAATGTCAGGGCCCAGGGAACTGAACTAGGCAAGTGATTTTAATGGCCACAATATATGCTGTGTTCATATACCGTATTTTCCGGTGTATAAGACGACTGGGCGTATAAGACGACCCCCTACTTTTCCTGTTAAAATATAGGGTTTGGGCTATACTCGCCGTATAAGACTACCCCTCTTCCAACGCACACCAAATAAAAATTAAAAAACATCAGATTTGATTTCAATATGGTAATTTTAATTCAAATGCTTATGCCTTTCCAAGAATCTAGTACACCAGGATACAGTGGCCTTAAATCTGTTGCTGTGATCTGGGTTAGATTTGGCCCACTGAAGTGCAAACAAACGTATTTTATTTCGTGTCACTACATAACCGTTTTGGCGATGCTCATTCACCATGTCTGCTACATGTTTTTCGAGTTCTGGCCAATGTGGGGTGCCTCTTCTTAATGCACACTTACCCCTTGGCATACTCTTTAACGCTTTTACATTTGCTTTCCAGTCCCGAACCATCTTTTCTGTTACTCCATATTGTCTTGCAGCAGCACAGTTATTATGTTCCATGGCAAAGTTTACAACTTTAAGTTTAAAACTGGCTTCATATTTCTTTCTTCTTGCTGGTGGAGCCATGATGGGGTCTTGACTGTTATATTTGTATACTATACTGTATGTACTGTTGCTGTACTGTATGTATTGTTGCTGTACTGTAGAGAAAGGTAATGGGCTACGCTAGGTGTAGTGGCAAGAGGGCTATTTTGTACCAGGTTTTTTTCCTTCACCCATGCAGCCTTGTCGAGATCCGCACAGCTTCATGAATCTGAGTTGCTGGCACTGACTGATGACATTGACAGAAAGCTGTGCCAATCTAGTCAAGGCTGCATGCTGCTGAATGCTGGAACCAGCTGGCTGCTGAGCGGAGCTTCTCCCAGGCATCTAGGGGGGTATTACCGACGCTCTGACTTCCTCAGCTGACCCCCACTGATGGCGAGGTCCACCGGTCTGGGGAAGTCAGAGCATCGGTAATATCTCCCTGGATGCCTGGGGGAAGCTCTGCGCAGCAACCAGCTGGTTCCAGCATTCCAAGGAGGTCCACGGTGAAAACGGCGCCGCGGTCGACCTGGGCCAGCGCCTTGCACACCTGGCTCTGCGTCTCCATTATGAGAAGCTCCATGCGACTTCGCATGTCTCTGCCCCAGTCGCGCAGCTCTCGCAATCCGCTCACCGGAGGAGCCATGAAGTGCTCGCACCGCCTTGCCAGATCTTCCTCATCCTCCTTTCCCCATGGCTTTTCCGGTTGTAATTGCTGCTGCTGCCGCCGCCGAGGCTGCTCCTTCATCTCCGCCCGCCGCACCAGACCCAGCCCGGCCAGCACCGCCGTGGCTCCCGCAGTCCAAGCGGATTGGCACCCGGGCTCGCACGCGAAGGGTGGGAGTGCGCAGCGCACTTTCCTGGCTTGGCGCCAATCCGGACGGCTGCAGTAATGGTGAGAGCGGGCAACCTCGGGAGAGCCATTTCGGGACTCCGTTTTGCACGTGTAGCGGATCCCAGTTACCAAGAAACCCGGAGAAGAGGCACAAGGGGGGTTTATCAAAAAGGAGCTTTAAAAGAGGTCTCGATACAGAGGACGCGGCAAGCATGGACACCGTCCATACAAACAGGCACCAAAGTCTCATTGCGGCAACGTTAAGCCGCGACTTTACACGCCTCCTAGTTTTAGGCTGCTTGTTCCAATGCCTTCGCAATAAGCCGGCAGAATCAAAACTCTTTTTTTCTTTCTTTCTCTCTCTCTCTCTCTCTCTCTCTCTCTCTCTCTCTCTCTCTCTCTCTCTCTCTCTCTCTCTCTCTCTCGGCGGCTTTGAACCCGTGGAATTGGGGGGGGGAGAGGGGGAATGTTATCAGCAACAAACAACAACAAAAAGTGTGTGTTTGTGAAGAGGGGAGGTAGTGGTAAAGGCGGCAGACCGGTTTTTTTTCCCCCAAGCCGATCTCTTTCGCAGCGTATCCAGCCCGACCCCATTCAGAAGAAAGGCTGCAGCCGGAAAGAAACAGGGGGGGAAAGACATCTGCACCTTTTGTTACATACACACACACGAAACCCACAGTTTTCTGGCCTCTCGTGCAGATCTGTTGTGGGGTGGGGTGGGTGGGAGCCACATAATTCCGGGAGGCGAAAAGGGGCGCAGGGATATTTCCAGAAATGAGCGAAATAATGCAATCCACGCAGCGCGCCCATATTCTCCCGTTCAGATTCTACCTCTGGCTGAGAGAAAACTGCCTTGAAAGTTTCTCTGCCCCCCCACCCTTTAAACCCAAGACCCTGCCTCGTTTGCAGACTAGAGCACTTCTTTCCCCCGCCCGATTAGCCCAGGTTAAAATCTTAAAAGCTCGGGCGCCCCTCAAGCCGCTTCTCTTGACATCGGGATGAACGAGAAAGCCGTTTTAGCTTCACCTATTCTTCCACACACACCCCTCCACCCCGGAAGGTAATTTAGCGCTGCTCCTCCTTTCCCCATGGCTTTTCTGGTTGTAATTGTTGCTGCTGCTGCCACCGAGGCTGCTCCTTCATCTCCGCCCGCCGCACCAGACCCAGCCCGGCCAGCACCGCTGTGGCTCCCGCAGTCCAAGCGGATCGGCACCTGGGCTTGCAGGCGAAGGGTGGGAGTGCACAGCGCACTTTCCTAACTTGGCGCCGATCCGGACGGCTGCAGAAGGAACTGGGCACCGGCTGTCATGTCTTTTCTGCTGTGCGGGATTCGGCACCTGGGCTCCCGGGGTTTAAGCCTCTGGGCCGGCCCGCGCTGCTCCAGGATGTTCGCTTCGGGCTTCTTGGAATCGCTGCCGGGCAGTTCTTCCCGTTGGGGCGATGGTGGGTGGCTGCGAGCCTGGAAGAGGTGGTGAAATGCAGAGCAATACCTCGTGGGGAAGGAGTTCGCCGTGGCTCCTGCAGTCCAAGCGATGCCGATCGCTGCCACCCACCATCGCCCCAACGGGAAGAACCGCCCGGCAGCGATTCCAAGGAGCCCGAAGCGAACATCCTGGAGCAGCGCGGGCCGGCCCGGAGGCTTAAACCCCGGGAGCCCAGGTGCCGAATCCCGCACAGCAGAAAAGACATGACAGCCGGTGCCCAGTTCCTTCTGCAGCCGTCCGGATCGGCACCAAGCCAGGAAAGTGCGCTGCGCACTCCCACCCTTCACCTGCGAGCCCGGGTGCCGATCCGCTTGGACTGCGGGAGCCACGGCGGTGCTGGCCGGGCTGGGTCTGGTGCGGCGGGCGGAGATGAAGGAGCAGCCTCGGCGGCAGCAGCAGCAGCAATTACAACTGGAAAAGCCATGGGGAAAGGAGGACGAGGAAGATCTGGCCAGGCGGTGCGAGCACTTCATGGCTCCTCCGGTGAGCGGATTGCGAGAGCTGCGCGACTGGGGCGGAGACATGCGAAGTCGCATGGAGCTTCTCATAATGGAGACGCAGAGCCAGGTGTGCAAGGCGCTGGCCCAGGTCGACCGCGGCGCCGCTTTCACTGTGGACTGCTGGGAAAGAAAGGAAGGTGACCTGAATTCTGGGGTAGAGTGGGGACGCGTTCCTTTCTCGTGGGCCGCGCACTGCCTGGCACCTCTTGTAGGTTGGAACTAATTTGGAGTACAGCTTCCCCTCAATGTTGCCGGCGCTCCCAAAGTGTCATCGGTCAGCGCCAGCAACTCAGATTCGGGTACCCGGCGTATAAGACGACCCCCGACTTTTGAGATGATTTTCCTGGGTTAAAAAGTCGTCTTATACGCCGGAAAATACGGTATATGCATATGGTTTCTGTTAGTGATAAAATTGAAGAATTTGTGCTTTCCTTCATTGCCACTTCCGCACTAATATAATTAAAAATTAAAAATTACATTTTACATAGAGTGATAAACTACTATTCAGCCTGCAAATCCATAAAACCTGGTGTATCATGAACTATAATTTTTAATATGAGATCAGTAAAAGTAAGTTTCTCCTTTCCAGTTGAGTCCACCTCTAGGTGCGGTGCTCATCTCTGTTACTTAGCCAAGGGAGCCAGCTTTGTCCAAAAATATTTAGGTGGTCATATGGCCAGCATGACTATATGCCGAGACACATGGAGCACTGTTACCTTCCCATTGAAGTGCCTATTTATCTACTCACACTTGAATGCTTTTGAACTGCTAGCTGAGCAGGAGCTGGGACAAGTAACAGGAGTTCATCCTGTTGTGCAGTACTCAGGTGTCGAAACCAGGCTGTCAAGTTCAGAGTCTTTAACCACTGAGCCATTATACCCTCTGACGAGATCAGTACAAAGTATTAAAACCTGTTGGGAGTTATATTAACCTCACTGAGTTTAATTCAAATTAAATAAAAAATTTAACCTTTGTTCTGATCTTACTTAGTTTTTGGCTGGTTGCACATAGAATAGAATGTATTTCCTTGATCTATTGCTCTAGCTTATGATGAATTTTTGTGAAAGAGTCGAGCATTCAGAAAAAGAATGGCATAATTTTGTAGATGCATTGATTTAACTCAAAATCTGTTTCCCATTAGGGAAATTTGAGTAGACATGGATAGATTGATGTTCTTAATATGCAAAGTAAGTCTACGGTGCATATGATTTTGGAGACTATTTACCTATTAAGAGATTCAGTGTCTGAATCTGATTTGATTAATTCCAAAGTAGTCCTCAGCTTACAACTACAATTAAGCCCAAAATTTCTATTGCTAAGCAAGACAGTTGTAAGTGAATCACTCTAGTTGTTAAATTAGTAACATGGTTGTTAAATGAATCTAGCTTCCCTATTGGCTTTGCAACAGAATGTGATCTTAAAACAACATAAAAAAGAAGGGAAAATATATATACATAATGCTTAGAGATCTTCATGTAAATTAATCTTTCTTTGTTTATACTCTAGTTGTGTAAGTTCCTGGAGCGAAGAAAAAGCAATTGGAGCAGAGTAGACCTGCCATTAATTGGCCTAGTTCTTTTAGAGAATGGCTGCTTTGACACATTAACCTAAATTATATTATTTGCATTTGGATAAGTATATTGTATGAAACTAGTTAGTTACATTGTGTGATTATTGAATCTTCACTAAATGGTTTATTCTAGCACTTGATTAATTATTTGTCAACAAATTATTTTTTACTCCTAGTGATCACAACTGATAGATTTTCTCCATGGCTGTCTGTCCTTAAACTGACCTTTTAGGTCTTCCAACAGCACCCTCATAGCCACTGTACCTGAACCCATCCACATTGCTGCTGGTCATCATCATCATCTTCTATTTCCTTCCGGTATACAGTTGGAAAGACAGAAAGAGTTTTGTTTCTTTTTCTAACATGTTCCTCTTACAATTCAGGGATGCAGCTGGCAAGACAGGTACACTGAATGTTCTGTAATTATAGAAATTAAATATATATTTAAATAAATTTGCTTGAAACTTGCTTAGATTGTCATATATCCTGAGATAAACCTAGACTAAACTGTATTGTGGTTATAGTAAAAAAAACAAAACAACCCTCCATAGCTAAGCTTTGCATAACCATTAAGATTCATAATAGATTAATTAATTCATAATAGATTAATAAATTAATTCACACTTGCAACTGAAGGCAAATATACATGTCCCAGGATATTGTTGCAGGATCCAATCTGAACTGGTCACCAGGACCAAAGGTTTATTGTTCCAAACTTTTGGGCTTGTGCTGGAGCCCATTACTAGGGAACTTCTCTCTTTCCAGAATATGTGCACTGGGATGTTCTATGTGTTATATTTCGTTATATTCAATGAAGTTATACACTGCATAACAAAACTTAACAGCCACTTAAGGACACCAAATTGTCTTTATTGTCTAATAGGTAATGTAGATAAAATAAGTGAGAATATCCTGAGAATTTTGAGAGGAAAAGGGAAATCAACTGCAACGGTATGTTCCTATAGAATTGACTGCATAACAAAACATGAATTGTTTTCTTGAGCTTGCTTCATAGGAACACCATGGTTTGGCAAAATAGATGTTCTTGTAATTCTCTTTTATCACTGTTGTTGTTAAGGCATTAATTAAAATGAGCCAAGGATAAACCTCTTCTGAATTTTGAGCCACTGATCTTCTCCAGATAATTGGCCAATTGGTATTTGAGACACTGTTATTAATGACCCCATCACATGGACTAGTTGCATAAACCAATTGGCCTTCTATGTCTAGAATACTTTGTGTGAAACTTGAGTTCGCTTGCTTTGACCCCAGTGCCAAAAGACTACAAAAAGAAAAACTTTGGAGGTGTAATTAGAAAAAGTATGTGAAAATGCACATTTCTTTCTATTCCTTCTGACTTTGGTTTGCTTCCCCACCTCCTCTCTTCCTCCCCCTCTCTCTCTACTGTTCTACTCCTGTATAGTGATATATATTTGGTCTAGTGATTAAGGGCATCAGGCTACAAACAAAGACATGCTGAATTTTACTCTTACCCTTGTCACAAAGCCAACTGGGTAACCCTGGGCTACTCCCAGAGCAACCACAAACTACTTCCAAAAATCTTGCCATGAAAACTGCAGGAACTAGTCCAGGAAATAAGACAGGCATGTGCATGTGCATGCGCGCACACACAGACACACAAATATGTTGCTTTATAAGGTATTAAAGGTTCTAATATGAAGGGGGGAAAGTTATTACTTGTAAAGTAGATGATGGCCCCAGAAAATCCTCATTGCTGCTTTTAATCCACCAAAAATACATCATTCTTCAGTCACTCATTATTAGTTTTATTTTCTCAAAGGTCTAAACATGGTTTAAACACATAGACCTGGGTTGCACATCCACAGCTGTATCACTTGTAGATCCTCTATCAACAAATCATACATAATAATTTATGCAAGCCAGAGTTGCCTTGTAGGGGAGTTGGGCGGCATAAAAATTAGATAAAAAACAGAAGCAGTAATATCTTAAAATATTGTTATAGAATTCAAAACTTGATTTTACTTTTCCATTTTTTAATTTAAAACATTTTCATAGACACCCCCTCCCCCAAGGTTTTGTAGGTCCTGGGCACTGTGCTATTGTGCCTTATGCATAATGCTGGAATGTGCACATCTGACAACACTCTACAACAGTGTTTTTCAAACTTGGCAACTTTAAGATGGATGGATTTCAGCTCCCAGAATTCCTCAATCACATCTTAAAGTTGCCAAGTTTGAAAAACACTTTTCTACAGATTTTGTGATTGTCCAAAGCTTTCCAAATATTGCTGTTCAACTGCATTTTTTTAATGTGGCAGACAGAGAAATATGTTAACTACAGTAGATGGGAAATAATCATACTAATTGTATTAAATTACATTAAGGTACACTCTTTGGAATATAAGCTGTAGCTAGCATACCATTCCAAAGACAACTGTGACTCACCAATGAAGGTGAATATCTGTGTCTCAGGATAATGTTGCAGGATCCAATCTGGGTCGGTCACCGGGACCAGAGGTTTTGTCTTCCAAGCTTTCGGATTCCTGCTGGAGAAATTCAGGGAATTTCTCTCTAGCAGCTGTGACTATTGGTAGAATTCTTGATGTTCACTCTCTTTGCAATCAGTTCTGTAATTTAGTAGATTGTAAAAAATACTTATCTTACAAAACACAATTGTACCTTTTTTCTTTCAGGAGTGAGGAACCTGCGCCTTTTAGAAATTGCTTAAGTAGACCACCAAACGGCTCATCAGCCTGGCTAATGGTAAGGGATGCTGGGACTTGTACTTCACAAACCTGAAGAGGGAGGAGCTAAGTCACCCTCAGATGGTTGATTGTTTACTAATCCTGAGGCTGCCAATCAGCGTCTGATTGCTCTGAATTAGAGAAGACCATAGTAGACAGTAGTTAACAGTAAGGATGTTTGTATCTCTTGGCTACCAACTAGTGTTCGTTTGGATATTTGCAGATAAAATACAGCTGCAGAAAATAGTGTTGTTGAAGAGTTAGAGCTAGAGAAAGCATTGTGCTATGGGGATTTATGTGGAAGTTTTAACCATCCTAAGAACCTTACCTGAGGAAAGGAAATGAGGGGTCAGGGCCACTGTGAAGAGAATTGCCCACTATGCATGAAAATGCAAGAGCTGACTCCTTTCAATTGCTTTTTCATTACGATTTCTAAATCAGGGATGGGCTAGTCCATTTCTAGGTCACCTGTGAAGGAGTCAAACAACATAGTTAAAAAGAACAAGATGGTTGTAGCCAACATGTCTTGCAGAAGATGTGCCAACCCTCAGGACCAGACAGAAGGGATAGATCCATAATATACCTGTCTGACCAACTAGAGCCAGGCAGGTTATTGTCCCCAACCATGTTGCCAAACGCCTTTTCCTCCAATTGCCATGAATTGTCTGAATAGGAAGTCTTGAGCTGGGGTAAGAGGAGGGGGAATAAAAATCACTTTCCAGCACTTAAAACCATTTTCAAGCTCTCTCAGCTGCTCTTGGACAATGCAATATAGGTGGTTGCATTTCTGTTTGGATGGGAATCGCCAGGGAATGCTAGGACTTTGGGCTGAGTTAGGGAGACAAAAACATCTGAAAGGAAACATTGGTCAACCACTGACGTATGTTGTCACAAAAACTAATGGAACCATGCATCCATCTGCTCACCACGGGGCCTGGGTTATATGTATACCCATCTGATTCTTTTATGAGTGGAATTTGATCAAGCACCAGAAGACATTAATTAAATTGCCATCCTTCTAATAGATAAAACTCCAAAAGCAAATGCAGTTTGAAATTTAATTAGTAGGCTTGATAGATGTTCCAACCAATTAATGCATTAAAGATTAATGCACTTGTCTCTAATTTCCATGCTCTTTGCACAGTTTTACCACCTGACTTGCTCAAGGTCATATGGGACAGCCAATAGATTATAATTCCACTCTAGATAAACATTTTAGAAGTGTTGGCAGAAATGATTTTTTTTTAAAAAAAGAAGCACCTAAGACAAGTCATTATGCCTTGAAAGAGCCACGTACAGCATATGTCCAGGAACAACACTATCCCCAGACCAAAATCTCTATTAGGAATGCCCTCCTGATATCCCTAAAGACTTTTGCTCTTCATTTTGTGCACATCTACAGATCTGCCTCTTCTGCTTCTGTTTTAGCAAAACGGTATACCAATCCATATCTTCCAAAAAAAAATTGTTTTTCCAAATACAGTAGTGCCAAAGATAACAAGTGTAACATCGCAACTCTACATTAACTTCAGAAATGCCCTAAGCCTAAGGCAGTCTATGTATTTGAGCTAATTTTTTCTTGCTACTGTACTTTTTTCTAATGACTCAAAACAAGACTAATTACCCCAAATGGACAATGTGAGAAAGCAATATGGGCTTACTTTACCAATCAAAGACATTTTGCTTCTTGAGGGAATGTCTGAATCTATCTTTCCATCCAGGTAGATCATGAAATTGATTACTGGAAATAATTTGCAAGGGTGCTGCTAAACATAGTTTGAAAAATCCTATTAACGTAAGTTCTTTACATCATAACCAAATTATGGCTAAAAATAAAAACAGCTTTTGGGAGGACAGATGGGGAAAATAATAAAAAGGAAAGCTAAGCCAAGTGAAGTAAATATACCTTTGAAGATGTGACCATAATTCAGCAATCATTCTTAAAACCTCTTCATTAGGAGCTAGGTTTTCATAGAGAAAAAAAGTCTGTGGAACAATATTCGGTTTTCTGCCATTGAACTTTTGTGCAATCCTATGGGGAAAAATGGGTAGCATTATGCATCTATGCTATTATCCTTTCTTTTTAAGCGTGTTTCTATTATAACTTTTGATGGCTGTATGGATGTTTTTAAACATAGAATTAAGAGAATACTTAAAATGACTGCAAAGCCACGCTTTTCATAGCATGTTTTAAAAACTGGGCAATTTTACACGTTGTGTATTTCTTCAGAAGTACAATGAGGGGGGAGGTCAGATTTGTGAAATTGTTTCTGGAAGCTATTTGGATATCCAGTTGTGCCACTTCATTGCATTATCCACCAGGGTGGGGGTTGTTTCCCAAGGCAGGATTTGCAGAATGACAAAGATGAAATGACAATTGTAACAAAACCAGTGAATTTATAATAGCTGCTCAGCCCTCTCACAAGATAGATTTTTTTTTTGCATTATTGCAGGAAGTTGAATCAATTTACAGCAGACTGCTGCTGTACAACAATGTGAGGTGATTGAGCTAAGGAAAAGTTCTCAAATGTTTTGTGGAGTGTTATGAAGAAATTAAATTATATTTTGAGAATAAAAATTTGGAATAGTTTTCTCAGCTCAGTGATTGTATATGGATCACCATGCTGATATTTTCTAGAAAAAGATAGGTAGAATCTGGAAAAACTGTATAGTCTATGAAAATCTGCTATTTTTCTCTGACTCCAAATTCAATAGACACATTAAAAGAATAAATAAAATTCCAAGCAAATCCAGATTTACTCCTGATGTACCAGCCCAATTTAAACTTTACCAAAAAATAATCTATTCTCCATAGTGTGGCAATGGGAGGTGCCAGGCTGGGTTATTCTAGGCTCTAGCTCTATGGACTGAATTGAATCTTTTGGTGATGTTCCTCAGTTTTTTTAACTCAATCTCAGCTTATGGATGCATTTTCTTTTGCGCCATAGTTTAGGAGCTGAGCTTGGAATAATTCCCTAAATTTTTACTTTTTGGTTTTGCTTTCTTTCCCTTGGTATTTCTTTGCTTTCTGTTTTGCTTTGTTTGCCTTGCAGCTGGGGAGGGCTCTCCGTGGCAACAGATTTGAGCTGGGGGGTGGCCCACATGGTGCTCCCCACCCTCCCCATTCCCCACAACTCTCGTCGCTGAGTTTGGGAGTGTATCTGATAGGGCTGCTGCAAGTTTCTGGGCTGCCTGGATTGCTGGATTGCAGCCACAGGAGCCGCGCCAGCCTTTTACAGCCTTGGTGTGGCTTTTCCCTGCTCTGCCTTTGATCGCCGCCTGGCAGCTGTACAGCGGATTTGCCCTCTTGCTGGAGGCGGCTTCCGGAGCTTCTACGGCCGCGCCAGCCTTCTATAGCCTGTGCGGGGGCCGCTTTTGTTGGTGGATGGGTGGAGCGCTGTGGCGCGGAGCTTGAGGCAGAGCAGTCAGACCGCAGTAGCCTTGCATTCCTGGTGTGGTCCCATCGGGAGGCCATTTTGAACAGTGGCCTGTTTCTTTGGTGGCTATCATTTCTGGACTGCTACATGGCTGGTTTGGGCTCTCCATGGCTGCAGATCGGAGCCCAGGACATCGGCCAGCCATGCCTATGGGTTCGCTTTGCGGCCTAATATGGCAGGGTCTGTGGGCCTGCTCCTGAGGGCAGATTGCCTTACCACCAATTGGAGTCTGCCATTTTGTCATCTGCCCTTCATCACTGGACTCAGGCAAGTATTGTATTTGTGCCCTATTTTTTCTTTCCATGGGAGTGGGGTCCGACTTGCCTTAGTGATTAACTCAAGTAGCAAACACTGAACCTTTTACTCCCGGTGAGAGGTTTCCAGGACTGTTTCTCAGGATTGGCATTCCTTAGGCTTCAGGGCCTACCAATTGGCTAGATATGGAGGGCACGGGCCGGCAGGGGTCCTTTTCAGCCAAGGGCTCTTGGTCCCCACCACCTGACAGGGTTGGCAAGGCACCAACCAAGTCCAGGACACCCAGTTTGGCTGCAGCGGTCAAGATAAGGGCCAAGGCCAGGGCATGCAGCAGTTCCTCCAAGGCAGAGGAAAAGACTGCGCAAGTGAGGCAGAAGGCCCTGGACAAGGAGTTTGCCAAGGCCTCGGCGGGGGCCTCTAACAAGGCTTGTCTACTTCCAGCATTGGGGGCAGGAGTAGACTGCCACAGTCTGGGAGGCCTTTCCGGGGTCAAGGTGGCAGGGTTGCCCGACACACCAAGTGAAGGCAGGCCACAGGTTCCCATTGGAGGCAGGTTGGGTCTGTTTGCAGACCGCTGGGACGAATTGACTATGGATGTCTGGGTCAGGAAAAGATAAGAGCAGGGCTCTCCCTCGAATTTCTTTCCCTTCCTCTGAGGCTTTTCTTCCGTTGTCCAGTTTCTGGAGACCCAGTCAAGCGGGGACTCATGGAGACGGCTATCCAGCATTTGCTGGATATTCGGGCCATTCAGCCAGTTCCACCGGAACAACGGGGGCGAGGGTTCTATTCAAACTTGTTCATCATCCCAAAGGCCTCGGGGGGCGGTGGCGGTGGAGGGCAATTCTAAATTTAAAGGGATTCAACATCTACGTTGTATACAGGAGGTTCAAGATGTACTCCCTGCATTCCATCTTGGTGGGGATTAGGGAGGGGGACTTTTTAGCCTCTATAGATCTCACAGAGGCATACCTCCATGTCCCTATTGTCCAGACCATCAACAGTACCTGAGGTTTTGCTATGCCGGCCGCCACTTTCAATATGTGGCTTTACTGTTCAGTCTGGCTTCAGCCCCCGAACGTTCACAAAGATTCTGGCAGTGCTGGCAGCATACCTCAGGACGATCCCTATCAGGATCCAATGTTACCTGGACGATCTGCTCATCCAGGCGTCTGTTGGTAGCCATCAGGAGGGGTGGTTTTTTCAGGGAGCCTTGCCGAGTGACTGTGACATCAGACGCCAACCTGTTCGGCTGGGGAAGCCATTGCGGATCTCAGGTTGCCCAGGGATGCTGGACACAGCTGGAGTTCAATCAGCGGATCAACTGGTTGGAGCTCAGGGCAACTCATCTGACCCTTCAGACTTTCCTACCACAGGTGAGGGGGTGCCATGTCCTCCTCCTCACAGACAATATCACAACGATGGCCTATATCAACCGGCAAGGGGGGACTTGGTCAAGGTCCCTTATGAAGGAGTTGGAGGCCCTAAGCCGGTGGGCAGAGACCCATCTTTTGTCCCTGACAGTAGATCACATTGCTGGGACGGCCAACTTCCGAGCCTATTGGCTGAGTCGAGCCATGAGTGGATCCATCGGAGTGGTGGCTCCATCCCAGCCTGTTTGTAGAACTCGCAGACCAGTTCAGCTGATTGGTGAACAATCTCTTTGCCTCTCCAAACGAGCACTCACTTTCCCAGGTTCCTGTCCCGGTTTCCTGCCCTGGGAGGGGAGGGGGTGGATGCTTTGCGGACCCCGTGGCCCAGGGGGCTTTTATATGCCTTCCCTCCCCTATCCCTCATCCCAGCTGTCATTCAAAAGGGGTTGTTGGAGAAGGCAGAGTTGCTGTTAGTGGCCCCCCCATTGGCCCAGGAGACTGTGGTTCACCAACCTGGTGGGAATCCTGGAGGATTCCCCCGGATAGAGTCTCCCTCAGCCAGGGGCCCGTACTGCATCCCAACCCCCAGCGGCTGCAATTGTCCGTTTGGCAGTTGAGCGGAGGCTCTTAAGACGGGAGAACATCTCTACCAGGATCATCTGGACTATTCAGGTGGCAAGACGGCTTTCAGCTACACGCATTTACAATGCCACATGGACCATGTTTGCTGGTTGATGTGCCACGAAACATTTGGACCCTACTTCTGCCCCAGTGGTGAAGGTGCTGGAGTTTTTACAAGAGGGCCTGGAACGGGGGCTGTCCCCTAATACTTTGCGTAGGCAGGTGGCTGCACTGGGCTGTTTTGACCTTTGGGGACTGGGGCTCCCTCGCTCAACATCCGAGGGTGCGAGCTTTTCTGCGTGGGGCTTCTAACTTCCGGCCCCCAACGCTCCACTGTTATCCAACTTGGGACCTGGTAAAAGTCTTACAGGCACTAACTAAGGCACCTTTTGAACTGTTGAGGGAGGCTAGTCTTTGCCTCCTCTCGTGTAAGGTTGCTTTCCTTGTGGCCATCACGTCTGCCCGATGGATATCAGAGTTGGCGGCATTATCGCTGAGGGTAGACCTGTGTATTTTTAATTCTAACAAGGTGGTCCTGCGGCTGGACCCTGCCTTTCTTCCGAAGGTCAACTCCTTGTTTCACCGAGCACAGGAGTTGGTCCTGCCAGATTTCTGTCCAAGGCCTCGGCACACCTTGGAGCAGACTTGGCATATGCTGGATGTTAGGCGGGCCCTCCGTATTTACGTATCATGGACCCCTTCCTTCAGGAAGACTGAATTCCTGTTCATTTCCTTTCAACAGTCAATTCTGGGCCACAGGGGGACCCTTTCCACAGTAGGGTGTTGGTTTAGGGCATGCATAGCATGTGCTTACGGGCTTCAAGCTCTCTCGGTGCCTCAGGGGATAATGGCCCACTCTACCCGCAGTGCAGCAACGACTGCGGCCTGGGCTACTTAGGCCTCTGTTGAAGAGATTTGTAGGGCGGCCACATGGACTTTGCCATCTCCTTTTATCCGCCACTACAGACTTGACTCCTATGCCTCTGCTGAGGCAGCCTTTGGGCGGAGGGTCCTGCAACGGGTACACGAGGAGGCTGGGACGTCGGCCCAGGACAGTTCCCGCCCTTAGTGCTGGCAAGGCTTTGGTATCTCCCAGCCTGGCACCTCCCATCGCCACACTATGGAGAAGGAACATTGATCCTACCGTGATATGTCCTTTCTCGTAATGTGGGATGGCAGGTGCCAGCCCCACCCTTTTCCTGTCTGGTCTGACTCCCAATGGGTGGGGAGTTTTTGTTTCTGTCTTTCAGGTGGATTACTATTCGCTTCGTCTTCGTTATCAAACTGAGGAACATCACCAGGGAGGCAGAACCTCAAAAAATTCAACTCAGTCCATAGAGCTAGAGCCTAGAAACGTGATGGCGAACCTATGGCACGTGTGCCACCCATATCAGTGGGCACGCCAGCTCAGCTCTGGGGCGCATGCGCCCACCAGCCAGCTGATTTTCGGGCCTTCTGGGCCCACAAGAAGTAGGGAAACAGGCTGTTTCCTGCCTCCGGGGGGGGGGGGGGGAAGGCCAGTTTTTCTTTCTTACCTGCCTCCAGATCTTCTCTATGCATCTGCGGAGGGCGAAAACAGCCTTTCCCACTCCCTCGGAGGCCCTCCAAAGGCCTGAAAGGGCCCATTTCCCAACTCCCAGTGGGATAGGAAGTGACTTTTTTGCTGTCCCACTGGGAGTTGGGAAATGGGCCCTTTCAGGCCTTTGGAGGGCCTCTGAGGGAGTGGGAAAGGCTGTTTTTGCCCTTCCCAGATGCATAGAGAGGATCTGGAGCCAGGTAAGAAAGAAAAATGGGCCTACCTGGCCATCGCATGCCAGGAGCAGGGGGGGAGATGGGTTTGTACGCGCATGCGCAGGGCAGGGCACATAGAATTATGGGTGTGGGCATGCATACGCGCGAACCTTCCCCCCCTCTCCTGGCACGCGATGGCAAAAAGGTTAGCCATCACTGGCCTAAAATAACCCAGCTTGGCACCTTCCATCCCACACTACGAGAAAGGACGTATCATGGTAGGACCAATGTCCCTGATGTGCTGCTTGCTGTAAAGACAGCAGGTAAAAATGAATCCTTTTCAGTAACTTATAGCCAAGCCATTTTTGTTGATCTGTACTGTGACTACCAGTATTTCCAAACACAAACATTTTCAGAAAACTATATGTACAGTATTTAGAAGTCAAATAAACATTTCACATAATTATTCCAGATTACGGTTTTGAGATATCATAGTTTCCTACAACTACATGGATTATTATTATTATTTTTTTTTTTATTGAAAAGTTTTACAAAAAGTTTACATATTCCCCCCCCTTCCCTACCTCAACCTCCCCCCTCCCCCCCTCCCCTTCCCAGAACAAATTACAGGATATAAACTTCAACAATCATAATCAATCCTAATCTAAACAATTATGACATTTCACATCTCTTGTTTCTTCAATTCCCTAATTACCCGCCTAGCTTTATTACTTAAAGACACACTAAATATCTATATAATCATTCATAACCTATCTGCAATTTCTTATTCCGATATTTATTTTGAATATAATCTATCCACCTTCTCCAATCTCTTAAATATCTTTCATTTGAATGATCCTTCAGGTACGCCGAAATTTTTGCCATTTCCACTAGATTTATAACTTTCATTGTCCACTCTTGGATTGTAGGTAAACCTTGCTTCTTCCAATATTGTGCCACCAACAGTCTTGCTGCAGTTATTAAATTCAAAATCAATTTAGTCTCTATAACTGTACAGTCCGTAACTATACCCAGAAGAAACAGCTGTGGTGTAAATTTCAACCTCTTTTTAAGAATATTTTGTAAAATCCACCAGATTTTAATCCAAAACGCTTTAACCTTTTTACATGTCCACCAAATGTGAAAATAAGTAGCATCCTCACAATTACATCTCCAACATTTTGGTTGTACATTCGGATACATACGAGATAACTTTTTTGGATCTAGATGCCATCTATAAAACATTTTATAAAAGTTCTCCCTTAAATTTTGCGCTTTGGTAAATTTCACATTTGTTACCCATATTTTCTCCCACGTTTCCATCATTATTGGCTGTTCAAAATTCTGCGCCCATTTTATCATACAGTCCTTAACTAGCTCTGTTTCCGAGTCCATCTCTATCAGTATATTATACAATCTTTTTATATGCATTGAACTTTGATCTCTAATTTGTTTAATTAAATTTTCATCACTTTGTATAACACCAGTTTTCTGGTCTTTTCTCCATCTGGCTTGTAATTGTACATATTGAAACCATGTTTGAATTATTTTCTCCTCTTTCAACACATTCACAGATTTTAATTTTAATATACCTCCCTCCATAATGAGAATATCTTTATACGTAATTACATCCTGTCTACATTCTATACTCGTATTCTCTATTGCGTGCCTGGGTGCTGTCCATATAGGTATTTTTTCATTTAACTTATATTGATATTTCTTCCAGACACGCAATAAAGCATTTCTCAGTATATGACTCTTAAATGCTCTGTCCACCCTTTTTTCATACACTAAATAAGCATGCCAACCATAGACCAGATCATGCCCTTCAATATTCAATATCCTTCCATTTGTTAAATTAATCCAATCACTAATTGCTGATAAAACAGCTGCTTCATAATACAATTTTAAATTTGGCATTTTCAGTCCTCCTCTTTCTCGTATGTCCTGCATTATTTTCAATTTTATCCTTGGTTTCTTACCTTGCCATACGAACTTATTAATACCTTTCTGCCACTCTTCCAGGTTGGCATCCTTTTTTAGTATTGGTATCATTTGAAAGAGGAACAAAAACCTAGGCAACACATTCATTTTTATAACTGCTATTCTACCCAACAAGGACAATTGTAGTTTTTTCCAATTATCCATTTCAACTTGTATTTTATGCCATATCAATTCATAATTATACTTATACAATTTACCATTAGAAGATGCAATATAAACTCCTAAATACTTGACTTTTTTAACTATTTCACATCCCGTTACCCTTTGTAACTCCTCTTTTTGATTAGCTGTCATATTTTTAACTATCATCTTTGTTTTTCCAATGTTTATCTTAAACCCAGATACTTGACCATACTGTTTTATTATATCAATCAAAACCTTTGCTGATTCCACTGGATGAGTTAAGGTCATAACCAAATCATCTGCAAATGCCCGTATCTTATATTCATAATCTCTAACTTTGATTCCCTTTATCCCATCTGCATTACGTATTTTATTTAACAGCAACTCCAAAGTTAATATAAATAATAATGGCGATAAGGGACATCCCTGCCTCGTGCCTTTTTCAATTTTAAAAGTTTCTGTCAAACTGCCATTAATAATTATCTGAGCTGTCTGTTCCTGATATATTGCTTTTATAGACTGCATAAAGCAATTCCCAAATTGCATCCTATTGACCACTCTCAATAAAAATTGCCAATCTAATCGATCAAAAGCTTTTTCCGCATCCAGAAATATAAGCACCGCAGGGATTTGGTTATTCCTTTCCAAATATTCCAATATGTCAACAATTTGTCTTACATTATTTTTCATTTGTCTACCTTGTATAAAACCAGTTTGGTCAGCATGAATCGTCTTCTGCATTACTAGCATTAACCTATTTGCCAATATCTTAGCAAATATTTTATAATCTGTATTCAATAAGGATATAGGTCTATAATTTTTGGGTTGTGTCAAATCTTGATCTTCTTTTGGAATTAACGAAATAAAAGCTGTTTTCCATGAAGGTGGTACCCCTTCACCCAGCTGAATTCTATTGAATAATTCTTTAAGAGGTAAAACCATCTCCAATTGTAAATATTTATAGTACACAGCTGTTAATCCATCCGTACCAGGAGCCTTACCAGTTTTTAACTGTTTAATTGTTGAGAGGATCTCCTCCTCTGTTATTAATTGGTTTAACCGTTCTCTTTGTTCCTCTGTAACTATTGGAATATTCTGTCTATCCAAATATGTCTCTACCTCTACACCTTGTATTTTGTCTGCAGTATACAATCTTGCATAAAATTCTAAAAATGCCTTTTTAATCATATTTTGGTGATGCAGCTCTCTACCTTTATACTCTATTTTCTCTATGGTACGAGATTTTTGTTTTTTCCTCAGCATGTATGCCAACCATCTACCTGGTTTATTTGCATTACAAAAAGTATTATGTTTAGCATATTGTAGATTGGTTGCCACTTGGTCTGAAAGCATCATATTAAATTGCCCACGTAATAAACTGATCTCTTCTTTAATTTTCTTATCCCCTGGGTTATCAATTAACACCCTTTCTTTTTTCTTAATCTCTTCTTCTAATTCCCTCCTTTTCTCCACTTGTTTACGCCTATAAGCATTATTCATATTTATCAGAACTCCTCTCATATATGCTTTACTAGCATCCCATACCATATCCATAGATGTTCCCTTGTTCATATTAAAAACAAAAAATTCCTTCATTAGTCTTTTACATTCTATTACATTTTTCTCATATCTGAAAAGGTTTTCATTTAACCGCCAAGATCTCCTAACTCTTTCCCCACACTCCAGTTCCATCCAAACTGGGCTGTGATCAGTTAAAATTCTGGGACAAATCTTTATCTTCTTTACCCTGGAAAAAAAATCATTTGTAATTAATATAAAATCAATTCTTGAAAAAGATTGATGTCTATCTGAAAAAAATGTAAAATCTTGTTCTCTATAATTCCTTTCACGCCAGATGTCTCTTAATTCCATATCCTCCATCATATCAAAAAAAGTCTTAGGCAGTCTAGATCGCAATTTTGTAGATTGTACTATTCTTTTCTTATCAATACTAGGGTCTAACACTCCGTTCCAGTCTCCCATCAGTATACATGAATTATAATCCCAATGTAATAATTTTGTATGTATCAACTTATAAAATTTCTCTTGCTGTTGATTGGGGGCATATATCCCCAATAAGAGTGTTTTCTTTCCTTCTATCATTATCTCAATTGCCAGAAATCTTCCTTGTTGATCTGCCTCAACTAATTTAGCCGTCAAATCTCTTTTCAAGTAAATCACTATTCCATTCTTTTTTTCCGGGGCTGATGCAACAAAATGTGTTCCCAATTTTGTATTTATTAAATATTTTTGGTCAGTTGTCCTTATATGTGTTTCCTGCAGGCATATTATTTCGTTTTTAAATTGTCTCAAATGGTAAAATATTTTCTTCCTTTTTTGTGGTGAATTTAAACCGTTAACATTCCAGGTTAAGAACCTAGAAGCCATCTTCAGAATCTCGAAGCTTGGCGAGAACCGCTTGATAATCCTCTTGGAATTTTCTTTTAGGTCTCGCCCCTCCCACAGCTTCTACACCAGCATTCACTTCTTGTAATAAAGCCTGCTCTTGTAACTTTTTTAACTCTTCAACTTTACGTTTAGTAGCTGCTCTGGTTTGTCTTTGATCTTTGCCTTCTTCTTGTTTTTCAACTATATCCCATGCTTGGACAGCACTTGAAAGTTGCAGTACTTCCTCCTGCATACTCATAGCTCCACCTTCCGATTGCTTCTGCAAATCCTCTTTTCTTCCCTCTGTCGCCTCTCTTGCTTTTTTGCCTCCTGGCACTGGTGGTTGTCCAGCCTTTAATATATTACTATAAAAATCTCTTGCTTTGTAAATTGTATTAAGGCGATATCGCTCTCCTGCATAATCCACTGATAATCCGACTGGGACTTCCCATCTGTATTGTACCTGTCGGTTCCTCAGCTCATCTGCCAGAAAAGCATATTCTTTCTTGGATTTCAGCATTTTGGGTGGTATTTCTTTAAATACTGCAACTTCTTGTCCTGCCACTTGCAACTTGTTTTTGTAGGCAGCTTGTAAAATCTCATTTCTAATCCTTCTAGTAACAAAATAAATCACAACATCTCTTGGTAATTTCCTTTGTCTAGCTACCCATGAATTAACACGATAGATCCGATCCATTTGCCATTCGAGTTCACCTCTGGACACTCCTATAAATTGTGCCAGAGCATCTTCAAAGATCTCTTTCAGATTTTCCTTCGGGTTTTCTTTCAAACCTCTTATTCTCACGGCAAATTCCATCATCTTATATTGTGTCAACAACATTTCAGCTTCTGTTTTGTCAATCTTAATTTGTGATTGCTCAACTTTACCATCTAAAATCTCATTAGCTTGAGCAACCTCATCAATTCTATCTTCTACATAACTAACATGTTTTGCCAGTCCCTGGAGTGCAAAGACTATATCTTCCCTTATATGTTGATTTCTTGTCTTAATTATGTCCTTCATTTCTTCCATTTGATCTGAGACTCCTTTAAATGCAAATGCAATGTCCTCTTTAAAACCTTCTTTGATTTCTTTCATGGCTGCCTGAAACATCTCAAGTGTTAACATTTGTGCTTGTGGTTGTAGCTGTGGTTGTAATTGAGCTTGTGTATCTGCCGGAGGCAAGAAGGTTTGCAACCTACTAGTTTGAGCTGGGGAACTTCCCGCACTCGCTGCTTTAGGCAACACCAATTTTGTCTGCTTTGAAGCCATTTTAAAATTACACAGTCTCAGAAACAGTTCTTATAGCCAGCGAGAAAAGATCAGAAAATCTTTAAGATCTTTAAATTTTAATTCCCAAAGTCCAAGATATAGGATTAAATCCAAAAATTTTTTAAGCGGAGTTGTTAACTGGTAGGCATTAATGAGTTAACAAGCCTGTAACAACTTTCTTCTTAAGTTTCACTTTCGTCTCTTTGTCTTAATGAGCCAGCGCCATCTTCCCCTCCCTTTCCACTCCAGCTCCGCTCATATAGGCTCGAAAAGAAACGATGTTCAAAGGAATTAAAGTGTAAGTACTTGCAATTATGTAGTCTCCTGTTTTTGTTCTGCCTGCTTCAATTTTCTCTTTGTATCAGTTAAAAGCAGGAGCGGACGTGGCGTTTTGCTCTGCCTTCTGGCAGAGGCGTCCCGGCTTTGGAGCTTTTCCCAGGTTCTTGGGGAGCTCGCACTTTTCGAGCCCCAGAATTAATTCTAGGGCTCTTATGGAGCTCTACCCTGCACCTGGCTGCTCACTTCCCCCTCTTCTCCCGGGGGGGAAGGTTCTTTGCCACTAGACAGCTGATTTTTTGCTGTTCTAGCGGCTAACAAAGTCACGGGGCTAGCGCTCACCCAGGGAGCGTCCTCAACGTCCTACGGAGCCGCTACATGGATTATTAAAAGGTTAATATTAAAAATCTATTTAGAGCATAGGATTAAATTTTTATTCATTTCAGATTTTTTACAAATAGAGGGAAAGGTAGCAAAGTAATTATTCTCAACAGCTTCATTTATAATCGGGCTGTTTAAGGATTGTGGCTAAAAATCTAAATTCATTATAATTTGTCCCAACTCAAAATATTAATTTATTTATTTAGGGCATGTACAGATTCAATAGAAAACTAATGCATGAAACTGTTAGGATATAAGATTGATAATAGTTTGACATAGTTGACTTTCTTTTCAAAATGTGGCTTTATAGTCCAAATGTTTTGTCACAACTTCTGTGAATACTTTAGAGCAAATAGGCAGACTGCAGCCAAGCACATTGCAACTGGATATGACTCCAGTCAGAAATAAAGTTGCTCCATCATTATCAGTCTCTGCCAAAATTCTATGAAGAAGTGTTAAAAGATGGCTTTGTGTAACTTGGAGAAGATTAGGGGTAGACATGAAAGCTGGCTCCCGCAAAGCGAACAAAGTTTATGTTGTTCTGAGGCTTCAAATGCTCAGTCACAATCTCAGCCAACTGACTTTCCCTTTGTCATGCCCAGCTCAGACTCTTGGAAGATGGAGAGAAGTTACAGGAGAATCCTCAGCCTGAAGAGATTCAGCTGAAAAAAATGGGAATCAAGGAAAGCAGTGTTACCTAGCAACCAGAAGAGGCAGCTATGGCTGGCCTCAGAAGTCATAGAGGCAGGCTTAACACCTCCCCCCAGTGCAAGGGCAAACTGCAAAAAGAGGAGGGCTCAACAAAGGCACTCACAAGATTATTGGCCAGGAAGTATCCCTCCCTGGCAAATCAGGGTCACACTGTCTTTATATAAGGGGAGTCGTGTGACTCACAAATCCTTTAGCAACAATTCTCTATCTACCTCACTACAATGTTCCTCAAACCCTTAGTCTGTCATCTCTGCTCTCATTTTGTACTTATATTTCTTCCAATATTGGAAATTAGATAAGACTGAATAATAATTCAGCTAATCAGTTTTCCTTTTTGAGGTCATGCTTCATAATAATGCTGACAGATGCATGACCTCACAAAGGAAAAGGAAAGAAAACTGGTTGCTTGACTGAATAAAAGCTTCTCGGCAGCAACAGTACAGGAACTCTGCCAGTGCAGTGAGTGGCAATCTGGACTCCAGTGGCCTCTGGTCACCGGCAGCAGGATGTGCAAGTCCGGAGCTCTGGAAACCTCCACTGTCACCGGCAGCAGTGCACAGGCCTTGTGGGGAATCAGCTGGAGCTACAGTGCTGCAGGGACTCTACTGAGGCTCTGGGATTGGCACGCGTGGCTCCAGCTGATTGGCACTTCCAGCAGCCTTCGCTATCTATCACCGGTAACAGCACACAGGCCTTGAGCAGGAGTCAGCTGGAGCTATGGCGCTGTTGGAGCACTGCTGAGTCCTTGGGATAAGTGCAAGCAGCTCCAGCTAATAGATGCTGTGTGCAATAGCCAGCAGGGCAGTGGGTGGTCACATGGGGGAGTGACCTACCTGCTGGGAGGAGACCGCATGAGGATTAGGCTGGAACGACAAGATAGCATAGTCCAGCTGACCCAGGCAAGTAGAGGTGCCTGAATAAGGGACTAGTGTGGACTGGCATCTATAACAATGGACTATAGCAGGGGAAAGCACCTGCTTGGTTAGAAAAGAAGGCCAGGAGACTCCAGCGACTCTTACAACTTTACAAAAGTTATTACCTGTCTATTTTAACTGAGAGTAACTCTGGGTGGCTTATAATCGTAAAAATAAAAATTGGAGAAGGATAAAAACAAATAAGATACAACACACAGCCAAACCGAGAGGCCTGATTAAGATTATTTTCTCAATATTTATATAATTTAAGAGTTTAGTCATTTGGTTTGGTTTATTTGGTTTTAGTCAGTCAATGATGAACATGTTCCTTTATTATGCAAGCAAAATCCTGAATGACGGGCTCCCAAGATGATCTGTAAGCTGGTTAGGAACCGAGCTGCACAGTTGGAGGTGAGTGACAGGTGCAAAACTCTGCATGTACAGTATCTAGGTTGCATGCTCCTCCTTCCTCCATTGAAAGATTGTCTTACAATTACAGGGTTCTATCTGACATTTTTGTTGAAAATGAGTTAAGAGTGTAACAAGGTTCGATCTATCATGACTTAATTTTTTAACAACTTATTTTGTAAAATTTCTAAATACATTTGCCACAAATAGCAAAATTGCTAGGTTCTAGCTACACTATTGCATGAAAACTCAGAACTACAGGGTTCTATTTGCAGCAGCCAATTGTCGTGCTTGGCTGCTCCCATGTGACGGAGCAAGGATGGAGCCTGCAGCGCCTAGCGTTACCTCTGTTTCTGGACATGTGAATACCAAAATAATGTCTTCTTCCACCATATGGAAGCAAGTTCAGACTTATATGAACTGAGTGGATCTGAGTATGTTCCAGAGTGAGTAGTCTGTGCTTTAAGTCTATACCATTCACTAACACTATTGCAATGCAGGCTCGGAATCCTGCATTTTGATCCTAGTAATAATTGTGGATATCAGTCACACTCGAATATACATGTTTCAGGGCATTGAATTCTGAATTCAGTGAATCAGGGCAATTCGTATTTGGAAGGATTTTTATCTAGGAACACTGGCAATCAGTCCAAAGCCAGTGTACAGCTACCATAGCCAGAAAGATTTAGTAACAGATACCCCACCATAGACAAGAGGGGGAAACACCCTCATAAGCATTTCTTTGCTACAGCCAGACAAACGATAATTGACCATATTAATTCATTTCCGAGGGTGGAATCACATTATTGTGCTAGAACTTAAAAAGAGTACCTCGAATCTTCATTAAATGTAAGCATCGTATAAGAGCTGTATAAAGAAAAAAGCAGCAAAACGGGAACTGAACCAGTCAAACACTCTTACTATCAAACTGTATTCAACAATGAATTTAACCTGACATTCCATGTACCCAAAAAAGATATCTGTGACCTTTGCGAGGAACATAAAATTGCCACTCCATGTGTTCAAAGCAGTTTCAGTACAGTAATGTGCCGTATGCTAAAGTTTCACAACTTTACTAGGTTCACTAGGTCAGTGTTTCCCAAACTTGGAAACTTCAAGATGTATGGACTTCAACTCCCAAAATCCCACAGCCAGCCATGCTGGATGGGGAATTCTGGGAGTTGAAGTCCACACTTCTTAAAGTTCCCAAGTTTGGGAAACACTGCACTAGGTGAACTAAAATTCACCCAGACCCATTCAACAGTAAGGTTCAAGACAACCTTCGCTGTGGAAAATTGGAACACGGTCACCATCCATGCCTTTGAAAAGATGAGTGTTTGTGGGAAACCTGCTTCGCCAACACTGCCTGCCGCATCTGTTACATTGCCTGTGCCTAAGATAGAGTTACAGGTACACACATTACCCAAACCAAATAAGATGACATAGAAAGTATGCTCAAGTGGATGCCTAAAGTCAATAATGACTATTACTGCAACATTTTGAAGAAACTGTTATGCAAAACGGGTTAAATAGTAATTCTCGTTATTAAGACATGCATTTACATTCTTACATTTAATGCTGAACCTTCAAATAGTAATTTATAAGCATTTTTATGGTCACAAAAACAAATTTGAGTTAATATCAAGTTGAATTCAGTGCTTTTTTCAAAAAAGTTTTTATTAAACTTTGTAATTCTCATTTTTATGGTGTAATTTAATGTAACAAGGTTCTATCTGATATTCGGAGCCTCCAGTATGGCCCCAAGATGGGTCACCATCTGCCGCAATTTTTTTTCTTGCATGCACTATTTGTTGGTAGGCTCACATACCAAAATTTTTCCTTCTACGTACAATGGGGTAACCAGTACAATTTTTCAAATGTTTAAGGCTCATTTCCCAAAAAGTGGTCGTGACACACATAGAAACCTGTAATTCTGAGGTAGCAAGTTGTGAATCCCTTAAATTAATTTTGTTCCCTTAAGGGTTGGGGCCTGAAGCATCTGTGAACTTGCTCCTAAGGTGACAGCCTAGAAGCATCTGGTGCATCTGACTGAATCGTATAATCCCCACCCTGAATGAGCATCAAGTGGAGGCTTTTGGATGAGTCAGTCCTCCCCCTCGCTGGTCGGTGAGAGAGACCAGCCCAGGATGGAGGAGAGTATGATTGTTAGGGGGTGATTGGAGTGGGGAGAGTACTTGACCTCTCAACAGCCTTTGATACTATCGGCCATGGGACACAAGTTGGGGCTGGGCAGTAGTTTTAAAACTGGTTCAGCTTTCTTCGGTCAATTCCAATCAGTGTAGGCAGTAAATGAAAGATCCAACCCCTAACCCCTCACTTATAGCATCCTGCAAGGCTTGGTACTCTCTCCTATTTAACATCTACATGAAGCCGCTGGATGAGATTATCCCTCAGAGTTCAGGGCTGATGTTGGTAGGGACTGCAACGGGAGGGGATGCTACGTCCAGAGGCTGGTTGCACAGGGACAATTGCTATCATGTGTACAAATCCAGAAAATTGACGGAGACTGAGCAGGTGTGGGCAATCTGGGAGGAGGCATTTGCAGTTTGGTGGGCTTTGGGGACGTGGTGGCATTTCCGGGAGGATACCAGGAACCAGTTTGAGGTTTGGATGGACCATAAACACCTGGAGGCCCTACAAGCCCCACGTTGATTGTCCCCAAAACAGGTCTGGTGGGCACAGTATTTCCGACGGTTCCGTTTTACCATCAAATATATCTCAGCGGGAAAAAACTTAATGGCAGATGACCTATTGTGGATGCCCCAATATAATACCCATTATGAGGAAGTGATCCAGGCCATAATGCCTCCTTATCCGCAGCCGGTGGCTCGTGTGTAGAGTGCTACAGATGAACTAATGCAGGAGCTGGAAAATGCCTTACAGGGCAATCCATGGTTCCTGGAGCATCAATCATTACTGATCCAATGAGAAGATTGGCATGGAAGGGTGATAAACTATATGTCCCATCAAAGGTGCTTCACAGGTGCCATGACGTTAAATAGGCTGGCTATTTCGGGTTCCTCAAGACCCTACACCTCACCAAACGTCAGTTTTTGTGGTCTTGGATGAAAGGAGGTGTACATGAAAAGCTGTCCCATCTGTGTGACCTCAAAGAGTCAGGTGGGAAAGCCCCCTGGTCTGTTACAGGTGGTAGCAGACACGACCCTACCTTGAGAGGATATACCAATGGACTTTTTTGTGGAGCTGCCAGAGAGCAACAGCCATACTGTTATCTGGACTATTATCAACTTCTTCACCAAACAGGCCTATTTTGTACCTGGTTCTGGATTACCGTCTGCACGAAAACTGGCCAAATTATTCATCACCCATGTCTATCATCTCCATGGGGTGCCCCGGCGGATATCGGATTGGGGGATACAATTTACAACAAAGTTCTGGCGGGAGTTTGTCCAGAAGATTGGTTCTTCTCAAGGTCTTAGCTTGGTGTTTTACCCGAGTACCAATGGATCAGCTGAACTAACTAATGCCATGGTGGAGTAGTACCTCAGATGTTATGTCACCTACCAGCAGACCAACTGGGCAGATCTTCTGCCAATTGCGGAGGTGGCATACAACAATGCGGTGCATAGTAGCACTGGGTTCACCCAATTCAGGGTGGTCAATGGGGTGGACTTCATGCCTATTCCCGAGTACCCGCAAGAACCGCCCTCCCCTTACCGGTCCAATGAGTGGATGGGCACCATACACTCATTGGGTGTATGGAGCACTATGAAGGCAGCACTAACAAAAGCTGCCAAGGCATACAAAGCCCAAGCAGACAAAAAGCGGTCCCCTCACAAACCGTTCCAGGTGGGAGGGTAAGTGTATCTGTCAACCAAATATCTTTGATTGAAAATACCCTGTAAAAAGTTGGGTCCAAAGTTTCTTGGGCTGTTTCCCATAGTGAGGGTGATAAACCCGGTCACAGTGGAGTTGAAACTGCCCCGCCTGTTGGGACACATTCACCTAGTGTTCCATAGCAGTTTGCTAAAGCCAATAAAGGATAACCACATCAGGACCCCGCCTCAGCCACCAGGACCTATTAGCAGTGATCACTATGAAATAGGTCGAATACTGGATTCCCGAATCCACAGGGGTCGAATACAATACCTGGTGTGGTGGAAAGTGTACCCCTCAACAGAAGCCACCTGGGTGGCAGAGAAGGACATGTGGGCCGTTCAACTAATCCGAAAGTACAGAAGGCCTACCCTCATAAACCAGGGGGGAGGGATGGAAATCGGGCAACCATGAACAACCGTGATTTATATATAGATATATATAGATATAGATATTTACTGTCTTCCAGTTGCAGTCCTAGTAGGGGGAGCTGCCTATCAAGCCCCGAACGGCTTGCCATACTTGTGGGGGGATGGAAGCCACCGCAATGGAGGGAGTAACGGTGCAGCAATGACCTGGCCAGTGACGAAGTGCTCGGCTGGGGTGGCATCGACTTTAATTGCAGCAGTCGCAGACATAAGGCCGCGGCATTTTCCCAGCCACCCGCACAGCTGACTGGCGGTCCTCCGAAGCCCAACTTATTGGCAGACAGAGGCTGGAAGCGCAGACACCAGATAGTGGACTGCTGAGGAGAAATAGAATGCTGACGCTGGTACCTGGGGGGTGGGACGGGGCGTGGTCTTGCCTATAAACAGAGCGCTGGGAGCATTAGCTTTCAGCGCTGAGTTTGCAACTGTCAAACACTCATTTATGCCAGGCCTCAGGCTTGAATAAAAAATACCATCTATTTCCAGAGCTTGTTCATTTCTGCATTCGCAAGGCCTGGGGACTGGAAAGCTGAGACGCTACTCAGCTAGAATCATCAAATGGAGTGTGGTTGAAACTTGGACCAGAAAACACGTAAACTATTGAATATGTACTACGCTTTACACCCATGAAGTGACATTGACGGGTTGTACCTGCCAAGAAGAATAAGGGGCAGAGGGCTATTGCAAATCCATCGAACTGTAGAAGAAGAAGAAAGAAGTATTGAATGACTAAAGTACAGAAAAATTGCTGCAGGCTGTGAAAATGGAGAACATTTTTAGAACAAAGAAACAAAGACAGAATATAAGGAAAAACAGCTAGATGAAAGATTAAATAGATGGAAAACCAAAGCTTTGCATGAACAGCATTTGAAGGAAAATGTGATAACAACTTCACATGGGCATGGCTTAAGATGGGAACTATCAAGAAAGAATCGGAAGGTTTAATACTTGCTGCTCAAGAACAAGCACTACAAACTAATGCCATGAAAGTGAAGATACAAAAATCCACTGACAATCCAAATTGCCGACTTTGCAATGACAAAGTTGAACCTGTTTCATATTTAATATTTGAGTGCATCAAAATCGCACAAACTAATTACAAAGTTAGACATGACCAAATTGCTAAATTAATCCACTGGTAATTATGTAAAAAATACGACTTACCTGTATCCGAAAAGTCATGGGAACATAAAAGTGGAAAAAGTTGTTGAAAATAAGGTGAAGATCTTGTGGGACTTTTGAATACAGACTGATCGTCATTTGGAACACAACACGCCAGATATCACAGTTGTCGAAAACCGAAGCATACAATTTATTGATATCGCTGTACCAGGAGATGCCAGAGTCAAAGAAAAAGAACTGGAAAAAATCACGAAATATCACGACCTGGCCATCAAAACTACACGATTATGGATGAAACGTGATACCCATTGTCACTGGGGCACTTGGCACCATGTCCAAGAATTTTATAAAATACATCAAGAAATTGCAACTTCCTGCAATAATACAGGCGGAACTGCAAAAAACTGTGCTTCTTGGAACATTGTAATCATTTTAAGAAAATACTTGGTTGATAGCTAGGATGCTGGCAGCAACCCGTATCAACCATCAGCACCAGTCAATGATATTTCTGATACATTTTTAAATGTTCAGTTGACTGAGTTTCGTGTTTAATGAATAAAAGATATAATGATAATAAATAAATAATATAAGATCAAACATCCACAACTGCCTATCTCAGGTTTTTGAAAAGGATTCAATAGGTAGAGGGAAATGCCAAATCAAGTCTGAACACTGGCCGACTCTGCGATGAATAATAATAATGTAACTGTCATGCCACAACATATAACTTTATATACTGTTGTTGCTCTCTAGCCCCATCTAGTGACCGGAGAGACAAATATGCCCCAACTATATTGTTTGAAACTGACTCCACCCTTTACCCATTAGTCCGCACTCTTAAACCTAGTGCACACTGAGAAGCCAGACTCCATTTCGTTTAACATTTGGAGAAGGCAGAAGCACAAAGAAGCAGCCATTTTAATTTGTGGCATATGGTCATCTAAGGACAAGCCCACATCCCACACACAGAGCATTGCTGGTGAGATTCAAACTGCTTGTATTTATTAATTATTATGTTCAGCAGTAACTTAATACTGTCTATCTTAGAGTTGATTCTCACTGTATGTATCCCTATTTTCCTCAGTTTCACCATATCCTGTTCTTCCAATAAAGCGTTCAGATCTGTGCACACAGTCCGTTTTATTGGAGGATAGGTGGGTTTAGCTGCATGTCAAGCTGCACACAGACTAACATGTAGTGGGGACAAAACAGTGAAACAGCAGTTACCCAGCAAGTGGGATCCAGGGTAAAGACTAGACAGAGACCTGCTACTCTGCCAATGCAGCTACCTACATACGGCCATACAGCAGTCTCTAGATAGTCAAGCACCACCGGAAGACACCATATCACAGAACTGGGAGTCTTCAAACGAGACAAGGTCTCAAGTCTCTAATTCTTCCAAAAGGTCATCAGCACGTGATGCATTGGCCATTGCCAGTGCAAAGACTGAAGCAGCAAAAGCACAAGCAGCTTTTGCTGAGCAAGAAATAGAAATAAAAAAAGAGAAAGCCCTGTTAGAAGCGAGCCTAGAATAGATAACCATAGCGAAAGAAGTCACAGCTGCCACAATGGAAATCAAAGCCATAGAGAGTGCCATGTATTCTAACAACAAATGCAGTAAATGCAGCAATGTGCTTGAGTCAGAAGCTGAAACCCAAGTTCTTCTGCAACACACCTCAGAGTACATCTATCAGCATTCCAGGCCAAGCAGCAACACCCACCTCGATAGGGAAGACAACCTTCAAGAAACAAGCCAAAGATCCTACTCAGCACCACTACAGGCTAACGACAAGCCCCAAAGTCTACAAACGAGAAAGCTTCAAGCAAAGCTGCACCTGTGATAGCAGACCACTTACACCCAAGGTACTTGACCCTGCAATTTATCCAATAGGATCAGCCTTCATGCCAGAGCAGCATAGAAAGGACCAGCTGAAACTGGAAACTCCTAAAAGGTATGAGTACTCAACACCTTTTCACCACAGCAATGCACAATTGGCTAAACAAGCCACAATAGACCTTGCCAAGTTCCTTGCACAATGTGAGCTGGTCACACAAAGCCTGAAAAGTTTAACGATCATTCTGAAAGCTATAGAGCTTGGCAATCTTCCTTCAAAATTGCCATCAGAGGCTTGGATATGTTATATAGTGAGGAGATAGATTTAATAATTATATGGCTTGGAATTGAATCTGCTGAGCATGCAAAGCGAATCAGGACAATAAATATAAACTACCCTGAAACAAGCCTTAAAACAATCTGGGACAGACTTGATGAGTGCTATGAATCAGCAGAAGCAGTGGAGAATGCACTGTTTGAAAGACTTGATAGATTTCCCAGAATACCTAACAGAGCCTATCAGAAACTTAGGGAACTTAGTGACTTACTAATGTAGGTAACTTACCTTTAAGAAGGTAAGTTGGAAGGGGATTTGCAAGGACTTGCATTCCTTGACACAGCCAGAGGTGTCAACCCCATTGTACAAAAGTTACCCTATAACTTACAAGAGCAGTGAATCGCACACAGCTCCAAATACAAAAGAGAGCACAATGTTCCATTTCCCCCCTTCTCTGTTTTTGTGGACTTTGTGTACCAACATGCTAAAACAAGAAATGATCCTAGCTTTGACTTCACATTGTCATGTGCTGCTCCTTCAGAACATAATCCTTGCAAGTCTCCAGGAGCAGTCCACAAAACTAATGTGACTCCTCCAGATTCTCTTCACAGGTCTGCCAGCTCCTCTCGCATAGAGACAGAGATCAGAGATCCTGGTAAGCAGTGTCCTCTACACCAGAAGCTACATCCTCTCCTAAAATGCAAAGCCATCAGAGAGAAGTCCATAGAAGATTGCAAAGCTTTCCTGAAAGTGAACAATATCTGCTACAAGTGCTGCTCATCAGTCTCCCACCTTGCCAATGACTGCAAGGTCAGTGTAAAATGCATGGAATGTGGCAGCACAGGCTACAACACAGCTTTACATCCAGGGCCAGCACCATGGACTTTATAACACACAGTGACAGCGAGCATGGCAGGGAGGAAGAACACACTGCTACAACCACAGCAGAAATCAATACAAAATGCACAGAAGTCTGCAAAGAGATTGGAGATGGCAAGTTCTGCTCCAAAATCTGTTTAGCCACTGTCTACCCAGCAGGCCAAAGAGACAAAGTCATTAAGCTTTATGCCATTCTAGACAACCAAAGTAACAGCTCTATAGCCAGCTCAGCCTTCTTTGATGCCTTTGGCATTAAAGGCCCCAGGACTCCATATTCCTTAAAAACTAGTGCAGGAATTGTGGAGATAGCACAGAGAAGAGAGTCAGGCTACCAAGTCAAGTCGGTAGATGGGAAAACATGCTTAACATTACCAACTCTTTTTGAATGCAACCAGATCCCTGACCATAGATCTGAAATCCCTACACTAGATGCAACGATTCATCACCCACATTTGAACTGCATAGCACATCTGATACCACAGCTCAATCCTCAGGCTCAGATAGACTTGCTCCTAGGAAGAGATATTTTATGAGTCCACAAGATAAGAGCTCAGATCACTGGTCCCAACAATGCTCCCTACGCTCAGAAATTAGACCTTGGGTGGGTCATTATAGGAGATGTTGTTTAGGAAGCATGCACAAACCAACCTCTGTTAGCAGCATGCTGACAAGCACATTAGAGAATAGACGTCCTTCAATTTTTCAGCCATTCCACAACCAATTCCTCTTAAAGGAATTGCCATACACTACCTACTTGCCTTGTCCCTTCATAGGCTCCTTTAGTGACAACCTCGTCTGTGACAGTGACCAAGGCCATTTAGGGTGCAGTCTTCCAAAGGACAAAAAACGATAATCGGGTAGCAATGTCTATTGAAGACAAACTTTTTAGAAATGATGTAGCAGAAACTAGTTAAAGATAACTGTTAGGGTGTGTGTAGAAAGTGTTGCTTGTGCAACGAGCAGAGCAGAAACACACAGGGAAGGAGATAAATGTGCAGCTCGTGTGAGAAAAATACTTTATATACAAGATAATAAGCAGTCTCGGTGTAGGTAAAACAGTCCAAGGTCATAAACAGTAATATCAGTCCAGTAAGTATCTTCCCTTACCAAAGCAAACAGACTTTAGTAACTCTCGGTATACAGTACCAAAAAACAATCCAGTCTAAAGCCAATCAGTAGAAAGACGCAGGAAGCAACAGGAACAATCAGGAACAAAGAACGCTTCTCTGCGCTGCTTATTTATGCACTGTAGCCTAATTACAGGGTTCAGCAAACCCTGATTACGTGGCTCAGTTGTTTCTTAAAGAAACAGATATATTGCCTGACCAACAAGTTAGGAGTAAGCTACAAGCTGAACCTAACAATAACACTAACAGCTGGGTTGCCCCTCTTCCCTTCAGACTACAGTGAAGACGCCCACCAAACAATAGAGAACAAGTGCTGAAGTGCTTCTCTTCCCTTAAACCTAATTTCCAAAGAAAGCCAGAAATGCGAGACCACTTCTCTTCCTTTATGGGGAAAATCTTTGAGAATGGTCATGCAGAAATAGCTCCCCCTCTCAGAGTATGAGGAGCATTGGTACCTACCACTATCTGGGGTATATCAACCTAAAAAGCCAGGTCAGATTAGATTAGTGTTTGACTCTAGTGCCAAATTTGAAGGTGTTTCCTTAAATGATGTTCTCCTGTCAGGTCCAGACCTCAATAACAAACTTCTAGGAGTGCTCTTGCGATTTTGCAGAGACTTTCACAGAGTTGTCTTTGTAGCTGACATCCAACAAATGTTCCATTGCTTCTTTGTCAGAAAGGAACACAGAAATTTCTTAAGATTTGTTTGGTTCAGGGACAACGATCCCTCATAGAGTACTGTATGAAAGTACACATCTTTGGTAATAGTCCTTCCTCTGTAGTCACTATCTATGGTCTCATAGATTCTGCCAAAGAAGGTGAGACAGAGTATGGCTCCGATGCCAGACAATTCATAGAAAATGACTTCTATGTAGATCAGTGGTGAAATCCAAATTTTTTTACTACCGATTCTCTGGGCGTGACTTGGTGGGCGTGGCAGGGGAAGGATACTGCAAAATCTCCATTCCCACTCCACTCTGGGGCCAGCCAGAGGTGGTATTTGCCAGTTCTCTGAACTAAATATTTCCGCTACTAGTTCTCCAGAACCTGCTGGATTTCACCCCTGCCTCAGACCTATTGTAGAACTACGAGATACCCCTACCTACAACCTGGTTAAATGGCTGGCACAATGTTTAAGCTTCCTGACCACACTCTCGAACAGCACTGTCACATCATCCACACATTTTTTGACAAAATTACAAGGCTTGCTAATGAGTTGAATGCCCTCAATGTGAAAAATGACATCATGTGCTCAATAGACATTCAGTCTTTATGAAACTTCACTTCATGAAACCAGTTGACTATATGTGCAGTTCAGTGAAATCTAACCAGATATCAATCCCTATACCAATTGACAATCTCAAACAGACCATATTATTATGCACTGAAAATGTTTCTTTTCGTTTCCTTGGTCAGTCTTATCATCAGATTGACGGGGTTGCGATGAGAAGCCCTTTAGGTCCAATCTTAGCTGATTTCTTCATTCCTAAGAAGGAATCACTATCTTCTGATCATATATTCAGGCTGTCGTATTATAGACGTTATGTAGACAACACACTGATTTTTTGCCCATCAAACAGACTATTGGTGACTTTGTGGATCATCTGAACAGCTGTCATCCCAACCTGAAAGTCACCATCGAATATGAAGTAGATGAGCGATTGCCCTTCCTGGATATACTGATCATCCAAAGGAGTGATGGCTCCATTCAAAGAATCGTATATAGGAAGTCAACATGGTCTGGCCAGTATCTGAATTTCACAAGCTTTATACCAATTAAGTATAAACGTGCATTGATATAGACACTATTTATACGAGCATATCGAATTTACACTGAGGACTGTTTAAAAGAAGAACTGGAATTTTTAACCCAAACACTCTGCTCAAATGGTTATCCAAGGCACTTTATTGACAGGCACAGTAAAATAAGGGAACCAAAGCCGGCATGCCAACTGCAGTAAAAAGTAGGTATTTATTTAGCTGCCCTTTAAGGGGGATCAGTTAGCACACCTGACAACGTGAAGTTTAAACCTTTAATTAAAGCAATATTCAGTATGGCTGAACTTCACATATTACATCAAACCCAGAGGCTACCACTGCCTGTAATTAAGGAAGTGCAACCTATCAGCGTCAAAATTCATTGTGTTTGCCAATTTGTTTGTAATTGAGGAGACAATTAAATCGGCAGAACTGATAGGTGTTTGGCTTTCAGAATAAAGGAGCATCTTCCAAAATGGGTCCAGACAGTCTTGAGTAATCCAACAACAACAACAAATCATGGCCATAAAATGCCTTCTTCAGCCATTGCAAGACACTTACTAGCTACAGGCCACCAGGTGGATCCAAACTCTGTGTTTAAAGTTTTGCTGTGCCACAGGAACTCTCATTTCCTGCGGTTTGTTGAGGTGGTTGCTATTAACCACTTGAAGTCTCCCTTGTGTGTGCAGAAACAGCTTTATGTCAATCTATGCCTCACGTGGGCATAAGGCTTGCCATTGGTTGCTTTCCTGCATACGTTATAGGCTTAATTAATGCTCTTGCTAGATGTTATATTTGATGCTGATTTTAATCATGTTATTGTAGTGTAGATACTGATGAGTCAATACAAAATGTTTGCATCTACCTCTGTTCGTCTGTTGGCTGTATTGTTTAAACTATAAAAAGGGGCTAATTGTTTTAAAATTGCAAGGCTTATATGTGGCTCCTGATGAAATCATGGTCTCCTTTGATGTAGTATCCCTATTTACATCCATCCCACACTGAAAGACTTTCATATGCTATTGAACTCCATCTTCTAGACATCTTAATTTCTTTAAGAAGGTTTGGATACCTATATTTTTGCAAAATCCTAATCTTTTGTAGCTACCTTTTACAAAAAACATGATAGTTGACCATTTAAGATCAGAATTAAAGCAGGACACTTAAATTAAGTTTAGTTCATCAACAACATAGCATGCTGGTTTGATACAAAATGTACAACAGCATATTGCATAGTTAGGAATTTGGCAAAGTAAACAGAAAGAGTTGTGCCTCATAGGTAATTACGGAACTGTTTAGGAAGAAAATGTAATATAAACTTTTCCTAAAGTATAACAAGACATAGCAAATGTCTCTTTGGCACCCTCTCCTAGATTCTAAAGACACATTATTTTGGAAACATAAATACCAATTTGAGTGAAGATAAGAAAAACTCAAGAGGCCAGAGTGAATGGGAGAACCAGTATATTAAATTGTTTACTCATCACATTTCAATTAATTGTCCAATTAATCTAAAACTTTTGTGATGCTACATCCTGGTCTTATTTCTTTAAAAGAAATTGAATATCAGATCCTGGCATTACCATCAGTCTAAACCCCCAGGGAAGACTATCCCTGGTAATTTATTAAAAGTTAGTATCATCAGGTGGAAGCCTATTTCAGCTAAACCATTTAATAACCTTAATTTCTCAACTTCCAAAAGATTGGAATAAAAGCATAGAATTATAGTTTATAGTTTACTTTGTCATTGCACATGGTACAACGAAATTAAATGCCATCTTCAGTATACATTATAACTATACAAATAAAAACACAAACATACATCCTTTACATTCTATATAATTGAAATTGAAAATCCGATATTGCACTATATCACTATAGACTGATTAGTCTGGCTAACTTCACTGCTAAAATGTATGCAAAACATCTAACTAAAAAATTAAGAGGACTGAATCATCAATAACAATATGCAGAGGAATAAACAGGGTTCAATGCAGCCTATTCAACAATTGATCATAAATCATCTGATAAATAGTATTTAAAAAACACCCACAGGAAGCTATGTGTTGCCTTTGTGGATTTTCATGCAGCTTTTGATTCTATTGATAGAAACAAACTCCAAAATAAGTTAGATCAGTTGAATTTGGACAGAAGGCTATTAATTTGGATCATTGTTTTATATACTAATACTCAAATTCAGATTAGGTTTATCCTGGTCGGACATCTTACAGATAATATCAGGACTTTTAAAAGGGAGAAACAAAGTTGTTTGCTTTCATCTCTGCTTTTTAATTTATTTATTAATGATATTGTTCCAGCTTGAATTGATTTTTTTCCCCAATTCAAGGTGAAAAATAGGAATTTGTTTTATTTTATGCAGATGATTTATTGCTAGCATCACATTCTCAGATATACTTGGGCAGAAACTTAAAAGCTTTGGACAGTTATTGCTCCTTAATTTATCTAACAGTGAATACAGAAAAGTCAGAATGTTTAGAATTTGGGGGGGGGAAGAAAAGGTGCAAATGGAGAATTGAGGGATATACTTTAGAGCAAATTTTGTCTTACAGATATTTGAACATCCTTTTTAAGCTTCAGATAGAAACTTAATTGGCTGTAGAAAGTTAGCACCCACCCCTTTCCTGGAAGAATGAAATATTTTAGGAAATATTAAAAAAAACAGAATATTATATTTCCCTGGATGAGAAATGGAGAAACATGTTTTAAAGACAAAGCAGCTTCCTGCCTCCCCCACACACACCTTTGTTAATGGGCCATAATCTGCAACACAATAGCAACAGAAACTAACACAATGAGGCCCATCTAGGACAGAAACTCACCACATGGCACCTGGGAAGATTACATCAGCCAGCAAGGCTAGCTAAGACCCCCACCCCCTGGGAGTCTGACAACCAATCAGGATACTCTTTTGGGGCCCCAGGAAGTTCAAAGCCAGAGAAAGCATAAAACCTGGGGACTCTCTGTATCTCTCTCTTTTCTGTTCAGGAACTCATGCCATGTGATCCTGTCCACCATTAAACCATCTTTCCAAGCAGTCTCCGTGTTTGCAGTGTCTTTTTCCCCACTTGTAGCTGAACCCAGAAGGATATTTCTTCCTACAGCACTTTCCCAATCATGCCCAAAAAATAAAAACCAAAAAAGCTTTGGCAGTAATAATAAACTTCTAACATACAAGTGGTAGTCAACAAATTCCTCAAATCCTAACCCTTTTAAAAACCAAGTTAGTTCCTTATTTTTCATATTCTGTAAAGTTATGGGCAATTTCTTAGGTCATGATATTATTTCCAAACCAGCTCCTCGGAATTATTTTAAGTGTTAATGATACTCCTATTCCTATTCTCTGCTGAAACAGGTATATACCCTAAAATTAGAATAATGAATAATTGTAAGTGCTTTAATTTTATTAATTTATTCATATCTCACCTTTATTATTTTTACAAATAACTCAAGGTGGAGAATATATCCAATATACCTTCCTCCTCTTATTTTCCCCACCGTGTGAGGTGAAGCTGGGTTGAGACAGAATGACTTTTCCAGGGAGAAGTTAATTACTATGCCAAAAATATTTTTTTCTGAAAAATTGACATGAACACATTTTGGCATTTTTGGTTAAATTTTAGCAATTTTATTATGCTAAATTAAACATAGATGCTTATAACATTCGTTACCCAATAGATCAACTTTCCAAATATCACAGATAATTGTGTAATTTATATATGGTCTAATCTACACTTTTTTCAAGTAAATTTAAATATTCAAAATGGCTTATCTTAAAACAAATATTTTAGGTTCACTGCCTTAAATTACAATCCTATGTCTACTACATATAAATGCTTCTCAGATTAGTACTCAGAAAAATAGTTCTATGTATCTGTAAATAATAGGTCACTTTCAGAGACTTAAATCTGAGGCATTCAAGAAAAAAAGATTGTATATAAGCTTCCCAGCAGGGTTTTAAAATGGCATCTTTATTTCCTGCAGCAAGAGTAAGATTGGGAAATCTGATTCAAGATGAGTATATTTTAATATTTTTGTGGTGTGTAAATATGGGTACTAAACAGCTAAAATTAAGAAAACACTAGTATAAAATTGATAGTATAAAATACGTAGTAAATTTACTATGTACTTCTTTCCCCAGCTGAATCCCCAAAAACTTTTTTGTTTTGTTGAAACTCCCATATAAACGCTGAATGTACTCGTGTGAGAATTAATATTGGTTCCCGATGGGGGGGTGTAAATAGGCTGCGTCTCGAGGTTTTGCCCCGGCTCTTCCTGATGGGAATAAAAGTAACTTTTATAAATTCTTTCAAGCGTTAATAGCAGCACCTAAACAGGTACAAAAGCAGGAAATGGAAGCGGAGAGGCGATGCTTTGTTGCTTGAAGGTGAAGGTTTAAAAGTCACTTTGACTGCCTAGAAAGCTAGGAAGAGTCGTTAACGGTCAACATTTGCCACCAGCACCAGCTTGTACTCCTGCCACGAGACACCTCGGCCGTTATTTTTTTTTTTTAATTTGATTTATATGCCGCCCTTCTCCGGAGACTCAGGGCGGCTTACAGTGCGTTAAGCAATAGCCTTCATACTTTTATATATTTATACAAAGTCAGCTTATTGCCCCCACAATCTGGGTCCTCATTTTACCTACCTTAGAAAGGATGGAAGGCTGAATCAACCTTGAGCCTGGCGAGATTCGATCTTACTTTAATTGCAGACAGCTGGTGTTAAATTACAGTGCTTCTGTCTGTTGAGCTATCCAGGCTCCTTCGCGAAGCAAAGTGAACGGTTGAATGAAATGTAACAGTTGGGTGTTGCTCTCAGCCCTAGTTTCCCGCCTTTTAGCCTCAGACTTCAGGGTTGCGTTTTAAAACTTTAAAATGTATTGTACACAAGTGAAAATGTAGCACGCATAAAAGAACAGCGCAAAGTCTGTTTGAATGAAATACTCAAATTCAGATTGGGCTGCTTATCCCAGTAGGGCATCTTACAGATAATGTCAAGACTTTTTTTAAAAGGATGAAACAAGGTTGTTTGCTTGCACCTCTGTTTTTTAATCTATTTATTAATGATATTGTTCCAGCCTGAATGGGGGAAAAAATTCCAGTTAAAGATGGGAAATTAGAACGCTTCTTAATCCATTTTATTTATTTATTTTAAGATAAGGTTGGCCCTATTCCAAACTCTGAATGAACTTGATTGCAAGAGGGTTTATATGCTGTGCTTCATATGGATCTCCTGAATGAATGGAAGGAATCCAACCAGGGACCTTCCGAAAGTTCTCAGTAAAACATGAAGAGTTGTATGTAGTCCAAACAGCCATTCAGAAAAGATAACAGAAGAAAATATCAAAATGCAAGGCTTTAGGTAAGAAATCTTTTTAAGCATAAATAAATATTACAATTTAGGGACATTAAAAATAAGTCATGAGGGTGGCCACAAGTGTGCGATGGAAGCTCATTCTCTTTTTGACATGTACAGCATTTTTTGATTTCTCACCTTCCATGTTGTGCAGGACCTACTGTCATGAAGACTAAACCTGATTAGAAGTAGTAGTATATTAACATTCCCATTACTTCCCACAAATAACTCCTACTCCCCCAGTAGAAAAAGATTTTTCTCTGAGAATAGATGGTAAGAATTTTATCCTACCCATTTCTAGATTTCTTTTGTCTTCTTTTTTCATCAGGCCGCGTAGTACATTTCCATTCATTTTGTTCTGCATCATCTTAAACAGAACGCTGTGAAATCATTTTATACACTTAACTAGGGTACATGGCTTTATTTTTTTTTCTTATATTAATATTTAGCTGTTAGGATTTTTTTTTTACCTTTAGTAGACAAATTTACAATATTTTATTTTAAAAAAACTTTGTGGAGAAATAGTATAAATAATTCATCCAGAGTTGCGTGCTTGTTGGTTATTGTTTTCATCTGCAACTTCTGAATAGCAGCTTCAAAATCCCCTTCAAATAACCCTAAAAGCTCAGTCCTCCTATAGCTGTCAGTTGAGATGACAGGATACCCAGATCTATATTTGAGGAATTTAAAATACGTTGACACTGGGATCTTTATGGATTTTAACTTAATTTAGGAACTGCAGAGCTTTGCAGAGATATTTTCATATATTTGTTTCTTTGTGTTCTTGTCTTTGGATTTGCCCCATCAATAGTATGGCAGCCTAGGATGAGAATGAGGGCTTTCTTGTTATCTGGGTCGAGGGTAAAAAGCTGATGTCTTGAGTATGATGAAAAGAAGAAATTGGCTCTGAAATTATCAAGGGAATTAGAAAGTTTTAGTTTGTCTACAAATTCTGTCCTTGCAATTAGTTGCATTGAAACAGTGAAAGGCAGAGAGAAATATGACACTAAGTGACTTACTGAAAAAAATAGCTATTTAGAAGAAGTCCCACTAATCAGATCACCCACAAACATCAGAACCAGATTGGTCTGACACCTTAACTTCCACTTTATGCTGGTTTCTTCAATAGCAAAAAAATCACACATGGTTTAACTCTTATTATTGAGTTTTCTGTTTGTGAGTTAGATGGGCTCAATCTGATCCAGCTCTTTTTTTAAATACTTAATAAAACTTCAAAATAGATTGTAGTGCAGGGTTGGGATATCTGTAGTGCACGGAGCTTCAAGTGTTCTTACCAGGAAACTCTTATGCTTTGATAGGAAACATTTTGTAACAAGTCATTACCTACCAGCTACTTTGTGAGCAGGAAAGTATTCAGTATTTTAAGGTATCTTGCATGTTCTAAATGTCATAATCAGCAAAAAAGCATGCATCACTTATCCCAATTTTAGTAATGCTTATCATATTTACTTTGTATCAGAAGACTGAGGAAAATACTTCCTAAATACTTGTCGGACAGTTAGTCCCTTAAGAGATTAAGCTTCTGTTAATAGTCTCTATTTACTCTAAAAAGCAGCAAGGGAAGTCCATGTATTTATTTTGCAGTTGTAAAAAGCACAGAACTGTACTAAAGTAAAATGACAAAGCTATGCTAGTTTTCACTTCAGTTTTTTAAAATAAATTAAACAATACTCTAATAAGATATCTTTTTTTCAAATAAGATACATAATATTCTAATGCTTAACATAACAGAGAATAACAAAAGAACAGTTGGAAAGACCTTGAAGATCTTCTAGTCCAATCCCCTGTTCAAGTAGGAGACCCTATACCAGTGATGGCTAACCTTTTTGCCATCGCGTGCCAAAAGCGGTGGGAGTACGGTGGGGTCACACGCACGCATGCCCACATCCATAATTCTATGCGCCCCCCCATGCTCCCCCCACTTTTGGCACGCGATGGCCTGGTGGGCCCGGTAGGCCTATTTTTCGCTCTCCCCAGGCTCCAGAGCCTTTCTAGGAACCTGGGGAGGGTGAAAACGGACTTCCACCCACCCCCCCGAGGCCCTCTGGAGGCCAGAAACAGTGTGTTTCCTGACTTCTGGTGGGACCAGAAGGCCCAAAAATCAGCTGGCCGGTGCACGCATGCGTGCCGAAGCTGAGCTCACGTGCCCATCGATATGGCTCCACGTACCATCTGTGGCACCCGTGCCATAGGTTCGCCATCACGGCCCTATACCATTGCAGACAAATGGCTGTCCAATCTCTTCTAAAACATCTCTAGTAATAGAGTGCTCACCCACAATTTTTGGAGGAAGCTGTTCTCCTGGTTAATTATTCATTGTCAGGAAATTCCTCCTGAGTTCTAGTTCTAGGTTCATTCTCCCCTTGATTAGTCTCTTCCACTGCTTTTTGTCCTGCCTTCAGGTGCTTTGGAGAATTGGTTTGACCCCCTCTTGACCCCTTACTCTTAATCCTGCAACTGTTCTTCATATGTTTAGCCTCCAACCTCCTAATTATCTTTGTTGCTCTTCTCTACTCTGTTTCTAGAGTCTCAACATCTTTTTATACCATGGTGACCAAAACTGGATGCAGCAATCCAAGTGGAGTCTTACCAAGGCAATATGGAGATATTGCCTTGGTAAGGCAATATGGACCAAGGCAATTCTGGAGAACTGGTAGCAGAAATTTTGAGTAGTTAAGACAACCGGTAAATACCACCTCTGACTGGCCCCGCCCCCATATATTCTCTGCCTCCCGAGTCCCAGTTGATCGGGAGGAAATGGGCATTTTGCAGTATCCTTCCCCTGGAGTGGAGTGGGAATGGAGATTTTACAGTATCCTTCCCCTGCCAAGCCCACCAAGCCATACCATACCCACCAAGCCACGCCCACAGAACCGGTAGTAAAAAATTTTGAATCCCACCACTGCTTCACATGATCTTGATTCTATTCTTCTCTTAATGTACTCTAGGACTTTGTTGGCTTTTTTGGTGGTTGCAGCACTCTGCTGCCTCATATTTAAGTGATTGTCCACTAGGACTCCTAGATGCCTCTCAGTTATTGCCATTGAGCTTGGTGAGTATCCCTCTCATGTACCTATACACTAGATATGGTAATAGTCAGCAGTTATCCAATCAACATTCCCATGAAATGGCAAAAAGTTCCTTGACACATTTCAAAGCATTTAACACACTGCTGCTTGTGATAAACCCAAATTTCTTGGTTTCCACACCCAAGGGCACTAGAGGGCAGTGTGGCAACATAAATGATCATATTGCACATTGCTCAACTTGGGTGGCATGCGCTGATTTCCACATTCGGGGCTGATTCAACCTGGAGAGAGAGAGCTGAGAAAAATAGTGCAGTATGAAGCGAGGAGAATTGCAGACAAGGGGATCTAATGCTGATGTATCAGAGAACTATGGTTAGCTGACAATTCCTGATAGCCCTGCTGAAACACCTTTCAGAAATATTACAATCAGCTGAGCACCTATTGAAAAGCTGGTAGGTTATGCTACTTCTTCTCCAGGCCCAGAATCATTCTGATTTAGACAATAGAAAAGCCCATTTCTTTCAAACCAACTTTATTATCTTAACCACTGTTTCTCCAATGCAGGGGATCAGGTGATTTGTGAGTTTGGAAACTGGCCATTAAAATTTTCCATTTTCTCTATCATCCAGACCAAACATCTGATTCCCATGTTTGGAAAAGTATCAGTAAAGAGAGAGAACTTGGTTTTTCACTTGTGAGGATTTTCCTAGACATCTAAGCCTTGGACTTGAGGCCTGGAGCCTTTGAAAACAGTGGCTTTCCTCTCTTAAACAGGTATCAGCTGTCTGGGAATGGTGTCTCATCAATCTGATAAAAGCAGCAGCATCCCCTTCTGATGATTGTCTCATGTTCAAAACAATCAGAATTCAATATTACAATGCAAACTATCTTCAGACAAATGGATTATGGAACTGCATCCAGAGAACAGATATATGTGAGAGTAATGCAGGTTCCCAAGTGGACCTGGACTGTTGAGCCTTTCTTTGCACTTTGGAACCTCTCAGCCCTTTGACTACCCACCACTGTAGACTTAAAAGTGTTTTGTGGTCATAGCCTGGACTATGCTTTTTCATGCAACAGTACTCGAATTCTTGCAATTAATGGGCTTTCAGGTCTCCACAGATTCATTCTGAATTCCTGTGGATCCAAAAGGATACCGTATTTTCCAGCGTATAAGATGACTTTTTAACACAGGAAAATCTTCTCAAAAGTCGGGGGTCGTCTTATTCGCTGGGTATAAGCCTACGATATCTACCTTGACAGACTGACGGAAGTGGTAAGAGCGGCTACTATCATCTCTAGTCATTGCTAGAGATTTCTAACCCGAATCTGAGTTGCCGGCGCTGACCGATGACGCTATGGGAGCGCCGACAACATTGAGGAGAAGCTGTGCTGATCTCGTCAAAGCTGCATGCCGCTGAATGCTGGACCCAGCTGGTTGCTGCACGGAGCTTCCCCCACTGTCCCAGGCATCCAGGTGGATATTACCGACGCTCTGACTTCCCCAGACAGCTGGGGCTCGCCATCACTGGGGACCCCCAATGTCTGGGGAAATCGGAGCATCAGTAATATCCACCTGGATGCCTGGGATGGTGGGGGAAGCTCTGCGCAGCAACTAGCTGGGTCCAGCATTCAGTGGCATGCAGCCTTGATGAGATCGGCACAGCTTCCCGAATCTGAGTTGCCGGCGCTGACCAATGACGATACGGGAGTGCCAACAACATTGAGGGGAAGCTGTGCCGATCTCGTCAAGGCTGCATGGGTGACAGGACATGGGTGACAGGACAGGATGACAAGAAAAAACCTGGTAGGAAATAGCCCTCTTGCCGCTACACCTGGCCAGTTACCTTGACAGATGGGCAGCCTGGCTCGTAGGTATCTGTACTGGTTCTGTTAAGTCCTCAGGGTTACGTCCTACCCACAGTTGTCACTGTTGCCGCCCTACTCTAATTGGCTAAGACGCGAGCAGGCTCTTCGCAGGAAAAAACACAGTTCTCCTATTGGTTTTCCTCCGCCTGACAGGTTGCCATTTAAGCAGCTGTCAGTCGGCCACCTGTTGTCAATTGTGTGCCTTATTAAAAGTTAGCTTCTTGTTAATAAAGAGTTTGGTGTGCGTTGGAAGAGAGGTAGTCTTATACGGCGAGTATAGCCCAAACCCTATATTTTAATAGGAAAAGTAAGGGGTCGTCTTATACACCCAGTCATCTTATACGTCGGTAAATACGGTAATTAGAAAATTAGAACAACTTGTAAGTTGTTCTTACAAGTTCTTATCCTAGCATTACATTTAAAAGATTAGATTTGCTGCCAAACTGTAATGTTTAATATGAGCTAAAAGGGAATAGTTACATGGAAACTATAATATACATATGAAAATAGAACCATCATAGAAGAAAAAATCAAAGTGATACTAAATAAATTACCAGGTAAATTGTCTTTAAAATTTATTACTGGTACACTATCAGATTGTAGCTTTTGCAGAAAAATAAATGGGCGCAAAAGAAAAACTCAACAAAGTAAGATAAAACTTTTTATTCTCTTATACATAAGATATTAATTATTTTGAAAGTAAACATACAAGAAACAAAATTATTGTGTGTTCATGTGCTAGTTGCTAACAATAGATTTTTAAGAAAGATATGTTCAGTCTTAGAATCATTGATTGTAAGGATTTGAAAGTTTCTTAATTATTATTTACTGGAACCTATTGCCAGTTCGTCTGTATTATGCTAAATATGCAAATATTATATTTTAGCCATTTAAATTTTGTATTTTTTGAGATCAGTATCCCACTGTTTTTTTAAAAAATGTTTTGGTCCTTTATGTATTTCCTTTATATGAACTCAAGATGGTGTACATCGGTGGGCCATAAAGTATTTCTGATTCAGTTCCAAAAAAGTAGCTTGGCGCATATGGAAATGTCAATTGAGCATCTTGTCTGCAATTCTTTAAAGAAATTTCATTTTTTCTTGGACCTTGTTGTCTGGAACTGTCATATGATCCAGGGAAAAATATAACTCCTTTAATTATTTTCACATCCCTAGAAGCATTTTTAGGGAAGTGAATTTGAAGTACTAAATAGCACTAGTACATAGAACTTCACTTTTCACAATCACTTTGTGAGATAAATTGAGAACTAAAGATCTACCCATTCATTAAAATCTGCTTCTGTGGTTCCCCCAAGTTCTTATCTAACATCTTTACTACTAGTCTATAACAATACACTGAAACAGTCTGTGAGGACTCATTGGTGTAGTGGTGGAAAGCAAGAAAGAGTCATGCTAACTGAAAATGTTTTGTTTATCTAATGTACCCTGCAGCTCAGTAGGGCTGATTCAGTGACTTATTTAGAAATGCCATAACAATGTAAGTCAATGTAGATAAGTTTAATATAGCATAATAAAGTGAACCTAAAGCAGAACTATAATCAATCAAAGCAAATATTCAAATTGAACATCTTTATTAATTATGTTTATTAAATAAGCATATGCTTATCCATACACAGATCTAAAAAACATTAACTGACTTGTTTCCTTGTGCTGCTGTGAAACTATAAACCACTGATACTGTTTGTAGTAAGGTAGCTGTAGGGTTCTGGATCCCCCAAAAGTCAAGCAGAGATAGTTAATCAGTTTTAAGTTTTGTTTGCATGCTGGAGTTAATTTTGTAGCTCATTTATATTCATAAACGTATCCCAGTTTAATTCCAACACTAGCAACCTTGAGAAGCCAATTAAATAAATACCCATTTCTTACAGCTGGGATTTGTCTCAGACTTCATATGGATTTATTTGTGCTGATGAAATAAGAACATGCTAAATTTAATTTTAATTTCAGTCATTTCATGTGCACCTCCTCAATTGTAACCCAGGTAGAAGCACATTACATTCAGTTGAATGTGCTTCTGTCATGGGATTAAGAACTCAGTCATCCTTATTACAGATACAGAACTTCACAAGAGTTAATTTACAGTTGTAACTAATCTTAGTCTCAGATGGAGAAATGGTTAATATTAGACAAATTAATTCAAATTTTTGTTGTTTAATACTAGGATAGGTGATACTCAGCTTCTCGATGCCTACAATGGCAAGAATAAAGAAAACCATTTAAAAATTGTATATTATCAGAGCTTGGATACAAAAATTACAACTATTGTACTATATAATAGCCTATAGATTTAAAAAACATTAAATCCTTGCTGCCATCTGCTGCTCATCAGACCTCGCAGCCCAGGCCTGGTCATAAAACTGCATGGATAAGAGAGATCTGCTTAAATTCATTTCTTTAACTCCAACCATACATACATAGGTATAAGCATGCCAGCTACCCTAAATCAATAAAATAGTTTATTCTTTCTATAATCTTGTTTCTTTTAATTTCCTATTGTCAAGTTATAAAGTATTAAATGCTACTTGGACTGTTCATTTAAATTAATTCAGTCCAGGAAATCTAAGCTGCAATATTTTAAATGTTAAATATACTAGAGAATATGAGGAATTAGTGTGCTAAATTTCAGAAATTTCTATTCTCCTGAAGATGTATTTATGAAATCACATGAACATGACTTCTTGTTTAAAGAGTAAGTTTTTTTTGTAAAAAAGGAAATCATAGACATATTATTTAAATATCCTAAAAGAATTGTACTGTATATCTTTTATTCATCTCAAAAGTGAAGAAATTGAGGGTTTTGCTTCAAGGTATAGGTTTCTGGACCAGAACTCAATTTAAGCCCAGTGATTTCAAATAGCTAAGCATTGCCTGAATGTGGGCCATATTTATTTCAGGAATGCAAATTGTGTCATCACTGCTCTTTCCTTCTAAGGGGAATTGATATTTGAAATACCTAGAAATACCTAGATTATATTTACAGCTGTACAATTCTAATATATATTTCTAAACATCTTATAACCCATCACATTAGGAGCAATTAGGGTTAGGGTTAGTTTGCAAACTAACATATTTTGTTGCTTTTCCTGATATTTACATTTTACTACCATTGTTCAATAACTTCTCAATGCTGCATTTAAAAGTTTATGTTCCTGTGTGCCAACTTCTATCCAGATCAGTCTATTCACAGCAGCGGTAATCAGCTGAGAAGCACTTTTACAAAGTCTTATTGAAAATTATAAAAGTCTTCATTTCAAAAATTAGTGGATTTCTGAGTAGTTTTGCTATGGAAAACAGTTTATTACATTGTTAGACACTTCTGTTTGTACTGCACAGGAATGAACCTACCTAGTCAGCCACATATCTTCAACTATGCAAGATATATTTTGCACTTTTATCTGTTGCATGGACAGCTAAACAATGTGATTCCCTGCATGTGTATATACTGATACACACACACACACAAATAGTTTATCGAGGCAAAACCACTAAACATATTGTGGGTTCATATTTTCTGCAGGTAAAATGACAAAAGAGGAGTTACTTCTAAATCATCCAGAAAAAAATGAGTTTTTCTAAGATCAAAACACCATAAATGGTTTTATTAATAACAAAAACAAATCCTAATGCCAAATAAGAGTGAAGTAAACACATGAGAAATAATACCTTCCTTCTCCATAGTGGGTAATCATAAATAGCCATATCTAATAAATAAGGTTTATTTCCTACATTACTTTTCTCTTACCTGTATCCCACTATACTCACAAGTATAGAGGGAAAGGTCCATACTCAAGACCTGCACAAAAGAAAGAGAAATTTTAACAAAACTTTTTAATTATGTATGGGTTGATGGTGGGATTGCTTGAAAAAATGTAAATAAAAGGATGGATGAGGATAAAACTATCTTGGGATAGTTTTACGCAGTGATAGAAAGGATCTCATAAACAAGAAACCAACTTCCGTATAAAATCAATCCAGAAATTGGAGTACAGATTACAATAGTTGGACTGCCCAAATTATTCACCCTCCCTCAAAGAAATGCATATAGAGAGCCTGGCAGGGGGAAACTTTATTAAACATTTTCTTTGTCAAATTCACATACAAAATTCATTGTAATGTGACATGCCACATCATTCCAGCCCCCAGAAGTGATCATTTCTACACAGTCCTCCTCATCATAAGCATTATTTGGTTCACCGCTGCTCCACTTGTTGAAGGTCTGCATAGGGGATCGGTCAGAGTAGACAAAGCTGCCTTCTTTCTCAAGGTCATTAATGCCAATGAAAACTCGGCTGAGGCCAGCTTGATTGATGTAAGAAGCAATGAGATTATTGGTGGCTTCATCCTTGGGCATGCTCAGTGTCCCTCCTCTTCCTTGGCAGTAGAGTTGGGCGTCCACATACTGCTTCTGTTCTTTCACCAGCAGGTATGTCTTATTATCTGTCTCACGCACACCAGCAACAGCTGCGGGGGAGGGCAGTGCTGAAAAGTGACCACTTGCATTTCTATAAACTTACTTAATGCATTCCATATAAGACAGACACAGCTGACCAACTAAAAAGCAAGCCAGGTTCTTCTGAAAGCAATTCCTTATATTTAGGAGGGGGAATATGTTTCCATAAACATTCCTACCTTTTTTAATGAACTTCAGCTCTGTTGTTAGCAGGGTCACTTGATTATCCATTTTACCAATGGCTGTTCGTAGCTGGCCACATTCACAAGGAATACCTAAAAAGTATAAGAGCAGTCTAAAGGCCTATTTAATGGAACATTCTTTTTCCATGAAGCCCAACCCAATTTTGACAAAAATCCCATAAACCAGATATAAGTGCATTACTATAATACTCTTCCTTCTGTGTTCACCAACAACCAGTCCTGAAAGTCATATAAATTCAAATTTTAATTGTTCTACTCTGTCTTCAAGTGCTCATCTTCTTTACAAGGCTTCCCCATGGAGAAGACCCACAGGAATAATAACTTTTTTTCTGTTAACTGTGTTTAAGCAGGTCTTTTCTGTTCTGATAGTCAGCCGGTTCTGATATAATTTACCTGGATCTCCATTAGGACCAGGTGGACCTATATCTCCATTATCTCCTTTTTGTCCTAAGAAAAAAGACAATTCATCATAAAAATAAGTCCTGAAGGATATGTTGATAAGCCTTAATCAACATATTAAATTTTTCCTGAAACTAATTTAAAATATACTGGTTAGCATGATTAATAAATCAGTTAATTAGGAAGAAATAATATCTATAATTTTCTTTTACCTATATCAACAAACTCAAATTCATACATTTTTTTTATTTCTAAGCCTTACACGTGACTTTTAAGTTAGTTTTTAAAATTTTTATACACAGACACACATACACTGTGTTTCCCAAAAAATAAGACCCGGTCTTTTTTTTGCCTCAAAAAGAGGCATTATGTCTTATTTTGGGGGGAGGTCTCTACTGTCTCACCTCGCGGTGGCAGCACCAACAGCCCCACCGAGCTGGAGCCCGTGTGGCCACTGCCAGCCCACCTCTTCTGCGGCTGCTTGCCGCTGCTTGTGTCTGGTGCCCCCGGCCTCCATTTCGCCATCAGAGGCCTTCAAGAAAGGTCTTTGTAGCTGAGAAATGAGCTCAGGCATTGCCTCTGACAGTGAAACAAAAGTCGGGAGGTGCACATGTCAATCTGGAGCTTGTTTCTCAGCTGCAGAGGCCTTTCCTGAAGCCTCTGACAGTGAAACGGACGCCAGGCACGACGTGCGCCACTGGTGGCTAGCAGCCACAGAAGAAGTGGGCCGGCAAGGCGTGGCAGGTGTTGGAGTATGCGAGGCCTGGCTGCAACTGTCCAAAGGTAAGTGGGTACGGGGCATGTGGGGGAGCTCCCCCCATCCCCCCCAGTTTGATTTTTACCTGTGCCCCTCTCCCCACCCTGTGCAACCGGGGGGGGGCTTAACTAGGGCTTATATTGGGGGTAGGGCTTATATTAGGTGCACGCATAAAAATCAAGCTATGGCTTATTTTGGGGGAAATACGGCGCACACGCACACTCACACACACACACACATATATAGTGAAAATTAAACTATATTTTTCAAGGCTTGATACAGAATGAAGAAAAATATACCTTTTGAGCCTATGGGACCAACTTTTCCATGTCGCCCTATGCTACCTTTCTGCCCTTTGTCTCCCACTTCTCCTATAATATAAAAAAAATCAAAGGAAAATTAAAAGGACTTCTGTTTTTATGAACTTCTAACATCATATCTGTCTTAATTAAAGCTAAATCTAGTTGAAGCTGAAAGGAACAAAATGTGGAAGAGCAAAGGAAAGGAAGAATGTGTGTTGAAAGAATTACTTCCAGTTATCATGGTCCACAGGGAGAGTGCATCATATTTGCTTGGAGTATACACGCTAAAGAGAAAAAGTTAACACAATAATGATAATTCAAAGAAGAAAATACTGCACACCAGCATATGTTTATAAACACAAAAAAGCTCCAGATAAATGAATCCATCTTTATTATTGGCTTGTATAATTTCCTCAGAGCTTAAAGCTTTAGAGACAACAAATTAGAATTGCAAACTGCTGATTTTGGAAAATTTTACTTGAGAGATGTTTATCCCAATCTTTTCGATCCTTCCAATCTGGTTAGGCTCGATGGGCATGTTTCGGATCCCACTGCCTAAAGAATGCCGGCCAGGCCCAGAAAATATGCCTTTTTTGCTATAGTATCTGAGCTATGGAACATTCTCCCTTTGTAGATAAGGGTAAATATGGAATTGCAGTTTATCAAACACAAAAAAAACAACAAAGAACTTTTCCAGATGACAGTGTGATTCTTAACTCTTTAATTCTTTCAAGCAGTAATTTTTCCTCTTCTCCAGAAACAATTATTATTTGGGGCAGGATCTGGCATCTTTCACAATAATGAGATTGCTGCTGCAATCAGAGTGATGTCTGCTCAGCAACTCTGGGTCATTTTGGGCTGCTGTTAGCTTGTCCACACACACCCAAATTGCTGAGTACACTTTCCTAATTCTAGGCACCAAAAGAGGAGGAACAGATCTAAATATTTCAATATTTTGTATTTTCCACTACAAAACTCAATCAACACAAAATACAGTAATTCTCAAATAAACCATCCCACATGCATGCTAGTTTTAATAAATCAAAAACTTAAGATTGAGTTTAATTAGATACAAACCTATATATGCAACTGTGGCATTAAGAAAATATACACAAAAAGTATATTCTCCATTTATTATTAAGCAATATTAATCCAATGTTTAATCCATTTTTAAAATAAGATTTACCTTTTTCCCCTGGAGGCCCAACTCGTCCAGGACGGCCTGGAGCACCTTTTTCCCCCTTTTCTCCATTTTCCCCTATTATGTAATAAAACATAAGATAAAACCAAAGAAATTATTCAAAATTCAGTGGTATCATGTTCATAATTCAATTTTTGTAATGAAAATGATAGCATCATTCATATTATTTGTCCTGTCTCTATATGTAGTGTTCTCATTGCTTCAGCATCTCTATCAATGTTTACATTTAGAAGTTTTTTTTTTTTTAAAAAGAGGAAAACAGAAAAAATAGGTGTTTTGCTACAGAACTTCAAAATAGATAATGAGAACATAACGAATTTCAAGAAACAAGTCTAAGAGAAAGTTATATACAAATTTCAAATAATAGTTATTTAAAATAACTATAGAAATAGAAGGGGGAAGTAGTTTGGCTTTTAGTTTGGTCTGAAGAAACTAGATGGCAAGAAGAAATCAAAGTTCTCTGTCCCTCTTTCCTGCTACCTTGTGATTTTCCAGGTTTTTCATATGAAGGATGCAATTATATTAACTGTTGAACTTTACGGTGAAGAACTCATTCATCCTTACTTCAGACAATAACCTTGGATAGAGCCTGATTATTTGTTAAAAGTGACCTGGCTATTGATTGCACTCCGTACCCAGAACATTCCTTATATTTTCTCCTCTAAGGACTAGATTAGATTTAGTTAGAGTACCGTATTTTCCGGCGTATAAGACGACCCTCGAGTTTTCCTGTTAAAATATAGGGTTTGGGCTATACTCGCCGTATAAGACTACCCCTCTTCCAACGCACACCAAATAAAAATAAAAAAACATCAACTGGCTCACCCACAATGTAAAAGCAGCTGTGCTAGACCCAAAATGGCCCCTGCAACAAGCAGGAACCTCACACAGCCACAAAAAGCCCCCCAAAAAACAACTTTCACACTTTACACACATAAATTTCCACATACAGCTTTGTGAGATTTTGTGTGTTTGTGTAGTTAGAGTGAAACACTACAGAAACACACTAAATCTCAGAAAGCTGCACAAATATTATTTTATTTTATGTTTATATGAAAACTAAATTTAAAACTTCCTAAACTTTAAATGGCTAGGTCTAAAAAAGAACAACTAAAAGAAACTCCAATTAACTATTTTTTTAAAAGCTCCCAAAGGGGAAAAAACTTACCCAATAGAACAGGGGTCTCCAACCTTGGCAACTTTAAGACTTGTAGACTTCAACTCCCAGAATTCCTCAGCCAGCTTTGTTTTGCTGGCTGAGGAATTCTGGGAGTTGAAGTCCACAACTCCCTGCCTGCTTGATTGCAGGCAGGGAGTGGCTTGCTGATGGAATGGATTCAGGCAAGTGAAGCAAGGCAAGCGTTGCGACTAGCAGCTAAGGTAAGCAAGCTGGAGGGGGAAAACATTTTTTCTTTTACATGGCTCTGGCTATCCCAGCTGCGTTGCCTGATTAGCAGGCAATGCAGCTGGGATTGTCAGAGCTTGGATCGCCAGAGCCAAGTAAAAGAAAAAAAGTTTTTTCCTTTTACATGGCTCTGGTGATCCCAGCTGAGTTGCTTGATTAGCAGGCAAAGCTGGGATCGTTAGAGCTTGGATCGCCAGAGGCATTTAAGGCTCGTCAGAGCCTTTCGGGCTGGTCTGCCTGGTTACAGGAGAACGACACCTGGCGTATAAGACGACCCCCGACTTTTGAGAAGATTTTCATGTGTTAAAAAGTCGTCTTATACGCTGGAAAATACGATATCTGAAGATATTTCAATGACGTACACCATTATTGAACTAGTAGCTATTATTTTGTTTCAGATAATAAGCCACTCTTTCCAAACATGTTTTTTCAGGGGTTAGCAATATCGCTACTATATGATCACAGGATGACCATCAGGCATATCACTCATCTAGGCAAGTCTATTGCAATTACAGTAATAACAGCTGATTATTACTGATCAGATCCTCTGCATTTACTCAGTGCCTGTTCTGTTAATTTTTTCTTTAAACATGTTATCAGGTTCCTTGACCTATAATACAGAATAGAACAAATTAAGGAGTCATTGCACAACAAAACAGCAGAAGATCCTTCAAATACCTTCAGATATACTAATTAAATCTAATTTTTTCCTTAGGAGTGACAATATAAGGAATGTACTGCTATGGAGTGCAGTAGTCAAGGTCACTTTTAGCAAGTAACCAGAGTCTACCCAAGGTTATTGTCTTGAGGTAAGGATGAATGATCCTTTAGCAAAAAGTTCAGCACTGTTAATGTGAGTGCCTTCTTCACCTTACTGAGGGTAGCTGGCAGCAATAGCAAGTGTAGAAGTGTAGCTAAAAACAAGGAAGGAATAGTAGGGTGCAGCTGCTCTCTTTCCCGTCACTATACATTTATTGCCGGGAACAGCAGTATCTATCATGCTATCTAGATTTTGGTAATAGCATCTCAGACATATGGTCATTTCAGATGATGTGGCTCCTTGGTTCAACTTCTTAGTCCTCTCAGAAATTATTCCTAACACCTCCTAGAAGAAATATGATTGGTCTGCAGTACCAAGACTCAGATTGCATAGACATCAAGGACACATTGGATTTCAGCCAACAGATAAAAGACTTCATATCTCATTAGTGTACATCTAAGCCAGGGAGATATCCCCCCGACAGTTTAGCTCAGACACTGATGAATTTTTAGAGATTTTACATTAGCTGCAGTCTTCGTAGGTTGGCCATTTTGTGCTTCACTGCATTTCTTCATCAATCTTCACCATTACAACTACAGCTTTTAATTAGAGAGACTATGCTGAAGCATGAAAAAATTTGGGGTTGTTTTTTCCTTCGAGCTTTCATTTTTTTAGTTTTATATCTCAGTGTTCCTGTTTCCTTTATAAAAGAGCAATTATTGCTAGAACTCAAGAATCATGCAAAATACTTAGCCCTGGTGTGGCAGATTTTAGCAGGCTGTTTTTTTGGAAAACACTGCCAATTGTTCAGGCAGACTGAGCAAAGCAGTGCAGTTTTTCTAACCATAAAGTTTCAACTTTGCAGATCGAAAGGGAAACGAAGATACACTACTTCCAGTGTGATTTCCAAAGAAGGGGTCAAGATGCAAAAATTGGACCAATAAGAAATAGCATAATGAAACTGCATTATTAAGCAAACATACACAAAAAAACCCCATTTAATATGTCTATTTTTGTTCTTCTATAAGGACCCATATTCTTTCTTTGACATTGAGAAAGATGAAGACAATAGGGGTGTGTAAAAATCAGTACTTTTCACTGAGGAAGAGGCATTCCAGAAAGGCAAGGAAGCAATCTGGGAAGGTGTCCAAGGACAGACTGCTAGAGCAGGTGAGAAGCACCTGTGCTCCTTCCTTCTCCTCCCTTCATGGCCCTCCCCCATTGTCAGGGCAATCCAGCTGCCAATCAAACAGCAGCATTGGGATGAGGCAACAAAGAGGGAAGACAGGATGGTTGCCAGAGAGCTCTGCAGCCATAGGCTGAATAAAGAGAACCAAAGCCCAGGAGTCCAAGTAAAAGGGGAAACTTAAAAGTTAGCAGCACACATAAGAAGACGCAACAGGAAAGTAAACAGTAGCTGAGAAAGCTAGGGAGAAAGATATGTTTCTTTCCTTCCCTCATACTGGCATGGCACACTCTGTGAGCCATTTCCCTCAGATGGAGCAAATATTTGGAAAAATAAGAAAAGAATGAAGAAGCTCCGCCAGGAACAAAAAGCAGAAAAGATTAAGAAAAAAAAGTGACTTTAATGGGTCAGAGATAGAAAGCAGAAATTTAAAAAAAAGACAGATTGAACTCTAGAAAACAAGTATAGTTCTAAAGAGAGTGAAATAGAGATACTGAATAGAGGGATTCAGACACAGCAATAAACAAAGATATTGGAGATATAGAAAGATATGAGATTTTTAAGCTTTTTTTTTGAAGAATCAGTCTCTTTAATTTATTGTCCATGTTTCCAGCACTTAGTATCTATTGGGACTTCAGTAATATTGGTGGTTTTTTAAAAAATGTGTCCATGCTTTCCCATCATACATACAGTACAACCCTCTAACGGAAAGGAGTGAAGAAAACAATGGCTACATTCATGTCTTGTTCTAACCCAGCTTTTGTGGAACAAGATATGCTGGGTTCAGATTATGAATAAGCATAATATGGTTTATAGGCTGAACTCATTTTTTTATTCATTTACATATTAAACAAATGTAAATGGCCACCCAACACAGACACAGGTAACACTAGCACCCATACATTAGTCAAGATTTGTTAAATATATTGAGTTAAATAAACCAGAGTCACTTTTACAACTGAAGAAAGCAATTATGTTCCATTAGTCAATTTCCATTTCATTTCCTCCTATTTTCCATATTCCAAGCTTCCTCACAATATTAAAAGACTGCTTGTTCAGTTCAGGATGTAAGGTTATTGTAATATTACAATATCTGTATGAGAAAGTTCGGACGCTAAATCCTAACTTAGTTTATTTGCAAATCATACCAATGCTTTCTCTATTTTCCCATAAAACTATCACTCACGCTATGCAACTTCCTCAGCCTTAATTCTTCATGTTTAAAGGCTTTTTTCTTCTGCATAATTGCTTGGCCCCTGGTTCACAAATATTGTGGAACAAATACCCAGATTATTTTTAAAATGTATTTTTTAATAACTCAAGCTGGAGAACATCTTCCTTCTATTTTTCCCAGAAACCCTGGGAGGTGGCTTGAGCTGAGAGAGAGTGACTGGCCCAAAGTCACCCAGCTGGTTTTCATGCCTACAGCAGGACTAGAACTCACAATCTCCTGGTTTCTAGGCCAGCACCTTCACTATTAGACCAACTGGTACTTGAGCAGAACATCTTTATAAGAAAGGAAGTGATAATGCAGATCAGCAAAAAAGATTGTATATTAGAGATCTATAATGATTTAATAATAGAAATGTATATGAAATAGAAAATATATTGTGTTTAACACTTAGAGCAAAAGAATCACCTAATGGAACAAATTGTTCCATTAGAATGTTTCAAGTTGGCTGTGTTCTGCAGATAAAAAGTCGAAACAGTTTGAGCAGAATATTTTTGGTCTCCTGAATTAGTTGAATTGGAGACCATGGTAGACATAATTACTACATAATACAAATTACAAAAATCTGATATAGAGGATACTTTTAAAAAATAAGTACAGTATCCATAGGAAATCCACAGCACTTTTCTTACTCTGATTTAAATGAAATATTTAAATCAGAAGCAAGCATCCCATCCCCCTTCTCAAGCATAGAACAAGCAGCGGTCATTTGAGTTACTTTAAATAAACTCTTGGTCAATCAGGGTTTTTTTTTCATGAATACAAAAAAATTGCTGGTACTTTTTAATTGCATGAATAACTCTAAAATAACAAATACAAGAAACAGGCATGGCCATTTTGACTTGGAATGTTTTGGATATGTATTATAATTACTGCTTGGATTCAATTCAAGGATACATTTTGGAGACAGGGAGCTATTTCTAGCAAAAATGACCCAACTATGATTCCATCTTTCAGGATGAATTCATGAAGATGACTTTGAAGCACTAAGAGGCACCACAGTGCTTTAAACAAAGTTTCATTGTGGCATGAGTTTCTTCAGAAAATTAATTTATTTCATCTGATTCATTGAACAAATAAAGTAATAGAGCAGTATAATGGAGAATAAATTCACCAAAAAGTTAACAAGAATACAAAGAGTACATCCTGACATCATCAAAAGAAAATACGAATCACACCCACCCACCCACCCCAAAATCTACATTAATGGAATACTGTGAAAAGAAAAATCAACAGAGGCTGCTAACACAAACTTGGGGCAACTGTTGTAGCAGTCATTCAGCTATATTTTATATTGATAAGAGAGCTGATGATTTTACTAATTCCAGTAGTCCCTTTAATATTTCCACAATTATCTCAAAATCAGAGTTGTACACCACACATAACAGTTTTCTCTAAGATCTTTGGTAAAAAGAACAAGAATAAAAAGCTTTATTCCCAAAGAGTTTCTACTTCTCCCAGAATTGACCATTAAATGTATGAGGGTGTCATGTTGTCCTTCATTTTTATTTTGTATCATAAGGCCTCCCAATTTCATTGCAATTAAATTAATATTTGCTTACAGTGGTGGCGATTCTTATTTTCATGATAAAAGAATTCAGCCCTGTTGATGACTACATATCAAATCATTGATCAAGCTACTAAGGTAATCCAAATAAATTAGTGATATTTTTCAGAGTTTGGGCAATTCAAACATAGAATATGGTTAAAGTAGAGAACTCAAGAGTAAATCACTAATAATTAAGCATATCATTTCCAAAATATCCACTCTGTCTAACCTTGCCCCTCTGAAACATGATAATAAATTATCAAGTAATGCAGTCATATAATGGGTCAAGAATGGAAACAAACCAGTTAATGTTTATAAAATAAGGACATAAGAAAAAAGAGAAATAAGGCCTGTTACTGTCCTCCAAATTCTACATTCTGTTTATGCATATTAGACCCATTCTCTTATAAAATATTGGTTAGTTTTTTGTTGGTGTGCAGGTATTGGTATGTTCCAAGAAAACGAAATTTTATAAATGAGGAACTAAAAGAAAAGCAGAAAATGTCTCCAGGGCCAGTATCCAAGAAAATTAGAAAGATATACAGTATAGTAAATAAGATTTGTGTGGTTTTTATTGGGAATTCTGTGGAAGGATTGTTTATGACCATCCAAAGCCCTCTGGTTGTTTGCTTAAGCGGCAGCTGAAATTATCATTTCATTATTATAGGCCAATTGTCCCAGACTAGGAAAAGCTTAAGAGAAAAGTTAGCCTATTTCACTAAGAGAATGCAAGCCTGCTAATAATTACTAGAATGCCATCAAAACAATAAAAATGAAGAAGGAATGTCTGACCTATTTATGGGAAGAGATATGCATATTACCTTTGAGGCCTGGAACCAGAATCTGAACAGAGCAGGATTCCTCTGCAATATGCTGAGCATATCCAGATCTTGGCAGAGACAGGAATGCAAGGCTAATTACAGAGACAAAGAAAACCAGATCACTCTTCATAATGAGCTTGTCCCTTACTCCTAAAGAGAGGAAAAATGAATAAACCATTAACAGGGATTCTAAATACGTCAGACAGTTCTAATATGTTCACTATCTTCTAAGGACACAATAACCTTTACAGCATATTAAAAGATATATTTAATATATGATAGCTTGCTAAGTTGCAAAATTTGTTGCAATTTTTTTTGGTAATATGTTTTATTGGGAAGGAACACTCAGGTTTCAGCAGAGTGAGAGTCTTTGCAACACAAATATATTTTCCCTTAGATCTCATAATCCATATTTAAATCAACAGAAAAGAGTTTGGCTTGGTATACTTGTTCAAAATCCCCAGAAAAAGAGAAATGGTCCTTCATACACACTCACAAAAAAAGATTGGAAAGAAAAAGCTAATTTAGTGCATGATGAGGGTCATCTACATAAAGGTTCCCTGGGGAAGTCATGAACACATTTCCACACTGCTGAAAAAAACTCAATTGAAGGGAAAACAAGAATCTTTGGGAAAAATCCCAAGTCCAAATGATATGATGGGAAAATGTATAAAATTGCCTTTTCCTGCAATTTTTAGTCAACTAAGAGAAAGAATAAAGAATGTTTTTGAATGAAGCAAAAGCACCTGTGTCTAAAGTTGTGCAAGAAAAAATGGCAACGCATACAGTACCTCAGTTTTCAGTTATTTCTACCTATCTTGATCAATTCACATAGCATTCCAGAAAGATACGAAAATTGTACGCACTGGGAAAAAAGGCAAGAACTCTCTCTGTCCTCTGTTCTCAAATTGTATAACACACTTGTAATTTTGTGATATTACTGAACTATCTTCTAGGAATAAGGCATCAAGAGATTTGTTTGGGATTTTCAAGGATGGCATATAAAACTTGTGGACAATACAATTTCTTCTCAGTAAAACTCTAAATGATGTAATATCTACATTCTGGCACTGCTAAACTAGTATCAAAGCTAAAATTTGATCTATTACTGATCTTAATTTCTGCTCAAATACTTTATGTATGGTTTAGGGTACACATAACGGTATAAATATATCATTCCAATAATAACTTCATTTGTACAATGTGGTGAGATACAAACTACAAACATTTTAGTCTAGCTACCAGTAGTACATTAGCTGAACCTTGTAATTAATGTATCACTGAGTGCATATCATTCATTTATGATTGAATGTCTACCTTGCAAACCAAGAAAGCAATGCTAAATATGGATCAGCATGGATTAAGCTGTTGTGAATCACACACTATATGGATTCAGCAAGTTCACTTTTATGATGCAATAGCCCAACAGCCTTTGATACTAAAAATAAAATAAACCAGCAGCTGACAAGATAAGAAATGACTTTCTTTTTGAATATTGTTTTTTTTTAATCAGCTACTGCTTAATATCTTCATTCTTTTCTCAGGTTAGTGAATTTTATCAACTGAAATAGACTTTCGGAGTAGCTTGGCCTTTCCTGACATCAGCCTTTTATATATATTGAATCAGCCATCATACTCTATGCAACATATTAGGAGGGTTGTGAAAATACATGGTTGTGCCTATCAGAACTGACTTATTCATCAAGTCTCCAGTACAAACAGATGTTTGTAGACATCCAGTTCCATATAATCAAGAAATCAGAATCTACCTGTGTTTTGGATAGTGTCTTGAAATGTTTAATGTAATTATTGCAATTTTGCTTTAATAAATTTATTTAATAATAAATTTAATAAATAAATCTGTAGGAGGATGGAAGAAAGAGAGTATGGAAAGAAACAAAGAATTCTATTTTCTCTGTAGCTTATTCCTCTCCATACTATTTGTTCTTTTGTGGACTGAAAAAGGTTCTGGAGGTGGGAAATACATAATTTATTGTGCAAATTTGTTTGCCTTAGAGGGAAAATAGAGGGAAAACAGGCAATTTTCAATGCCTACAGAAACAGTTGCAATATTTTAAATTCACCTTTTTCTGTTATCATCTGTTTTCTTATTTTCTTTTCTTCATCTCCATAACGTTTTCCTACTTTGCCAACCCATCTATTTGCATTTTTCATTATTTCAAAGCTCTTTCACCTTCTATTTTCATTTTTTAGATTTAGCCTTCCTGTTTTATTCCTTTTCCTGAAATAGACTTATTTAGAAATAGCACTTAATTTTAGCGAACTCTACCAAAATATTGGTTCACATTTTTTCCAAAGCAGGGGGATCTATTCCAAAAATTGGTTAGCAATAGTAATATAGTACAATAAACCTGCTTGTTAGAAAACACAGGGTATCTCACATTCAATCCTGAGTGATCACAAAGTACAGTCAGAAACTTGAGATCAGAGTTCAAAGTTAGAGACTATAAATTATAGCCTAGTTGGAAGTGATAATTTTATGGTTTGCCTACTTGAAGAGGACTGGTTTAGGGAAGGATGCTCCAGATCTCTAGCAGCTGCTTGTGAGGAAAAATTAAATTTGGACTACTATATTCCATATTCTTCAACCAACACTTTATAGTCCATATTCTATACTCCTTAGCAATGTGGAGACACATGAGAGGGAAGAACCAGAACTGAACTTTTCAATTCCATATATTGTACAAATTGTGAAGATTATGCTTTGCCCTTTTGTAGCATTTTATCTATCTCTTAAATAGCTCCTCACAAATAAACCCAACCTTCCTGTTTTCCTTACGCTTTCTGCTCACTCTGTACCAAGAAACAACTCATTTATAATAGTACAGCATAAAATAAAATATATACTTCTATGCAATCCTGAACACTATATAAATCAATTTCAGATGTTTAATAATTTTTTAAATGTAAAGACATGAACCAGTCCGTAGGTCTATGACATTAGATAACCTACATTGCAACAATTCCAGACTGACCCCAACTCAGCCCTGATCTGAAAGTCAGTAGTCTCCTCTTTATCCAGCTTCCATGAAAAAAAAAAAAAAAACGTTTCATAGCCTACTCTCTTTTAAACCAGGGTTTTGGCTGGCACAATCATCTTAGCATCACCTACCTTAGAATTGCTGAGAGAAGAGGCGCTGTAGCTGAGCTGCTGACTGAAAGGGCACTGCACCACAGATGGACCTCATTGCTACTATTTACAAAAGTCCGATAGGTTTTAATTTGAAGCGGGCTCAACTCCTGCTCTTCGACCATTCAGCGAATCAGGCCCAACGTTTGCGAGCGTTATCTATAAACAGCTTCCTGTTTGAAACAGCTCAGCTGTCCAGCAGGACGTTAATTAGGAGCAAAATGTGTGGGAACATGGCAACGACCCATGATATAAACGGCTGCTTTTGGCAGGGCGCATTTTTGGGAATGCAGGACACTTCTCTTTTTGCCTCTCTCGCCTTCCCATGAAAATAAGCCCCTTCATTAACTCTTTCATGTCTAGTGTCAGATAGCAGCCGTGTGAATAGGATTCTAATAGAGCAAAGGTCTTCCTTAGTGCCTTACTTGGGTTTTGAGCATGGATTTTCAAAAAGATTGTAAGGACGCAGAGCTAAGACATGCCAGAAACATTAGTGTTACACATAAGAGTGGGTGAATTCTAGCTGGTGCAATTTTGGCTAGAATCAAAAATATTTTATTTAGCTCATAGGAAAAATAACCTTATGGACAGAAAAATTCTGCAAAGCTCCTTCTTTAACATGTTAGCTCATTATACGCAGATATTTTAAACCCAATAACATACCTATTCTAAACTGGCACAGACTTGGATACCAGGATCACCTCCTGCAGGAAATGTGGATGATTTTATGGATTATTTCAGAAAAGCTCACTGTCCCTCAACAGCCTGCAGTACAAAGCCTCAGTAAAGTGCCCCTAGTCTGGCATAGACTACATTAGTAAACAGAAGAGCTGAATCCCCGCTTTTCCCCAGTCCAATGCAACATCAGCCTGGGACAGAAAGATTGTTGATACTTTATGCTTCTCCAAGGTAGGCAATCTAAAGTTTCTGCATATTTTTTTGAACTCCTGCTGAACATTACTGAAAAAGTGTGCTTTCTTTCAATATTGAAACAGGAAAATTTCAACAACTATTCCCTGTCCTAAAATAGGCTTAAAATATTTTTTTTTAATTGCCAAAGCCCACTAAGAACCCCCAAATTCATAGCAATATCATTGTTTCCACTGTGGATCCTGCAAGCCCAACTGTTTATGGGAACATCCATCAAAAGATTGCCAGTCTATCTTAATATTACTTACATCGAACAAGTGTCTTCTAAATTTACTGAGATAAGGTACAAAATTCATATCTAAAATTTATAAATATTTTTTAATTAAACATCTAAATTAGACATCCTTGTTCATCCCTGCCTTTATCTTAAACCCACATGACAAAACTCCCCTAACAATTTATACAATTGTGTACAATGAATGGTATGCCACAGCAGACTTGTAGCACCAAATTGACCTTGGCTGATTTTGAAAAAGCAGAGACAGACCAGGGTAGTATTTCGATGTGAGACCGGTAGAGAATCCCAGAGCTATAACCTATTCTTAAGAAATTGATAAAACATTGTAGAAGAAAAGATTTGGGAATTTTCTTCATGAAGAAAACTGACAATCGTGTCCATGCATTCACCTGGACTTGTGTTCCACTCAATCTCGGCATTTAATAATTTCATTATCCCAGTACAATTTAAGACAGTCAATAGCTATTGTTTCAAGTTCACTGTTTCCAAACATGAATTTAGAAGTTCATGTAGCTTTGTCATTTCCCTTAGTGTCAAACTGGCGGCCCGCGGGTTGGATGCGTCACACACAGGCCAAGCCACACCCACCCCACCTCCGCAAAGGCAAAAAACATCACAATACATCACGTGACATCAACCTGAGTTTGACACCCATGCCTTAATGCATGTTTAAAAAAACAGTAAGTGGGGTTATTTTTTGGTAAAGGCTATATAGTCCAGAGCAAATGTAGTCCAGAGCAATCCCACATGCTCGCCTTTCTCTTCATAAAGCAATGTCTTATGAGAAGCTACTACTGAAAATGAAGGGAAGAGATCCCACTTGTCCCATCTCTCAGCAAATCTTTGATTTTCATTATTCCTGAAGACTTAATGTAAGGTCTTGTTCGATCTCATCTTTCAGCAGCTATTATTTCTGGAGACTAAGGAAGAAGCTGCAACCAAACCAGGTAGCAGCTGCTTTGGGACAGATGATGTCCAGAGATTATTTTGATACTGCAGATAGTTTTCCATTAGAAATGACAGGATATGAATGTCTATATTAATCATTTGCACCTGAACTATTCAAGAATCCACATTGGCAATGGTTTGGGTTTTCTAATAGGAATTACTTCAGCCATAGAGGCACAGGGCACTCTGTATGAATTAGAAAGGTTAGAGAACTTGACACCTGGAACATGAACAAGTTCAGCCTAGCATTTTAATTTTCCACTGTAAAATACTCTGCAGAATTATCATCTGCAGACACATTGACTACAGATGAAATATGTAATGAAATGAACCTTCAAATTAAAATTATGTTAAGTGAAAAATAATTAGAAAGTTTATGGCATATATTGGCCAATGATAAAAAAAATATAGAGAATACTGTAATGGGCAAATCAAACCTCAATTATTTAAACCTGCTAAGTGAAAATGAAATTGTACCAGTTCTGAAAAACTTCCATGACAACTACCTTTGTAAAGTATGAAAGCAACTAGGCATTGGATTCAACCCACCACTCCTATTTAAAGAAAAACTTTTAATATGCAATTAAAGCGAAGGATTTGACAAAATACAGGCTAAGAAAAACATAGTCAAGATAGAACTGGACGTCAGAGTATTTTTGTTTCATAGATTGAGCCAAATGAAGGCATACCGAGTATAAAATTCCATGGCTCAAGAATTCAATTTTTTATGTAGATTCTTGATTTCATGCCTTGAGGTTTTTATAAAAATGGTAAGGTCAAGTGAATACTATGTAGCAGACTCTTGGGTTCTATGCTGTTCCCAGAAGAGCAATTAAAACCTTAGGCAGCAAACAGACTTCCCACAATGCCATCAAGAATTTTGTCTGTATTAAGACTATGCTACTGTAATCACAGTAACTGTTAATGATCCAATGAAGTGGCAACATTTTGCCCATTTTATAATTGTTATTTCAAAACAATTATAATCATTTTAATGGGAAAAAAAGTTGCAAGTGATGCTTTTTATATATTGCTCACACATCTCTGGTAGTTCCCATGAAGTCTAAAAATGTATCAGCTGACTGTGAGTTTGCAGTTTCTTTTGGCAATGGTTCTGGGAACGAGGACAAGTTCACTTTGCAGTGTATCTTTCCTTTCCCTTTTTAAACCTCCTTATGCACACATACACAAATGTAGTTCTTTGATCACTCAGTGATAGACCAAAATAACCTGCCATTATGAGAATTCAAATGCAGTTTGTTTAGTTCACATTCTTCCAAACATGAACAAAGCCATCACAAGCATCGATTTTTATGTTTCTATCCACAATTGACAGATACTTTATAGCAATTAATCTTTGCAATAAAGCCCTATAAATAAAACTGTCAATATTCATTAAAGTACTGTGGAAATTTGTTATAGGACTGCATATTCTGTGAGCTTTGATAGTGAATGACAGGCACTGAAGCCTTGTTATATTATTTTACCTTTCATTACCCCAAATTAACTTAGTCTAAAAAATCTAATATTGATGGGTGAGGATTTCTCCAAAATATATATCTAGACACAAACATGACCTAAGAAGCACCTGAATTGTGCAAAAGGGATTGGTGGAGCTACCTATTCTTTAGTGTCTCCTATCTTTTGAACCTGAATTCAGCTTGCTTAATATTTCAAAACCATGAGTGTCCTATTTAAATAAGGTAACATCTAACTACATATTTTTTTTAATTTAAAAAATTTTATATTTTCTCTCCAGTTTCCCCCCCAAACCCTCCCCTCCCAAGACTTCCCAAAATAAAATCAAAATCATTTTATGAAACTTAAACCACCCCACCCCCTGTGTATTGTTTATATCTTCATAAGATTCAGTTAGTCTATCCCTGCATAATACATTCAGCTAAAAGCTATCTGATATTTCTTGGTTTGATATTTATTCTGCACATAATCTATCCACTTCTTCCACTCCCAAACGTAAGTCTCTTGAGTCCGATCTCTACATATTCTTAAAAAAGCTCTTTGAAAACTAGATGAGTAGGTTACCACACAAGAGTGATTTCTTCCCCTTCTCTGGGAGCTTTGAAATGTATCATCTATTGGTGATGATGTAGTGAATCCTGTTGTATGCAGAGGATTAAACTTGGGTGACATCTTAACTCCCTTCAACTCTGTTTTATTTAAAGAAACAGAACAAAGCAGGGTGTCATTTTCATTAACATCATGGTGAGTTGATGGAATGAATATATTATGTTTTGTTTCCATCAAGTGCAGAATATATAACGTAACGTGTAAGTCACCTTTTAGGTAGTTTCAAAGAAAAGTTTGAGAAACTTTTTCTGCATACCTTAAATCAAGTGTCTCCAATTCCCAGGTTACAAGTTGGTGTGCTGTGCTAGCAGTAGGCGAGTGCACGGGTCCATTTGTGTGAGTGGCGGGCACTCGCGAGCACCACTCATGCAAATTGACTTGTGTGTGCCACTGCTCACACTGAACCATCCTCTCGCCCCACCACCTGTCTACCAAGCTGGAAAGGTTAGGGGTTGCTACCTTAAATGCTTTACATTATAGCCATGAAGGTATCCACGCAGAAGTCCCAAACTCAGCAGGCAAATGGGTATAGGATTGAAGTTTTACACTTTTCAGGAAAATCAATTCAAAAACTGTTTAACGACACCCTGCTTAACTTCATTCTTTCACATCTCTAAGAATGTTTGCATATGATTAATCTGTGAAAATGTACCTGACCTATAACCCAAAAATATTATTGAAGCATTAACTGTATCAGGTTGTTTTAGTCCAAGTTGCTTTAGTATTTTTCTAATGCAGGACATCAAAAACATTTGGCAACCAAACCTTTCAGCTCCTTTCATTACAAATCCTGGAATATTAAATTTTCAAGATTCAGTATTTAGATGTATGCTTTAATCTTCAATATAATTTAACCAGGGGTGAAATGCTACCAGTTCGTTCCGGTTCAAACGAACCGGTAGTGATAAAAACTACTGGTTCGGGTGAACTGGTAGTAAAAAATACTTTAAAAAGGAAAAAAAAAAAGTTTTGACGATCACATGGCACAACTATGTCACGCGATCCTTGGAACCTTTTTTTTTCTTTTTTAAAGCATTTTTTACTACCTATTCACCCGAACCGTTAGTAAAAAAAAATGCTTTAAAAGTTTTTTTAAAAAGTTGGCCAGACCCACCCAGTCACATGATCCCCCCAACCAAGCCACGCCCACAGAACCGGTAGCAACAAATTTTACATTTCACCACTGAATTTAACCCTCTTACCTCCACTTTTGGGATACTTAAAATTAAGATAGGTTTCTGGTGTTTTATGGTATCATAGAAGTTCTTTGGCTCTCTTGTCACTCAATAGGACAAATCAAACCCAGAATTTTATTATTCAATAGGCGCCACAATATAATGATGGCACAGTAGAACTAATTGTAATCATGACTTTCAATTATGTCCTTTGACCAGCTACAAATGTTACCTATGTCATCTTTTCATCAACAACCAAATGTATAAATTTTAGTTTCATACTTTAAAAAAAAAGCATGACATTAAAAAATATGAAGAATTAACTTTTATTAATTCACATAGTTTTTGCACTTTACAGCTGAAATTCTGGAAACTCAAACACAACATCTTTGCCCGTCAGCTTCTTGTATACACCAGAAAATGTTTCAACCTGCAAACAGAATAACAAAACGTTAGCAAAATTGGGAAGCATAAAATACTAGTGGTACTTGATAGTAAAGAAAGAAAACTATAGAAGAAGGATATGTCAATTCTGAAATTAAAGAAATACATGATATTACCATATGCATTTTTAAAAAGCTGATGGCCACCCCCTACAATACTCTAAAATTAATTTATACATCACTGAACATTTATAGGAACAACACATTTGGCACAAGACAAAAGTAAGCCATGGGAGGTGGCAGCACAGAATCAATATTGAATATAGAAATCACATAGTCGAATCTGGCTGGTACTTAAAATGATAAACCATCAGAAAGCCTCAGGGATGTCAGCTACACCATGAAATAAAATAGCTAATAAATAAAGCAGAAATAGCAACACTTATATAATTTGCCAATAAAATAAAATGTGTCCAGGTATTCACTAAGAATCAAGCTTGAAGTTGTCTCTACCTCCAATATTTTTATATTAGATTTAATATTAATATTTTCAAATAAAGAAGCCTTTGAGAGTTGACAATTCAAACTGATAACCAAAAATATTTGATTTATTGTATCTCAAGAGTATTAACTACCATTTGATATACAAAGTCAGAATTTAAAGACAGGACGAAGCAGAATTTCCCTTCTTTTTCCCTATCAATTCAAGTTTCATCCTATGCATAACTGTTGTAGAGTTTCTATGACCTAACTGGGGAATGTGTACTAGGAATATCCATTAAAATAGAAATTACTCACAGACCTCATTACACAAACATGACAGATTATGTATAGATGTTTATTATTTATGGTAGTCACATTCTAAAAAGTCCCTGTGAACAATGAATTAGCAAATACTGAAACCTCAGCTAGAAGTGTGGGCATCAAATATTTTTGCCCCAAGTATTACATTTTGCAGCTACAGATAAATTTTACAAGCAGGCAAATTCAGAAATATGAAATCCATGAATTGACTGTAATTTAGATAGGGTTATTACACAAGTAGCATAAATTAAATAAAACATAAATTAAGTCATTTAGATGTCATCGTTACCCAAATTATGTTAATCTAACTTCCAGTATGAAAATTCTCAAAAGGAAAGCCTGAATCAGGTTTGTTACCCAAAACAAGGAATAGATAGAAACTCTATCTCCTGCCCAAAAGAGAATTGTGTCCAGCAGTTCATGTGGAATGAGGGTAAGACACAAGAAATGCAAAAACTATTATAAACTGCAGTTACTAATTTCTTAGCTTTTCTGCAAAACATTGATATCAGATGCTCCTGCATAACTGTTGTCCACATTTAGTTTGGTTTTGGCCTAACCCAAACAATGTGAGTTGCAATTTGCCTGATATGAAGTCCATTAAAATGAGATACAATAAATTGTGGTTTTATTCTATACCTAAGTGTCATTTTTTTTATTTTTAGAAATCCAGGAAGATGGTTCTGGAAAACTCTAGAATTTTTTTCTTCCAGATTTTGTTATTCTGGGGAGGGGGGATTAAATAGTGTAAACCAAAAGCATTTTGAGATATTCTGGACATATTCTAACTGAAATAAAGGACCTACTTAAAAGTGGAACTGTCATTTAATGACAATTTCAAAGTTATGATGGCCTTGGAAAAAGTGATTTGTAGCCTGTACTTTTAACTGTGGCACCACCTCCATACTCATGTGATTGCAATTTCGGGCAACAGGCTCCCATTTATGACTGGCTGTAGCATTCATGTGATCATGTTTTGCAACATGCCCGTTGGGGAAGCTGGATTTGCTTAATAACTGAACTCGGTTAAGTTCAACATCAATCATTTAACAATCGTCATAACAATTTTGTAAAATCAGCTCCAATTTAGCTTATAACAGTCCCAATTGGTGTCATAAGTTGAAAACTAATGTTTCAAGGCTAAGCTAATGGCGTTGTTTAGAAGGTATTTGGCAGAAAATTAAACATTTCAGAATTTTCCAGAAGGCTGTTCCCACATCAGATTCCGCATATCCCTGTAACACAGGCCATAATGTACTATTTCTTATGTAGCATAAATGATGTTTTATGTCCCTCTTTTCAACCAAAAAGAAAACAAACAAAAAATCCCAACATTTGCAAACCTTGCAGGTAACCATATTTCAGCAATTCCAAGAAAGTTCAATCATAGGACCAAGTTTACATTAATCTCTGTCCTTTGATCATTTACCAAGCTTTGATTTTCAAATGTATCTGCTTCATCAAATGACCTACTGCAGTCTGCTTCATGCATTTATCTAAAGTTTGAGTAAAAGCAAACTCCTCCAACTTTTTCTTACCTTGTGTTCAACATTGTTCTGTTGCGCTTTGTCTAAATGGACCTTTATAAGCCGGCTGCCATCCAGTTTTACACGAATTCTCTTGCCCACAATTTCACTGGGGAAAACCAAGTCTTCAAGAATGGCATCGTGCACTGCAGTAAGCGTACGGCTAAACAGAAGAGAATCAAATATTTGCTAAAGTGCCTTCAAATTTTACACAACTTTTAAGTCCCCAACCTTTCCACCTTGGTGGCCCGGCATGCGGGTGGTGGTGGCATGAGTGGCAGGCTCATAGGCACCCAAATGAAGCTTTGTCCATGAGCAGAGATCCCTTGTCCGCGAAGCTTCACTTGCGGTCAAGCACTCTACTCGCAGAAGCAGAGGGTACAAGGATCCATTACTCGCACAAGTGGAGCTTCTCGTACACTTGCCCATCACTCACATGGCCCAGTTTGAAACAGGCCCTGGGGTTGGGGATCCCTGTACTAAGGAATAATTTAGTTTTAAATTAAAACGGATTATTTAGGGGGAATGTTTTAAATCAGGCATTCTGCTTCCAAAACACTGCATTACCTAAACAGTAAGATTAAATTTAAAAATTTAAGTAGCAATTACATTTTAGTGAAACAATTGGCTATTCTTGCCCATTTACCACTGTAACAAGGTAGACTGTACTAAGAAGACAATTACGGTATATTTTTCTCTCGGCTAGTCTTGCTTGATGTGTGCATTCAAAAAGATGCAATGAAATTACAAATGGAGTCTCCTGGATCAGAATCCAAATGGCTACATTTGGATAGAGTAATAAACCATAACCCTGTAAAATATTATCTTAAAATGCATGAAGTCTCTTGGATCAAATAGGGCTATTTCCATCCAGAGTGACTAAAAGAAACCTAAAGTATTATGTTACTAAAACTGAGTTTGACTCAAGACTAAGTATCTTACTAATAAACTTGGCTTATAAACAATGCAACAAGCCATTAACTTTAGTTCAGACAATATTATTATTGGAAAGAACCAGATGGAGAATACACATTTGCACTGCTACTAAACACAAGGCCCCAAGAGCAAAATGGTAATACATCCCTGTTTGATTAGACATAATGTTCAAGTCAGTCTTTTCAATACAATATACTTGGAAGTCTGCAGCTTTCTGTAGTAGCCATACTGTGTTAACAATATAAAAGGCAGAAATGGTACATATAAGCCAAAATAATAACTTCTCAGAACAGCCAATGAATTGAACTTTTTAAATCTAACCTTGCAATTTCCAGGTCTGTCTTTCCATCTAATTTATGTAGCTGGCCATTTCAAAACTGATTCTGGTCAGTATTCAACAAAATTACAAAATTTATTTGATTACTATTCTTATTGTCCCCAACCAGATGTCAATAAGGCTGAGAACAGTCGATTGCAGAAGCTCATCTACAGCTTGTCAGAATGGGTGGTCAGAGGTATAATAATATCCTCTCCATTTCAGCATTACTCCACATTATGTAAAAATCATACTGGCTAGGGAATTCTGGGACTTGAAGATGAAGTCCACACATCTTTTCAGTTGCTATGGCTGAGAAACACTGGCATAGAATGCAAGAAAAGAATGTTGCATCTAATATTTTTAAGTAACAGCAAATAGCATTCCAAGCTGGCTATAAAAAAAGCTTTGCTTTTTAAAATGAACAAATATTATCCAAGTACTAAATTCTGCAATTCAAATTCTTTCTCAAGTGAGAACTACCAAGTTTATAACTTAAAAAATTTAAGTACTCAACAAACTACTTTTGTTCATTCCTACTTATACCATACCAATTTGTTCTAGAGGGCTATTCAACCAAATATAACAGCAGCTTCTGATAGCAGTTTCCATTCCTTCAATAGACCAATAAAAATGGATATATTTTCAAAATATTTTTATGCTTAGACAGACACATTCATCTACCAGTAGTCCTCAACTTACAACTATAATGGGGTCTCAGATTTCCAGTGTATGTCATGACTATTCTAAGTCAAGGCATCCATGTGACTAATTTTATGACTTTTTTACAACAGTCACTAAGCAAATGCCACCATCATTAAGCAAACCCATTGTCTGTAACGGACATTTTTTGTTGGAAACTGTAAATAAATGTGTAAAAAACAAACTGTAAAAAAACAAAAAACAAACTCCTTATAAATCAGCCACATGACCATTGGATGCGGCAAATGGTTGTAAATGTGACATAGTTGCCAAGATGCAATCATGTGACTGCTAGGAAGTTGAGAACTACCCTGTTTTCCCCAAAATAAGATATCACCTGATAATAAGCCCAATTGGGCTTTTGAGCGCATGGCAGTAAGGCCAAACACTTATTTCAGGGTTCAAAAATTGTAAGATAGGGTCTTATTTTCGGGGAAACACGGTACCTGTAATCCATTATTATTTGCTCCAAATCTTTACAACAGACTTCTATTGGCTTAGGCAGATGTCTTTATCATTATTTAGGATCCTTATGCAAATTATTATAATTAGACCTAACATTTCCCTGAATGCAAACTGAGACCAAATAAATAACCAAATAAACTCATATTGTTGCCATTAAATGTCTCAAACTTCCAAGCATTAAATCACATTAACTTATAAATAGCAGGGAAGGATTTGAACACAGTTGTATCAAAATATTTTTATTTTTTTTCCAAAACATAACATTACCTCCTGGGACGCTTCTGCTTATTTTTTGTGCGGCTTTTTCTTGTTGGCTTGGGTAAAATTCTTCTCTGTTAAAATAATATAACAGCATATCTATAAGCGACAGAAAACTTTTACAGCAAATTAGCTTTTGGTGAGCCTAAAACAGGCTTTCAATACAATACAAGGCATAAATAACTGGAAAGTAAGACCCAGCACTGAGTAATCATATGCTGTAGACTACAAATTTCATAAGTGAACTGATAATCTTCACAAACCTCAGTTTCTAAAATCCAAAGGTTCAAATATTTATGACGAACACCTACCTGGGCAATGAAAACCACGTGTTTTCCACTGAATTTTTTCTCCAGCTCACGAACTAGCCGCACCTGAATCTTCTGAAAAGATTTCAGCTGGGGAACTGGTACGAAAATGATGATTGCTTTTCTACCACCACCCACTTCAATCTCCTAAGCAAAAAAACAGAACTGGGGATGAACACGATTTACATTTTAAAAGTACGAATCTAGCAATTTTATTTCCATAAACACAAAAGATCCAAAGGTATTGGTATCTTAATTTTTGGAATTTCTACAGGCAAAAGTATAATCTGGGAGTCCATCTCTTGCGCACTATGTTCTGAGAAATTCCTATGGAAAGATCTAGACAGAACTTTTGAATGCATCACTGATCAAATCCAACATACTGAAAATAATCATTTCACATCTTGGTTTTATAGCAAGGGAATTGCATTTATCAATATCTAGTTAACTCCCTTTTTATGAACCTGTAATCCCTTAATTCAGAGTAGAGTCGGGGCAACTGGATGGAGCTGAGTGTTTAGTGGCTCAATGCCTTTACTGACAACACATGGAGTTTGCAGATATATTTTTTGCACCCTAGAAAAGAAGTATCTACTGCTACCTAGGATTGTATCAATATCTACCCTAGTATAAAATAACTAGTTTTAGGTTCTTGAAAGCATTTAAATTGATACATGCACCTGAAATGTGCAAGTCTTCACGTTGTTGATGTAAAAATTACACAGTAAGGAAACAAGTAAGGAAACGAGTTGATTCAGTTAACATTTCTGATTTCTACACAAGACTTTTTTTAAAAAAATGTAGGCATGTAAACATGTATACTGACTACAAGTTAAAGCATTATAAGTACCTTCTACAATTTTGTGATTGCAGTTACTGTACACCCAAGGAGTTTTAGGAACATACAGATTACTTTAAGAAGCTTTTTATTTCGAATAAAGAAATTTTTGTATCAACAAAACTCTATATTCTATTGAGGCTCACTCATGTGAGAATTACTTCATAGAATGCCTATACAGGTAGTCCTCAACTTACAACAGTTCATTTAGTGACTGTTACAACAGCACTGAAAAAAGTGATTTATGACCATTTTTCACATATGACCTTTGCAGCATCTCCATGGTCACATGATTTACATTTGGATGCTTGACAACTGACTCACATTTATGACTGTTGCAGAGTCCCGGGATCATGTGATCACCTTTTGACAAGCAAAGTCAATGGAGAAGCCAAAATCACTTAACCGTGTTATTAATTTAACAATTAGAGATTCACTTAACAAATGTGACAAAAAAAAATGGGGGTAAAACTCACTTAGCAACATAAAGTTTAGGCTCAATTGTGGTCGTAAATTGAGGACTACCTGGAATTTATTCAAGGCTACAGCAATTTCCTGGTTTCAATGATAAAAGTAAATCAATGGTATGAATAGATGAACTATAAAATCAAACACTAGGCATTATATCTGGATATACTAGATTACTGTTGTCCTGTATCCTACTCTACTGTCTGGGACCTTTGGGGTCCATGCATCAAAATATATAATCCCAACCAAAGTTTACATATTACCTTTGCTGCTGTAATATTCAGTTCTCTCAGCTGAGCCTTTAAGTCAGAATTCATCTCCAACTCCAAGAGAGCCTTAAGAGAAGATTATTAGATTTATAACTTGTCTTTCTGTTTGGATGGTTTACTTTTCAAAAATAATCATTTAACCACGGCATTTTGATTAAAATACTTAGATGAACTACACATTCAGCTGAAATGTCTAGAAGCTATCAGCCCAGTTTCCTCTTAAATACACTGAAACACATAAGGCAACTTCCATTTCTGTTAAAGATAGTTCAACCACATAAACCTTACTAAACTGTACAACTGAATGTTCATTTAGGCTACAGAAATCATAAAATAATTATTACAAATCCTTAATACTAACCAGTTCATTATTCATGTTTTAGAACTGCTCTTATTTACTTCAGCCTAAAATTTTCAACAAAAAGGGCACATACCTGGGAGATGCCAGATTCAAATTCATCTGGCTTTTCGCCATTGGGCTTCACAATCTTAGCGCTCGAACTGAACATGGCCTTTCTATAATCAAAAACAAAACAAAACAAAACAAAACAAAAAAACCCTTAGTACAAAATAAAAAATGTCCCTCCCAAAAGTTAAGGAAAAGCAAATGTTGGCTCTATGTGATTAATTTTTTAACTAAACCTGCAGATTGTAATCTACAACATAAATGGAATATAGAAATAGTATACAAATCAGTGATGCATTTAAAGATATAGGATCTAGTAAAAGAAAATCTACGTTTATTTATTTAGCGTATGGCTGGTCACACACAATATTAGAACACTTCATTTTTACAGGTTAAAACAATTAGAAAAAGAGCAGTAAGAAAACCTAAGAGGAAAACAGAAATAACATTTCAGAGTTTAATGTCGAGTTTGGAGATCCAGTCAGTAGCTGTCGTCGTTATGTAGAGGAAGTCCCTAAAATCTCCTGGGTACCTTCTGTTAGAGCATTCCCTCACTATATGTTGGATAGTCTGGGGGGGGGGTGGGGAGGTGGGGGGGGCAATCGCATTGTGCTGAAGGTGTCTTTCCCCATTTATACAAGGAGTCGGCACACACCCTTAGAAAAATGTAAGTTCAACCATCTGCTTGACAATAATTTCTGAAGTGCAGTTTCCATTACTGCGAGTTCAATTCTCACCAGGCTCAAGGTTGACTCAGCCTTCCATCCTTCCGAGGTAGGTAAAATGAGGACCCGGTTTGTGGGGGCAATAAGATGACTTTGTATAAAATAGAACACCGCTCGGGGGGGGCCAAAAAGCCCTACTAAGCAGGTATATACAAAAGTATGAAGGCTATTGCTTAAAGCATTGTAAGCTGCCCTGAGTCTCCGGAGAAGGGCGGCATATAAATCGAACTAATAAATAAATAAGCAAATAAAAAAGTAAGTAAAAACTTACAAGAGTAGCCTACCTCATAAGGATATTGTACATGACCAATACAAGTTGCAAAGTTCGTGCTATCCTTATTTACACCCAGCCCTTCACACACACATCTAAATTCACAGTGCAGGATTAATAGCTTCTCAGAGCAGTTACTGTGAAACATTCCACACTAACAAGGTGGTCAATAACATCCTTTCCAAAACACCCTCTAAAAATCAAGATTGTATAATGGTACAATGACTTGACTCTAGATGATGTCAAAGATGCTTTTTTAAAAAGGCATGTGGACTTGGTTCCCCCCCCCCCCCGCTGAAGACGTTTTGCTTCTCATTTGCAGCTCAGACCTGAAGCAGCTTCTTTAAGGAAAAACAAAGTCCAATAATTGCCTTTAGAAAAAGCGCCTTTGGGACAACCGGGATGACCCGAGTCTCTATTGACAGACTCTAGATAACAACACAGAAATACTACAGAAGCTTTCTAAAGAATGGAATAGAATTTGCCATGTAGGGGGAAAAAAAAATCTTAACTTCAAAGAGCGATCCGGTTGTTAATTCAGTACGTATATGGGAAATGCAAGCTGGGAAAAACGGCAATTAAACCTCGTGTTAAAGTCAAAGGGCCTTGAAGCAAAGTTGCCCGATTTGCATCAGCATCTCACCAGAAGCTTAATAAATTCATCCACCATGGGCCATCATCCATGAGAGCAAGGCGAGCCATTTACTCTTGAGTAAACATCGTTGGGAAACAACAGCTTATTTTGCTGAAAACTATGCCGCAGAAGGCAATCTGCCGGGATCCCCACGAAGGCTGAATTAACAAGCTCACGCGTGTTAAAACAAACGCACGAACCCGGAAGCCTTGGCAAATCTGAGCTCTACTGAGGCCGAAGTCCCATTAAAAGGCAAAATCGGGTATTTTGTGCTTCTTCCTCCCGGGTTTTTTTTTTTTTCCCCCTCCGTAGCGTCCCTCCCCCCCCCCCACAAGAAGACCGAGCTCCTTTCCTGCCGCCAGAAGCCATCGGCAACTAAGGAAGAGCGAATCGGATGCATCCCGAGACGCTCGGCCTAAAAAAGCAGATTTCCACCAACTCGGCATCACATCGCTAGACCCTCCGAGGGAAAAACACGCCATCCCCTCCCGCCAGGCCCAAGTCGCTCATACCCACCACTTTCGGCGCCGGCCTAGAAAAAGGAAGAGCTCTCGCGAGAACACCGCTCATCACCCACCCCCCCCCGGTGTGGGAAAGCTTGACTCCGCCCTCTCACTCTCCGAAAGGGTCAATGGGAAGGCTGGAACGCGGAAGATTTCAGCCTTCGTGAAGTTTGCTAGCGCGGGTAAACTCCGGGCAGAAGCTCTGCAAGGTTCCTCGGGAAAAGTCCGGCTGAGATCGCTTTAAAAAAAAAAAAAAGGAGGGAAGAGGGGATCGGTTTTAAGCTGGTTGTCATATACACACCTACATACGCGTTCCCTTTTCAAATATTGTATTATAAGATGTGCCTTTATTAGAATAGAATAGAATAGAATAGAATAGAATAATAGAATAGAATAGAATAGAATAGAATAGAATAGAATAGAACAGAACAGAACAGAACAGAACAGAACAGAACAGAACAGAACAGAACAGGTATAGTATACTATAGTATAGTAAGTATAGTATAGTATAGTATAGTTTAGAATTAGAATTAGAATTCTTTATTGGCCAAGTGTGATTGGACACACAAGGAATTTGTTTTGGTGCATATGCTCTCTGTATATAAAAGATAAATTCGTCAAGAATCCTAAGGTACAACACTTAATGATAGGGTACAAATAAGCAATCAAATCATATTAGGAAACAGTCAATATAAATTGCAAGATAAAATCGTATTAGAGAATGGGATGGAGTCCATTAAATGGTTTGTGTGTGGGGGGGAGGTTATTATTTTACTATTTTATTTTTATATGATTTTTATATCCGTGTAAGCCGCCTTGAGTTTCCATGTGTGAACAGGCAGTATAAATTTTCTAAAATAAATAAATAAATTAGCCTCCTTAAAGTCACAACATAGCATGCAAACTTAAGTTATTCATTTATGTTCTTTATTAGACAGGATAAAAAGACAAATTGAAGGAGGGGGAAATTGGAGTATTTGTTTGGAACTGGAATGCTAAAATAGAATGTGTCCTTTCCCTTCCTTGGAGCCTGGCAATGATCTGGATTAGTGCCTGAAGTTTTATTCCCAAGATTTTCAGAAGTGGTTTTCCCTTGCTTTCTTCCTAAGATTGGGGGAAAAAAGTGACTGGGCTAAAGTTACCCAGTTAGGTTCATGCATCAGGCAGAACTCAAACACACTATCCCCAGTTTCGTGGAGCCTTAATCCATAGAGGTATATTCAAATCTTAGTCCAACAACTGCTAATTGATGAATGTATCTTTTCTTTTATGCACACTGAGAGCATATGCACCAAGACAAATTCCTTGTATGTCCAATCAAACTTGGCCAATAAAAAATGTATTCTATTCTAAGAGGTCTTGGCTTTGCATTGTATTCTGACACTACTGGGGGGGAGGGACCATTTTTGAAACTAAACAATCCAGTTTTATAAATGGCTTTTTTCTAAGTACTTTCAAATTTGTTTAGCTGACAACAAACACACAAGATGAATGAATAGGAAAATCAAATTTTGCAACAATGACTACTATATTAATAGGATTAAATTGCTAAGTTTTCAATGTTCTCTGAGCTTGGTTTTCTTCTTGCATTTTATTACCAGTTAATAACATCAGATAGGACAAGCTGCTATATATAAACATCCAATAAACCCCACTTCCCAGTGACAAAACACTAGTAATGAAATATCTGCAAAAACCCAAGCTCTGAACACCTGGGGTTTATTCTGATCTTTTTTATTGTTTGGATGCTATTTCAACCTATTTTGATTGTTCTATGTTTTTTAAAAATTATATTACTTTAAACCAGGGCTGTCAAACTCCTGGCCCATGGGCCGGAAGTGTCACATGCTGGCCACGCCCAATTTAGCAAAGAGGAAAAAGTCCCAATGTCACATGGCAACACCCTGAAGATGAAAGTTTTGACACCTCTTCTTTAAATGTTTAGCTTGGATGAGACTGGTAGCTATATGAATTAAATAAAACAAATCCAACATTGTTATAAGCTCCTCTTCATTGGAAACATTACATAGATTGCTTGTCAGCTTTCAGAGGTGCCAAGTTTGAATTCAAGTAATCTATTTTAGTTCAAAAGTTGATTTCTAAGTTTAGTAATTCTTTTCCATCAATTTGCTAAGAACTATGGACAGGAAAGACCAAATAAATCAACTTGCCTAGGAAACAATAGGGATTGTGTAAGAGGAAAAAGAGTTACGCCAACTGAGATCACCAAATAGCACTATTCAGTATTCCAGAACACTATTTGGAGTCCTATGTAATTGTTGGCTGTCTTGCATTTCCCTTTCCCAGTAAATTTTATACCCTTGTATTGTTCACTTTAGAAAGGAATATCATCAAAACTTTCCCATGTGAAAGATTGCACAACTAATTACCATACATAGCTTCACTGTTCACAGGAGGTTCATTATCATCTTTACTTGGGGTTTTTTGAAAAAAGGTATAGCAGGGAGTTTTAATTTACTCCTTGTCAATTTGAAACAGGTGGTTTACATTTCTGTGACAATTTACAGAAGATACCAACTCTATCAGTCAGATGCGACTCAAGAGTACTTAAGAACAAACAGAATAGTGCAGCCTAAGTTTTGTAAATAAATCCTTAAAATTGAAATCACTTAGCTCTTGTAATTTCAATTTAAATCAATTACGTCCGGGGGGGGGGGAATCACCGGTCGAGGTCAACTATCCCTATTGCAGCTCAAAAGTGAGCCGTCTGAATTTAATGGGGATCAAATGGTTATCATTTAGAACATGAACATCCGAGTCGCTTTCCCGCCTTCAAAACAAACGCGAAAAACCCGCGCATGCGCCAAGGAAAGCTCGCTTGAGCCTTTCCCGTTTCCAAGGCAGAAACTGGAAGGAAAAAAAAAAAACGCGGTTAGCGCATGTGCACGGACTACTTTCGTTCTCGACGGTGCCTTAAACTTTCTAAAGGCGAGGTCATAGAGACGGGGGTGAGCGCGTGCTTCCGGCTTCCACTTGAAGGTTTTCCGGGTGAGACGTCAAACTCGGTCGCGGTCACGTGAGATCGGCTTGAAAACCGGAAGTGCTGGTCAGCCAATTCGTGTTTGTGTCTCCGGTTCTCGGTCCCGCAGTTGCGAAGTACCGTCCTTGAGGGCTCTCGACTATCCCGGGAGCGTAGATTCCGAGTTTCTGTCGGCTCTCTAGAGTGAGACCGGGAGGCGTCGGCGGTGCAGATGGGAGGGAGCGGGGGGAGGCAGGGCTAGTTGTTATGTGGCGCCGGATCCTAGCTCTGCTCGTTAATCCATTTTTGCCCACCAGTTCCGGAGCCCTCGGTGTCGGCGGCGGCATGTACTACGCGGTGCGGAGAGGTAGGAAAATTGGAGTGTATGCCACCTGGTGAGTAGCTGCATATCTTTCTCCCACCCCGTAACTTTTCAATCTCTCTCGTCCCTTTAAAGTCAGAATCCTTAGACTTTGCTTTTCCCTTCCCTTCCCTTCCCTTTCCTTCTCTCTCTCTCTCTCTCTCTCTCTCTCTCTCTCTCTCTCTCTCTCTATATATATATATATATATATATATAGAGAGAGAGAGAGAGAGAGAGAGAGAGAGAGAGAGAGAGAGAGAGAGAGAGAGAGAGAGAGATGATATAGATATAGATATATAGATACAGTAGTGGCCAAACCTCTGGAAACCTTTTGGGAAAAGTATTTTTGAGGTTTGATGGCTAATAAACACCACATTTTATTTATTTATTTATTTTGGAATTTCAAGATAATCAAATTCCACTGCTGGAATGGCCTGGGAATAGCCCAGACCTTAACCCAATTGAAAATCTATGGAGCCGACTAAAGAAACTTGTTAGTCAGAAGCATCCCAGCAATAAAAGCAAGTTAATATAATTATAAATATATATTGTTAACAAGATAAGAATTTTGAGAAAGATATTTAATAAATTAAAGAAAGGTCGGGATTGCCTGGACACCATAGTGAAAATATTAAATTGAAAATCTATACAGCAATAGAGAGAGATGGAAGAAGAAGTAGAGAGATAGAAGGGAAGGAGAGAGAGGGATAGAAGAGAGGGGAGGAAGGAAGGGAGGGGAAATCAGAGTAGGAGAACGGGTTAGTCAGGGAGGAAGAAAGGAGGAGAAGGAGAAAGGAAAGGGAAGTAGTAAGGAGCAGGAGAAGAGGGAAAGAAAGTAAGAAGGGAGAGAGGGAGAGGGAAGAGACTGAGAAGAAAGATTGCTGTATAACAAAAAAGAGGAAACGGAAGAAAGGCAACCCCAAACACACATGAAGATAAATAAGAAATTGTTAAAAAAATAAAACAGAATAAATGTGAACAAACAGGAAAATTAGAATTTGAGAGCGAATGAAGATGATGTTTATATAAATAAATATAGAAATATTGAGATATGAATTAAAGAAAAAATAGGGAAAAAAGGAAGATTTTGGCAAAAATTGTAATTGAGTAAAATGTATTTGAACTTGAAAAATTGTATAAGATAAGATAAGTATGGCCAATACTATGTTCAAAAAAGATGTGGGTGAATGTGGGGGGAAAAATCAATAAAACTTGATTCAAAAACAAAATAAATAATAGAAGCAATAATTCAATCTTGGTTTCACATTATAACAGCTGCAGAACTAAAAGACTTGGTTCACTCCATGGAAAGACGTTGTAAGGCTGTAATTCATGCTAAAGGTTACCCAACTAAGTATTAACGACATGATAATTTTTGTGTATCTTGTTTTTTCTGTGTGTTTCACTTTTCTTCTTTATACTGTAATTGCTATTCTAATAGCAAATTCTTCATAAAAGCTATTACATTACATTCTTTATTAAATTATCTTTCCATTGATATATAATTTTATGGTACTACTCCAAAAAAGTGGTGTTATTGGCTAGTTTTAGAAAATACATTTTTCCCAAACGGTTTCCACAATTTTGGCCACTACTGTATATAGAGAGAGGCATGCTGAATGAAGGCAAATACATGTGTCCCAGAATACAGCTACTCCTTGACTTAACAACCATTAATTTAGTGACCATTTGAAGTCCCAATTGTGACATAATTTTTTCACACCTATGACCATTGCAGCCTCCCCGTGGTCACGTGATCAAAATTTCAATGCTTGACAACTGATTCACATTTATGACTTTGCAGTGTCCTGGGGTCATGTGATCCGCTTTTGCAACCTTCTGACAAGCAAAGTCAATGGGGAAGCCAGATTCACTTAACAACCATATTATTAATTTAACAACTGCAGTGATTTACTTAACAAATGTGGCAAGAAAAGTCATAAAATGGGGACAAAACTCACTTAATAAATTTCTCACTTAGCAAGATAAATTTTGGGCTCAGTTGTGGTCGTAAATTGAGGATTACCTGCAGGATCCAATCTAAGTCACCGGGACCAGAGGTTCTTTCAAGCTTTGAGACTTGTGGAGCACATCCTCAAGGAATTTCTCTGTTCCTGGGCTGTTCTGCTGTCCATAGTATTTATATGGTGCCTGGTTGTGTGTGGTTTTTAGTAGTTTTAGTTAATTGGGGTGTTGCTAGCTGGCCATTAAGTCACTGAGTGTTGTTTCCTTGTGCCACAGGCTCCTAAGTACCTGATAAGCTGGTGGTAAATCAGTACTCCTGTTGATTGACAAGTGGCCTATTTACATGAATGTAAATAGGCCACTTGTCATTTAAATGAAGTGGCCTTCATTTCTTTGGCTATTTTTGCCCCTGCTTTGCCAACAATCTTAGTAGCTGCTAAATTGAATGCATTATTTCATACTTTTGAGTCTGTTCCCCAAAGTGTCATTGTGTCAATCAAATATTACAGTTGCAACTTACTATGTATTTATACAGCTTCCCATCTCACCCAGCATAACTCTGGGTGGTGTACAATAAAAGTAATCTTTAAAAAATTGACAAATAAACATTTTACAATTAAAAATACCTATCAGGACTACTAATAACAGTAGCAGAGAGAGTTATTATAGGTAATTTAGCTATTTAATTCACTACTTTCTTGAGATCGCCAAGCTTATGAAGACATCCATGCTTAATTTGTCCAGTCAATTATTTCTATGGCTGTCCATCTCAGCAAGTGAGCAGTCAGGCATAATGGTAATAATTTCTTGAGGAAGATGACAGGCCGTTAAATAGACATCAGTTGCTGTTAAGATTGAACTTTAAAAACAGTGAAATCATTTAGTGCCATATTCAAATACTGAGCTATTAAGTTCACCAGACAGTTTGGAGTCAGTCATATTCTTCAATCTTAAGTAACTGTACAAAGATGTTATAACAACACAAGAAGATGGTGTTCCCAACTTTGTGCTTCTAAAAAGAAATATAAAGATTTACATCAAAATTACAGTAAGCAAATTTACTGAGATTCAGTTTCAAGGTAATACCAGTATGTTTTGGGACTCTGAAAATCTCATCCTATAGATGAGAAAAAGCCAAGTTGAATTCATAAATACACCATATGTGTAGATAGATTGCAAGACCTAAGTCACTTAGGTACGATGAGCAGTGTAAACATTTAATAAATAAAACACTCATAGATTTATATTGACTATTTTTGCAAATATATTTGTGGAAGGGGAGAAGAGACTTGGGCTGAGTTTTAAAAGTAAGAAATTGTCTTCTAGGGCTTCCCTTATCTCTATCATATTCCTTTTTTCAACTGAATGACATGTTGCTTTCTGGTATACAAAGTAACTTGAACTGAAAAATAGATTAAGCAAATCTACAGAAGAAATTTCTCCAGTTCTGTTTTCATTTTACACAGTTCTAAAACAACTTAAAATCTAAAGGAAACCTCAAAAGAAGCTAAGATTTTCCATTTAGGGAATTTGGTATTGTAATCTAAACAATATGCTGCCCTTTTCTCACTGTATTTTGACAGGAATGAATGTAAAGAACAAGTTGATAGATATCAGTATGCCAGTTACAAGAAGTTTGCAACAGAAAGAGAAGCTTGGGCTTTTATAAATGAAGAGGCAACAGAACCATCAATTTCTTCAAGAGGTATACTATGCAACTTTCTAAATTTGAATAGCAGAAATATAGAAATAACTTTCTGATAATTAAAGACAGGGTGGATTTGATTTAAATCAAGGCCATCATGATTTAAATCACTACTAAAAAGACTTGATTTAAATTAACTCGATTTAATTCATAATTTTTAAAGAGCAACTATCATCTCTGCTGTGAAATCATATGAATGCATCAATGCAGTGCATGTTATCTCCGCATGCAGAGCTTGGATTCATTGAATGAGTTTACCAAAAATGTAAATATTGCAGAATATACAGAATATACAGCCCATAACTAAGCTCCATTTCATGCTGAATAAACTAAATTATTAATGTATCTTAAATATCTTAAATAGAAAACTATGTTTAGATAGATTTTTATTCCAAAAGCATTTTATTAAAATAAATTTGATTAAAAAAAACTGATTTAAATTTAAAAAATCCGATTTTATTTTTTTAAAAAAAATCATCAATTTTTATCCACCCTGATTAAAGATAGTATGCTAGATGTAGTAAAAAGTGAAGTAGGATGAAGTGTATATTCAAATGAAATTCACAACTCCAATGAACAGGTTGTATCTCCAGAAAATAATTTCAGCTATATCTATTTTTTGATGTAGGCAGACTGGTTGTTATTTTAAATCAAAATTATTATTGCAGTCATTAATGAGTCTTAAAGTTACCTTGCTTTTCAAAGTAGAATTGATGGGATTGACAAAAATAAAAAGTTACAGCTGAAAGAATAAGGGTTTTCCAATCATGCCTTATTTTCTTAATAGCTGAAGTGGTCTGGAAAATGTAATGCTATAGTGATAATTTTCCTTTCTTAATGAGGAAACACACAGCTGGAGAAGTTACAATAGAAATAGACAAGTATGGCAATGGCATTGAAGAAATGTAACAGATGTTGTGTAAGAATTAGTTTAACCCAGTTAGAGGGAAGGGAAGAAGGGAAAAATTGACATGTTTATTGTCCTTGGCATAAGAAGAATATTTGTCAGAATTTAAAGTTTCTGTTATTGTACCACATACCAATAAAGCTCAAGTGGTGCCTGTTTCCTAACTGGTCTACCTTATAGGGCCGACAGTAGGCTCACAAAACACTGCAGTTTTTGAGAAAACAATAATGAGATAACAAATCTGGCAAATCTATATTTTTGGATTTTTTATTTAGGTTCTTCTACCTCCGACACCAAAGACAATAAGAATGGGGTAATTCTTCTTCTTCTAAGTTTTTGCCTTTGAACTTTGACAGTCCATGTCCCAAGTATTGAGCAAATATCCCATTATTCTAAAATCTGGACCTTTTCTAATGAAGTTTATATTATGATTGTTAGTATGCAAAATGTGAACAACGTAAAAGACGCTGAGAAATAACCATAGCAAGAAAGATATGCAACCATCTATCTGCACCCCTCCCTAAGAAAATTGGATGAAAATGGATGGGTGCTGGATTCTGCTAAATTGAGCAATAGTTCCTTGAGGAAAGGCTGGACCACTACCTCCTTCAAAGCTGGTGGAACCAATCCCTCTCACATGCATCACAGTTGTATGGACCCAACCATGAGTCATCTTTGGTGGGGGAAGCTTGTCCAACCAGGAGGCATAAGCCAAAAACACAAGTGATCACACAGTCCCAGGGACTGTGTCTACTCTTTCAGGACTGACAGGTTCAAATTCTTCATAGATAATAGGGCTAGTCAATGTCTTAAACCCCTCCCTGGGATCTACACTGTTGCCATTCATCTCAGAGTGATTCCAAATTACTTTTTCCAACAGATGCATAGAATAATCCTTACACTGGCCTTGCAGATATTCTTAGTTCCTCCTTACACAGCCGTGATTGAATCGGCTGGTAATCTATTGATGCAGAAGAGTGGATTACCGGAAAGCTGCTTTCTCTTCCTTGGTCAAGTTCACTCTTTGGCTTCCACCAATAGCACTCTTAGAATCTCTACCACCATTTCATCTCTCAAAGCTCCTCCAAAAGCCAAGGGAGTCCAGGTTCTATGAGCAGCGAAAATCATTTAATCTTATATAAATAATATTTAAAGGCATCAGTGTTTTTTAGCTTTCATAATCATTGGCATTTCCAGCCATTTGTACAGTATGTTCCGTTTAGCCGATCTAAAACACCCCAAAACATGTTCTTGGGTAATAAATAAAATGTGTTCTCTTTTTTTTACCAGACAATTACAATAGTATCAATTCAGCATCAAAATTTGGTTTTAATGCTGAAGTTGCTTGCACTATCTGCAATGCTGCTTTCCGATGTTAGTGTTTAAATCATTGTAAAATCATTGTTGGTAGTCAAATCCTATCTTTTAGTTACAAGTTAGGCATGGAAAATCCTGCATATTTTTTCTATTAGATATGGATACTATCTGTTACCTTTCACCTTTGGATTAATAAATTGATAAAGAGAAAGGATTATCTCTTAATATTGTATATGGGAATTATTTTTCACATTTAAAAAAAATAAAAAAAATTTTATGAGACTTGCACAAATATTAAACAAGGAAAGTCTCACGTGAAAAGACCTTTGGATGTATGAATTAAACTGATGAAAATGTTTACGTGAAGAACTCCAATAATGTTCTTCGATATGGACATTACACTTTCAATTTGATATTTGTATATTTTTCTTTTTTCTCTTGAGGCCTTGGTGGAAAGCAAAACAACTATAGACATTGCATTAACAAGGCTACATATGAGCCAAGTGATACACGATCGTACAAAAGAACATATGAAGAGCTTTCAGAGAAGAAATATACAAATAAACGTGTAAAATATACAGACGTTCCTTATACTTCAGCAAGTAATGAATTCTTGTATATGGGTAACTCCCCTCTTTCTTCAACTTGTTATAATGCATTTTAATATGTTTTGTATGGTTTTTTTTTTCTCTTGGTGAAAAACTATGTTCTTCACTCTTATAGAAGTTTGGTACTAGTGTACTTTGGTACTTTGCTTCTGTGCCAAATAGAGGTAATAAGAATTTGGGGTTTGAATGTTGCAAGTTCTATAAGTATCTAAAAGGAATACTAGGGAAGATAGAAAAAAAATAATGCTAGCAAACGATCAAACAAGCAAATAAGGGGTAACATTTGCTTAACTGTTGGGAATGTGTGATGGAATGTAGTCTGGATTTCCAGGAGGGAGGGGTTACATTCCAGAAGGCCAAGAGGCAATGAAGTTTAAATAGTTTGGTTGAACTTCTCAGAGTATGCCTTTAATTATGTAAGTACCATGTTCCCCCGAAAATAAGACCCTGTCTTATATTTTTTTGAACCCCGAAATAAGCGCTTGGCCTTATTTTCAGGGAGGTCTTATTATTTTTGGGCGCGTGGAGCAAGTTGGGGCTCCTCTTGTTGTCTTACCTGATTTCCAGCTCTATGTTTAAATATTTTCGGGGAGGGCTTATTTTTTTTGGGGGGGAGAGGCTTTTTTTAGCGCATGCGCTCAAAAGCCTGATTGGACTTATTATCAGGGGATGTCTTATTTTCAGGGAAACAGGGTAGTTGCTTTAGTTTGGCAATATTGATGCCAGCCTCCCAAGAACCAAGGAAGACACATAGAATTCTAGCAGTTTCCTTTATTGCTCCTCACGATAGACTGGGGGTCTGTAACCTTAAACACTCAAAGAGCCATTTGGACCCCTTTCCCATAGAAAAGAAAACACTGGGAGCCACAATACCTGGGTGGGCGTGGCCAATTTGACGTGACTCATTCCCACCCCGTCACATGACACCCACCCCAGCCACGCTTACTCAGGCTTTGTGGCTCCCGGTGTTTTCTTTTCTATGGGAAACAGGTATATATAGCTCTCTGTCTCTCTCTCCCCTCCCTCCCTTCCTCCCTCTCTCTATCTCTGTGTATCTGTCTTCCTGTCTCATCAATCTATCCATCCATCCATTCCCTCTCCCTCTCTCCCCCCGCGGCGGGGACCTGGGAAGCCCAAGGGCAACTCTCTCCTCAGAGGTGGCCAGGAAGCAAACAAACGTGGCTGGGAGGCGGCGGCATGGAGCCCCACCTCTGGCCAGTGAGAGCGGAGTAGGCACAGTGTGCACTGTCCCCTCCGTTGCAATGGCGCTGGCCAACCTCTATATGCAGGTAGGAGACAGAGGCGCCGCTGAGGGGCTCCTGTGGCCACAGTGCCTTGTGGGGAGCCCCAGTGGAGTCTCCTTACTCAGCCCTGGGAAGGCTCCGGCTGCCTACACCATTGCGTTCCCTGCCACTTGGCAAGATGGCAGCACAGCGCCTCCTGGGTGAAGGGAGGGCAGATGACAGCGAGAAGCAGATGTGGGTGGGCGGGCGCCCACACCCACTTGCTCTGGGAGGGAAGGCAAACACTACGCTATCTAACTCAGCCATCTGGGTAGAGGCGAGTGCCACGGCAGGTGGGATGGAGCCAGGAGGGACGCGCAGTACCAACAAGTGCCAGAAGAAGCGCCTGCAAGACCCAGCAAGAGATGAGGCAAGTACATGGGTGCTTTGCTCCCCCTCTGGAATATGGAGTGAGTCTCCATCCACTGCCGTCGCCCTTACCTTCTCAGGCCAGGCGAGGAGTGACTGCGAGGGATGGGGCCAGACAGTGGTGGGATCTGGTTCGGCAGGGAGCCACAGCAGAGGACCAAAAGAGCCGCATGCGGCTCCAGAGCCACGGGTTGCCAGCACCCACCAAAGACAAGATCTACAGAGGAGCTGTCTTGATCCTCTTTTTCCCAGCAAACTAAACTTCGCGCTGGCTATCCGTGCTGGCCCTCTGGAATGTAGCCCCTCCCTCCTGGCAATTCAAACTATAGAACTGGAACAAAATGAAAAGCTTGGGGGAAGGGAGGAAGAAATAGGCTTTGAAAATGGATTTGAGGGGAAGGAATTTTATCCAACTATAATTTTACACATTATTTTCCAGTAGTGGAGGGAAGTTATCTGAAGCTGAATTATGCATTTCTTCTACTTTAGCAGGCATGACAAAAACCATAGGGGAGAGCGACCCTGTGAGCTAGTTTTCTAAGCCAGGTCTATGACATCTCGGGTCTGCCATCTTGCCAGTGCCATCTCGGTGTGGGACAGCACCTGGGGAAACACAGCACCTGCGACAGCTTGCCGCGCCCCTGTGGCACCTCCGCTTCGTAGCCGGCAGCTGTCAACCACGGCATTGTAATGGGCCACATCTTCGGATCCAGGTCCGGTCTCCCATGGGTATGGCCAGTCAGTTTGTAGTGTGCCTGCTCCACGCAGCTATCTGCAGTTGCTGCCTGCTTGCAAAAGACACATCCTGCCTGCTGGGGAGGCTTTCCACCTGAGCCGCATTCGGCCTTTTTTTTTTTCCCCCTACAGGCCTTTGCAGGATGGTGGCATCCATGCCACTCATCAATGCAGACCTCTTCTCCCGTGTGTTGCACTGGACCATGACCGTTTCCAGGGCTGGGAGAAGAGCAAAGCAGGGACAGCAACACCCATCTGGCAACTGTCAACGACTGCTGCTTAGCCTGCCTTTCATGGAAGTGTGTTGCCCTCTAAAGGCTTCCTCACCTCACTTTCCAATACCCCCCCTCCCTGTCAGACAGCTCTGCGTAGTGGACACGCTCTGACCTGAACAGCTGGCCACACCCACGGGATGCCAGATCCGGAGACGTGGCTCGTCACAATGCTGTGGTTGATAATTCTGCAAAGGGAGATGCTGTGAGAAGCGTGGCGAGTTTCCCATGGCTATTTGTCCATGCCGAAGTGGTTGTGGCAAGATGGCGGCATGGAGTTGTTCCATTTCATTCCAGGCCTGCTTTTTCCATTTACAGATTAAGACGTTCCTACTTTCCATTTTCCTTCTTGCATAATAACAGTTTCTAAGGGATCAGAGGAGACCGTTTCTGCCTGGAGTCAGGCAAGCATTCCAGAGGCTGGGATCATCAGCCCCAGAGCTTTGTCCTTCAATCAAGCTACTTTTGCAGGCACTACGGTCACCTTCCTAGGCACTTTTCCCTCTATAATGCTTCAGATTCAGCTTAACATTTGTGGAATGCCTGAATCGATAGATGTCTATTGCGTGATGCCATTCTGCATGGCATCTCAACTGAATTTGTGAGGATCTGAGGATAAGAATGAACGGGCCTCTGGAATGAAGAGCTGCTGATTTCTCTTCCATTAAAGATAGGATTGATCCTCTTATCCATGGAGTTCTGCTACTAGATTTAGGCAAATAATCATTATTTTCTATGTCTGATCCCCTCACTTCTCTCCTAGTTCCTTAGCATGCTTGCCAGACCATGGCCTAATACATTTTCACTATGGATGTGATCTTACCAAGAATCAGTGCTTTTCTCTAACTTTCCTACCTATCATTCATAGGTTTCACTCCTGAAATCTTCATGTGGCTTCTAATAAGGCATTGGTAACTATTCCATATAAGGCACTTCATAAAGTGCTGTTCAGTTTCTATCTTACAAAATAGGATAGAAATTTCTTATTGCTTCAGTCTGATATATTCTGGAACTAGTGACCCTATCATCTTGAAGCAGGCTATTTGTTTTTATCTTAATTCTGTAGGAATTTAAATAAATCTGGCACCTATGGCTGAAGGCAATTCTGTTTCATCAGTTGCAGTTGTGGCTTCCTTTGCTTCCTCTCATCTGGTATAGGAGACTAGAAAAAAGATTGGCATACTCTATAAAGAATTTTTGCCATTGTTTCATCTCAATGGGGTACGAAGTATTTACTACAATCATCCTGGAATTGATCCGCCTTCCTGAGCTTGCTGTGAATCTCAGCGTGCTCTTGTTACAGCAAAATCATAGTCCATTCCACTAGAGTGCAGCCATTGCTAACAATGTTCCTCTAAGAATTTAACTACATGATCCATTTTCTCTTCCTTCTTGCATTGCAAGCTTTAGCTAATGTTATCTTCAGCAGGAAGTTTTTTTTTCAACAGTGTGTGATGTGCTGAGTGTAAGTTCCTACCTTATTGAAATCCTGTTCTTTAGTCCTAGCTGCAGTTACCATCTTCCACTGTTTGAAATGGAAGTATGGAGATACTTTTCCTTCTATGGATAGTGGGGGGTGGGGGGGGGGTGTCTGTGTTCTCTTGATGAGACTCTTTCTTTTTCTCTTTTATAAGGATAGTTAGAAGTATTTGATCTTGCCTGCTGTTGTGAGGAAACTCCAGTCTTAGATACCTTCCTCCACGTATAAAAGGTATTCATGGTAATTCCAATAGGTCTGTTCCCCCAGAATTATTTTTTTTAGCATTGGCAATTTATCAGCTACAGTTTTCAGTTCTGGCTTCCATTGTGTAGTATGCTTAGATAATACAAAAATTACTGAGTTTCGTTAAAACTGGCTAAATATTGTATATCATACTCTGAAATAGTTTTAATACCTGTATTTAAATGCGGTTTCCAGAAACAATCTATTTAAATTGTTTAGGTAATTTGACATCGTCTTGTGCTGTTTTAATGCAAATCTGCCTTTATAGGAGATTATATAGTTGTTTACACGGATGGATGTTGTTCAAGTAATGGACGCCAGGCGGCACGTGCTGGGACAGGTGTATATTGGGGACCCGGTCATCCTCTGTGAGTAAGCTCTTTTTTCTTTATATCTGCTAGGAGAGGTTTGGCAGGCATCGTATCATCTCCACTATAGCTTTAAAAACATATCATGCATGGTAAACTCTAAAAGAGGAGTAGATGTGATGTTTAGATGGAGAGGCTAAAAAGATGCTTGGACAACCTTTTAAATATTTGATTCATGGCTGGTGATTGTGAGACTTTGAGTCAAATTGGCAGTGCAGTTTTCAGAGCGAAGAAGCTCCATCAAGTGACCCCTATCCAAAGCAGACCCTGGCCACAACTGCTTTTGAAATGCAAACTTCACCATGCAAAGCATAACATACCCCTCAAACCAATAGAAATTCTGCATACCTGCTCTTAGCAGTTGCCATTCATTTAATAACTGGGCACTATTGGCTGCAGATCGGGCCATGTGTACAACCATTTTGCTTATGCCCAAATTATTTGTATGTAAAGTGAAGTGAGTACAGATAGTTCTCATTTAATGACTACTCGTTCACTTTAAAGTACATGACAGTTTGAAGTTACAACAGCGGTGAATTAGGGAACGTACAGCCAATTCTCAAAATTGCAGCCATCACAGCTCCTCTTCAATAATTTGTTTGCATTTCTGATGGTCGCAGTGTCCCGTGGTCAAATGTCCCAATAGAAAAGGTTGCTATTTCCAACCTTCCCTATCGGCTTCCCACAAGCAAAGTAAATGGAGAAGCCTGCAGAAGGTTGCAAGCCATGGTCATGTGACATCTCACTTAATGACTACATGCAATTTACTTAACAATAGCCACTGGAACTGCCAGTATAAGTTGGCACAGCCACATGATATATTTTTTTTTCAATTTATGAATGCATCATTTAACAATGAAGTTGCCAGTCCCAATTCCCATTGTTTAGAGAGGACTATCTGTATTGAAGTCATTTTATATATATTAGTCTAAGACTACATTTATACTGTACCTATTTTTGTATGAAATCACATTTTGACTTATTGCTGTTTTCAATAATTTTGGTGTATGTTGTCCTCCACAGAAATAATAGTGAAAGACTTCATGGACGGCAAACAAATCAAAGGGCTGAAATAAATGTAAGCAATAACTGAATTAATGTTAAACTTCTGCAACAAGGCCAATCAAATTATTTAACTTTGCTAAGAATATGGTCTGACTATTGTTTATCTATGATGGATTGATCTGCCGTACTATAAAATGGAAAACCTCACTATTTATGCCTACTGTATAGGTAGTCTTTGTTTAATGACCACTCATTCAGTAACTGTTTAGCGTTACGGTGGTACTGAATGAGTACAATGGCATTAATCATTGTTACGTTGTCACTGGTCATGTGATCAAAATTTGGGCACTTGGCAACTAGCGTACATTTCCAACCGTTGCAGTGTCCTTTGGTCACATGGTCACTATTTGAGACTTCCCAGCTGGCCTCCAACAAAATCAATGGGGAAGCTGGCAGGAAGTCAAAAGACACGAGTTTCTGCTTAACCACCCACAGAGTCCTCACTTAATGACTGCTGTAAAGAAGCCATTATAAGTCATCATGTTCATATGGGGTCCTCATTTAATGATTGCATTGTTCAGCATATAGTTTCCGGTCCCAGTTAGGTTTGTTAAGTGAGGGCTGCTATTTATTATTGGAGCATTTCCGCCCAAACCTCAATATTTTGCTTTTATGCTAATCAGGAGTGTATAGTCCCATTTCAGTTCCAAGGGATCTAAATGATGAAGATAATCGTGGTCCATTTACTCTGGTTTGATGGCAATTTTTGCCAAGAACTAAAATGCAAAGTGGATGTGTTGTTCTTAGGTTTAGATTTCTGGTTAAATTTCAGGAGCATTAATTATGGCTTATTTCTTACCTATCTGGCTAATTAGGATCCAAGTTTGGGGAAGGATTCATACTCAGAATGTTGATCTTGCTCTCAGACTTGTATCTACTATTGCTGGATAAGATCAACACTCTGAATAAGAATCCTTCCCCAAACTTAGATCTTAGCTAAATAGCTCAGAAATAAGCCATAATTAATGCTCCTGAAAGGGGAAACAGTGGCTCAGTGGCTAAGATTCTGAACTTGTCTATTGAAAGGTCGGCAGTTCAGCGGTTTGAATCCCTAGTGCCGTGTAACGGGTGCTTACCCCGTTACTTGTCCCAGCTTCTGCCAACCTAGCAATTTGAAAGCATGTAAAAATGCAAGTAGAAAAATAGGGACCGCCTTTGGTGGAAAGATAACAGCGTTCTGTGCGCTTTTGGTGTTTAGTCATGCCGGCCACATGACCACAGAGACGTCTTTGGACAGCGCTGGCTCTTCAGCTTTGAAATGGAGATGAGCACCACTCCCTAGAGTTGAGAACGACTAGCACATATTTGCGAGGGGAACCTTTACCTTTACCTTTAATGCTCCTGAAAGTTAACCAGAAATCTAAACCTAAGAGGAACACACCCACTTTTGCATTTTAGTTCTTGGCAAAAATTGTTGTCAAACCAAAGTAAATGGACCATTATTATCTGCACTCCTGATTAGCATAAAAGCAAAATATTGAGGTAGAGTTTTGCAGTATGATGCAGCTTTTATGGAAGATACCCAATCCTAAATTTTCCACTGACTGGCAGTTCTTCAAATGTTATAGTCGGGTCTGAAGGCAGAACAGGAGATTTGTATCCAGTCTTTTACTGATTATGCTAAAAGCTCCAGGTCATAGTCTCAGAATATTTCTTAAACCTTCACTCCTTTTATTTAATATCCATGAGAGGTTTCCAACAAAGAGGAGCTGAAACCAAGTGATCATGGTAAGCTTTATGAAAGGCAAATATTTAGAGGAGTAAGCAGGCAATGCTCCCTGGGATAAGCACCAGTAGGTATGTATGCAGTGTTTTGCCATGACATTTGCATGTCATGGTATAGGTTTGGAAAGCTTTTATACCCAACACACTGAGCATGAATCATGGGTATCAAACAGACTGAGTTAAAACTGTGAGAAACTAGCATCAGCCTGTCAAAGGCCTTTCCCGTGAACTCCTCATTATCTCTGCACCTGATATTACTGCTCAGGTATATTCCCAAACCATGCTATGTTCTACCTCTACTGTTTTTTGTACTAAAAGTTTAGTATAGTGTTAGTTTGGTTGTGGTTATACACCAGTATGCCCAGTGAAGTTGTCTTTGGAGATATTAGAGCCGGCCGTGAGGACAAGTAATTTAATTGGATTAATGAACTATTTTTCAGTGGGAAGCTGCCGTTGAAATGTATCCAGCAATTTCATCTGATTGAGACTGTCATACCAAAAGTCTATTGTCTGGGGCTCAGTGCCAAATAGCACAAGGTATCTTCATAGGCACAATTCAGAGGGTTGGTTTTCTTCTATAAAATCAAACACAACATGGGACTGGGCTGTTTGAAAGAACAGATTCCAGGCTTTAAGGGTACTGGAAATCCTTCTGTCCTGCCGCCTAAGAGATACAGTAGATAAGCACATAAATGAGAAAGGATGTTTTCAGTGGCTTCTCTCAGACATTTTTTGAGGCTAGAGAGGTCTCAGTGATTCTGCTTCATTATGATTGTGCAGTGCTTCAGTGTCAAAGGAGAAAAAGGGTATGGATATACAAATAGAGCACTTGTTTGCAACCCCTTAAATCAGTGGCATCTTTTCCTAGGATCACATACATTCCTAGGCCTTTCACAGCTGCCACACAATTCTTAAAACAAGATGCACGTTGTTTAAAAGAGTTGCAAACAAGTGCTTCCAGGCCCCCTTTTCACTTCTAAACAGATCTAAAATGTTACCTTCCTTTTTCCACAGGTGTTCAAAAAATGATTTTATTCAGGTAGGCCCTGGGATAGGAATTTTACCTCAGGAGTGGATCAGTATTAATGTTTTGAGTGTGATCTAGTCCACTGATGGATTTATTGTCATTGAAATAAAAGTACAATTTCTTGAACTCAAAGGAATTGTAATGGTCACATGAACATTCATTTCGTCCATCTCCAGCAAGAAAATTCATGTCTAGTCACACCTAAGGATGGAAGACCAATGAAATATTTATAAGAAAACTCAGTAAATGTCATGGTAAATAGTCAAACATGGCTTACATCCTCAGTTCAACCCTGAGCTACAAGCTTTCTCTTCTATCAGTATGGTTTACATTCTTCAGAGGGAACTTGCACATTTCTGTGGATAAAGTGTCCTGTATTGCAATTGAATCACAGCAATTTTGTGGGTTACAGTCCTAAAACTAAAATCAGTATTTATTCAGCTTCTTTACTCCTGAAGTATGTTCTCTAAATGTTTTCTTCAGGCAGCTTGCAAGGCAATAGAACAAGCAAAGAGTCAAAATATCACAAAACTGGCAATCTATACTGACAGCAAATTCACCATTAATGGTAAGCATTTTAGTCACTGAGAAATGAAATAGCCGCCTAAAATAACAGATTACAGAAGGCATGCATTCTCTTGTCTTACCAGACACAGTCAACATCCATTAAACTATTTTTTTCTAAAATTAAAAATGTTTGAAATTATTTTTCCCCTTGCTTTTTATTTATTTTTAAAGCACATCAACATAAATCCAAAAGGAAGAATACGTAATATTCCTGCAAGAAGCTGGGATCTGAAATTTAATATGCTATGGTGATTGTCCTGATGAAATTTTCTGTGTGATGTCATACTTAGCCCTTGTTGTGTGCAGTGGTGGGATTCAACTGGTGTAACAACCGGTTCACTGAGCGTGTTCTTTGCATGCGCACACAGTCCATTTGAAAAGACCATTAAAAGTTACCTCCTTCTAGCATAAAACAGCTGAGGCACGGCAATCCGCTCTGCCGTGCCTATCACCTGGGCTTCAAACGAACGAAATATAGGTAGATATAGCGCAGTGGTGGGCAGGCCCAGCTGATGGTCAGAGCAAACCGGTTTGCTCTCAGCTGGTCGTTGGAGCAACCAGCTCGCCCAAACCGGACCAAATAGGCTGAATCCCAGCCCTGCTTGCGTGTCTTTTTATATTTGGACAAAGATGGTGGCCTATGTAAAAAACCTCTGAAATCCCTTGAGCGTATTCCAGTGACCTGCACTGCTTCCTCAGGCAGACCCATGCTTTCCTTTTACATGTATTTAAACATGCAGCTCTTCTTTCTGTACAAAAGAAAACAGCAAAATGAGATGGCAGATACTAGTAAAATATGATGAAACAGAATGTATAGTTATGCAACTATTCCCAAGACATTGAGCATGCCGGTAAGCAAGTACATGGCATATTCTGTAAATATAGCATTAAATTTTGACCATGTAAAGTAGAATTAATCAGCCTTTCCATTGTGAGATCAGAGACCTTGTTCATAAACAGAAAACAAATCTGTATCATTGATATTGTAAAACAATTGTAAAAGAATCATCATTTTTTATTACTCCCCATTACTTATTCGTGTAATGTTAAATACCGAAATTTTGATATACTGTGTTTCCCCGAAAATAAGACCCTGTCTTATATTTTTTTTAACCCCGAAATAAGCACTTGGCCTTATTTTCGGGGAGGACTTATTATTTTAGGGTGCGTGGAGCAAGATGGGGCTCTCTTGCCGTCTTACCTGATTTCCGGTGTTTAAATATTTTTTTGGGGAGGCTTATTTTAGTGCATGCACTGAAAAGCCCAATTGGGCTTATTATCAGGGGATGTCTTATTTTCGGGGAAACAGGGTATACAATAGAAAAGAAACATACCCATACCTTTAAAGTGTACTGCTGTATGCAAGACTATTAATAGATTTCTGAATATACCAAAATAGAACAAGCCTGTACCATATGAGCAAGCATCTCCTTTTAATATTTTTGCACAGTGAATTTGACAGACAATTGTTTTAAAACATTATTTGATGTGTCTAATAAATATGAAAAAAATCCTTTGCTGAATTATCTTAGTATCGTAACAAACATTATTGTTAAAGACCATTACTCAAGTATTGTTCGCAATTTAGGAATCAGGTGCTGTGCTGCTCCTTTTAGTTCAAATTGTAAAATCAAGAGGTTTGATTGAATATACTACCATTTTACAATTTTAGGCAGCCCAAATTCCTTTTTGCAATAGTTAAGATTATTCAAGAACTTGATTGGCAGTATTAATGCTCATATTAGTCCTTGAATTCAGAACAGGGATAGAGATTGATCTGTAGTTTCCAGGCTGGAGTTACACTTAAATTTAAGTTTACTGTGTGAATAAAGGTAAACATTATATTTCTTCCTAAAGCTTTTTATGGACTTCTCCATCTGGCCATCAGATTTAAAACTGGACTTGGGGGAGTTTTTACCTTTTTTACTTTTGTCTTCAACTATATACTCTTTGCCATTTCCTAAAGTATAATCTCTTTAAACACTATTTATAAATGTGTATTTTGTGTTTCCATTTAATTAAAAGTAGCAAATATTCTTTGTCAGGGTATACATTGTTGATAGTAGAATTGAAATGCGTGGAGGCTACAGCTATTACTTCTCCTTTCCCTTTCTGCCCCCTGCCCCACTTCCCACCATCATCACCACCCTGTCATGAGATTTCCCAGGCATTATTACCTGTCAGGATTTATCATCTTTCAATTTGCTTTCATTCAGTCCTACTCTATGGTCCGACGTTCAGTAACATACTGAATTGCTCAGGTTGGAGATCAGATTATCACTGGAGCCTCAGAAAATTGATGAAAACGTAGCTAATGGTAACTAAGTAAATCAATAAATTGCTTCAGCTTTTGGAAGCAGAGGGTAGTAATGAGTCGATAAAGAAATTGTCTGAATAAACTTTTATTTGGAGTCAGGATTGAATAACTGCAGCAAGATATCCCTATGTCAGGTTTGATATTAGCAATTCTGTTCTGACTCGCAAAAGCAATTGACCTCAAGCTAAATGATAGAGGATCACAAATCAAGTAGAACGCATATGATTTGTCTGAATTGCAATTACAAACTGACTGTCTTGAGCCAATAATGGGGACTATTTACAAAACAACTTTGGTTGATCAAATTGTTAGCCTCTTGGATCAGCTCAGTTACATGGGATTGTTTCAGATGGAGAGGCAGGGGAGAATTTTAGCAGGTAGCCCCAGACGTTCTGAAGCCATCATCCAAATTACAGTCTCACCGTAGCAATCACTTTTTTGACAGGTATGACAAACTGGATCCCAAACTGGAAGAGTAATGGTTGGAAAACCAGTGCAGGAAAAGAAGTAACAAACAGAGAAGATTTTGAAAGGCTTGCTAAGCTTTCAGAAGGCATGGACATCCAGTGGGTAAGTGATGTTCTTCTAAAAACTGACTGAAGTTTGAAAGAAATTCACAGATTGCCAATTAAAATAGCTATGATAAATAGGAACATTTAAAATGAGTTATGTCAATCCAAATGAAAGAGATTTATTTGAAATCTATGACTGGGTTTATATACAGGCTATACAGTATATTCCTTTGGACCCTCTGATATGAATGCTGCACCATAAGGCATAGAGGAAGATAAGTGAATATTGCAGATAGTTGTAGAACACACATTGTTATATGTCTAGAGTAATTAATTTGGACTCTTGTTATCAACAGATGCATGTTCCCGGTCATGCTGGCTTTCCTGGAAATGAAGCAGCTGATCGATTAGCAAAAGAAGGAGCTGGAAAATCATTATCTTAGCATTTTATAACCCAAATACTCCACTTAGTGATAAGAATAAAGATTAAGCTTGTTTCAAGTTAGTTTTTGTTGAGTTGCCATATGCTTTACAATAAATGAGACAAATATCTTGCTTAAATGATGAAGAATGTAAATGCTTTTTATGTACCCTATATGTTGCTATAGCATCTCCTCCATTTCTCAATCTGTGTCCAAGAGTTTGCATCATATTAGTTATGTAAAACAGCAAATTGGGAAGTGTGTGTGTGTAAAATAACTCGACTTGCTTGGATAATATGTTGTTTCTTAAGGGTTTTTAAAAATTTTACTGTCTGTACAATATTGTACAATTCTCTACAATACAGAAAGTTTAATACAATACAAAATCAGAATTATTACCTTACCCAATATGGTGCAAACTCTGAATGTAAGATCAATGTTCACAGTATGTTCACAATGTTCAGGTGTTTATATTTTTGGAGCAGATTGCTTTGTTATTTATATAAATAAAATGATTTATTGGTGCTGTCATACCTAATATATAATGCCAGCACAGTAAACATATTTGCTGCTTATGGTTTCCTTTTTTTTACATGCATATTCCACTATTTATCAAGGAGTTTAAAGTGAGTTGACATGGGAATTTCTACTTTTCATCCCCACCTCAAAAAAACAGTACTTAGTGAGGTAAATGGGGCTGATTAGGCTCCACTCACATTATGATTTCCTGTAACTGAGGATGGATTTGAATTTAGATCAACCAAGTCCACGTTCAGAATCTTAAAACACACTGGGTGTATTTTATAACTTATTTACTCTACTTATACCCTTTTTTCCTCCAAAGTTCACACTCTTCCCTTCTCACAGGAAGCAATCCCTGGAAGATAGTATCTATTCTGATAACGATCAATTATTATAGCCTGTAGAGTTAGAACATGTGTCTATTATGCCTTCTAAGGAGTTGGGATAGGTAGGACAAGATTTGGTGTTCTAGTTGAGCTGCTTTACACCATTCCAGAAAACTAGAATGGTCACTTTTCACCCATCTGCCTTCAGTGCACATATTTAAGCTCTTGTAATGGAGATTTTTGATGGACCTGCCCAAGGAGATTCAAATTTTGTGCTTGTATGTAAAAATATAAAATACTTACATCAAAATGTATTTATTTCAGAAGAAGAATGATCAATTTGAGGAATGTTTCAGCCTATCATTGCATGAATGCATGTCCTTTTTAAACCCCTAACCCATCTTTTGGTGTAAGATACTATAGAGTTTTGTCTGGGAGATGTTTGTGGCTTTAATAAGCCAACATTTCTAAATTAAATATGTATTGATTCTTCAGAATTGTAAAACAAGGTTGCTGTACTCTGCTGCTTATACAAAATAGATCATCGTATGCCGTAGACTTTATGGCAATATAATATATAATTTCATCACAGAGCAGATTATAGCTTTTAAAAAGAAGTTATATACCTTATTATGAGACAGATTTGTCAAGATTTGATAGATTCTCTTGATTTTGTTCTGAAAGGAATGAAAAAATACAAACTGAAATGCCATATCCCTGCCATAGCAAACAGCCATTTTATTCTGAATAGTTCAGCATGTTTCTCAAGGATCTGAGAAACTGATGGGGAGACGTTTTCTAGTTTCACTTAGTTACATAAATATTGAGTAAATGTTTAGAAAGTGAATTTAGAAACCTGTAACGCATAGCTAGCTGAGCAATAGGCAGATTTTATATGGAAAATTAAATAAAAATTAAATATTAAATAAGAGTATAACTAGACTGCAAGTAGATTGAAGGAGTCTGCTCTTGTAATTTGACTTTGATGGTGAACTGGTTCTGTTAAGATTATTAATGGCCTCTCACAGCCAGGCCTCTTTCATATCCCCTTCATCAATCAGAGTGTACTTCTGTTGATGGGTCTCTCCTTGAACTTCAAAGGCCAAAAGTCATTTGCTGATCTCCCTGAGAAGGGATAGTACAGAATTTACAACAGATGTTTTCATGCATGGCTGCCCTCCCTCCTAGTTCCTCTTCTGCTGCTGAGGACAGGGCTTGTTGTTTTCCAGGAGGGAGGATTTTCAAACTAGGAACAGGGGAAATAGAGCCATTAATGGAATAGTCTTAAGTAGATCAGTTATGATAGGTTGCAGGGATTATTTTCTTCAGGCATTTGCAAAACAACACTTCTGTTTACTCACTTACCTAACACCCTTTATTTTCTTAGGAACTGGAAAAGGTAGGAGTGAAGTATTAGCCTCTATTCTTATTTCAGCTAATATCACACAAGCTTAGTGTTGAGAAAAGTCAAGTGCATAATAAGACTTTCATAGTACTTTGAAAACTTGAGCAAGACAATTGGTCAGACAAGGGTGCAAAACTTAAAAATCTAGCTTTAATTGTGGCAAATATGTATTCCATTTCTGTAAGCACTCATCTCACCTTCATGATTCTGGATAGCTTATAATTAAAGCAGCAACAGTACCAAAACAAAATAAAGTAACCATTCAAACAATACAAAGGCTAAAAACAATTTAAACGATTTTTAAAAACTATACAATACAGTTAACCAAGAGAGCACATTTATTCAAGAATCGTTCAGGTAGTCCACACTTAACAACTGCCTTACGTTGCATTGTTCAAATTTATGATGGGGCTGAAAAAGTAGCTTTACTAATGGTCCTCATACAATCAGAGCAGAGTCCTTTAAGTCATGTGGTGGAGATTCAAACGGTATGCAAAACCGGTGGATGTTTATGATTGTTGTGGCATTCTTCATGTGATCACCATTTACACAAGTCACAGCAAGCTTCTAACAAGCAGAATCGATGGGAAAAGTGGCAGTAAAAATCACAAGTCAAAGTCATGGGATGTCTTGCTTTAACAACTGTGATCAATGGGATTAGTGACCCTAGCAGAAGTGAGTTTGTGACCCCATTACCAGTCACGGATCTTGCTTAATGACCACATCACGTGATGGAGTTGCTGGTCCCAATTGTGGTTAAACGAGGACTATCAATACAGTTTGAACAGTTCAGCTATTCAAAATTACGAAGACTGCGGACAAGGAGGACTTGTGATGGCATGGCAAAGTTGCAAGCATCGCAGTCTCTCCATGGTCAATGATTGCATCCCAGGTGCCTGGCTCATGATCACCACTTGCAATCTTCTTTGCCAGCTTCCCACAAGCAAAGTCAATGGGAAATCCAGCAAGCCACTCCAGTAAGTTGTCACCTACCATTTTTTCTCTCGAGTCCCACTACAGAATATGAGATTACAGGTATCTCATATTCCACAGTATTCTTTCTGTCTGCACTTCTCAATACCTGCTGGCTGCTCTTGCTGGACAATAGGCACTTCCCAATGCCACCTGCTATCCTTGCCCATGTGCTGCCTGGGCCCACTTGTGCTCCCCAGCACCCACCTGTAGTCCTTGCTGATTCACTTGCATTCCTTAGTACCCACCTATGGCAATTCCACCCTCCAGCATCTGCATACCCCCTATGTTACTTACCCGGAAATCCCACCTCCTCCTGCTTAATGACTTGCTGTTACAACAGCAACATTTTCTAATCTTCAGGTTAGTTTGCAAAGGCAGTGTCTGGTCCCAGTCCACATGAGCAAGGTTAAGCATATTTATTTCATACAACCAACCCCATAGTCATTTCCCAGGTTCCAACTCTATGTGCAGTCCTTAGAGTCAGTGTCAAACGACCTCTCCAGAAAATGCTGACTGGATATAGCAAAAGCAACGGAACAAGAGGCACCATAGTCTCTTCAAAACCTAAGGTATGGGAACAATGCCAGCAAAGTAAATTAAGAATTCAAGGCAGGGCAACAGCAAGGTGAATCAGTGAACTTCAGGAAGGATGACAGCAAGGTCAACTAACAAATTCCAAGCAGGATGACAACAACCTCTAATTGCCAGGCCCAATGAAAGCAACCATGACTCTCTGGACTTCAGGCAACAGGTGAAGGCAACATGTTTTCAACAGGGTCAAGGCAGCCTGACTCCAGAGGTTCCAAGGTATGACAAAAGCAACACAATCTCCACAAGTTCAAGGCAACAAGTCAAGAGTATTCACAAATTAGTTGAATTATGGACAGTTGTCCCGGACAACTGCCAGGTTCAAACACCGAGGTAAATAGGTGCCGACTTGGTGTGTGTCATTAGGAGGGGAGACTGCTTCCTAACAAATAGCCTCGCCAACCTTCATTGTGCCTCCCTCTGGTCAGTTCGGCCTTGGATTGGAGGGGGGCGGGGTATAGCAACTCCTTGTTATCTGTGCTGACTGGCTGCAGCTCTGCCTCTTCTCCAGACCTTGCAACTGGCTGATCCTCTGTGCTGACTGGCTGCAGCTGCTCCCCTTCTCCAGCTGTTTGTCTGGCTGCCCTCTCCTAGATTCCCCTAATGTTCTTAGGACTGCTTTGCTTCAAGCATCTGAGTCTGCCATGGAATTTTCCATGTCCCCTGATGCTCCCCATATTCCATCTCAGATGTCCCCAGAATCACCTCTTCCTCATTGTCTGAACTGGCACCCAAGGGAGCCATCACAGGCAGGTCTTCAAGGTCTTCTGGAAGGCCAGCAAGATCAGAGTGAGCCTGACTTCAGAGGGAATGCTGTCCTATAGATATATGTTCTAGAGGATGATTTTGTGACCCAGGCCCAAGTAAGTAGTAGGAAAATCAGTCAGTGAAAAAAAAAACTTTATTCAAACAGCTGAGAATTACTTCATTCCCAGCGTCTTTCAACTAAATTAAAGCAAATTCCTCCCAACACAAATTCCTCAGTCCTATCGCAAACCTTGATCCAATTAGGCAATCTGCCAAAGGCCTTTCTTGGCAAACATTCAGAAGTCACAGATACAAAAATAAATTGTAAGACGTAGATGAAGAAGATGAAGCTACCAATGTTTTCTGGCAAAGCCCAAACACCGTTGCTGGTGTTTTAAGCCTTATGGAAGGGGCCAATCATCTCTTGGCCCTACTCCCGAGTTGTCCCCTTTGCATGAGCTGCTCTTGCCTTCTGGCAACTCTTCTCATGCATGCATTAGGAACAGGCTCCTCCTGTTCCTCTGCCTCACTCCTATCAGTCTCTGGAGTCTGCACCTCATTCCCCGATGGCCCTGGCCCCATGTCTGTCTCTTGATGCAGAGCCCTCATCCAGGCCTTCCCCAGACTCCAGGACTGGCCCATGTTCTTCCTCAGCCTCATCGCTGTCCAACTCCGCTGCCAACTCTGCAGGCTGCTGGCGGACCACAACAGATGTATCAGCAGAGACGACCATCCTTCTGGATCCCATCAGATGACACTCTCTAGTTGTACCTGCCCCAAGACTCTTCTGCTGGACCTGATGGGATGGGGAGATGTCCCCGGAAAGAGGCAGTCCCTGAAATACTGGTAATCCAGCCCCATGCCATGTTATTGCTTATTTTAGTCTAGAAATCTTCCTTCAGCTGCCACTTTATCTTAGGGATGGGGGTGGGGGTCCAAAAAGCCAAAATGTCATTGGTCTGGGTATCAGAAGATATGGCTGAGCCCATACAATGCTTATTATTTTGATTAGTTAGCGAGTTTGTTTTTACCCTAGTTTATATGTGTATTTCCTTTTTAAAAAAATGTTTCATGCTATTTTAAAATATTTAGTAACCCTAAGCCATGATTTTGAGATGGATAGTCATATAAGTGGAGAAATAAATCAATAAAATGGTAGTGATTCGAGCTCAACCACTTCTATTCCTAATACCCATTAAAAGAGGTGGAGTTTCAATCAGGTGTCTGCAGTCAATTAATTTGCCTTCTTTTATCAATACCATCTGGGCTTCGATTTCCAAATTTAAATCCACCTGGCCCTCCATGATGCGTCTCAAGGTGGTGAACATATCCAGCACACTTTCTTCCTCCTATTTTCCCCACCACAATAACCCTATGAGGTGAGTTGGACTGTGAGAGAATGACTAGTCCAAGGTCACATAGCCAGTTTTTATGTCTAATACAGAACTAGAACTCATGGTCTCCTGCTTTCTAGCCTGCTGCTTTAACAAGATCAAAGTGGATTTCATATGTAAGCATTGGCAGCTCCCCTCCCCCACCCACTCTCTTTTGAGCATGGTTACTTTAGTGCCACTTCAGTGGTGGGTTGCCCCCGGTTCAGACCGGTTCTATAGAACCGGTAGTAAAACCAGTGGGAGGCTCCACCCACCGACCCCAACGTCATCAGGAAGCTTCTGTGCGTGAGGAGAAGCTTCTGTGCATGTGCAGGTGCGCACGCACAAGTGAAGCAAGCATGTGCACACGGCCCCATTGCGAACCGGTAGTAAAGGTAAGTAGAACCCACCCGTGCCACTTGTAGCATGCTGGAATAATCTTAAACAAAAGAACAAAACCAGGGTTTTATAGGTAAGATATGCTGATTGCAAATAGACCATATTTAGTCCTCTTTGCTTCACTCCAAGTAAATGTTAACTTTCCCTCAGACTACAACACTTTTAGTTGTATAATAGTAATACTGTATAATTGAACTATGTAATACTTGCATTTCATTTTTATTTTATTCCTAATTTAATAAGAATTCTTTATGTACCTCCAAGCTTGGTAAAATCATTGCATACATGACTGGTTATTGATCAAAATTTTTAAAAAAATGTTTATATTTGTTGTGAGTCGTTCAGAGTTGTTTGAGATAAGCAGCTATACAAATCTTTTAAATAAATGAATATTTGGACTCACTTCCAACTCTATGTGTTACGATCAGGATGGATGCATTAAATACTTTAATGTTGTGTTTTAGCAGAAGCAAAGCTGCTTTAATCTTTCAGATGAGACAGCATTCATAAAACCTTCAGTTTTCTTTTTGCCAATAAAAGAAAAAAAAACATTTTACTGTTATCGCATACCTTCCATATCTCTAAATAACTCAGCAAATGGAGCCCAGGAAAGTGCTAAAAACAGTGTGCATATTTACATTCTTAGGGGATTCATTCAAAGGTTTTCATTTTTTAAAAGGCCACAGAATTTTTGAGTGATTTCTGGTTTTCTTCGCATGGGAAAAATATAAACAATTGTAAAACATCAACTTTATTTTAACAACAACTAATGTTGACTACCAATGATTGAAGTACCTACGCAGTAGTAAGAGAGGCTGGTATCTCATGGGATAAGCATAAGTAACTACAAGAGGTATGAAAGAAGCAGGAAATGCATTTGGAAATAGCTGTAGATTTACAACACTTTGCATAATCTGCACAAGACTAGTTTAATCAAGTCCTTACAACAGCTAAGTTATTAATGGCATGACTGCCAAGTGTGCCTTCTACGAATGGAAGAACAGATTGTTTACTTATTTTTTTTTATTTGTATCCCACCGTTATCATTTTCACAAATAACTCAAGATGAACGAACATATCCAACCCACCTTCCTCCTTCTATTTTGGATGATACGTGATGGGAAGTTCTGCAGGAAAGAGAAAGGATTGGACTGGTGCCCATCTTGTTGTTATTTCAGAAAACAAATGCTGTTCGTTCAGCACAGCATTTGGGACTGTCACCATTGCGACTGGACAATAAGTGGACTTTGTTTTAGAGTGCTCTTATACATTTGAGGATAGTGTTTTATTATTTTATGTGCGGATCTCTAGAAGTTGCATTTGAAATAAACTGTATATTAATGCCGTAAATGAAAAACAAACTGCGGGCAAATTGTATTCTCATAGACCTTATTTTGGAGTAAACATCTGCCTGTAAATGACCTATAAGGACAGGAATGGATTTTGAATGCAATTTATTCCAGTTCCACTAGAGGGATCCACTTCTTTGGAATCACCAATGGATGGCCATCCAGCCTACTTGAGCCTCCAGTCAAGTAGAGCCCACTACCTCTTCAGACAGCCTGTTGCATCGTTTTTTATGATTTATCAATACGAAATTGTTATTGATGCCCAAGCAAAATGTATTCCATTGTAATTCTGACCATTGTTTCTGTCTTCTAGAACAATACATGTCTTCTACATGATAGATGGTCATCATGTCTCTTTTCTCCATATCAGACATGACCCAGGTCTTCAATCTTTCCTCATATCAGGGGTGAAATCCAGCAGGTTCTGGAGAACCGGTAGTGGAAATTTTGATCAGTTCGCAGAACCGGTAGCAGAAATTTTGAGTAGTTTGGAGAACTGGCAAATAACCACCTCTGGCTGGCCCCAGAATGGGGTGGGAATGGAGATTTTGCAATATCCTTCCCACAGGAGTGAGGTGGGAATGGGGATTTTGCAGTATCCTTCCCCTGCCACGCCCACCAAGCCACGCCCAAGCCACACCACGTACACCAAGCCACACCCACAGAACAGGTAGTAAAAAAAATTTGGATTTCACCACTGCCTCATATATTTTTCCTTCAACCGCTTATTAATTTGGTTGCCAGGAGTGGAATAATACAGGTAGTCCTCAATTTACAACTGTTCACTTAATGACTGTTCAAAGTTACAACAGCCTGAAAAAGGTGACATGATCATTTTTCACACTTACAACTTTTGCAGCATCCCCACGATCATGTCATCAAAATTCAGATGCTTGGCAACCGATTCATATTTATGACCGTTACTCTGTCCCAAGGTCATGCGATCACCTTTTGCAACTTTATGACAGGCAAAATCAATGAGGAAGCCAGATTCACTTAACAACCATGCTGCAGTGATTCACTGAACAACTGTGACAAGAAAGGTCATAAAATGGGGCAAAACTCACTTAACAAAAGTCTCACTGAAATGACAGAAATTTTCGGCTCAATTGTGGTCATAAGTCGAAAACTACCTGTAGTCTAAGTGAAATCTGATCAACACAGAATAGAAATGAATAATTACTTCTCTTGATCTTGTATCTGTTTCAACTATTTCCCCTATAGTTTGGAGCCATTTTTGGACAGATATATGGGAGCTGTAGGGAAAAGAAGGAAATCCATTCCACCAAAATCTCCATTTCATTCAAGAATAGGCATCATTGGCAATCACCTATTGACCTGTTAACTCTCAGGCACATTATATCATGGGCTTTAGACCTAAAAAGCTGGTGCCATGATAAGTGCATCAATTTTAAAGGAGTTGTAAGATTCTGGCTTTTCCGAAAGCTAAATTTTGAGTAATATTTATATTTCTAAAACTCTTGACCTAAAAGTCTTATTACTGCACTATTTAACTTTTTTCACTTGAGCTATGAGACTAGAAGAAAAATCAGATAGCCCAGTGCTGACAGCTGTTGCCCAGCTACTCAATCCCGTCTTCTAGCTAGAGCTGAACCATTTAACAAAGTCTTCCATTACCTGCACCTTTAGAACTCATTTTCTCTCTGCCTATCTGTCTTTTCCAGACAGCCTACTGGCCTGCTTAGCTTAGAAGAAATTCCTTCAGTTTCGCCTAGAGGGACTAAGGGGGGGGTATTGGGAGCAGCATCTGACTCAGAATTGATTTGCTGGAGCACTTCATGAGGTGCATTTCCTGCAGTCCTGGGAACTGGAGAAAATGCAGGCCTGGAGGCATCCGTGAGAGCAGACAAGTTTAGAAAAATCCTGCTGATTGCTTCTGATCCTGCCCTGTGTCAGTTTTTGGATGCACCAGCAAACTAAAAACCATTTGATATGTGGAAGCTGTGCTTGGCATATGCTTGGAAATCCACAAGCAAGAGGGGAGCTAAATTAAAAATAATTGAGAAAGAAGCAAACACAACCAAGATGCAACATTTGGTGTTTCCTTAGGCTCCAGCTGTGAGCGGTGTCTGTCTGGAATTTAATGTTCAAGGCGAAGCGTGTATCTATAGCTTGAGCCTTAAGCACAATAAATTCTTGGGGTTCTACACATGCTCCATTTCTTCCCTGCTAGACGAAAAGGCAATAATACTACCCAAATTTTCCTCTGCAAAGAGACCCAAGATGACAACAAGCTTTCTGCTTGGCTGCTTATCTGAAGTGAAATCAAACAGACACAAACATTGACATACACCATTCTCCTCGGCGAAGCCATGAGATCTGATCTCGTCCTCTGGCATCTCAGCTACCCAGCCTCTGTCTCTTGGCCAGTTTCTAGCCTCCGCCCTTGCTTTCACGGTGAAAGCTTGCAGCACTTAAAGGTTGCAGACCTTAGCTTCTATTGTATGTAAATATTGGGGAATGGGGAATATAGTGTGTCAGCTCACTCAGAAGAAAGCCCCACAGAACAAAGCAGAGTTTATTTCCTACTGTGGATGCCCAAAATAAAACTCCCTCCCTGAAAATATTTTTAAGAAGTCCTAGTTGTAACAAAAATGGGCCATGCAGAGATTCAAGGATTTCCAAAGTTTTGTTCAAGGTTGGCTAAGAGCAGAAATAAGGGTGGGAATACATAATGGGTAAAGTATTTTCTGTATTGTTGCATTGTGTTTTCAATTCCTTGAAGCAGAAGGGCTTGTCTTTCAACAGTGCATCCTTGCCATGGTAACTGAGTCCATCTACCCGTTTCTCTTTCCTTCCACCTTCTCTAGCACCACAGTCTTCTCCAGAGAGATAGCTCTTTACATATGTCTATGCTTAAACATATCTAATAAGAGAGAACCAAATACATCTATCATGGTAGGAAGACAGCTGTGTTACTCTGTGGTGGCCAAAACTCCAGAGCCATCTTGTCATGCTAACCAATTTTATTAAAAAGCATAAGCCTTTGTGAAGTGCAGCTCATTTCACCAGATGCATTCTGATTTTCATCCCCTCTGAGTAATTGATCTCTCTGTGGAACTGCTTTCTTAAATCTTTCCCTAACATTTAGCCAGAAGGCTTTCCTATAATTTAAATCCATTATTCCATACTCTTGTTCTGAAACGAAAGAAAACAGGTCTTGCTCTTCTTCTGTCTGATGCCCCTTCAGGTACTTGAAAGTACTTTTGCATCCCTGCTCCGTCATCTTTTCTCAAGGTTAAATAGACTCAGTTCCCCCCAGTATGAGATTTAGTTTCCAGGTCCCTGATTATTCTTGTTGCTTTTCTTAGAATCTGTTTGCTCCATTTATTCATTTGTTAAAAGTGTGTCACCCAAAAGGCTTGAAATAGCATCAGAGAAATTCTCCTGCACATCCTGAATAGCCGCAGGAAGAGAGAGCAATCTAAGAAGGCATGCACCCCTCAGCAACCTGGGAGTATAGTACATCACTTGAACTTTGGCAGCAAAATGGTCAGTTCCTGGGAGGGGTGATTTGAAGAATCAAAATGGGAGCAGGTTGCCCTTTTAAAGCCTCCTGTCTCCATTCTCAAGCATTGCTGTCCACCATGCTGAACATCTTCAGCCACATCATTGGCAGCGATACTACAGCATTCCATTTCCTTATTGCTTCCTTCAGTAATCCAAAAGGTTGGGAGTTTGGCTTCAGATCCACATCTGCTCAAAAGTTCTCCATCCATCCTGAGTTACCATACAAGGCGGCCAAGGATTATGTTTGAATATCCTACTGCCCATTGTCCACTTGTCTTTCCAATATTTGCAGCTCCATTGTTGTGCCCACATCTCTGAAATCCCAAAGGAAGTCACACCAAGAGGCTTTTTCAGTAGAGTTGGTACTCTTAGCACTGCACGGGGAATCCTGCTGTTGAGAAATTATTGGGGAACTCCTTTCTTCCCTAGAGAATGTTGTAAGACTTGCCCTCAACAAATAGTTGTGGTAGACTTTCAAAATGCACATTCTTCCCTTCAGTAATTTAAACAGCCTAGATCAGGGGTGTCAAACTTGTGTCGTCACGGCAGTGTCACATGAGGTATTGTGACTTTTTCCCCCATTGCCAAACCGGACGTGAGCGTGGCCAGTATGTGGCCCATCTGACCCGTGGGCCGCAAGTTTTAACAGCCCTGGTTTAGGTTCTTCATCCCTTACCTTCTGCTATTCAGTTCTTTCCAGGAAGAGAGGAACTAAATGTTTCTCCATCTTTTGGGAAAGAGAAATCTTCTCGGGTCTTAAAAGTCCCCCCTCTTCCAGTGCCTGGTGCTGTCTCTTTTTGCATCAGAGAAAACTCTTTTTCCAGGTATCTCGTTTTCCCCTCTCCTTGCTTTTCTGAGAGCTTCCACTGGAGTCTTGCTTTGCCAAATGGGGAAACCTGCTACCTGGGAGAGACCCGGAGAATGATGAGTTATTTCATTTAGAGACCATTCAAAGTTACAACGGCACTGAAAAAAGTGACTTATGACCATTATTCACACTTATGACCATTTCAACATCCCCATGGTCAGGTGATTAAAATTCAGATGCTTGGCAATTGACTCATTGTTGTGACGGTGCAGTGTCCTTTTGCGATCACCTTTTGTGAACCTCTGACAAGCACAGTCAATGGGGAAGGCAGATTCACGTAACAACCATGTAACTACTGCAGCGATCCACTTACCAAAGGTGACAAGAAAGGTCCTAAATGGGGCGAAGTTCACTTAACAACTGTCTCACTTAGTGACAGAAATGCTGGGCTCAATTGTGGTCGTTACATCGAGGACCACCTGTACTCAGGGAACCCATTAGCTCAAAAGAAGCCATCTGCCTGGGGGTGGGGGGTGACAAGAGAGGTAACACGCCTCATGAGGTTGACCCATCCCTCCCCTCCCCTCTTCTCACTAGCAGACATCACAAAGTGAAGGCCAAACAACGGAACTAGCGATAGGACGTTGTGTGGCGGGGCTGTGTGTGGCGGGAGGAGAGTGATCCGGGCTGCTAAAACCGGACTTGCACCTGTATTTAGGCCCAGACGGAAAGGCCCGCGGTGCTTCAACCATTGTAAACGCCTGGGCTCTGCCCTCTCCTGCGAAACCCCTGGAGGGGAATCGGCACTTCCGTAGCAAACGGTAGACTTTCGTTTACCGCCCTTGGAAGTTAAATCCCCCCCCCACCCCCGTGTTTAGTTTAGGAGTCTTGGCGGAGGCAGCGCATCAGCTCCAGGCCAGGAAAACCGGGACGACGTCCTGGCTGGCAGCCGACGAGGGGCGGGCCGGGGAGGCGTCTCCCTCGGCCCTGGTCGGAGGCGGCGCGGGAGGCGGGAGCGGAGGCTCGGTGGCAGGGGGACGATGGTGGAGGCTTGGTATATGGACGATTCCCGGGAGGACCCCCGGAAGCCGCATCGCCCAGAGCCGGATCGGCCGGTCAGCCTAGAGCAGCTGAGCCGGATCGGCGTCTTTTACTGGAAAGTAGGCAGAGCAGGAGGAGGGAGGCGGGCCGCGTCCGAGACTTGCAAAAAAGGCTGCCCGGGATCTGGCTCCGTTTGCAGCGAGCTTGCGCAAAACCAGGCTGGGGGATCTGGCGCACGAGCCCGAGGCAAAGGCGACTGACTTGTGCTCGGTGGCGGGGATCGCTTTTCCGGCCTTGCCGAGGGTGGTGGGGACGGAGCCCCAAATCCACCCTTAGCCACGGAGCATACTGGCCGCCCTCATTAAGCGAGCTTCATTCTTGAATTAACCGGGGTTAACTCCAAGCCTTGGAGAGACCGTGGGGGAAAATGTTCCTCTTTGACTTTCTTTCTTTCTTTCTTTCTTTCTTTCTTTCTTTCTTTCTTTCTTTCTTTCTTTCTTTCTTTCTTTCTTTCTTTCTTTCTTTCTTTCTTTCTTTCTTTTTCTTTCTTTCTTTCTTTCTTTCTTTTTCTTTCTTTCTTCCTTCCTTCCTTCCTTCCTTCCTTCCTTCCTTCCTTCCTTCCTTCCTTTTTCTTCCTTCCTTCCTTCCTTCCTTCCTTTTTCTTCCTTCCTTCCTTCCTTCCTCTCTTTCCTTCCTTTCTCTCTTTCCTTCCTTCCTCTCCCCCCCCCTCTCTCACACACGCACACACACGTTTTCTTGTTGGTCTTTCCCACTGATTTTTTTATTTGGTGTTTCTCCCCCCCCCCCTCTTTACCCTGAAAAAATGCGTTAAAAATAAGCAATCCAGTTATGGAGATCGTACAGGGGAATCTGACCTCTTGAAAACTGACAGCTCCTACAAGTTCTGTTTTAAGGGATGGCATTTGCTTTAATGACAAAATGTGATCATATTTTCACATTTTATATTATGCTTTGGATTGCCTCTCTTCTGTTTATCCCCTTGACTTATATTAAAGGGGGCCTGCAGCTACCTCATTTTATGGGTTTCACAACATCAGAACTAACAGACTAATGCATGAACATGTACACAGACACACAAAACACACACAACCTAGCCAAAAGTATTGTCTACTGTACAATATTGCCAGTTCAATCACTTGCTGGCTTGGTGAAACTGGTGTGAGTCCAGCCCCTTGGCCTTTTTGGGTCTAATTTATCCAATGGGATCATTGCTGTAGTTCTCTGGGACGTTAGTGGGTCATGAAAGGAAATCTGCAAACCAAGTATAATTATTAATAACAGTAATCATTAGCATCGCTGATAATACCTGCTGACACCTTAACATCTGACAAATTTATCATGGTGTAAGCTTTCATGCATTAAAATTCACCTTTGCAGGTCATTTTGTGTTCTGTTTAGTTGACCAGGAGAATACCATGCATTACAGTTGTAAATATTCATACCAATAAGCTATGAAGGCAACACATGTATGCAAATTACAAACAGTGATTCTCCCATAAATGCAAAACACTCCCCCTTCCTAATTCCACACAAACAAAAAGACAGTTCAGTACACCCTTCCCCTTGCGCTGATTGACTGTTTGAGCTGGAATTGAAGAGAACTGTAGTACAGAACTGGAAGAGAACTGCTCAGGGAAGACTTGATTGGACCTCATTTAGTTGCAAATCATTTTACTTGGAAGAGGAACAAGGTTTGTTCCCTGTTGTCATGAAAATATAAAATCCATCAGTTCCTTGGACTTCTTCCCACTGTTGTAGGACAGGTTCTTGTCTTGTGAGGCAGAGGGCAGGATTAAAAAAAAAAATACAGGATAATGTCTACATTAGTAATGCTAGACGCTAATTTTAGTTTTCCCCTGAGGCTAAAAAAAAACTACAAAAGCCAGATGTGGGTGACTTAACTGAGGGGTTGGAGAATCTGTACCTTCAGCTCATTTTTCCTGTTGTTTTGTGTGGCTTCTATACTGTTGGGGAGGGACTAGCTGCTGCGAATATTCTTGCTATGTGGCAGATAAGTCGCTCATACTCGCTTGGGTTGGATTCCGACCAGGCAGGTCCTGTTGAAGCTTTCAGATCAAGATCTCGTGTAATTATCTGAAGCAATTTTAGCCCTGTGGCTCCAGAGGAAGCGAACAGGGTTCTCCAATCTGTTACCTCAGCTACTGTTTGTTAGATCATATCCTCCTGGATAATTAAGATTGCCTGGGAACTGGCGTGTGGTTGGGTCCATGTGGTGTCAACTTCTCTGAGGAAAAGTTTGGCAAGGAGGTTTTGCTATGTCCTCTCTTCAAGAAGATATTACTGGGCCCAACAGTCCCGGACAACTATCATCCAGTCTCCAGCCTTCCCTTTTGTTAGGAAATGTGGTGGTTAGGCTTTAGCTCCAGAGGGCTCTGGAAAAAACAGATTATTTGGACTCATTTCAGTTGGTTTCCAGACTGGGGTTTAATGCAGAGACAACTTTGCTCATGTTTGTGGGTGACCTATGATAAAGCTGGGATAGGAGTGGTGTGGCCATCCTTTTGCTCCTTGATCTCTCAGCAGCTTTTGATACCATTGATAACTGGGATCGGACTTTTCGTTTCTAAGTGATGTGGTCATAAAGGGGAACGTTACACGACCACATTGTGTATCAATGGCAACAGTCCCTGTTGCCTTGGTTTAAGTGAGAATTACGGGCTGTTAAAACAAGGATCTCACAAGTTGTGGCTTTCAACAAGCAAAGTCATTGGGGATGCTGTTAGGAAGTTGCAAGTCCTGGGCAACTCACAAGCAGGCTGGCAGGTGGGAAAATGGCTGTGGTGACTAGTAAGTACAGCCAGGAGGGAATGAAACTTCCACTTTGCTGTTTTTGCTGTTCCCAGCTGACCTTTGCCATCTTCTGCTGTTGCTGACAAGGTGCACCCAGCCTGGCCCTTCGTGAAACAGTTGCTGACCATGGGAAGCCCTCAAGAAGGTCGTGTGTGGCCTTTGGAAAAAGACCTTATGCAACCAGCAGCTGCCTTGTGAAGGGCCAGACTTATCACACCTCCTCAACAGCAGGAGGAAGAAGATGGCAAAGGTCAACTGGAGGTAGCGGAATGAGTGGTCATTAAGTGAGGACTATCTGTATGCTTCATATTACATCATATAATGATGTAATGAATTTCAGTCCTCAGTTCCTCAGGCATGTTTAGCAAATCCAATCCATGACATTTATTCATTATGTTCACCACTTAATTATATAGAACATCACAGGAGCCGTTTCTTGTTGGTCTGGTGATTGCATTTGTTTTCTTTCGTTTCAAGTTGAGATTGTGGAAGAAAACGTTAATGAGACAATTGCAATCAGTACTGGTTTTTATTTTTGCTAATTGAATAGAATTCCATCTTTACTTGCAGAATATATTGAAATTGATGATCCTCCAATTATTTATTTATTATTTATTTATTAATTTTATTTCTATACCGCCCTTCTCCCGAAGGACTCAGGGCGGTGTACAGCCTGATTAAAAGCACAAAGACAGACAAAATTTAAAAATAATTAAAATTATTAAATGATAGGCCCAATTATAAAACCCCAAATTTAAAATCCCATATTTAAAACCAATTAAAATCTTTACATTGATAGCCCGGCGGAACAACAAGGTTTTGAGGGCACAGCAAAATACACGGAGATCAGAGATTTTACGAATTTCTGGGGGCAGTTCATTCCAAAGGGCTGGGGCTCCCACAGAGAAGGCTCTCCCCCTGGGTGTCGCCAGCTGACATAATTTGGCCGATGGCACCCTGAGGAGACCCTCTCTGTGGGAGCGAACTGGCCGGTGGGAGGCTACTGGTGGCAGAAGACGGTCTCGAAGGTATCCAGGTCCAATGCCATGGAGCGCTTTAAAGGTGGTAACCAACACCTTGAATCGCACCCGGAAGACCACTGGGAGCCAGTGTAGCTCACGCAGGAGGGGTGTCACGTGGGCACAACGAGTTGCGCCCATAACCACCCGTGCAGCCGCATTCTGGACCAGTTGGAGCCTCCGGGTGCTTTTCCAGGGGAGCCCCATGTAGAGAGCATTGCAGCCCCATGTAGAGAGCATTGCAATTATGACCGTGTGTGGAGTTATCTTTTCTTTTGTTGAAAAGAAAATATTTGTTCTGAATATTGTATTTTCTTGGCAAAAATCTGTTAGTCCCTCTCCTGCTTGGTTTTGTATACCCAATGCCAACTGTTCTTATTATTGCTGGTGTAATGGTAGTGTTTTAGTGTATTGTTAATTTACCTTTTTTAGGTGTGGGGCAGGGGTGGGTTCTACTTACCTTTACTACTGGTTTGCAACGGGGCCGCGTGCGCTTGCTTGCTTTGCTCGCTCTTGCACATGCTTGCTTCTCTCTCTCTCGTGCGCACTCTTCATATCAACTGTATCTGTGGTTGGACCATAGATGCGGATCACTGAAATATTGAATGGCTTGTCTTGGAGTTGAGAACATTATATCATTTAGTCATGCTTAAAGATAAACTAACTACTACACTAACTTTACTAACTACGTTGGCTTTGGTACCCTTTTGGTAATAAGGACACCTACTCATTTCTTTCCCTGTGATTACTACGGTAGAAGATCTGTTGTTCCTCCTTTAATTTGGTCCTTTGGATATGACCTTTTTACAGTGGATGATCTTTCTGAGAATGTAGCCTCTCAGCAGTATTATTTTTGGTATCATTGTGATATGCAAGGCCTTTTATAGCTCCAATTATGAAGTCCATGAAAGACTGTTTTCCTAGTCATTCATCAATACTTCGTATTTATTTAGGTAGAATTGGCTAATTTAATAGGCAGACCTTAAAAACTTGTATCTTAAAAAAAAATCCAAAATCTCCTGCACCTTTGTTTTGGTTGTTTCTTTATTGTACACCTAAAAAAGTGGAAGGTTGTTGCCTTATAATAGCTTTCCTCAGCCTGATTCCCTTTGGATGTGTTGGATTTCAACTACGGTAATAGAAGGTCATTATGGTTTGGGATTATGGGAATTGAAATCCAACACATCTAGAAGACAGGAAAACTGCATTAGAAAAGGCAGGGCAATCTCTGGATGACCTGGGCAAGATAGATGCATTTGTGCTTCTCTCAGCTTTACACTGCTGCTACTCCTTCCTATGAAGTAGAGCTATTACATGTAGAACAGGGGTCTCCAACCTTGGCAATTTTAAGCCTGGAGGACTTCAACTCCCAGAATTGCTGGCTGGGGAATTATGAGAGTTGAAGTCCACCAGGCTTAAAGTTGCAAAGGTTGGAGACCCCTGATTTAGAAGGAGGAGAAATACAGATATTATTAATACGGACCTGAGCAGTCTCAAAAATTGATAAATATACTAGAAAAGTCCTATTAGTTTTGTCAGGATTTAAACTTAATCTCATTTGTTTGCTTGATTCATGCTGCTTTCCGTACTAGGCTAATTTTGTTGTTTTGGAAATCTGCCCTCGTGGTGATGGCAAGGTGCCTTGAGGAAAATCCAGGGAAGGACTTAAGCAAGGGTTTAAAGCTCTTGAGGTAGCTGCTTTCCCTTCTTTGGAAAACTTAATAATGACATTACAAAGCTGGCTTTGTCATAATCTCATTTCTGAAGAATCAAAATGATCTAGAAAATAAGAATATTATTGCTAATCTCTGAAGATGTTTTATCCTTTAAATAAGCAATCCTGATGATCCTTGATCCATGTACCTATTTAGATTAATGTTTCAATTGTGGGATTGTTCTGAAGCCAAGGTGCATCCATTCATATGATTAGGCTGATGGCGGGGGTGGGGGGGTATTTGCAGAATTGTAGGATAATATATCAGTACATGAATGCTTACCGAATCAGGAAAACTGATGCTCTGCATGACTTGGAAGAGTCCATGCATGCATCTATCATTAAAGTTATTTATCTGAAGGAAATATTAATTTCATAATTGGGACCGGTTTGCTTTACTGAATTGGTATTGTTCAAGAGTTCCAAAAGGATGAAAAACACTTGGTTATCTAAACTGAGTATTCCACCTTTTTTCTTGACCACAATTTTTTATTCTTTTTGACAAATGATTCATCACTTCTTAAAGACACACTGGCAAGCTTTCAAGAGAAAAAAGTTGCAAGGCTGCATGTGAAATCTTTGGAAAGTAAATAAGTGTAAACTATTATGATTGCAAAATCTTGTTAGTGTTGCTGAGCCTTAGGTGACCCAATTTTCAATTGTGTGTGAAGCATAATCGTATTTAAACAAGTCGTATTTTTTGTAGCCCTATTTCTTCCTCAATTCAGCATGAAAAAAATGCTTTAGAGAGACCTTAATTTCCTTGTACATCAGAATGCCGGTTACCTTGTTTTGAATAAGTGAACCAAGACAATCCTTTTTATTATTATTATTTTGTAGCTGGATGCTGACAATTATGAGACTGACCCAGAATTAGCCAAAATTCGTAAGGAGAAGAACTATTCTTGGATGGATATAATAACGATAAGCAAAGATATGCTGCCAAATTATGAAGAGAAGGTAATAACTACAGCTTTGTTTGAGCTTTGGGAGGATTGTAAAGACTGGAATTTACCACTAGAGTGTGTGCCAGTTTTAAAAGTTTCTACTCTGCTGTCTGAGCAGTGGATTCCCTTTGTTTAAGAAGTAATTCCCCACTTCATATCTTCTGTAACAGGAATATGTGAGTGTATAAGTGTAGATACCTTTTAGCTGCTTTCTAATTTTTATAACAATGTTCTGGTAACTAAACAGCCAGAGAATTCTGTCATGTGAATTTAATGATAGAATGCACGACTTTTAAATAAATATATATTTTTCTAGTGCCTGGTGAAATGACACATATTTAATTCCTACTGCTCCTGTTGAGGCAGTCCTCAAAATCACTTTGCTCTATCAAAAATAGTGGTTGAGTTTACAGATTATGCTGGGGCTAAGCCATAAATATGTTTATTAGTCTTAGATTATTATTGTAGTTTATTTAATAAACAATGGTTAAGCAAAGGGAATGGCATAGGAATGTTCAAATGAGTTGGGGACTAAACAAAGTAGTTTTCCTGACATAAGACGAGTGTGTACGGTATATCAAGCTTCCAAAGGAAATGGAAATAACAAGTGTGAGATTTTTAGAGTGATAATTCAGGAAGAGAGACTTCTCTTTAATTTTCTTAGGTGGTTGTCAAGGCAATGCATTTGAAGTGCTATGAATATTTTAGTTGATCACTGGAGAAAATTAAGAATGCATACCTGATCTATTTCTCTTGATTCATTTTAGGAATAGCCTCACTTGTGGTTAGCATTAATTTTTAAAAATTATCCTAAGAAAGACAAAATACTTCTGTCATTGTTTATTTATTTATTTATTTAATTACTAGATTTAGACTTTCTTCTAGCAGTAACAGGAAGGATGATAATAACCTGGCTTCTGAAAAATAGTTAGGCCACTGAAGGATTCATTGTCAGAAACCTGTCAAAAGGAGCTAGATACATGGATGCAAAAACAAAATAAATAAATGAAGCTTTGATTTGGCTACAACGTCTGAAATCTGACCCTTTCTAATGTCCTATCTTCCCAGAGATAGAAGATTTCATTCTGTCACACTTTTATTTATTCTTACTATCAGATGCCGGACTACGGAATAGAAAATATAGAAATTAATTAGTTGTTAGGCAGAGAGCTGATACATTTCATGAAAGATGGAGCCTGCCATTTCAAAATTGGCACTGCAAAAGGTTATCTGTGAAGTTTAAAAACCAGATGTTGCCCATCCTCAGAATTAAAGGGTAAGGGTTGTTTTTGTAGTTCCTTCCCTTGGTTTATATTAATAAACTTTTTATGGCAGTTAGGGGAAAGAAAAAGCCTGAGTAGGAAGGGAAGCAGGCAGGAAGAAAACAATAGTATTCCTTTGGGATGTATCCATAGCCGCTGAACCTACTGATTTATTTATAGCAGTAGTTCAGCTGTCCCCACATTGGTTGGTGCTCTCTGATTGTAAAACAATATTCTAGCTAGGGGTTGTTTCTCCAGCACATCTGGAGGACATCCAGTCAGAGAACACTGCATTTTAAGTGTAGATCCAATGGCTGGGTTTTTACAACATATTAACCTTTAACATATTAACAACAGAGGCAGTCTGATCTGGTAGTTAAGATGCCAGGTTAGAAAGCAAGAGACCATGAGTTCAAGTCCCGTCTTAGCCGTGAAAACCAGCTGTTTGATCTTGGGCCAATCACTCACATTTAGCCCAACTCATCTCACAGGGTTGTTGTGGGGAAAATAGGAGGAAGATGTGTTGGATATGTTGGCTGCCTTGAGTTATCTGTAAAAATAATAAAGGTGTGATATGTATATATATATGTGTGTGTGTACTATATATATATATATATATATATATATATATATATATATATATATATATATATATATATGTTTATGTAAGTTTTCACGGGTATGTATGTGTGTATATTTAATATTTCGGGTTTCTTCCCGTGTAATTGTGGATATATCCCTAACGTCGCTTCTACCCTTTTAGGGATATATCCACAATTACACGGGAAGAAACCCGAAATATTAAATATACATATACATTTATATATATATATATACATATATACATATATATATATATATACATATATATATATATATATATATATATATATATATATATATATATATATATATATACATATATATATATATATATATATATATATATATATATATATATATATATATATATATATATATATATTTCGCTGATAAAGAAATAAAGGGAGACTAATATAGATCTATTTCAAGCTACTTAGTTCTCATCAGCTAGTCATACCCTTACTTGGATTCAAACTTGGGCTGCCTGCATGTTAGGCAGTTGTATTTACCTCAAAGCCACAAGTTTATCAGCGAAATATAAATTTGGTATAAAATGGTTTGTGGTGAATGCGACTCCTTGAGGGCTCCTGGATTGGAGCTGAAAGGCAAAAGGGATGCAGTATGCTCCCTCCCACATGCTGGGGTAGACCAGGTGTCTCAGTTCAGAACCATGGTTTGTGGACTAACAGTGGCTTGATTCATATTTTGTGTTAAACAATGGCATTGTTAAATATGGCTTTTTTGAATAAGTGACTAATAGAAGTCACACATCACACAAAACCAAAACAAACATCATATTAATAGTTTAATTCAGTGTAAATAAATCAATGTAAATTTAGCCACTGAATTCCTTAAAGATCTGCTGAGTGCTCCTGAAGAATTATCATTAGACTACAGGTAGTCCTTGACTTACAGCCATTTATTTAATGACTTCTTGAAGCTACAATGATACTGAAAAAAATGACTTACAATCAATCCTCCTATCTACTGATCATCGCAGCCTCCTCACGGTCGCATGATCAGAAATTAGGTGCTTGGTAACTGGCATCTATTTACGATGGTTGCAGCATCCTGGCCATTTGCAACTTTCCCAGCCAGGCTTCGGACAAGCAAAGTCCATGGGAGAAGCTGAATTCACTTAATGACTGCATGATTCACTTAACAACTGTAGTGATTCTTTAACAACTGTGGCAAAAACGTCATACTGTAAAATCAGGTGCAACTCACTTAACAACTGCCTTACTTAGCAATGGAAATTCTGGCCCCAGTTGTGTTCATAAGTCGAGGACTACCTGTTCTATAATGCATTATACGTGGGTCTGGCCTTGAAGACTATGTTGAAGCACCAATTAACAGAAAGTAGCAGCTATCATTGTTAAGGAGCACTTAGTTGAATATATTAACATACTTTTGTCTTAAACAAGTGAAAATACTCCTTGATTTTTCTGAGCATGGTTTGAGGTTCTACTTCTTTGTTTTAATTGAACTTAAAGCCCCGGACACCTCTCCAAGTCAAACAAAGTGCCTAATAATGGCACCACCACAATCCAGTTTTGTCTGGATTGAGTTTTGTTTTATTGCCGCCCATCTGTTTTATTATTGATTAGGCTTAGCAGCTCCTCAGCTTCGCTGAATCTGATAATAAGGAGAAAGGGAGGTGGGCATTTCATTTATTAGCCAGTCAGAGCATTAAGGTTATTTCTTTTCAGAGTCATATTCCATCCAAATTGATGAACTGTGTCTGTGAGTGAGTGAGTGAGTGAGTGAGTGTGTGTGTGTGTGTGTGTGTGTGTGTGTGTGTGTGTGAGAGAGAGAGAGAGAGAGAGAGAGAGAGAGAGAGAGAATGAATGGCACCCTGATTCCCAGAGAATAAAACCAAGGAGGACACAGCTTGCTAACAGAGTCTGACTTGTCTGAAGCCAAAATGCATCCAGACATTCTAGGATAGAATAAACATTTGATGGAAGGAACGGAACAAGACATATGATTTCAGAGGTAGAAAATCTTTCAAAAGTAGAAGACTGCATGTGAAAAGGCTCTGAGATTGTCTGTGGAGAAAGAGAAGCAGGAACTAGAATGGTCTCCCTGTCATAGCTATCCTCTAAGGGAAGGTCATGGAATTGAATCCCTGCTCAGTGCAGAAATACATCCGGATGGCTTTCCACCCCACTCCCATGTCAAGGTGGGGGCAATAAGCAATAAGCTGACTTTGTATAAATATACAAAAGTATGAAGGCTATTGCTTAACGCATTGTAAGCCGCCCTGAGCCTCCGGAGAAGGGCGGCATATAAATCAAATTAAAAAAAAAAAAGGTGTGTCAGCTTTCTGAGCCTGACACTTTTGCTATGTGGATTTCTACTTCTAGAATGGTCAGCCTGATCACTGATTTCAGCAAGAAATTCTGAGAAATGAAATCTGTAGATCCACAGCAGACTCAAGGTTGACTCAGCCTTCCATCCTTCCGAGGTCGATAAAATGAGGAGCCAGATTGTTGGGGACAGTATGCTGACTTTGTAAACCACTTAGAGAGGGCTGTAAAGCACTGTAAAGCGGTATATAAGTCTAAGTGCTATTGCTGTTTCCCAACCTGGCAAGTTTAAGATGTGTGGATTTCAACTCCAAGAATTCTTAGCAATGGCAATTCTGGGAGATGAAGTCCACACATCACAAAGTTGTTTAGGTTGGTAAGCACTGGTTTAGAGCTAGGTTGGAAAAGTTGAAGTGCATGGTGTTCAAGGCTGTCTATAAAATACTTTAGTATCTGAGGCAGAAAATCCTGGGAATGTTTGCATCTTGTCAGCCCTCCCGAGTAAATCAGACAGGAAACACAACCAGATGAGCTAAATCTACTTTATTGTAAGGGTACATTAACAGAACCTTGCGAGTCTGAAAGTGCAAATCTTCTGCCAACACTTTCAACTAATCCATTAGATAGGGTCTCCCCTAATTTTCTCTCTCTGACCATTAAGAAACCTAGGGCTCTTCCACTCTCTTGTCTGATCATTTCCTAGGAAGCATTTCTTCCCCTTGTCCTTCAAGGTCATTCTCACATGCCAATACACAACCTAAAACAATATATGGAATAGTTGCTGAGCAGCTAAGCTTTTGTGACACTTCAAATCAACTGCTTGAGCCAGTCACCAGCATAATGGAAGGACAAATTCTCCTCAGGGAGTCTCCATAAATATCTCTCAGTAGCGGAGAGGAACATTTTAATTCAAATACGTTTATATCAGTCAATTTGATATTTTCATGTGTTAGGGAAAAAAATGCTGAAAAATCACCCTTATACAGTCTGGTGTCTTCCAAGTCCTTTAGAAACTGCAATTTAGAATCCACAACCTATAAAATCAAAAATTGGAAATTTTGGATGCTCTAATCCTAATGTATCGAGGTAGTACTAGATTGAATCCAGGTAGCTGACAATATGATCTGTTTAGGGTGGGGGTATGAAATTTGTGAGATTTTTATGAAGAAAAACAATGCCACCTAGAGAGAAATATGGCTTCATCTGCCCATAGATGACAACCTATTTAGTAGGACTATTCAAGCAACTTAGAAGGGTGCTTCACTCATTGAAATAAGCCTTCCCAAGTTGCCAGCTTGCACAGTTTTGACTAGTGTGCTGCCATCTGGTCAAGGAGGAACAAAGAGCTTAAATTCTATGCTGGGCATAGAGCAGGGAAAGAATACAACCAACATGCTCATTTGCTTTTATGTAATTCTTATTATCTGCAACAACTAGACTGGTATTTCAATACATAGCACTCATAGATTTAATGTTACAAACAGCTGGTCTCAAATTGAGGCTGAGGGACTGTAAGGATTACTAGGAATGTGCTTTTAAAATGTTTTCCAACTAGATGTTCAAAGGTCAGAAGTCCTTCATCTGCTGCAAGTCTGCCAATCTACTTTGTATAATTTTTTTTTTTTTTAATTTGATTTATATGCCGCCCTTCTCCGGAGACTCAGGGCGGCTTACAATGCGTTAAGCAATAGCCTTCATACTTTTGTATATTTATACAAAGTCAGCTTATTGCCCCCACAAACTGGGTCCTCATTTAACCTACCTTAGAAAGGATGGAAGGCTGAGTCAACCTTGAGCCTGGTAAGATTCGAACCTGCAGAAATTGCAGGCAGCTGTGTTAATAACAGGGTGCATTAATTAATTGCTGTAAGGATAAGTCTGAGAGAACTTCAAACTCTACCTTATAAACATTGAACAGCTGCCTATTGACAAAAGCTTGAGCATTTTGGAAGTAGCACCTTACAATCTGTGCAGCATGCAATATGCTACCGGTATGTGTTTGTAATAGACTTGCTCCACGGAAATGCTTCCTATTCTGTTCCTTCCCTCTCCTAGATAAAAATATTTTATGAAGAGCACTTACACCTGGATGATGAGATTCGCTACATCCTGGAAGGAAGTGGGTATTTTGATGTTCGTGATAAAGATGATAAGTGGATCCGGATTGCTATGGAGAAGGGCGACATGATCACACTTCCTGCTGGCATCTATCACCGTTTTACACTGGATGAATCTGTATGAAACAGGTTTTTCTTTAAAAAAAAAATTAAAAAAAAATCCACATAGAGTTGAGGCAGATGCAGACCAGCATATAAAAACATAGCTCTGATAATACATTGGCTGTGAATCACTAATGTAGAAATGTATGGTTAGAATCTTGAAGAAGCAACATCTACAAATTCATACCCCATTCTAACAAATTTAGCATCTTACTGATGGAAAATCATTGATTTGATATTGGTGAGTTACCTTGCTTGAAATCATAGCACAGTATTGAAAACTTTCTTGACTTCCAAGCAACTCTCTGGGCTTAGAAATCAATTCCTAAGGTTCAGAGAAGGATAGTATTAGAGCACATATGCTTTCTCGGCTCTGAACTGCTATCTTTATAGATAAATGGAGCACTTGTGTCTCCAGCCTTGTCATAAAATCCATCTTTAGTAAGGGATTGGTGTTACCATAGCAACTATCCATTGGAGCCTCAGGAGATCTGCTCTGCTTTTTCTGTTGTTTGGCTTGTTGTGTGGGATACAAAGCATTCAGAACAGAAGGTTGAAGAAACTAGTATTTTGCTGTGTCTCTATCCTCAGTTGCTGTGGACTGGAGATCAGTTTGTGGGATCCTTTTGTTGGTTTTATTACATAGGGAAAATATGCATAAGGCTGTAGTTTCTGAATCCCAGGTTTTGTGCTAGCCACATGCCATAATAAATGTGTTTTATTTTATTAAGATAGCTAGGCATTCTATTCCATTTCATTTCAAAACCTTAACCCCCTCCCCCGCACACACAACTAAATAACACAACTCAAACACACAATTCTGACTTTTAAAAAGATCTTAGTCCAACATAACCTGTTATTTCTAATGTCTCTGATATTATACTGTTTAATAACTCAAACACACAGTGGCCTGCCTAAGCCACTGAATTTTTAAAAATGTCTTAATTTAAATATTAAGCAGCTGTTGCTAAAATGCTGCTACTGATCAGAGGCTAACATTTAAAAATATAAGCCAATAATTATGTGGTAATATAAAGGCTAACATGGTTATAGCATGAGCTGTCGATCATAAGCAAGAGACTACATTCCATTTTAGCTCATGTGATGAAATGAGCTATTTCTTATCCAGCTCCTGCTGAGAAAGAAAAGAGAGAGCGAGAGAGAAAGGAAGAAAGAGAGAGAAAAAGAAAATAAATTATTTATTTTCTTCACTGACAAATAAAAGGTTGTCGTTTGAAAGCTTCTTTCCCTTTCTGAAACGAAGCTCTCCATTTTTTCTAGCTAAGTAGGTTAGAGATACTGACTGGGGTGATGGTCTCGTGCTTGTTGCTTCAAGTGAAACTGCTGTTAACAGACAAGCTCAGACTGGCCTAGGACTTTGTCCCTGGTAATCCAATTTCAAATCTGCTTCTTGATTGCAGTTCAGTATAGTGTGTGAACTAAGCCATCCTGTGCCCAGTTATTTCCTGTATTCTCTTGATAGCGGAACTAGCAAACTGGTTGTAGAGTAGCCTATTTGCATCGTGATTTGCAAAAAGAAAAAGAGTATGAATTCCAGTCTTAGTTGGATTGTCACAAAGATATAGTTTAAGAAGCCATAAAGACTTTCAACGTTTATGCAATTAATGGCATGCTTGCCCTTGTGAATTGAGAGTTCAAACACAGCAGCATTTATGCGGAAGTAGATGGCCTCTTGAATTCTTTGCAACTTCAAACTAAGATTACCGGGTTTGGGTTGCAAGAATTGCATGACAGCTAGATGGCTGCCATGAGTTAGCTCCCTGCAATTCTTTCCTGACATTTGTAGGTTACTTGGATTTTCTCAGCCCAGATTTGGGAGTCTGCTTTTATACTCCAATAAGTGGATACTGAATATCAATTTGTGAGTTATTCTATGGACACTTTTCTACATCAGGGTAGTAGCTCTATGATCCTACAGGTGTTGAGTCACAACTTCCAGGTGTGTCCTGTGCTTTCCAACCCCGTGGACTAGGGAATATCATACACAAAGCGGTATTTTCACTTAAATGGCCGTAGTTTTCCTGCTCCCATGCTTTGAAGAACAACATTACACCAACTTTTGCTTGAGATGATATGCGCGAAAAGCACCAGCTGTTCAAATTCAGTTTCTCCCAGACTCAGGAACAAGGCCAATAAAATGATGGAACTCTAAATCTGCCAAATGTCCAAAGAACTTCTTTCCCTTATGGGATTTTGAATATATTGACTCTGGTACCTGGCTGACTTGAAGTGATTTATATCACTATTATTTCTTCTACAATGTCAATATTGCAAACCAGGCGAAGAAAATCAGACTATGGGTTATAGCTATATTTTTAAAAGTCTGGATATTTTCTAAGGCTTGAATAAAATCACTCCAACTGTGTTCTTAAGTATTATATTTGCTAATGCTTCTTTTTTTTTAAAAAAATAAAAAATCTCTTTAATAGTGTGTATGGCAAAACACACTATGGCAAAATTGTTCTTAATTCTTTCAGCCTTTTGGTAGTTTGAGGCAAACTACCATTTTTTATGAAAGTGAATTCTTATACTGAGTGTGAATTCTTGTGTTTCTCCTCCCAGAATTATGTCAAGGCAATGAGACTGTTCGTTGGAGAACCAGTGTGGATTGCTTATAACAGACCAGCTGACCATTTTCCTGCTCGAGCACAGTACCAACAGTTTTTGTCACAAACAGTACAATAAACCAGTAGGACAAACATGAGGCATGGAACATCCTGCAACATCTGTAACATTAAAATGGCAAAGCGGCTATGTTAACGGCATCTGCAGGTGATAAATCTTTGATTTCCCCTCTCTCAAATATCAATTTTTAATATCAAATTTTGTCCTTGGATGAATGGATTTTTACATACAATAGTGATTTATGTAGTTTGCAGATCACAATTGAGAATATCAATCCTTTCTTGCTCCTCTTACAGCAATACTTCTCTGATTCATTCTTGCATTAACCTAAAGCATTATTATGTTTGATAGTTGCTTTAATGTTGTAATGCTAATAAAATAATATTCTATCTTTTAATTGTCTTCAGCCTTTTTAAGGAAGCTTGTTGTTGGGTGTTTGTATCACCTACTGAGGGGTTCATCTGTGTAAGATGCATACGTAAATGGGTTTATAATCACTGTATAAACGGAATATTTCCACGGGGTTGTGAAAATCCAGGTATGAAGTGTGAAATCTGTTTTTAAATGTCAGTCCTACAAAAAGATTGCATAGACATAGGTTTATCAGCTACAATAAATAAAACCCAATCAGTAAATTCTGTGGCATTCAGTCAAAGTTAAATCCACATAAATGGCCAAACTGGATGTGATGGATATGGCCATATTTGTACCCAGATTAATTCTTGCTTAAGTGAACTATATTTACTGAATTAACTGAGTTGACGAAATTTGCCCAACTGGCAGAATAAAGTAATCTTGCCGGCTGTGTTTGTAAATGAGCCGCTGACCAGCCAACAGTGTTTTAAGCTAACATGTGAGCCTGGTTGATATGCAACCAGGATATCCCATGTTGTTTTATAAAATACGTAGCAGTTGCGAGGGAATTCTGATGCTGCAGAAGAATTATGATAATCAAAACATTAATGACCTAAAGATGAAAGTCAGCTCTTAAAACTGACTTATATTACTTTTGAAGTAATATATTTCCATTTTCAGTTATTTAAAAAGTTGCTAGGCTTAAGATGTTTGGGGTGGGGCTGAAGCTGCTTTTCTGTGCTGAGCTGATGCTTTGGAGCAGCCTCCTTTCTGGTAAAGATTACTGTAGACCAGTGTTTCTTAATCTCAGGAACTTTTAAGATGTATGGACTCAAGCCCATACATCTTAAGGTTGCTGAGATTTGGGAAACAGTGGATTAAACCGAAACCCTTGTTTTTCAGAAATTCTTAAGAAGACTTGAACTTTTTTGGAGAGCATTCTCCTAGGCTTATATGTAAGATCCTATTTTTTCTGTTCTGATGGCTTCTTTTAGGTTTAGTGCAGGGCTGTCAAACTCCTGGCCTATGGGCCAGATGCGCCACACCCGGTTTAGCGAAGGGGAAAAAAGTCCAGATACGTCATGTGATGCCGCTGTGACAATCTGAGTTTGACACCCCTGGTTTAGTGCATGGATATTTTAACTTGTTTTATTATCTATACAAGATGCCGAGATTCCTTTGATTGTGGCAGGGTAAAAATGTGGTAACCAAGCTTGAAATCATGGCTGCATTTACACAATATGCTTATCTATAGCTAACCAGTTTATATATACCTGACCACATTTCTTGGATTTATTTGTTATTAGACATTTATATCGCAGCTTATTTATACAATGTGCTGAACTATACAGGTTGGATGCGCTTAGCTAGGCTGAAATAGTTATTTTTATTGTTCCGAATTGTGCGAATATAACCAAGGAATACAGAAAATCAACAGTATTTTGTTTTAATTTTCAAATGATCTAGGCCTCTTTCCTGTAAGCCCACTGAAATGCAGATATTTATTTTCTTATTGATGCATTCATTAATTGCCCAGTTCTACGGGATTGACTAATCCCTGATTTAGATTCTTCTCACTCTCCCTATTGCAGCAGTTTCTAAAAGTCAATACATCTCTATGGACAGAGAGATGCTGCTGATCTAAATGAGAAAATGCACAAGTAACCATACAGATGAGTGAATCATTGGTGCTTCAGCAGAGCAACAAGTGGGAGCTATATTTCTGCTTAGCTGCCTTCTAAGGCTGCTAGTGTGTTCCATTAGTTCCATATTCGTTAGGTGTGTAAAACGCAGCATTTGATTTTTAAAAAAGCATGAATATATTACTGCAGCTCCTTCAAAATTAGATATGACTTAAAGCATATCTTTTCCTGCTATTATGTAACTCCTTTAAAGGGTTCTGATATTCTTTGCTTTTATGGAAGAGCAATCACTGCCCTGACTTAAGGAGTTTGTTTCAGTCTACAAAAAATGCTAGGGTTTTACATTGGGAATTCCTGAGCTTGGTGAAGAATGACATCTGAAGTGGCTGGAATTGTACTATAAAACTCAAGATACCTACTAGATGGCAGCAAAAAGCTAAGTTACTTGTATTATTACTTTACTGCCACCTAGTGGTGTTTTACAGCCAAATTTCATAAATCCAGCCCCTTTTTAGTTAATTTACAGCCAAATTATGTGGAAACTCCTATCAAAAGCCCAGAGTCTCTTGAAATGTTGCATAAAAGCTATGGCATAAAAAAGGAAAAACGTGTCTCCTGTGCAATCTGGAACAAGCCAGGCCTCATTTAAATGTTGAAAATAGTGTCCTCTTCCCTGGAATGATTCCAGCTTGCCTTCACCTTGATTTCCACGGCAATCAGAAAAGGAACTTGTTTCCTCTTGAAAAAGAGGCTATGTTTTGTTGGATTTGCAGCACCTCCATTCCTGGTCCCTAAATTTAACGGTGGCTTTTGTGGATTATGATGCACCTTAAAATACTGTGTATGAATCTAAACAAATATCCAATTTATTTTAAAACAGAATCCTTTTAGATTTTATATACTGTATCTGTTATGCTCTTAATTGAACCATGGAGATTACAACAGAACTAAAAGGTTAAAAACCGCAGAATACATGCTAGGGAATGTTTTACTTGGTGAATTTTTACTTGTCACACAACCGTGTGAAAGACACAAGATCGTGGACAGCAGAAGGCTTTTCAAAAAACAAAAGCCAGCTGGCTGACCCCAAAAAAAATCCAGATGACAGGACTGCACTCAAGTCCTGCAGTCACACTGGCATATCTAGAATGTGGGCTGTTTCATTGTGTCTGAGCCTCCATCCATGTTTTTGCTATTTTCCTATTTTGCTTGCTTCTTGGGATGGAAAAAAAAAAATGGCTGGCCGTGATGAATAGCCCTTTAAAAACCAGAAGAGCACTTGAAGACCTTGGGAAATTGAGACTGCTGACTGGTTTGAAGAGGTAAAGATTGGTGCTCTTAATTAGGCAAGCAAAGAGGCGCTGTTTACTTTGGTTTGACAGCCGCTGTGTCTGCCCGCTCTCAATCAAGAAGCAGCTTGAAACCCCCAGGACATTTGCTTGTTCTTTTAAATTTCAGAATTAAAAATTTAGCATCCACGAAAGGGCTGGTGCCTACTAGGGCATGGAGCGGTGGTGTGGTGCCAGTTGTCTGTGAAGCCCATCTGCTAAGTTCCTGCTGTTCCAGCCCTTGGCACACGCTGTCTGGTCCGACAGAAATCCTCTCTTGGCTGTCAGGCAGAGATTTCAATGCAGATTTTTTTTTTTTTCCTGGGAGCAAAACACAGCATCAGACCCTTGTGCTCTGGATGGAAATCAGCCACTCTTTCATGGACAGTTGCCATTGTTGCCCTCTTTTGCTGTTCCTAAGTCTTGGGGTTGTACAGGAACAGTTGCCTGATGGGTTGAAATTGAAATGGTAATGAATCAAGAGGAGTATTTGGGAGTGGGGTGCTTCCCTTGACATTCCTATATACTGAGCAAATTGTAACAGTCTTTAGAGGATTTTTTTTTTAAAAAAATATATGGAATAGGTAAGCTGATATATTTGATATTTTTGCTATATCCCTCACCACTTCTTGCTACTGGTCACTGGATTAGCTGAATCTGACGGAACTTGGAGTCTAAACTGTCAGTTCTGTCTCCTGTTCCCTGTCCTTACCAAATCTCCCTGCAGCACCTGAATGCTTCAACTTCAAAAAGGAAGAACTTAAAAAGAAACAGTTGGCTTAAGAACCACAAAATTCTACATAATCATGAAGCAACTTATACAAGAATCAGGAACTAAGTTTGCACATCATATTAAGCCATAATGTGATTTGCATTGCTTGGATTTAGAGTGCAGTGTGACTCTAACTATTAAGTTCTTCAAATCATGGTTTATACCATAGCATATTATGTGAACCCAGCTAATCATAGTTTATTGCAATCCATTTCCTGCTGACCAGTGTAGAGCAACATGTAATAAAGCACATTGGTTTGCTTGCAGTTACTGCAAAGAAGATGTTGACAGCTAACTTCTATTAATTGTAGGGGGCATGAATTGAGCCAGTAAGGATTGTTATAATTTTATACAGATTTTTACTAAAACCTACGGTTGCAAATAAATGGATTAACTATCTAATTTACTGCAATAAATCATGGTCATACAAATTGAAGTTTAGTGTAGCATGAACTACAGCAGAAATGTAGGATGATAATTTATTAAATATATATGCTATGCAACTTCTAGCAACTCTCGGCAGTTTACAATTAAAACAATAATGGCAAAGAGAATAAACCTAGAAGGAAACAGAAAGAAAGCATCAGCCATTCTCTCCAAAAGCTGGGTGAAGAGCCAGGTTCAGGTACTTTGAAATACCAGCATGCCTACCTACCTACCTACCTACCTATCTATCCATCCATCCATCCAATCTATCCATCCAATCTCTATCATCTCTTTCTCTGCCTCGCTCCCTCCCTCCCTGTCTCTCTCTCTCTCACACACACACACACGCACACACCAAGATTTAATTATCTGGGTTTGAACATTACCTAGAGGAACATTGTCCATGGGGTCATGATGGGTCGGACCCGACTTCGCAACTAACAACAACAATAAATCATGGTTTATTGATTTGTGATTGTGCATCTTTTTTCTTATGGGCACCACCTCCTTATTGCTAAAAGACTTGTGAAGACTTCATGCAGATGGAGAAAGAGCATAGAATAGTAAGGTTTAGTCCCTTTCTGTTGTGTGTGGCAGAGGAAATAATACTAATTTGTCTCTCAATTCAAGCCCATTAGGTTAAGCCTGACAAAGATTTAATTTTGCAAAAAGGTAAATTGTGCTGCCAAAAGACTACAATTTTGCTGCTAAATTTTAGTAGGATGAACTTGGATGACCACTGAAGGATATATACTTGGGGTACAAGCTCAGCATAAAGCTTGTGTGAAAAGCACATCGGTAGTTTAGCATTTTGTGTGAATCAGGATATAGTTTATGGCTTATAGGAATCTGACCATAGCCGTTGTGGTCTTAGCAGATGTGTTATGAAATCATGGCTTTATACTGTGTGAGAAGCCAGCAAAATGTGGCTAGGTTTGCACTTTACACTCAGCTATGTCTGGCTTAGTTTGTGCTTATTTATCATTCAGCATATTACCTAATGTCATGATTCCTGGGTGCAGGATCAATGAACCCGGGATAATTGTATATTGTATATTGTATATTGTATATTGTATATTCAATCAATGACAATGAATAAACAAGCCATAGCTTATCTTTCAAATCTCTAAGGTGAGCTTTATTGTTTTCTGGGTAACAAAAGTTTAATTTACCACTGTTTTCTCCTAGGATAGATTTAAAAAAAAACTCTTTGTTTTCTAAAGTACAAAGCTGGGACATCCTATTGAAAGGATGGGCAGTCCAAGGGCAGGTCCAATTCTGTTTAGCTTTTGGAGATCGCCCATGGAGCTAAATTAACAGAAGCGGCTTCCCTCTGCTTTCTCGGGCCAGGTTGCAAGGGCCCATCGTAGCCCCGCTTGCCTCGGGGAGGGGGTCGGGGGGAGTTACTTCTCGAGGACCCTGCTTAAAAATAACGCTCTCCAGATGCAAGACGAGGAGATTCGTCTGCCCTTTGAATCGCACGCGCACGCGCACCGGAAAGGCAAGCAGAAGCCGAGGCAGGGCTGTCGCGCGGGCGCCCGTTGGGTCACCCGCCATCGCTGAGGCGAATCGCCTCGCGGGGCAGGCAGCCCCTTCGGGAGGGGCTCAGGAAAGCCTGTGCAATGATGGAGGAATGACCCCCCCCTCCGCAATACTCCTGACAACCCATAAATCACTTTTTTTTTTTTTACTATTTCTACAATCACACCTGAGTTCGCTCCCTCTTCTTTTTTCCTTTCATCGCAGCTGGAAGATGGCTCGTGTTCCGTCCCTCCCCCCCCCCCACCGCCCTTCACAGGCTCGGCAACCAACGGCTCAACAGCCTGGCCCGCTGAAGAGCTAATCCTCCAGCGGGGACCTGAGCCGTGTCGCCCTCTCCCCTTTTGTACCGGGATCCTCTGGAGAGCTCGTTATTCCCCGCCCGGCCGCCTCTGCTCCACAGGAGGCGAACGTCAGCTGGGCCGGGAGCCGCTTTGCAGCTCGCCTGGCTGGCTGGCAACCCTTTCCTCCTCCCCCGCCGTCTGGTTTGAATGGCAGCTCTCTTGTTTTAATAGATCCCTTATTTTAATTTGGCTTTTCAAGCAGCAGCAGCAGCAGCAGGCTTTTAATGCTGGCGGAGAGGCGGCTTCCTCATTTTCACCTCTAAAGCAGGTCAATTCGCCGCCTATTCAGTCACCCGTCACAGTAACCTTTGGAATTATCCAGGGCTCTCTGGCGCGCAGCGTGTGAGAAGCATAGCAATAAGAGCAGCGCACCTGCTGACATGCTCTGCCAGCACTTAATGCATTATAGATACATCCAGGCAGACAAATCTGGAGAATATACTCGCTGTCGCCCTCCAGTATTGCCGGCATCTTTTGCTGTGGATGCACGTGGCCACCTATGTGGGAATGCCCTCACCTGTGGGCAAAAGAGGGAAAATAAAGCAACCTGTAACATGTTGAAGGCATGTTGGTCCAGTCCAGTCCGAGATGGCAATAATAATAATAAGGCCGGTTATCCCTCTCCCTCTCCCTCTTTCAAGTGTGCAGAAAAGAATTTCTGTGTTTGAACACCATTGGGGTCTGGTCCATTCTCAAGTGAAAGCGTGCTTACCTTAACCTTATTTTCCTGTACTGAAGTTCTGGATGAATCATATTGCCCTTCGCCTAAATATGAGTGGTTTGTTGTTTTTTCCTTAGGGTTTTGTAGTTGTATTTATATATTTAAAAAATGTATACAGCCATTTGTATTACATAAAATAATCCCAGGTGGCTAACAAATAAATGAAAACAAAAGTTTATGATATGCTAGGTACCGATTGTAAACCCAGAGTGATGTGGGCCCCCGTTACTCAACAAATCATAATCGGGAAAGCTATGACTGGATGTGATACATGAATCCAGTTTTTATCTACCTATTTCATCTGAACAAGCTATCCTTACCTTCAAATAATTAGCTTCTTGAGCTTACTTGGTAATAAACCAATGTACCACATCTTGGTTGAAATCAATAGGCTTTTTGCTCACTCAATAGAATGCATTGTTCTCTCCCTCTGTGTGTTTCTTAAATTTGTCCTGAAACACACTTCAATGCTGATTTCAGGGGTAAGTGGGGGCCTAAGAGGGCATGTTCAGAGATAAAATTATTTTTGCTTGCAAATGCTGTTTATTCATCTGACGGACAAAATTCCTTATCTTTAAGGGAAGAATTTGGAGAGAAGATTAATGAGTGAATTATGAACAGATTCTTTCTTTAGATGAGTCTCTTCTGCCATGAATACAATCTGGCCCTCTATTCTGATACGCTTGGTTAAATCCTGATGCATTTTGATCATAAAGCAAAGGAGAGAGAGTATTAATATTTAGGTATACTTTCTTGCTTAATTGGGTAAAGTTACAGGGCAAAATGGCAGTTTTCCATACTGAGCAGGCCTGGTTGAAACAGGTGAAGGAGGATGTGTCCCATAATTCTTCTCAAAACAATTTAGGACAGTTTGTGGGGGTCGAGTGGGTGCACTGCTTTAGAGACACCCCCCCAAAAAAACCTAGACTGGAGCCTGTCTTTATAATTTCCTACTTTATTACAACCTTTTCCATCCATCACCCCACTGTCCTCCAATTCTATACACACAATCACTACATCCTGAATGTCTAGAACAAAAGTCATCGGGACAAATTAACTTATATAGGTCACTATTAATAGGAAAAAAGCCCATCTGAATAATTTTGATGGTATACACTGTAAACTGGCAGTAACTTCAGGGATGAATTTGATGGTAGATTAATAGGAAATCCTGTGGATGATATACAGACCAGTGTATAAATTCCTATATTACAACAATTTTACCATGTATTCATAATTTTACCATATATTCATAATTAAAGAGCTTTTTTATTGCACTTGCTGAAGGAACATTTACAGATTAGCCGAGGTATATACAGCTTCTTAAATGAGTTTTAAGAAAAAAAGAAATGGATGGTCTTATCCTAACTTGAGGCACTGCGTGTTGAAGCTGTCACCCTCTTTGACAGCTACAGCTTCAAGTAGAGCCTGTTTCTTTTGCATGCTGCGAGAAGACTCAAGTTCGTACATGGTTGTCAAATTGAAGAGAACACTCTCATGGAGGTAGTGTTTAGGATCCTGCTGAACCATCCCTTCCAGCTGATGGAGGGAATCCTTCAGTTTTCCCAGATAAAGAAGACAAACAGCAGCGTTGTTATTAGCCTAGGGAAAATAGATATATTAGATTTCTTTATGAAATCCAAAGGAACCACTCTAGAGAAAACATAGCACACTTTAAATACTTTTTTTTTTAATCCAAGCCTTGATTTTGAGAAGGGACTTGGATGCTTTCTTTGTTGCTAGAGTTCCCACCATTAGAAACAGCTTGTTTTCAGAGTTCAAGATGGATATGAGGAACATCTCAATTTAAACTGGTTCCCCAACTGGATGCCCTCCATTGACTAGCTGAGAATTTTGGGAATTTATATTTCAATCCATATGGAGGGTTCCAGATTGGAGAAGGTTGAACTGTATATTACTTTGTATCATTCTAATGAAGTTCACTAAGCAAATTCTGATTGTGCTAAGTACTGATACTTATTACCTCAATGTATACAATTAGTTCTTAACTTACGACCAGCTGCTAAGTGACTGTTCAAAGTTAAGGCAGACCCCCTAAATGCTACTTGTGATGTGGTCCCAAAGTTATGGAAGTTGCAGTGCCTTTGCAATTGTTTGTTCTTATAACCAACTGCAAGGATGCTGCAGCATCCCTCTATTTATCTTTCCACCATCTCCCACACAGAGTCCCTGCAGGCCTTGAGCGTGGTCCACACTCCATCGTGCTGCACACCTTCCTCCTCACCCCACATCATCCATCAGACACCTTTAGAAGATCTCTGGAGCTTGGGTTAGGGAAGAAGATCAAGTTGCCTGATTTCTAGACTGCATTGCATGATTCTGAAAGTGGTTGCCATTTTCTGAGCAGCCACACAATTCAAAGTGGCTGCCTTGAAAATTGCAGCTACTTTCAGGACCATACCACCCTGTCCAGCAACAAGGCTTGCTTTCCTTCCCTACCACAAGCTTCGCAGCATTTTGCAGTGTTCTGGAGCTTGTGGTTAGGGAAGCACGGCAAGCAGTTCCATTGCTGGGCCACATGGTGCTATCTATCTATCTATCTATCTATCTATCTATCTATCTATCTATCTATCTAGTCTGTCTGTCCGTCCGTCCAATTTATGTGCTGCCCTTCTCTATTGACTCAGAGCGTCTTACAATGCATTATAGCAATAGCCTGCATACTTTTATGTATATACCTGCTTATTAGGGCTTTCGGCCCCCTCTAAGCGGTGTTGTTCTATACAAAGCTGGCTTATTGCCCCCACAATCCGGGTCCTCAATTTACCTACCTCGAAAGGATGGAAGGCTGAGTCAACCTTGATCCTGGTGAGATTTGAACTCGCACTAATTGCAGGCAGCTGGCAGCTAAGTCTTAGCTAACTTAACAGCACTTAGTCCACTGCACCATCGAGGTTTTGGAAGTGACCACCATTTTTTGAGAAGCTATAATTCAATGTGGCCAGAGGAGTCTGAACTGGAGCATGGCGTACCGCAGGGGGTGGGTGAGGCCTTGGGAGGTCTCCCAAGGCCTGCCTTAGGGCCCCTGAGGCACCCCATGGTTCACTTAACAACCACATCAGGAAGAACAGGGATGCAGCATTGTAAGTAAGGTGATCCACATGGGCGCTTCACTTAACAACTATTATAACTCATGGCAGCCTCCATTATGGTTGTCGGTCAAAGTCTATGTGTATATCCATACAGTATTATAAATCAGACACTAAAGGACAATTTACTTTTAAAGCTTACAAACCATGGCTATTTATTTAACATTAAGATTTCTTACCACAGAATTCGATGGATCAATCTTCAAAATTTCTGTGAAATATTTGTGAGCTTCTGCAAAGTTATTCTGACCAAGATGGAGAAATGCCCTAAAACATAAGAGTAAGAAGAAGAGAGAAAATGTATGTATTCTTTCAAAAATGACTCAGTTATAAAAGGAAACTACATTCTTTTCTTTTCATAGATATGGATGTTCTCTCATAGATATGGATCTTCATAAATTAATCTTGGATCTAAATTATAATTTAATGTCAGATTAAACAATGCAACATGAAGCAATGACTTGATAGAGTAGCTAATTCACACATTATGAAGAGGTGAACAGAAGTATAGCACTGAGGTACAACTTAACGGAATTCTTTAGCAGATTCTGTTTCCTATATATATATTTGCCAATATGTACAGTATGTGGTCTTCACAATTTTAGATAAGCACTTAAAACATTAAATGAGTACAATAATTATTTCTCTTGTTCACGGATAAAAAGGGGATCCATGGAAGCTTCCAATGGTTAGTGGTTTTAGCTAGTTTCTTTGAAGCTTTATTCCAAGTGCAAGCACCTATACTTTTGGGAAGTGCTCCCAATAATGCTGTACAACTTTTGAGAAACTAGGAACAGAGGGAGAGAGGACTCAGAGTGACGAAGGCCTCTTCCTCTAGCATATATGAAATTCCTCTAGTATGTATGACATTTTGCTGAGCACAACTCTAGATCCAATACATTCAATGTTCCACTGAGTTAAATGGTTCTTCTTAGTAATTATGGGTAAGTCTGCATTGCAGTATTAATCTGTAAAGCTGATATAGAAATTTGCATGTGAAAGTGGCTAGAACAAAGCATATATATAGTGGTTAAGGAAGAAAACTTGTAATAAGGTATTTTTTTTCAGGGTTACACTATGTCATACAAATCTCATAGGCTGCTAGGTGCCAATCAGTTTTTCTTCTGGCAGCTGAGGTTACATAAAAGATAAATGAGGAGAAAGGGGTATTCTCTAGGGCCTCTTAATGTTCACAGTGCATTCTTTGCAAAATCATATCTTAAGGTTAATTTGGCATTTATGTCTCCCACCTGTTCATTAAAACCATAATTTGGTTCTTCAGTCCATCCAATTTCTGAGTCACTTTTTCAACGTCTTGAAAATACTTTTCCGCCATTTTAATGTCTCCAATCTGGATAGCACATAAATGGTAAGTAACAGTTATTTTAATTAACAAATCACAAGAGAGGCTCATCAATAGGTAGATCTTCATAAATATATTACTTTCAACATTAGGAGCAAAAGAAGATAAAAATGTAATATACAGCAAATATAAATACCAACCTAACCCATCAATACATAGCTAAAATTAGTGGTTTGGGTCAACATTGATTTTAGTAAATCATTCACTCACACACACACACACACACACACACACACACACACACACACACACAAACACACAAGTTTTCAAAGTGTGACAATGTGCAGATAGCAGAAGTGGGATATACTGATTCAGAGCTATCTAGCTCTTGGATCACTCCAATTATATCAAATCTGAAATAGAAATTCTTTAGAAATAGCTCAGTAATGTTCAGGAAAATATTCCAGAGAACCAAAAGATAAATTTGTTCACATTTTTTAAAAAATAAATTTGTTCTGACACAGAAGTGTCATGATGTATGGCTATTTAGCCCTTTTTATTTTCCAATTAAGGCACGTTGTACCTACAGTATCTTGTTCCTAGTGCTGATTAAACAACCTTCCAGTTCTTATTCCAGGCATTTTATATAAATGTTTATTGGTGGCCTTTGAAAGCCAATCCATTCCTCCATTTATGAGCACACTACTCTGAACTGAAAGCGGTTCTGAGATTGTTACAAGAGCCCTTTTCTACTAGACGCAGGGAAGATCAGTTGCTTCTCAAGTTCAGTAATTTGAGAAAGATTTGATGTCTGGCCAAAAGGCAGCAAGAACAAATCCACACTAAATGTCCAATTCAAATGATATATACCTGTGTGCGTTCTAAATTTCCCATAGACTAAGTGAGGTGATTTTCCTTCCTTCAAACATTTATTTATTTATTTATTTTATTCAATTTGTATCCTGCCCTTTTCCTAGTGGACTCAGGGTGGTGCACAGCCAGAACTAAAACACATACCAATACAAAATTTAAATTTTTTAAAAGAATTATATTGACTTTGGCCCAAAATTTAAAACGTTCAAACTAAAACCCATTGACAATTTAAAAGGCTAAAAAAAAAAAAAAAAAAAAAAAAAAGGGGGGGGGGGTCACGCCAGCCCTGCTTGATGGAAAAGTTTTTAGGGCACAGCAAAAGATCCAGAGATCCGATATCCTTCATATCTCTGGGGGCAAATCGTTCCAGAGGGCAGGAGCTGCCACAGAGAAGGCCCTCCCCCTGAGGAGTCCCTCTCTGTGGGAGCGTACTGGTCGGTGGGAGGCTATTGGCGGCAGAAGGCGGTCCCGCAAACATCTAGATCTCAGTAACTAATATCTAGATTGATCAAGTTCTCTCAAAGGAAAACAGGTTAATTACCGTTGGCTCAGTGGCCTATGTAGAGGGTCAGAAAGAGAAATAATTCCAATTTCCAGAACAATTTATTGCATGCAGTGAAAACAGGATATAAAAAATGGGTCATTATGGGCTAGAGTTTTATTTGATTATTATTTTATCCTTGCTGCAAGATGGGGCTTATTGCTCAAAGGAAAACAGTTTCTTGGTTATTTATTATGGACTGCTGAGGGCTTTGGGCAGTGCTAAACAGGCAGGAAATTCAAGAGTCTTTCCAGAAGCGTGATTGTTGGGCTACATTCAGTTGGACACTTTATCTTTTGTATCTGGTCTCAAGACCAGGTTTGCTTTGGGAATATTACAAGAGGAGACTACATAACACACTAAACTGGAATAAACTTCTGCAGATTCTTTGGTCCTCCAGATGAAAGTGATGGCCTGATATTCACCTGTAAAATACTGTGATACAAGGCAGAATTTATGCTTCCTTTAGTGATGGCAAGTTACCCAGATCCTAAACTAAAGAATCCCAAACCATGACATTATCACCTCAATACTTAATAGCTGGAATGAGAGTGTTATTAGGGAATGTAGTATTTGGTTTCTATCGGACATAGTTCCACTTTTGATTCACCTGCCCATGGAACATTCCTTAAGAAGGTTAAGAGGAATATATCCAGGTACTTTTTGGCAAATCTGAATGAGCATCAGTATTCTTCTTGTGAGCCATGATTTTGGCCTTCTATTCTTCCATCAACTCTGTTTTTACTGTTTTTGATTCTGGAATAGCCAAGGTAAAGATGGCCTGAATATTCCTGTTAGTTATTCTGGGGTTCTTTGTGATTCCTTGGATGATTTCATGCTGTGCGCTTGGGAGTAATTTTGAACAATTTTTATTGTTCAAAATCTTTGTTTCCTAAGTTACTGAATATGAATTGGTGGAGCCCTAACATTTTCGAATTGATTTTGTAATCTTTTCCAGGCTGATAGGCATCAACTACTTTGTAAGAAAGGTTTCAAAATATCTTTTAATTGGGCCATATATCCTTGTAACATCTGCGTTGTGAGAACTTCACTGTGATGGTGAGAGCTAATATATGATATATAGTGCAGAATGGGTCTACACCAATCCTGGTTGTGTACACCTAGCCCTAGTTATTCCTTTAATTGAACATGGAGGGTGATGACCTTTTTATACTGGCATATCACTTGTTGGATGAAATAAGTGAAACAAGCACTAGTTGTCGAATTGTTTAGGGTAAACTTGGAGAATCATCATCATCAAGAACTTATTTGGCAGTTAGCATCTACAAGAGAGGCTCTTGCATGGCCTTTTAGCTAGCACAAAGAGACAGTCTTCCCTTTCCTTGCTCCAAAGCTATGGGATGTGTTCCCTTAATTCTCAAAGAAATTAAGAAAACAGTTAAAAACAGGGTTTTTTTTTTCAATCAGGTTTTTAACAGTTACTTGATTTCATGCTAGTTCAATTTACATTTTAACTTTTAGCATTGACTTTTGTTGTAAGAAAACTAAAAGTACACATCAGATTAGAAGGGCAAGATATAAATCTAACCAACAAACTAACCATTTCCTCTCCCTCACAATTTCACAGCTTTTCTTGTGCTTCTCAGACTGCACACAGACATGGCCTCCTGGCAAATGAGAGACGGCTTCTGTGATGCCACGATTCCAGACCCCTTTGTAAAGCCACAGGCTTTTCAAGTGCTATTGTTCAAGGTTATGTAAGCAAGCCAATGGGTTTCTTGGGCTTCGTCTTCCATTCTATTGCACTGGAAGGAAAAGATTCCACTCTGACAGTAAAAACCACTAATTCAAGAATGTCCAATAATCCCTCTTCCCCCAAGGCCCTTGATAAGAGCAAGAACTGAGGAAGACCGGAGTCCCTTCAGAGCCTGTTAACACTGTTCTATGAATTGGACAGACAGATTGTTCCTCTGAGACATCAGGCAATCTCCTTGTATCGTACCCAAGGTTGGGAATCTTGCCTTTCTGCAAACCAGCCTCTGATGACTCTTAGTAAAGAAAGAGCAGAGTTGGGAAGCCGGCTCCTCTCTTCAGAACAGTCTCCTAAAGGGAATCTCGTCTATTTTACTTGATGGATTGCAAGTCTGTTCAGCAATGTAAGAGGACACAAGCGGTTTTTCCAAGAATGATTTGACAAATGTTTTAATATTCTGCCTGCGACAGGCTATTTTCAGTGTGAATCACCTAATGATAATATTCTTTTAATCAAAAGAAGACTGGGTTAGATTGCTTCTTTAAAAAGAATCATTTCTTTCAGCTGACTCCCTGCAATTGTCCTGATCCCAATGCTACAGATTCCTTAGGTGCATTTGCTATCTAACCTAGTTGTAGAGGCTGGATTTCATTCTTCATGGTTTGGGAGCAGGACACTTGAAAGACAACTTCCCTCTGCCTCGAACTCCTCAGCCTCAAGATCTTCTGAATTTGCTTCTCAAGACCCTCCAAAGCAGGACTTTCTCATAGGTCATACCCATCACTTATCTTAGTGTCATTCTGATGCCAGGCCAAGTTCTTTTTTATTTTTCAAGAGCTTTAGTGCTTCATTCCAAAGTTTTCCTTCATAACAGTTTTACAAACCAACAGCTTTTGTTACTATTGTATACTGAGTGTATTATATAGTGAGTTAATTTCTAATTGCCAGCCACCTCCCAGAATTTATTACAAGCTGTCTAATACATATTATTCAGAACCAAATATTAAATTATTCAATAATCAAATATTAAAACTCTTCAATTTAGTTATAAAAGTGAGGAAACTCTGAAATATTGTAAAATTATAAAAATATCTCAAAGCCTTCTTGGGAGTCTCCACTTGTGAAGAAAATGGTTGTCCCATTCCGTTTTTCACAAAGTGACTAAATTTCAGTGGTAACTTCTTGGAGGTTTATGGTCTGATTCAGTGTTACTCCATTTGTAACTGACTGATTCAGTGAGTTGTCAGCAGCAAGCTAAATATGGCCAATGTAAGGGGCAATTAAATATCCCTTCTTGTGTTTGTTATTATGCTGAAAACAGAAATTTTCTTTTGGTATTAAAGTCACATGGGGAAAAAACAAGAGCAGCATAGATTTCATGCTGAAGACAAATGCAGCATTGATTTTTTCAAAAAGCACCAATGCCACAGGAAACCAAAAAATAAATTTCCCTATCAAAAAAATTTACTATGTTACAAAAATGGAAGCAGGCAAAGTGAGACAGCACCTCAGGCAACTTATTGTTAGTATTTGCTTGTTACTGTACTTTTACACCAGGAATGGGAGAAATGTTAAGGATTTTCTTCCTTTATGCGAAAATAATTTGGCTGGCTGTGTCAACTACACACATTGCCTTGATTAGATGATGTGGCTAGGGCTGCTTGTTGCTAAGAGGGCAAAAGGGTCCTTTTCTTTCTCTTGAGAACCACTATAGAGAATTCGGCATTGCAATCTGGGGAATGAAAAGTTATTTTCATGAATTCCATAGAAAATGTGGAGTATTTATTACACCCCATTCATCTTTCAGTATTTGTGTGTTTATGATAAAGTGGAAAATATCAAATACCCAGCATCTCTTACTGAATAGGGAACAGCTAGTCTACAAAACAATGCTCACCAAATAATTCAATGAGTTTACAGAGTTTGTTGTTTCAACTATTATATTTTCATTCAATAATAATCAAAAGAATATTCACTACAATTAAGTTGTAGGTATTCTGGAATAGCAAGAAGTTAGGTGGACAAACCTAGGACATTCTCCCTGATCTGTTGGAACATTCACCTCATATTTCCTTCTAGACTTATTTGGTACTGATGCAGCCATCTGCTTTACATCTTTCGGCAATACTTTGTCATTATTTTTGTTTCACAGAATGACACAATCCACACATCCAACTATCTAAAATTAGGGCACTTTAAAACCTCTCCTATGTTAATACTAATGTAATGGGGCTCAGCAGGGTTTTCACGTGGCGTTATTCAGAATCAGGTACATACCTGCAGGAAAATCCTTCCAATTCCACTCAACAGCTGAGGCTCTTGCTCTGGGTAATATTTCATGACGGTGTGATATGTCTCCACAGCAAGCACATAGTCCTAAGGGGTAAAGCAAGCACAAAGGGGGAGGGAGGCAAAGTCAACATTTATTCTGTGCTCCATATAGCTTAAAGTGAGCGAAGCTGCAGACATGCATGATAAAACAGATGGAAGCAGAAATCTTCAAATTGGGAAGGACACCATGCCTGAAAAATATAATGACAAGATTTTGTATTTTCTTGGCACCTAGCAGAGGGAGCGGACACACAAGAAGAGACAGCCCCACGTGGGAGCAATGTTTCACTGCTTCTATCGCAGGCACACAGCACATAGGACAAAGCAGCCCCAAAGTCGAATCAAATTCAGGGAGGCGTCAGCAAGCAACAGTTTCATATTTGCCAGGATCACAATAAGCATCCTCTGGCTGTTTCCTTCCTCTCTCTCCCAAAGACATACATACACGTGCATATACACAAACACAAATTGTTCCTTATCATTCTGCATGGGAAGCAAACCTCTTCTGTGGTGCCAACTGCTCTGTCGGCCAGATTTCCAATGCTCTGAAAATTATTCATGCTGGGAAAATGGCCACAGTTTATGTGTTGCTTCATGAGGGAACCATCGCTACAGCTAAATGAAGGGAATTTCAAATGAGCTCATCAGAGCTGGGATGGGGGTTCAGTGAAAGAATAGGAACCCCCCCCCCCCATCCTCCCTCTTTTGATTACTGTTCAATGCTTCTGAAGAATGGTTTATAAAAAAGGGGGGGGGCAATTAGGAATGTTTATTTGTTGACCATATATAAGCTTCCTGAGGGAGATACCTTGGTGTCCATTTAAATGTGCATCTTCAAAAATTGAGTTTAAAAAAAAACAAACGAAAATCAGTTTGGTGCAGGAAAATTAATTCTGCGAACATATTTTCAATAGTAAGAACACCAGCGAGGAAGCGGTACGATTGGGCTCCTATTCTTTTATTTTTATTTATTGTGTTTCTAATCTGACAAGTTCCTAAAACGCAGGCTGTGTTAGAATAAAACACCACAAAGCAGGCACTGATGAGAAATTAAAAACCAAGTACCCTGAATGGGAGCAAATACAAAGAAATTCTATTATAGACAGGGCTTCATAGTTCTGCACACAAGCCTGGAGGTAACAATTCTGCGAATTCCCAGCAGGGATCCTGTGTCTCACCTCTCCCTCCTTGCCCCTCTCCCTCACACACACTTCAGTTATTCCCAAAATTGTATTACACTCTTCTCTGGAAAGTCCAAGTTCAGGTGTGGATTTCTGGCTAGCTGTGGTCATAACACACCTGGGAAGGGAGGCTTCAAATGCATTCTTCAGACACAAGCTCCATATGCAGTAAGGTGCCTCCTGCCATCTGTTCCTCTTTCCGCCTTTCTCCAACAGAGATGCTGCCAGATGCAAAGCCCTAACACCTACTCTGCTTTCAGGCACACCAGCTTTTCCATTGAGGCACAGCATACAGGGATGCTTCAACCGGGGGTGGAGGGAGGAGGAGTATGAATTGTATTTGGACAAGTCAATTAATGAAAATTACAAGTACAATTGGATTTTTTAAATTTATTTATCTAATCCCACTTTTATTGTATAAATAACTCAAGTCAGTGAACATACATAATACTCATTCCTCCTATTTTCCCCACAACAACAATCCTGTGAGGTGGGTTGGGCTGAGAATGAGTGCCTGGCCCAAAGAAATCCAGGCTAATGTCCCACTTTTAAAAACAGGAATAGGGCAGCACCAAAGTTTTCTTTAAAATTCAGTTACAGTATTGATCCCCAGTCTTAAGGCCAAGGCAGTCATAAAATTTTTGATTTGCCCTCCTTGCAGCCTGCAGAGTGGCAAGAACCATTCTGTAGTCAAGTAATTCTGCTGTAACATAATCATATACAGATTTATGTTCTTTGTCTCCTTTATATTAGAAAGGTGAATCTAAATTAAAAGGAAGTAGTTAAGCACCAGCCTTACATTTTGCTAGAAGAGTATTTTAATTGGTTGATAAGAAAGACGAGAGAGATGGAAGGAGAACAAAATAGTTAGATGACTACGAAAATGCATCTTTTGCTGTGGAGATTTCATATTTCAGTATTCAAACCCATGCAATTTATTCACACAATTGTTTTCCAACCCTACTCCCCCATTACGACTAATATGGAGTATATTTTTGTGGAGTTATGAGCTTATTTTTTAATTTATGAATGTGATGATAGCCAATTAATAGCTTTTCTCATTTTAAGCTATGAGCCCTTTCGTGTAAACTAAGCAAAATCTAATTTCTGAATATTTCTCTATTTCCTGAAGTCATGCTGTAGTCTTCGCTCTCTGCATCTATTTAAGTTATGTGCTCTTGTTATACAGGTAGTCCTTGTTTAGTTACTGGAATTGGTACAGAAAATGATCACTAAGTGAACCGTGTGTCTCTGTGTATGTGTGTGAGAGTGAGAGAGAGAGAAGAGAGCGGGAGAGAGAGATATGCTTCAAAGATTGCTGGTTGCTGCCATCTCATTCAGCTAAATTCCTTTCATACAGTGTCCTGTGCCTGTCCCATTTTCCCCCATTTTGTCCCCTTGCAGGACAGAGAAATTAAATAAGCTATCTCTTCCTGAGCTGCTTTGCTCCCTAGGACAATCAAGTTAACAATCTCAGCTCTATGACCTTCAATTAGAACCTGCCAGTCAGTTCATATTGAAACTGACCAGATCTTAATCAATTTCACACTGAAGGCTTTTGTTGTCATAAATGTGTGCCTTGATTGTAAAATTAATTTTTTATTACCATTTATTACTGTTGCATTTGTAAATGGACACTATCTGAGGCAGTTGTTAAATGAGGATTACCTGTATTAGAGTTCATAACTACCGTATTATTCGGACTATAAGATGCTCTGAAGTATAAGACACACCTAGCTTTTGGGGAGGAAAACAAGGGGGAAAAAATCTGCCTCCCAGCAATTTTATTTTTTAATGGCTTAGGACCTGAGTACTTACGAGACCACCTGCTGCAACCGATAACCTCCCACCAACCAATACGCTCTCACAGAGTAGGCCTACTCATAGTACCATCATTAAAACAATGTCGTCTAGTAGTTCCAAGGGAGAGAGCCTTCTCTGTGGGGGCACCTACTTTTTGGAACAAAATACCCCCTGGAATACGAACAATCCCAGATCTTCGCACTTTCCGACGTGCCCTGAAGACCTTTCTGTTTCAACAAGCAGGGCTAGCATAAACATCTAAATTCTATGCCAAGATCTTAGCAGATACACCAAGTTGACTCAATTTATTATTTACTGTTTATATATATATATAAAAAATTATTATATGTATATGAAATCTTAAATCTGTTCACTGCCCTGAGTCCTTTGGGAGAAGGGCGGTATAGAAATTCAATCAATCAATCAATCAATCAATCAATCAATCAATCAATCAATCAATCTGTTTGCTACTGTTGCAGCAAACAGTAAACAGCCTGGTCAGCTTCAGCACAGCCTGATTAACATAAGCAGCTGATAGGCAGTATTCCGGGAGGCTGATCCAACTGCCAATCAGCTGTTCCAGGCTGCGGGGATCGCCATCGCCTGTCACTGCTGCCGCCAATCACTGCCTCTGGGTGCCCCGTTTTCAGCCTCTGCGCGTCCCGTTTTTGGTCCGTTCCAGGTGGCAGGGATTGCTGCCGCCACCGCCTGTCCCTGCCACCTGGAACAGGCCAAAAACAGAGGCTGAAAATGGGGCACACGGAGGTGGCGATAGGCAGTGGTGACAGGCGGTGGTGATCCCGACAATCTGGAACAGGTGATAGGTGGTATTCTGAGAGGCCAATCCAACTGCCAATCAGCTGCTTGTGCTAAATCAGGCTGTGCTGAAGCTGACCAGGCTGTTTGCTGCAAGGAGATAAATTTATTTATTTATTTATTATTTATTAATCAAATTTCTATACCGTCCTACTCCCGAAGGACTCAGGGCGGTGAACAGCCAAGATAAAATACAGATAATACAAATATTAAAAAAATCCCTTAAAATTATTAAATATTTCGGCCGAAACACAGATTAAAACACCCAATTTATAAAATCACAAATTTAAAAATTTAAAAAATTTAAAAGATGGGAGTTAGGCCAGGCCAGCTTGCTGAAATAGAAAAGTTTTGAGAGCACGGCAAAACGTGCGCAGGTCCGGGATCTTCCGTATCTCTGGGGGGAGCTCGTTCCAGATGGTAGGTGCCCCCACAGAGAAGGCTCTCCCCCTGTGGGCCGCCAGTCGACACTGTTTGGCCGACGGCACCCTGAGGAGCCCCTCTCTATGGGAGCGTACTGGTCGGTGAGAGGCTATTGGTAGCAGAAGGCGGTCTCGTAGATACCCCGGTCCGATGCCATGGAGCACTCTAAAGGTGGTAACCAAAACCTTGAAGCGCACCCGGAAGACCACCGGGAGCCAGTGCAGCTCGCGCAGGAGGGGAGTCACATGGGAGCGCCATGTCGCTCCCATAACCACCCGTGTGGCCGCATTCTGGACCAGCTGGAGCCTCCGGGTGCTCCTCAAGGGGAGCCCCATGTAGAGAGCATTGCAGTAGTCCAGGTGGGAAGTGACGAGGGCATGAGTGACCATACGTAACGAGTCCCAATCCAGAAAGGGACGCAACTGGCGGATCAGGTGAACCTGATAAAAAGTCCTCCTGGCCTCAGCCATCAAATGCTCTTCTAAAGACAGCCGTGAGTCCAGGAGAACACCCAAGTTGCGAGCCCTCTCCGTGGGGGCCAATGACTCACACCCAATAGTCAGTGATGGCACCAACTGACTATATCGGGACGTCGGAAACCACAGCCATTCGGTGTTGGATGGGTTGAGCCTAAGTCTGTTTCTTCCCATCCAGATTTGCACAGCCTCCAGACACTGGGACATCACTTCAAGGGCATCATTGGGGTGATCCGGGGTGGAGATGTACAGCTGAGTGTCATCAGCGTACTGATGGTACTTCACCCCGAAACCACGGATGATCTCACCCAGCGGCTTCACATAAATGTTGAACAGAAGGGGCGAAAGGACCGACCCCTGTGGCACCCCACATATGAGGGGCCTCGGGGTTGACCTCTGCCCCCCTGTCAACACAGACTGCGACCGGTCGGAGAGAAAGGAGGAGAACTACGACAACACGGTGCCCCCCACCCCTAAGTCTTCCAACCGGTGCAGCATGATACCATGGTCGATGGTATCAACCCCTCTGAGAGGTCTAATAGGACCAGGACCGAGGAGCAACCCCTGTCCCGAGCCCTTCAGAGATCATCAACCAATGTGACCAATGCCGTTTCTGTGCTGTATCCAGGCCTGAAGCCCGACTGGAACGGATCTAGATAAGCCGATTCATCCAGGTACTGAGGAAGCTGTCGCGCTACCACACTCTCAACAACCTTCGCAACGAAGCGAAGGTTGGAGACTGGACGATAATTTGCCAACACTGCCGGGTCCAGGGAAGGTTTCTTGAGGAGAGGCCTCACCACCGCCTCTTTCAAGGCGGCAGGGAAGACACCCTCACTCAAGGAAGCATTTATAATCCCCTGGAGCCAGCCTCGTGTAACCTCCCGAGAGGCCAGCACCAACCAGGAGGGACACGGATCCAGTAAACATGTGGCTGCGCTCAGTCTGCCCAGTATCCTGTCCACGTCTTCAGGCGTCACAGAATCAAACTCTTCCCAGATAATACTCACAAGACCTGCCTCTGTCCTCCCCGCTGAATCTACCCAGTCAGAGTCCAGATGTTCCCGAATCTGAGCGATTTTGTCATACAGATACTGTACAAAATCCTCGGCTCTACCCTCCATTGCTGGGAGGCAGAGGCCGAAGGGTGGGGGTCTGGCATGGCTTCGGCAACATTCGCTGTATAAGACACACAGACATTTCCACTCACTTTTTTAGGGGGGAAAAGTGTGTCTTATAGACCAAAAAATACGGATAATCAGTTTATCAGGAATCTCTTTAACAGAATGTGAAATGTAATACATTTTGATTCAAGCAAAATATCTGGTCAAGCACCAAATATTGAGCAACTAGTTAAATGTAGGCTGAATAGCATGTCAATTAATTAAACACATAATTAGCTTGAAAATCATATTCATGGTGTCTCCATCAATGGCTTTTGTCATCAGAGATTGGCTAGAGATATTGAATGGGATGGCACAAGTCTCAAGTCCTCTTAGTCTAAGAAATTATTATTAAATTTCAGATGCCACAAAATTGAGTATAAACACTAGAGGAGAGAAATAAAACTCAAAACAATATTGGTAGGTTTGAGGAATGAGCTGAAAATAACCAAATGAAGTCTAGCAGACAAATCTGTAGTTCTTCATTTAAGAAAGGAGAATCAAACGTATGGGCATGGAATGGGACAATACTTGGTTTGATAATATTACATATAAAAAAATATTTTTGAACAGCAATTGACTGCAGGGGATAAATCAAAATGTGCTTTCAAAACAGACCCGATTTTAGGTGGTATCAACTAAAATATAACTTTCAAATTGTGGCGGGGAATCACACAGCTTTCTTCTTCTTTGATCAAACTCTACCTCAAATACTGTGTCCAGTTCTGGCCACCACGTCTGATGAAGGAATCAAACAACACGCAATATGTTTTGAGCAGGGCTAACAAAGATGATAGGAGATGAAAGATGAGAGAGGTGGAAGTAGCTTTTGCTTTGAGGAAAGACATTTGAGGAGGGAAATGATAGCATCCTTCAAATATGTGAAAGGATGTCATGCAAAAGACAAACTCCTGTTTTATTTTCTTCTAGAGTTTAAGACACAGAGTGATGCATTTGCATTCCTGGAAGGCAGATTCTGACCAACAGAAAGGGGAAAAAATGTCCTATCAGTAAGAGCAGTTTGACATCTGAACCCACAGAGATTGAGGGACCAATGGCCTGAATGACTCCTACCAATGCATATCAGTGCCCAATTAATAAGAAATGCACCTTTCACTCATCTTATTCCTTATTCTTAGTAATCTACTTGTGCTTTTTGTTAGAAAGAAACTGATTTCCCAATTCATAAGAATGCAATGTATGCTACTGACTTTTGGGGAGGGGAGGGAGGGCTGTCGCTAGATGGCAGCACGCTGCATTTTACAGCAATTCCGAAGAAATCTAATTTATTCATGACACATTAAATTACAGCTGACAACTAAATGACTTCTTTGGAAGAAATATAGAATATAAAAGCTGCACCAAATTCTTGTAAATATATACTCCTAATTATTTGTACTTGTCTGATTTCAAGTCTTATTGGCATGAAAATACTGTTTTATAGGAATTCTAGACACTGTTAATGTTAATTAACTTTATTATCAAGCTATTTTTAAAACGTAAAAAAAAATGCAAGAAAATAGTTTCCACCATTATATAGAGGCTATGATTTATGCAGAAAATGTTAATTTTTATAGAAGTGCATCTTGTATTATTGTAAGTAACTTTGCAAACTTCATCACATTATTATTTATACATTACAAAACTCTTTGACCAACTGAATGGGTTGCTTAAGCATAAGGAATGGAGACTCCTTCCCTCCCCCATCCTCCACACCCTTCAGATGTGATCTGAATTTGATCTAGACAGTGGCAGTTGCAGCAGAACTGATGGGAAGTCAGCCGGGAGAAGTCTACTCATTAGATCCTTGATTCAGGCAAAGGATAGTATATTCCAGTAGGTACTCAGCATCAGTAGTACTAACAGTGGCAGGTCCCATTTCACACAACACCAGGGCAACAGCTACAAATCATATTTCCACTGGGCTTATGTTTCCTACCACGATGAAGATACATTTGCAGAGAACTACAATACTGAAAGTACCTTTACTGCAATTTCAGATAATGTTGGGATATTTGCCCACACATCCCCCCCAGTCCCTCACATTTACTCTTCTGAAGTTAAAGAAATGTTTTGTGAGCTGTGAAAGAGAGTGTGAAGGGCCTAAATAAATAAATAAATAAAACAACCACAAGAGTACAGTTCCCTGAATTCTGTTGATGCCTCAAATTTCAATTTTTAGTACTCTTTTGAATGTATCATGTGAACTTTGCTCGGTGGAATGACTGGATGGAAAATAACTCCAAGTTGTGAAATGCAATCAGTGATATCTAAAGAAAGTTGTTGGGAAACTTTAAAAAAAAAGCTTAAGTAGTTGAACTTTATGCAAAAAATGCAGAAATCTAAATGCATAAAATGGTTTTAGAAATCTGCTTTTAGACATGTCTTTTGTATTAAAGTCAAGATTGCATTTGGATACAAAGATTGAGCTGTGATGGAACAAACAAACTATACATGGGAAAAAAACAGATGTCTAGCTGCTACTAAAGAGAGTTGCTATAAGAAAATTAAATACAAAGAAAAAGAACCGATTCTGAAATTTGTGCATTTCAGAGCCACTTTTTTCACACCTTAAAATTCCTAATTCCAACTATTCAAGGAAACCTTTTGTTTAAAATTATTGTCCCTTGACTTATTTTGCTAAAGCATCTTTTATCAATATATACTATCTAATCTCTCCAACTATTTATTCCCCAAATTAGTTGGGATGATACCTTCCAGGATTCCTACACAGCTGAAAATTCCAGGGGCTATAACTCAACCTGTATTTTCAAGGGGAAGGGGGTGGCCTATAAAATACCATTGTTGGGGACAATATGCTAACTCTGTAAAATGCTTAGAGAGGGCTGTAAAGCACTGTGAAGCGGTATATAAGTCTAAATGCTATTTCTATGTTTGTCAAATATCATAGAATTTTTATCCAAAGATATATATGGTAATAACTACCCCTTTGTGATGGATCCTGTAGATCTGAAGACTATGGATAGGTTTAGATAACTTGCTGAAGAGAGCAAAGTCTACTTTGTGGCTACCAGAGTATGAATATTGCTTTTCATAGTTTATTGAGGGTTGTTAGAAATAGTAGTGTATTCCAAGTATTTGCACTAAAAGAAAAACACAAGACTAGTAGCCATACAAATGGCTACTGAAAAATAGTTTACGACCTATCAATTGTTGGTTTGAAATGCAGCTTAAGAAAATAATTCCATGCCGCAAGCTGTTTGTGGAATGGGACAACTCACCATCGCCAACTTATTGCAGCCAACTTGCCATGGTCAAGTTGCCGCAGGACAACTCGCTACAGCCAACTCACTGCGGGACAACTTGCAATGGGACAATTCAAAAATTCAATTATTTAAAATAATTAAAAATATATTTTAATTTTTGCTGCTCCCATTTCATTTTGTCCCTCCTTTGGCATCTTTTCTTTAATGATTCTGTTATACCATTTCTTCAATATTAGTGTAACTCTTGACCCACAGTGAGTTGTCTCATGGCTAGTTGGCCACGGCAAGTTGGCCGCAGCGAGTTGTCCTAGATCTGGGAAGTGGCTGTGAATGTACTTCCCAAAGATGCATTTTTTTGTTTTTGCAATTTGCAATGGTATGCTTGAATACACTAGAAATATATACAGAATTCCTTTTCACAAATAATTTGTTACTCTGTGTAAGCTCCATATTAGGGTCGCAATCACTTTGTTATACTGCTTCTCAATATACAAAATAGCTTACAGCTAAGCCCAAAGATCACAAAGGCCTACTACATAGTGCTCTTTCTAAGTGATAGTATGTCATCTGGTAATCATATTACTATTTGTATACATGAGCCATCTTAACAATTGCTAATTTAACATGTGCAAGAAGTAAGCTAAACAATAAGATTTGCAAAATTATATTAGCTAAATACCGTATTTTTATATTTCTTGTGTTTGCTGCTAACCTTGAGTTTACTAGATGTAGCATAAACCAGTTATAAAGAAGTAGGGCTGTATGGCGTTTTAGATTCAGCTCTCCAAAAATCTTCTGAATGTGCATGTAATCCTCTCTGCAACTCTTTAAAGTAGCTGCATCTTTTCCCAAGATTATGAGCCAGATAAAGATCCAGATGCTTGAAAGAGATGTAGAAAGGGACAATGTGTGTGCTTCCAAGCAGCTTTTTGGACTCAAATCTGAAGTGCTGAACGGTCCTAGAATTTCATCTTCCCACTGTTTTTTAAAGGAAATCTGCATAAATTGACAGATGGGAAGAAAAATGCTTCTCTGGACTGATTCGAAAGCCTCAACTCCCTCCAGGCAAGAATCAGAAATGCAGCTGAGACAAGGAAGTAAAGGCTGACAGCATGCTCATTCATCTATATCTTGGAGGAAATTCACAACAAATCACGTTTATTCTTCCAAAGTGACACTAGCCATGCAAAGGGGAACTGAAAAGTAGGGAGATTCTGAATGGTAGCATTGGTCAAATGAAGCTTTTTTTTCTTCAGCTACTCCTCCGGGAAAAGTCTCGTTATGAATTTTTGAACTGGTCCGTAGCCCTTTATTAAATTAAGACACTGACCTTAGTAGGGCATCTGAACAAATTAAATGAGGGGATATTAATTCACCTGGAGACCAATTTTTAGTCCTGCAAGAGAAACTACAAACATTCACAAAGATTTCAGTTGAAATTTACTTAACCTCATAGAGACCCTATAGATTGCACAATGACCCGGTTTAGCTTGGGACTTGACAATGGAGACCAATGCTATTACTACAGAGAGAAGTAAAAAGAGAAAAATAAATAAAAAGAAAACATTTCTGGAGATTTCACTGATTTGTTAATATCCATGAGGATATTATCCGTTGCCCTTTTTGTATTATTAGTAGCCAAACATTTCTGTGCTTCAGAGCATTTATAAAACAGGAAAGATATTGTTGCACTTTCTTTTCCAATGGCAATAGAAAGAAATGGAGATATGTACATATTATGCTTCACCACATCTGAACCTGAAATCAATGACAGCGTGAATGTGTGCAGCACAAACAATATTAGAACACAATTTGAATAACGGGTGTCACTAGTTTTAGGATGTTATCTGGATACAAGGGATGTGATGACCCTGCTAGAGTTTGAATCAATGTGTTCCTGATTCGAAACCTTTTCTTACAAGTCGGCTTCTACCTCTTGCCAACAAATACATAAAAGCCAAAGAAAACTGTGGCAGCCTGGAAATCCAGTCCTTTTGTTTTGCTGTTTCTCTCACCTCCGAAATGATTTCGGCAGGAATCGCCAGCTATGCCTCCAAATGACCGCAAACGGCAATCTACCTTCTCTTCAGCCTCTCTTGACATTCTACTCGAGTATATATGGTAAATCTGCAGCAAGAGCACCCACCTACCTTCATCATTAGCAGGCAGTTTGCCGTGGAGTACATCACCCGGCCCAGACGTGACCTCCACAGCTGAACAGAGGCTGTAAAATGAGAGCAGCTTGTGAATGTGCACAAATAAATTAGAAGCTCTTTCCCTAGCCATCAATTATCGGTCATATGTATTCCAACTGAAACGATTTCCCCTCGTTAACATCACCACATTTTGAGCACAGTGTTTCTAACATTCTGCCATGTTGCTCTGAAAAACCTGCACCCACTCAATGGAGAGAGAGGCTTGATTGGGGAAAGGAACAGACTGTCTGAATAAATGAAGCATAATACAAAGCTGGGAAACAACCTCTCCGCTTTGAGCTCTGGCAATTCTGCAAGGAAGCAATCATTTAAGAGAACAAAAGGCAGGGAGGAAGACAAAGAGAGAGAAAGAGAGAGAGAAAATGCATACACCAAGTCATTAATTAGGACTACTGATGAGCAATCATCTGATTTAAGCCATTAAATGTACACCCTTCCGCTTCTCTTACTGACTGATGCTTGAAAAACAAAAACAAAAAAACACTACTTCATTTTGGCAAGGAGCACAAGGGTTTCAGGACTATCTGGGTCTGGGGTCTTGCACTTATGTGTCGGGCTTAGGAGCCTGGAAAAATCTGCCAAGCTTCTCTGCCACTCCTACGCTACTGAAGCTCCCGGGGTTTAAAGGCTGCTGCCTGTAGCACCAGCCAATTTCTCACTCCCTTAGTTTAGAGGCTGGCTCCTCATGTGAGAGAACACATGGCTCATGAAGATCCTGCACAGCTTAAAGGGATCAGAGGCTGCAATGCCAGGAAAAAGGTGTTTATTATGTTGCAAAATGAACACTATGATAAAAAGGATTTTAACATGTCCAGGGCTCCAATTCTTAAGTGCGCTTAGGAAATTCCACCTATTTCAGTTAAATTTGCTTTTTAAAATTAATATATAGAATCAGGTCACAAATCTGATTGCTTTCAGAGTCGGTAATGATATTCCTAAACTTGGTTTTGTCTGTTATAATGGAATAGGATTGCAAAAAGGGCTGTGGAAAAGAATAGTTAGAACTGCAGTGAAACAAGCATTACTTTTTTTTTTACTTGATATGGACTATTTTGTTACTTGCTTTACAACCCTTTTTATATGCATTATCCAAGACTAGCAGAAATGTATTTATTCTGATTGATTCAAAAGTACGCTTTATCTTTAGAGCTCATGTAAATATGGACAATTTTGAAAATATATTCTCCAATGTACTGGTAAGTAACAATTTAAAACAAAACAATGACTTTTGTCCAATCACACTACAAAACAAACAAACAAACTGCAAGCCAATAGAAATGCAGACCTCTGCTCATGCCTCTACAGAAGTCACCAAGATTAACACTGGTGGGAGTTACATAAAGGAAGTACAAAACATGTTTTTTTACCAGAGCAAACCTTTGGGATGTGTGATAATAATTGAAAAAACTCTGTCCTCACAAATTAGTAAAATGTACGATAAAAATGTAAAAGCAAGAAATAATATATTGTTTAGCTTTAATTGAAAAAACTGCCATTTTATATAAGAACAAATAAATATCATTTGCAGTTCTTAATTTAGGCTGTATTTGTCCAATCCTCTTCTGTATTTTTTTAAAAAATGTGGGTATGAGAGAGGAAGGAAGGAAGGAAGGAAGGAAGGAAGGAAGGAAGGAAGGAAGGAAGGAAGGAAGGAAAGGAAGGAAGGGGTGAGGGAGGGAGGGAGGAAGGAAGGAAAGAACGAGGGAGGAAGGAAAGAAAGAAAGAAGGAAGAAGGGAGGGAGGGAGGGAGGGAGGGAAGGAAAGCTGCCAAGAAAATGGTGCAGTGCTAAATCTTTTTCTTCCCACTGAACGGAGAATGAGATGCAATTCTCTTTTTTACTGAGGAGAGGCAACGCCACAAGCGGGTTTCTGCAACACCTACTCAGACCAGCAATAGTGACATTATGCTGCAGATCTAATCCCATAAAAAACCGAGGCTGTTTTCAGTCATAGTTCGCAAAACAAAAACATAAAGGCTTCCTTCAGTGAAGTTCACAAACAAACAAAAACATAGACAGAAAGTTCCCTGTAGCTCAGAAGTGCAGCTGAGCCCCTTGCAGGGAGAAGATCTGATTGCCCTTCTCAGGAAGAGATGCCATCAGTCCTTACAAGTGTCCTCTGGGCAACATTAGGCAGACAGACAGCTGTAATGCCGCTGCACTCCAAGCGCCTAACAGCCACTCACAGATGCTTGAAGCTCTCTCTCTCTCTTTCTCTCTCTCCCCGGCTTCCACTGGCTGCCTTTCATCCCCGGCCATGCCAAGCTCTGCTCAATTTAGCAAAGCAGCTGTGGCGAAGGAGAGCGTGAACAGAAACAGAAGCATCTCAAACAAAGGATAAGGGCCACCGGATGTCTTTCCTTCACGTGCTGACTTCTAGGTGACTTGGGCTGCATGATCCATAATTCTAATCAATGGGATGTTGCAGGAATACAGTCCACTATATAGCAATAGCACTTAGACTTATATACCGCTTCACAGTGCTTTACAGCCCTCTCTAAGCAGTTTACAGAGTCAGCATATTGCCCCCAACAATCTGGGTCCTCATTTTACCCACCTCGGAAGGATGGAAGGCTGAGTCAACCTTGAGCCTGGTGAGATTCGATTTGCCAAACTGCTGGCAGCCAGTGATCAGCAGAAGTAGCCTGCAGTACTGCACTCTAACCACTGCACCACCACGGCTCTTTATAGAGAGGGAAAGACTGGCCTAAAGCTCAGGGGTCAGTCAGAAAATACTCCCAGCAAATTTGGGTAGAGATAGTGAAGTGGTGGGATGGGAGAGACTCCAGATTTAATGATCTCCCTTTTTGCCAAGGAGACTTGGTAGCTTTGTGGGAATTTTAGAATGTACATAGCTCACTATCTCTTTAAAACTGCATCTCTCAAGCTAGCAAGCTTTATCTAGCTGACTGTTGTTTTTACCTCAAATTCTGTATCATGGAGCCTTGCTCCCTTCTCCAATTTCAGATAAATAGCAGCTAGCTGCAATTATTTGGTGAATATGGCTATTGTCAGAATCACTCTCCTAATAATTGGCTCATATATTCTAGGAGGGTAGAAGAGGGTAATTTTTACTTTAGGCCCTTTTAGCACTGCTGCAGCATTGCTATTTTGTAAACCACGAGAAGTGGAAATAAAACTGTCATTCCATATAACTCTTATTATAGAAGTCTACTCTACATAACAATCTCAAGATAATTGTATATTGTGGCAAGATATATTTGCTCATAAAAAAAGGACTGCAATCATGCATATATTTACCAAGAGTAAATCCCACAGAGTTTACTGAGACTTTCTTTGGCGTAGACATGCTATAGTGGATGGTGCTATCAACCTCATTTGAGATGATGAGATCCATTTCCCTAGCAAGACTTTATAGGATTGTAGCTCTCAGTCAGCAAAGGTCACCCTGTCTTAAGCTGTTTTCAAAATATCTGGTCACCACAGTTCCATCATCAGAGTATTCATCACCTTTACATTCCCCCCCCCCCCGTATTAGTGCTATTGCATTCTGCTGATAAAACAAAATAAGCATATTTCCCATTCCTGCTAATTCCAAAGCAATTCCAGGTTGCTAGATAAGTGGTACTTTTTATTTTTTCTAACCAGTTTCTATCAGCATGATTTTCACAAGATATAAGATTTCTAATTGTGGAGCAGGTACATTATGAAGTGCTTCATTTCTCTTTTCTTTTACTGCAGTTCTCTTTTATCTTCTTTAGTGTCTTTTAGTCAAAGTTCCCCCTTTTCTGATTTTGAACCCTTAATTTTTCAGTGTTATATGAACATTACACTGACTATATTTGATCATTGCTTCTGAGGGATTTTTTTTAAATATATAGTTTGGTGAGTCACTGATTGTAATTCAATAAATTTAAGCTTGAATCTTGCCAACCAACTGGAATGTTGGGGAAAAAAATGGTGCAGCAGGAAGAGAAAAAACAAGTTCTACAATGGCAAACAGAAGAACAAGCCCTAAAATGGCCCTGGTTCAGCTATGGACTGAAGAGAAAAATCTAGAAAAATTCCTCCATATAATCTGGGAAAGGGCAGTAATTTGGAAAATCACTACTTGCTCTGTTCTCCTCCCTCCTAATCACATGACCCATTGTGGTAACAAGATGAAACATATACACAAACATGAGCGAGAGCAGAAAAACATCCACAAAAACTTTTACTGTTTTACATGGAGGCGGGGGGGGGGGGGGCGGGAAAGGTGCTCATTGACACCAGGTACTCAACTCACCAGCTGGCCACAAAACCCTCACTTCCTGCAGTCTAATCATGAGGAATAGCTGTCCAGAATACAAGTAGGGAATCTCATGATAACTCCTTTATCCAGAAAAACTGCACAAGCCAAAATGATTGCAACTGGGCAATAAGTTTAGCTAAATCACTTGATACTAAATTGACAGCTTTTAAAAAAGCAGGTGAAAGAGCTATAAAGAGGAAAGAAGAAATGAAAGAAGTTAAGAAAATGGAAAGCTCTGTAAAATAAGTGTCTGGCGATGTAAAATGAATTAATGGCAAAGTGGAAATTTTGGAAAGGAAGTCAGAATTTATAGACAGGGAGTTAGAAAGAAAGCTAGATAATTTCGCTGTTTTGGAATTAAGAAAGAAGAAACTTTCTTTGAGATTTACAGCATTTCCAGAAAATTCTAGTGAAAATATTAGAAGAAAAGGTTATTAAAGCCTTAGCAAACTTTTTGGACCGGAATGAGGAAGATTCAGGGGCAGAAATTGATAAAATATATAAAATAAATACAAGAGTTGCAAAAATAAGAAATGTTCTAAAGGATGTCCTGGTGCCCTTTGTCAGGAAGAAGTTAAGAAATCAAGTTTTCAAGCAGCATTTTAATACAATACTGAAGACTGATAATACATATATATTATATACTGAAATAAATTCCTGTTAGAATTTTGAGTGAGAAAAGAGTATTCTCTTTAGGAAAGGATTCCATTTCAATGGGACAAAATAGAAGGTGTGATTTTACTTTTAAACAGCAGAGGTTTCAACTGAAGCATAATGAAAAATAAAACACACTGATTTACTTAGATGCAAAAAAGGCTTTTGACACTTTGAACTGGGCTTTCTTGTTCAAAGTTCTGAAAGATATGCACTTTGAAGACAATTTTATAAAATGGTAAGATCAATTTATACTTCACAGAAAGCACAAATAATTATTAATAGAAATCTAACGAAGCCTTGTGATACAAAAAAGGAAAAATACAGGGATGCTCAATCTCTTTTCTCTTGTTTATTTTGGTTCCTTTAAAGAAAATTGAAATATTAATGGGAAAACTAATAGAGTTTGGTGCATCAGAAGTTTTTAAAATCAACATACATGAGACAAAAATTATTATTTATATTATTTGTATCCTGCCTTTATTATTTTTATAAATAACTCAATGTAGCAAACATGCACAATACTCCTTCCTCCTCCTATTTTCCTCACAGTAACCCTGTGAGGTGGGTTGGATTGAGAGAGTGAGTGACTAGATCAAGATCACCCATCTGGCTTTCATGGCATTGGTGGGACTTGAACTCACAGTCCCATGCTTTCTAACCTAGTGGCCACAACCACTAGACACAATTAGCTAAGAAAACTGGTTAAGAAAAACCAGAAAAATAGAAGAATTGATGAATAAAATGGGTTTAAAATTGAGAAGAAAGTAAAATATTTGGGAATAATTGTATGTTATTTCAAAATAACAATTAAATGGAGTGAAGTTAAAAACCCATGTTAAGATGAAAGAAAATACAATTGTCATTGTCAGATGGCATTTCTGTGATAAAAATGAATGTGTTGCTTAGAATCCTTTTGTTTTAGATAATACCTGTTTTCCTAACTGTGCACCATTTATACAGTGACAAAAGGTTACATCTAAATTTGTGTGATAGGGCAAAGAACGTACAAGTTAATTATAAGGTGTTATAAGATGCAGAGGAAAGAGGAGGAGCATGTCTATGCAATTTAAAATTGTATTTTGCAGTTTGCAGTTTGGTTTGGATGAAAACGTGAGTATTGCTGAGAAATAGAAGGCTGTTGGAGTTAGAAGCATACCACCTGAGATTTGGGTGGCATGGATATCTGTAGTATAATAAAAGTTAAGGTTAATGTGGATTTTAAAAATCATTATGTTAGACGTGCCACATTGAGAATATGGAATAGATACAAACCAGAGGTGGGTTTCAGCAGGTTCTGACTAGTTCTGGAGAACCGGTAGGGGAAGTTTTGAGTAGTTCGGAGAACAGGAAGTAAAAATTCTGACTGGCCCCGCCCCCATCTATTCTCTGCCTCCCAAGCCCCAGCTGATCGGGAGGAAATGAGGATTTTACAGTATCCTTCCTCTGGATTAGGGAGGGAATGGAGATTTTATAGTATCCTTCCCCTGCCATGCCCACCAAGCCACACCCACAGAACCAATAGTAAAAAATTTTGAAACCCATCACTGATACAAACCCAGTTTGTGCCCCCAAACACTTCTGCAGCTCTTAGCACAAGAAGCATTTATGGATGAGAAATTATTGGCAAACATAAATAGCTAACTTATTGTGAGATGTTAGACTGAGTCCCTAACACATGTCACATAGCAAGGCAAGCTAAGATTCTTATAAAATGAACTGAGCAATAACTGCAGATATTTAAATATAGGATAAAAATATCGGGGAGAGAACGGGAGGAAAGAGAAGGAGGCTACTAGAATGTTTTTCCCTATCCACCCGCCCCTTTTTTCCCCCCTTTTGTTCTGACTTTTTAAATTTCTTTAAAATCATATTTTCACTTCAGGCTTTGCTCTAAAAAAAAGTTTATGTGTACATTTGTTTTTGCTATTTTTGTTGTTTGTTTTACCTAATTAACAAAAAATAAAACCAGGAAAAAAATAGCAGGCACTAACTTATCAGAAGACACCTTTTAGTTTAAACAAGATCCTCCAATTCCAGGAAGAACTTTTGGGAGATAATACGCTAGACTTTTTAAAAGACTGAACACACCTTTGGCTCATTTTATTGTAACCTGCTGTCATGTTTTTTCTAACAATAAACCTGTCACTCTAAAATAGAACCCATCGTTATATAAAATTAAAATAATACAATTAAAAGGCAAATCTGTGAAACGAATTTTAGCAGAGTGCAAGTGCATGGTTTCAAACACTGAACAAGCTACAGAAACGACAATAGCATTGCTTCTGAGCAATCTTATAAGAGCTTCTGACCATTTCTGAGCAAGTGATAGAAACACCTTATGGAAAACACTCTATGGAAAAAAAGCTTTAGAGGATACCTACCTTGCCTGCTCTCCTGTGTAATGTTGGTCATGCTTCCATCTTCTGCTAAACCATGTTCCAAGTTGTCTAAAATCTGCAGTGAATAGACAACCAGTGCTCAGTTTTAAAACTCTAGTGAGGAAATTGAATTTATATTTTACCAACAAAGAAATAAAGGAAGACTAGTATAGATCTATTTCAATCTATTTAGCTCTTGTCAGCTAGCCATAACCTTATTTGGGTAGACCAGGTTGCCCTGATAGACAGGTTTCACCGGAAAAACACTCTAGTGAGGAAACAGTGCCCACATTAAGCTCAAACAGCTGCATTTATCACATTCAGGAGATCAAAAAAGAGTCACAAGGGCATGTTACAGAACGGATCTATCAGCATTAGTACGATTAATCAGAGTGAAAATGCAAGGATATTTTATATTGCAATGCAGGCAATCCCTGAGTTAAAAATGAGTTACATTCCTAAGTTTCTCTTTAACTCAAATTTGTACTTAAGTTGGAACTCGTACTTACAAATGGACTATTACTAAAAATGGTGGATAACGTTCTCCTTTGAGCCAATGAACCACTGAATGTTTTCATGAACAGCTGAAAAAAGGCTTTATATATTATATATTTATATTAAAAATGTGCAGCTTCAGTGTTCATGAACACATTGAGGGGCATCAGCAGTTTGTCGACAGGAGAAGGAAAACACTGCCATTTTTAGTAATAGATAGCTTGTTCATAAGTTGTTTATAAGTTAACCCAGTTCTTAACTCAGGGACTGCCGATATTTAATTCCAGAATGGAAATAAAATGAAAGACATATATGCTTTAAACCAAGGATCAAATACTGTGTATTTTTTAAAAAAGAAATGGTTGGTTTATGCAAAAATAAGACAGTAGATTAACAGAATTATGCTAATTTGTTTTGATTACAATGTTGTGAATTAACAAATGAAGCATTGTCCAGTGGCAGTGGCTATCTGTTGAAGAGTTTTCTTAGCCCGCATGGAACTGGAGTAACATGAAGATTTTAGAATGCATGTGTAATAGCTGCATTTAGCTTCGACGATCACAAATTGTTGTAAGACTGAATAAAAGCACAGTACTTTGACTACTTAGATGGTTTCAAAGCATTGTCCAGTGGTGAGGAAACATAGTCCATTCTTAGCCTAGCCTACTCCCAGAAGCATTGCGGAGACAACAGAATACAGTAAGTGCCTTTTGGACTTAGAGATGCTATCAGCTATGCCTACTGTAAATGGTTCTCCAAGACTGACTGGAGGTGGGAGCAGTGCTACTTCTGGAATTCAGAGCTTCTGATAGTTTATTATCCGCTGCTCTTTTCTCCTTGCCAATCAGTGATTAGCTGCCCAAACCAGTCGGTTATTTTATCATCTTCAGGAGTGCAACCTGCACAATCACATCATTTCAAATAGGCAAGAAGGACCAGTTAGCAGAAATTCAGCATGGGTACTTGCATGGGTACTCAATCCATTTCTTGACCCATGACAATCCATTTCTTGGAGTATTCCAGACGAATACTCATTTTTAATTCACAACACAAGTTATGGACAAGTTATTAGACATTTGCCACTGCATGCCATTTGCTGTGGAGAAGATGGGAGATCAGAGAAGCAACTATCCAGCAAGCTAATGTAAGGAAATATAGCCATTAGATAGCAGCAGTGCATGTTTAAGAAAGGGAAGAAGTTCCATCTAAAGGGAAAGTATCTTGTCTTATTCCTCCACAGTCTTCCCAGTCAAAATGCCAATTTTTGGAGTACAGTTCGAACAATTCTGAAACCAAGACTTCTACTTTGTTAGAGACATAGACAGAAAGACAGACAATGTAATCTCTATATGTAGTCAGGGGTTGCCAACTAGACAATTATATCTATGTCTATATCTATGTCTATATATTTATGTATCTACATATATAAAATAGATATTTATATATCTATTTTCTTTTAAAACAAAGAACACTACAAAGCCCATTGGTAGCCAGTACATATGGGAAGAGAGAATACTGCCTTTAAGGCTTCCCATCAGTCATGATATTGAGGGATGATGGGCATAACTTAGAAGATAATAAGAGCTATCTAGGCCGGTCATCATGATCAGCCCTATTGTCAATGAATTTCTCTAAATCTGACTTTTGATGATTTCATGAAAACAGCCACAATCAGATGTGCCCAAGTTTGAGCCAGGAGTGACTCTGCTTAATTTTTTGAGATCAGCCAAGTCGGGCTGGTGCTGCCTGGTTTCTGTTTAAAACCTCCTCACTGCAGTGGCCATCACTACATCTGACAGAAATCAATTCTGAAGTCATGCATTACACAGAACAATGCTTTCGTTCATTGATCCTGTATCTGCTCATGTTTAGCTTCAATATAGAACCTGAACTTCTAACACTGTGTGAAAGAAAAAAAATCTTATCCACTTTTCCACGCCACACATGATTTTAAATGCCTCTTCCATATCACCTCTTCCATTATTTTTCTCAAATGGGAACTCCCCAAGTCTACTTTTTTAAAAATTTGTTTGGTCTTTTCTACATATACATCTATAATAACTTTTCAAAAATGCAGTAATAATAAAGTGAATTAAATGCAAAAGAGGAGAGTATTCTTTTGTTTATGCTTTAAAAACTCAAGGTTGATTAAAAAGTGTCCTTGTAACGGACAAACAAGGAAAATGAACGGCGTAATGAAGAAGAAATATTTACTGTGTTTCTCATGTCCACTGTAAAGCTGGGTGACTGGATAATCCATAAAACTATTAAATGCAGGGAATAAAATTACCTCGCCACACCACTGTCTAAAATCTTTGGCGAAAGAGGAAGAAAATAGAGACGGAGGAAGTTGCATTTTGTGGAAGGCAGGAGCTCTGAAGGTTAATAAGCAGAATGTTTCCTCAGCTCCTGGTAGCTGACATTAATTGAAGATGCCTTCTGTTCATATTGCATTTATTTTACCAAGGAGTTCTGGCCCTTGCCACAATAATGTGCAACCAGTTGCTATGTGTACAAAACTTGTTTTCTTTATGGGGAAAAATGCAATCTAACAATGCTTCAAACTAGTGGAAGTAGAAAAGGAAGAGATTTTTTTCGAAATTTTTCCTTGCCATTCCCATACTACTATATCCATTCTTCTGGAACATCCCCACAATTCTAGAATAGATTTTGATATCATAAGGAAGAGGATTTAATGTTGCTACCCCTGTTACTTACCCATGAATTAGAATCCAGTCAGGAGTCACCTCAACTAAAATCAATGAAATAAATAAAGCGTTTACACTGACTCCTTGGGTAAGTTTCTTCAAATGTTTTTATCTAGCTAGTAATACTTTGGATTTGGCAAATTTAGGGGGCTCATTCTTAGCTAAATCAAAATTCCTTCTACTCTGCAAAGCTTGTTTATAACTTTTCTGATTAAAACAAAATCCACATGCAGCAAAATAAAGATGGTGCACAAGCCATTTATCTCTAATAAAAAATAGATTATATCCATTCTACTCTGCTGCCCCGAATGCTCTCATATCTGAAGTCACCATTGTGGCATACTCTCAAAGAAGATTGCATGGGATTTATTAAAGTACTGCTTATAATTTAATTAGCTAATAATTTCTGCTGATCAGGACATATAGGCACTGAGTTTCTGTGCTAATCTCTCTGATTGCCAAGATTATTGATACCGTAGCTTCCAATCAAGAGCACTGCAAGTTCTTTCTTTCTAGGCATGTTCATTCAACTTAACTTAGTATATAGTGCCATCAAAGAATCACCTTCATGTTATTTTATTTTAGATAAATATGACATGAGCAAAAGGCTTGCCTCTGTTCAAAGAATGCAGTCTAAAATTCAACGGCATTGATTCTTTGTTCCTTATTGGGAAAGAATTTAACAACGTGAGTCAGTGTTTGAAAGAAGGGAGGGGTTTGGTCCCATATAGATCTTTCCAGAGGCAGTCCCACATGAGGGACTTATGTTTTTTGAGGTAGTGTGACCTTGGCTCAGTTGTGGTAGAACTGGAGAAGCAAAGGCTCAAGTATGGACTTATCAAGAGATAAGGAAAGGTATTCAGATTTATGTTTTGGAAGCTCCTCAAGTTAAGTCCTCAAAGATGAAAAACCAGTGAAGGTTCTGAAGGACAAAAGACAACAATAACTTGGATAATAAAATTCCATACTGTGTTATGAGCATGCAAAAAACCAAAGCCTGAGGGTACACGATAGGTTCTGTGGATTCTGACCAATGAAAGTCTGATAATTTAATGTTTTAACAGATGATAAAGTTAAGGTGCCTTTGAGCCTCACTGCATCCGTGAATTTTTTTAGCAGTGTCATGAAAGTGGTTTGCTACTGCCATCTTCCAGGATATGTTTTTTACTTCCCTGTCTGTCTTTTTAACAATGACATCATCAACAATTTAAAAGATAGCCTCCAAACCCTGTTCACAAATAGATACATATATTTCCACAGCACCTAGAAAAATTGAGGAATGGGATGAAAAGAGTTATCTTGTGTATTATGTCATTGGGAATAATTCTCTTCACTTTCCCGAGGTACTCTGAATGACCAGGTATGTCTTTTCCATTGAAATTCCAGTCAAATTCCAAGAACAGGGATCCAGGCACACCTTTTCTTACTGTGTGATAGAACCATAGTCGATTACCATGAAATGATATTCTAATATTAAAAAGTGAAAGTGAAATTAAAAGATTGGCATCACCTTTAGATGGGCATCTAAACATGGTAAATTTTAAATTTTATGGATTTGGGGTTTTAAATTTGGGTAGCCAATGATTTAATTCTTTTAATTATCTTAACTTTTGCATTTGTATGTTTTTTAATCTTGGCTGTTCACCGCCCTGAGTCCCTTCCGGGAGAAGGGCGGTATACAAATTAAATTAATAAAATAAATAAATAAATGGTGCACATAAGCCTGGTATCATTTTAGAGGTGGCATTTGCCAATCCTCGAAGAGAAGCAATACCTCCTCTCTTTTAAAAGTATTTGTTTTAACAATCAAACATTAAAATTTGTTGCTTGATTAAGCAACTAAAAGGTGCTCCTGATTAAAGTGTTTTTAAGGTAATTAACCAACTCACTAAATGACTAAACACTACAGCTGTAATTCAAGTATATGCAATCTAGAAGTATAGGATTGTCTTACCATTGGCTTGATAATCTTACAGAGAGTACCAATTATACTTCAAATGATTATGCTGACTATGCCTCTTTAATGTGGCAGGGAAAAGGACAATCTAATCTATGCTCCACAAACAGACTATTTTAAACCAACTGTTATTCACCTAAAGACTGTTTGTTCTTTTGGAAGCAGGAATCATGTGCCACAATAATCCCTGCAAGACCGAAATCAATTCATGGTTTCTGCTTTTACATTCCTTTCTTCCACTCTTCAACATCTCTCCAGCTGAATGCCTGCTAGACTATACTCCAGCCCAATACCAGTCTTTAAGTGATCCCAGCTAGATTTAGGAATACATTTTTCACAAAAGTGAACTAGAGAAAAAAAAATTAACATCTAAGCTTCAGCTTTGGCTAGCTAGAAGACAATCTCCTACTAAGCTGGCTCTCCAGGACAAAAATATATTGATTTATGTTAGGAAGAGCAGTGGTCCAAATGAAAAATAAACAACAAAACCAAAGTAAAAGACCTAAATCCCCAAGTGGCTCTACTAAAGGCTATGCGATACTTTTTTCTTCCCCCGGAGATTATTGTCTAGGTAAAGCCTATAGCTAAATACTTAATGGAAAGAATGCAGACATTTTCTCTTAAATCTACAGGCAAAGCTTTACATTTTACGAGACAAAAATGGATGCTAAGAAAACTTTAAAGAAAACAATAAGAAGGATATGCTACAAGTTAGTACTAGTATATAAACAGATTTAAAATATAAAATGCAAAGTATATTCCACAGAAAGCAATCGTTTTAGCATACTCTGGCACAAAGTGTACCCCAAAGAAGCCAAAATCTGAACATATAATTGGTAAAAACATTAAAGTCAACAGAGTACTTTTTCTGCATGGCCCCCAAAACAAAACAAAAAAATGTAGTCAACAAGACATCTGGATCACAAGACGCTGTGAGAACTAAAGCAGCATAAATTACAATAAGGAGATTGCAGAGAAACTAAATATATTGAGTGAATATGTTTATATACCCAGCATTATACTTGTGAAAGATGTAGGCTAAATACTCATGCTTTGCACAATTATTGCTCTGGGATGATATATGAAATCAACAAAAGGAAAGCAAAGACAAATGTCTAGTGCTTATAGAATAAGGATCAGCAAATCATCTGCAAAGTCTAACTGAGGATAACAAGCTTTTACAAGGGTTCAGCAGACTGAACTTGCTTACTTGATTTTCTGATGATGAGAAGAAATGATGCGGCTTCTCTACCATCCTTTCTAATCATCCCTTATCTTCTAATGAGATCACTAATAATAAAGGCTGAAACCTTCTGGAAGGCAGGAAGCTATGATTCTCAAACCAGACAGCACTGTTATATAAACATGCAAAGAAAGAGAGGTGAAATATTTGTTGATTTGGGAAGGCAGGAAAGAAAAACCTTAGGATTTAAATCCTGGAGCAATATATACAATATATGCCACATACATACATACATACATACATACATGCATGCATACACACACACACACACACACACACACACACACACACACACACACACACACACTATCTGTCTGTCTGCCTCTCTGTCTATCTAATGCCACATATATACACACACACCTTGACTGCTGTGAACTGCAACAGGCACACACATATATATATATGACTTCATCCTTCCTTGCATTGAAATTATTTATCTAGCCACATTAATCTGTGAAGTGCCTGTTCTTAGCGAGCTACAAAATATGGAGCAGCATTTCCAGTGAGATGGGATTTATTTTCATGCTTGGGAGTGAAGTCTGACACTATTTTAGGGTGAGAAAAAACAGGCTTAATGACACAATGGCATCAAGGACACATTCTCAGACCACATCCATCCCATGCCTCATCCTGAAACAGAAGCCCAGAGAGACATTATTTCTATGGAGATTCTCAGTCATCCATGTCATGGTTGTCCTAAAAGTGCTTTTCAAAAGGCAAGTGGACTTTCTTGGTTTTTTTCCCCCCTTTGAAAACATTTCTCATCCCAAGAGTTGACATTTTGGACAGAGGGGATCACTAGTTTGAAAGAGGGGTCAAAAAAGCCACCTATGTTAAAACTGAACAGAGGGGAAGGGACATGACACCACCTATCTCCTGTTTACAATGCAGTTCTTTCAGCAGTCCCAAAAAGGTTCCATACCCAACTGCACTCTGTTTCAGGTGACCCTGAGGGTAGATAAATCTCCATGTGGGCTCAATGACTCTTCAGAGTGCTAACAACAAGATGATAGCAAAGAATATAAATCTTTCCATTCCCCACCATTCAGTCAGAACTGAAGAAGCTTCTTAGATGAGAAGTGAAATGTTTTCAAAGGGAAAAAAAACCCTAGGAAAGCCCAGTTGCCTTTTGAAAAGCACCTCTGGGACAGAGAGGTGGTAGCTTTCAGACTCATGTTTTGGATAGGCAGACGGTCTCTGTTCATGCCTCCACATCCAAGTGGGGTAACCAATGGCTTCCTCTCCACTTGGTTCTAGCGGGTGGGTGGAATTATTGAACAACAGCTATTGTCTTCCTCGTATCTCTGCTTGAGGAGAGAGAAAGGCCCAACACAAGATTAAAGTAACAGGGAAGGCCTTTGCCAGGTCTCTCTGTCTGAGCAAAATGGACAGAGTCTGGCTTTTATAACCAATTGTCATGAGGGGAAAACTGAAACTGAAAAAGATATTCTGTATATTTATAAGAATATATCTGCCAACAGCTCTAGCACCCAGATCTTGTGATAGTTCTGGAGCCCACAACAACAAGGTCAGAGCAGACTCACTAAGCAGCATTTGTTGCTAGGGCTGTTGCAAGTGCTGCTGATTCAGGCAGCTCTCCTAAAGAGAAAATTCCTCCTTCGTGGCCTCGGGAACTGATCTCTTGATTCTCCTGTGTCTGATTTTTTTACAGAACGCATTTGGTCAGCTTCATCTTCTCTTCTCTCTCTGCCAACCCACACACCAGCAAGAACAATAAGGACATACAGAAATACAGTATGTTTTCTTCTTCCCGTGCCTAGCGTGTCACGCTTTAAAAATTAAACACTCTCTCTGAACTCTCTTGCAAAATTGCTCCTCACAATTAAAAAAAAATCTCTCTCACACACGAAAATAAAACCAATAAACACAGCTTCCCCGTAAATATTCAGCATTCTTCTACCAACAACACCTTAATAATTAGAAAAGCATCCCTGAAGGCCACTGAATATGTCCCTGAACTCCTGAATAAAATAAAAGCTCTGCTGTTTTCCTCCACAGCAGAGTGTAGCAGTTTTCTTCCCAAACGAGAAAAGCTGGGGAGAAAAACTCAGAAGAAAGTCCCCAGCACCTTATTTGCAGCACCCTAATATTTATGTTTCTTGAAATCTGGTGGAAAAAAAATGGTTGATTTGCAGTTATCCAATTCTAATTTCTTTTCCTCAAAGGAGGAAGAAACGAGAGCAGGAGGCCTCTAGGAAGGGGAAGCCGCTCTTATTTCCACCCTCAACATAACCCCCAAATCCACAAAAAACATCTCAGATCTTTTTGCTATTTTTTTAAAAAAATTCAGTCGCATAAGGAAGAGAGCAGATCGGAGGGTTTAAGAGATGGAACTGAGAGTGGTTTGTCTCTCTCAGTCTCCCCACTCTCACAGACGCTCTGATAAATTTGAAAATCCTAGCAAAAAATCTGCCGCCCCCTCCACTTTCAGAGACATCGTTGTTTCTGTGGTAGCACCTCAATATTTTTATTGGTTAAGGAAATGAACTATACACACATGCGCACGCACACAAACACACACCGCAAAGCTTCCCAACCTTCTCCAGAAATCCAATCTGAAAGAGGTATAGCAGCCCTCCATCCATTACTTAGCCTAGAACAAACCACTAATTACTCCCAGAGCAGCAAAGAAATAGCTGACTGGCCTAGGATAAAAGGATTGCATTGACCTTCTGAGTCCCTAAATAGTCCATGGGTTCAGTAAAAATTATCAGCCAGAAAGGAGAGGACCACTCATGCTTCCAGTAGCAAGGATGGGTAGTCCTCGACTTAGAACTATTCCTTTAATGACTGTTCAAAGTTACAATGGCATTGAAAAAAGTGACCTATAACTGCTTTTCTTACAACCATTGCAATATCCCGTGGGCATGCAATCAAAATCTGGATGCTTGGCAACTGGCATGTATTTATGACAGTTGCAGTGCCCCAGATCATGTGATAATTTTTGTGAACTCCTGATGAGCGAAGTCAACAATTCACTTAACAACCTTGTTACTAATGTAACAACTGCAGTGATTCACTTAACAATTGTGGTAAGAAAGCTCGTAAAATGGGGCAAAACTCACTTAACAACTGTCTTGCTTAGCAATGGAAATTATGGGTGCAATTGTGGTCGTAATTTGAGGACTGTAGTTGAACTTGAAAGTACCCTGAAGAGAAATGCTGATGATCATCTAAAACATTCTGTATGCCTTGGAACTGGGGTAGCTTGGAGATTGTCCAGAAAGACAACCCTTTTGTGCCCTCTTTTGTCATATGTGCTAATAAATGGGAGTCCTCAGCAGGGACTGTCTTTCTGCACACATTGGAGAGGCAGATTTCAACCAAACTGGACAATTTCCAAGCTACCCCAGTTCGAAGGCATATAGAATGTTCTAGGTGATCATCAGCATCCTAAAGTGTACTCAGTAACGAGTAACTGGCATTCTGTGCAGTTCCTGTAGTGATGGTGACACGCAGCAGCAATGTGTCTGATACATAAGCATATGTGCAGCTGCATTTTGTTGTAGCTGAAGTTCCTTTAACGGCAGCCTCAATGTACAATGACCATCCTTACTGCTCCCACTCTGAGAAAGGCCACCCCTAGTGCTGTACTAGCTATACAGGCCCTTCACTTGCTCCCAGAGCAGGAGACCAGGAGAACCCCAAACCTAAGATCTTGCTCCTCAAGGAGGAGCATAACCATATCCAAAGGCAAAGTTGATATAAACCTGAAACTGGCGGATTTCTGAATTAAGAGCTCTTCCATCTTGGACTGAATCGATGTCTCTTCACCAGGATTTAACAACCTCTAGGACCGTGATGGTGAACCTATGGCACGCGTGCCACAGGTGGCACGCGGAGCCATATTAGTAGGCATGCCAGCTCAGCTCTGGGGCGCATGTGCGTGTCGGCCAGCTGATTTTCGGGCCTTCTGGGCCCACCAGAAGTAGGGAAACAGGCTGTTTCCTGCCTCTGGAGGGCCTGGGAGTGTGTGTGTGGGGAAGGCCCGTTTTTCTTTCTTACCTGGCTCCAGATCCTCTCTGTGTATCTGGGAAGGGCGAAAACAGCCTTTCCCACTCCCTTGGAGGCCCTACGGAGGCTCAAAGGGCCCATTTCCCCACTCCCGGTGGGACAGGATGTGACGTTTTTTTCCTGTCCCCAGCCTCCAGAGACTCCTAGAGAGGCTCCTAGAGACTCCTAGAGAGGCTCCTAGAGACTCCTAGAGAGGTTCTGGAGGCTGGGGACAGCAAAAAATGTCACTTCCTGTCCTAGAGCAGTGATGGCTAACCTTTTTGCCATCGCGTGCCAGGAGCGGGGGGGGAGGGGATTGCACACACATGCGCGTGGGCACGTGCGCGCACGACCCTCCCCCGCCCCCCCCTCTCCTGGCACGCGATGGCAAAAAGGTTAGCCATCACTGCTCTAGGATTTCTCCAATTTGGTTTAGGGCAGAGATATATAACTAGGCCTCATCTGCATATTGATGACACTTTACCCAAATCAGTGGATGACTTTATCTAACGGCTCTCCTATAAGGAAAACAAGAAATATTGGAGGGGAGTGTTTTTTAATACACTAAAACATCAATGGAAGATTAAAAGAAATGTCCATGATGTGAATAAAGAGGGTGCTAGAAACTCAGATTCATTCAGTGAAATTTACTGTTTGCCATTCTATGTATAGTCCAGAAATCAGGTGAAAACAACATAGAATCACCAGAACTCATATTCTAGTTATCAGCCAGGCTGCAAAGAAAAAGCATTATCACAAGAAGCTAAAAAGACAGCTCCCTTTAGGCTTTCCCCCAAATGTTCAAGTATCATTGCATCATATTTCCATATGTATAGTTGAAATTTGATGTTTGTTCTGAACAAAACCATAAATCAATCTTTTCCAATCTGGGCTCCAATATTTGATTCCCAGAATTCCTCAGTCAACATTTCCAACAATTGAGAATTCTAAGAGTTCAGTCTTAAACATCTGCTTTACCTCAAATACTTCATGGGCTGTGTAAAGAAATATTTACCTTTGTGCAGATTGTTTTCATATTGTGTAGTCTATCAAGTGACTCCTGAGGATTTCCAAGATACTGTTGAAGTTCTGCGTGCAAAATCCTCATGGAAAATGGAACCATGGACCCTAAAATAACAAAATATGTGGATTACTACTTCCCAGCCATCACAATTTCGTTATAATGGCACTTAGAGAGAATCTCTATTTTAATCAGCACGAATTAGGGCAGAATTATTGCATTGCGATTATTCATCAGGTCTTTTTTTGTGGCTGAATGCTGGACTAGGGAAAGGCAGTGAATATAATCTGATTTCAGCAAAGCTCTTGATAAGGTTCCACATGTCATTCTTCCTGACAAGCTATCATAGCGTGATTTGGATGACACTACGGTAAGGTGGTTCACAACAGTTACCTAACTGCACACAGAGAGTCAGAATTAATGATACTATGTTGAGTTGGAATGTTGTAACTAGTGGGGTTCCATAAGGATCAATTCTGAGGCTCAGAAGATGGTATTGAGGGGCTCCTTATTAGTTTTCTGGATGTCATAAAATTGGGGAAGGTCTGGCCAACATCCCAGCATGGTAGTCTAATCTAATAGGACAGAAGACTGGACTGAGAGGGATAAAATCAACAGGGAAGGTCCTTCAACAGGGAGAAATGAAAACTACCACACTTTAGAAAAATACAGCACACATATACAAGATGGGGTACTCATGGCATGGTCAGTGACAAGTTGAACATGAGTCAGCACTGTGAGACAGTTGCTATAAGGGCTGTTGTCACTTGGTGCTGAATTAGCAGGCAGGTGTATCAAAGCCACAAGATGCAATTATTCCTCTCTGTTCAGTGCTGATAAAACCACACATTTACCATGTTTTTCGGACTATAAGATGCTCCGGACTATAAGACGCACCTAGCTTTTGGGGAGGAAAACAAGAAAAATAAATCTGCCTCTGCCTCTCAGCATCCATCCGGTATTCATCTGGCCCGTTCGCCTCGGCCTGTTCGCCGCAGCCATTCACCACAGTCCATTCACCGCCACCCATTTGCCACGGCCCGTTTGCCACGGCCCATTTGCTGCTGCCGCAGCCCATTCTAAAAAAGCTGATTGGCACCACACCAATCCCCTCCCCCCGCCGCAATATTCACTGTATAAGACGCACAGACTTTTCCAACCACTTTTTTTGGGGGGGAAAGTGTGTCTTATACTCCGAAAAATACGGTACATACAAATCTGACAGGTAGCGAAGGTTCAGAAAAGGGCAAACAATGGTAGCATATATAGGGGCTTTTGAAGACATGCCTTATGAAGGCTTACCAAAGACATGATATTCATGTTCAATTCTGATTTTATGGATGCAAAGCAAAATATACAGTAGTTATAAATTTCACATATACATAGTATCTGGACTTCTAGTTCTTCTTGTAATCTATATCAGCATTCTTCAGTCTTTATGGCTTGGTGGCCTGGCCGGGAGGGGTGTGTGGGAAGAGGGGAACCAGACTGTACAAGTGGCAGAACGGCATGCACACATGCAGCTCGATTTATACAGGTTGAGCTATGCTTGTGCGTCAACCTGCCACTCATGCAAGTTGAGCTGCGCGTGCATGTGCGCTGGCCCTCTGCTTGTGCGCCGGCCTGCCGCTCATGCAGCCCAGTTCTGAATGGGCCACAATCCTATAGTGGGCTGCAGCCTGGGGGTTGGGAACTCCTGATCTATTTTATCCTCCAGAATTATTAAGCTCTTGAAATGTATAAGATTCTTTACCGATAAAGTTCACAATTCTTTAGAAACGAAGATAATTTCAGCAATTATGAATTTTCCTCACATCTCTTTCCATTATTTATTTATTTCTTACAGAAAGCTTTTGCAACCAAAATATAAACCTTGAGGCTTAAAAAACAAGCAAAAAATTTTCCTTCATCTAGCTAAAGATTAAGGTTTTAATATCACACCTGTAATAAACTACACATTATTAACTTTGTATTTAGTGAGACTATGGCCTTAGAATATTTATAACAGAGCTTAATTGGATTTACTTACAAGTATGTATATTTTGGAATATTCTAAATGCCACAGCTATTTTAAAGTGTACTGGCGCTTTGATATTTAGGCTAAATCTAATCACCTGCTGACCTCTAATCAATGCTGACTACTTTCCAATTCAATGTTATTCTGGCAAGAATAGCGAAAGGAGAGAGCATTGTTTTTGACTCCACTCTTCCTCAAAGTATAACTGAAATCCCTTCAGAATGATAAAATGCAGGTCACCTTCAAAAGCTCTCCTCTGGGTACCCCTGCCAAGTGGTTAGGCAGGTAACTACAAGGTCTCTACTCTTCTCACTTATGGAAGAGTCTTTAAAAAAAGAAGAAGAGGAGGTCCAGTTGTTTGATACCTGTCATGCTGTTTCCCAGAGGATTTTGCCTCTTTCAACAATTATTTCCCCCAGGAAGGCATGACACTGGCTCACTCTGAAAACATAGGTGGACAGAGGCATTATTTTTCTCCTAGGAATGTTCATTTTGAACACTTTAGCTGCATGATTTTTAACTATCTACCTATTGCTATGATGGCTTCTGTCTTTGCTCCTCTATCTTTTATTAAAAGTGTTTGTGTGTGTTTGTGTGTGTGTGTACCTATGCTGTAATGCTACTTTCTATGTGCAGATTGCTGCTTGGTGGCACATGCAGGTGAGGTATCTCCACAGTGGTTCCTATTCTGAGGAATAATCACTCTTCTGGCACATCAAGTCCCACTATCAGTTGTTTAGATATCCTCTTCAAATCCGTTTGTTTTTTTTATGTTGACCTTTCCCAGTTCTTAACATCCCATGGCATGTTCCTTTTAATTGACTGTTTTTTACAGTGTTTATTTCACTTTTTTATTAAGATTTTTAACAGATTGTTGTAAACCATTCAGGGCATTTGATAATACATAGAAAATCATTACCACTTTCTACTGCCTTTTATTCCTTTATTTAGTTCTGTTAAGCTCAAGTATTTGTAATGTGTCTACTGGAGTTGTGGTGGGTCACATCGACCAACTAATTATCAAATACGAACGTAACACAAAGTGAATGTACTGTATTTAAAAAAAAAAAAAAAAAAGAATATCACTTGAATTACTTGAAGTACATTTACCTTAATTATGTTTCAGAAACAAGTCAGTCAAGATTCAATCCTGCCCGGGATACTGAGACAGCACTGATCTCACAGACTGATAACCTCAGGCAGGCTAATTTATCTTAGTCCTCCTTGATTTTTCAGTGGCCTGCAATAGCATTACTCATGGCATCTTTCTGTCTGGGCTTACTTAGGAGATGTGAGTGGGAGGCACAGAGTTATGATGACGCTTTCCCTGACGCCAGTTCCAGGGAGGACAGAGAGACAGAGCTGGAGGCTCCCCACTGTATGGGGAGCCTAAGGGATCTATTCTCTCCCCACTCTTATTTTACATCTACATGAAGATTCACCTCGTACACCAATTGCACTCCTTTCCAGACTGGTTGATCTTGCTCATATTATTATTATTATTATTACTATTATTACTATTATTATTATTATTATTATTTAAATTTATATACCGCCCTACTCCCAAAGGACTATTGACTGACATGTTAGTAATTTCTGCTTTAACTTACCAGAATACATTCTATATGGGGCTGCTCTTGAAAAGCATTCGGAAGCTACAATTGGTCTAAAATGCAGCAGCACAGACAGTTTAGGTGTTTCTTGTTATGGCCCGCACAACAGCACTGCTCTGTAAGCTGCACTGGCTCCCTGTAGGCTTTTGGGTGAGATTCAAGATGCTCACTGCCACTATAAAGACTTCCATAGCAAACAGCCAGGCTATTTGTGGGGCTACCTTTCTCCCCTCGACTCTGCTTGCCCCACCAGTTCTAGCAGGAAGGGCATGTTCCATATCCTTTCCATTAAACAATGCCATCTTGTGGGATTCTGGAATATTTTTTTCTGTGGCAGTGCCTGCCCTATGGAACAAGATCCCTCCAGAGATTAGGATGGCCCCAACCCTGTTAGCCTTTCATAAGGCATGAAAGAGCAGGCTGTTCCCTCAGGCATTTGGGCCATGTGGTTAGGCGAGCTCTGCTGGTTAATGTTGATTGATGTTATTGTTTATGAATTGGATTGTGTTTGTGGCCTCAGATTGAGTTGGATTTTTGTTAAACAGTTATTATTATCTTTAATCTGCATGTTACCCTGTGATGACTCCCCTGGATGTTTCCCCAGATACCTCTCCAGATGTCAGCTTGGAGGAAGATGAACCAGGTCCAGGCACATCAGGAGGGGAGTTGGTCAATGGCTCCAAGCAGCCGTCTGAGAGTGATTTGACTGAAGCACAGCTGCAGCAGGGCAGCCCTAAGGCTCCAGGTGGGGAAAGCATGTGGCTGTAGCCAATCAGTGATGAGGAAGAGGAACTGCCTTCTGCACTGATCCAAGAACACATAAGGCAGAGAAAAGAAAGGAGCAGCAAAGGTCAGCCAGATTACTCATGAGGAGGCAGCCTCACCCTTCTTGATAGGTCGCACCAGAAGCTGGCATTTTAGCACAGCAGACAGATGGAGACGTTGCTGGGAACAATGTGTTTGTTTTCTTGCTGAGCTTTATTGCCTTGAACTTTGGATCATCTCTCTTTGGCTGCTTCCTTCGCCTTGTGTTGCCTTGTCTTGGAACTTGCCTTTGCCTTGGGAACTTACTTTGGCCTAGTGGATTGGACTTGCCTTTGCCTTGAGGACTAGGGTTGGCTTCATTTGAATAGCCTGTGAAACTTATTGGTGTTGAGCTGGTGCAGCACAGGGAATTGCTGGGGAATACCAATTCAGGCTTGGAAGCCTTAAAAAACACTCCTTACTCTTGAGGGGTGTGTTTGTGTGTGTGTGTGTGTGTGTGTATGCGTTAGTGAGTGGGACAGCACACCCAGAATCACCATGAGAGGTGGACAACCTTATAAATTCTTTCAATATATTAAATAAATAAATGTATCTTTTCCTAATGGGATAGTCTTTTGTAAGAAATTCATTTGGACTAAACACTCATGCTATGTTGCAAAAATAAATGATTCAAAGCAATTATTGTTTACAAAACATTACACATAAATCTGCTATGCAAGAAGTTGGCAAGGAGAAGGTACAGTTGGTCAGCAGCATTCTACCAGCTGATTTTTTCTCTTTCCCAGTAACCTCCATAACTCTCTATGCCCTTTCTCTCCAAAGCGGAAAATGAGCTTCTCTTCTATGCCATCAGATCTGCATTCCCCATTTACTTCATATTTCTATCTTATGGTGTTATGGCAACTCCTTTGTTGTTTTCTCTACCCACAAGCATCTTTTCTTAAACCATTAGTGAATAAAAAGTTTCAATCTATAGACAGATGGATATTCCAGTATGCCACAGATTAAAAAAAACAAAAAACTCAAGAAGACAGTGCTAATACTGATACTGGTTATTAAACAAAGTTAATGATCCTATATGCTGCTTCATGGCAGGCCAACTCATTAGTACAGAGGTTATCATGCAATGGAAATCCATAACCCCATCATAAAGATGTAGCACTAGAGCTAACCCCAAAGCTTCATTTTAAAGTGGTGAATAAAAGTTGGCAGCCGAGCTGTACCACAGTCAACCTCTGACAAAATGAAGCTATTACTTAGTCCATTTTCACTTCTTAGGGTTGAGGTAAGGCATACTATTCACTATTGCAAGCAGAGCAGCAGCTCTGGTTGATACAGGAAAAACAGTATATACATCAGTAATACCCAGGGATCCAAACGCTGGAAAGAGTTTGAATGTGTTCTAAAGAGTAAAGGCACATATGCATCTCTACTTTTGAGTTTGGAAAATGTATCATTTCTCACTCTAATTACATCCTAATTAGGTGAAATGACAATCAGGGCTCCTTATGTTCAACGTTCTTGAAAAATATAGTTAAAATTCAGAAGATAGTGATGATGATTATTTTATATGAAAAGAGACATCTTTGTCAGTTGTATTATAATAGAAAGACATTCATTCTTTCTTTTTTTCATTTAAAAAGACAATTTCATACTAAAAATACACATCTCTCACATTAAAAAACACAAATAAGGTTATCGAAATTTAAATACGGAGACAGACTATGACAGAAAGGCTCCAACAGCAGAATAGAAAAGAAGCCATTCCCCTTAATCTGCTTTCTGCCACATTTTCATAAACGTCTCCTGAGGGTGGAGAACAGATGAAATTCATATTTACAAAGAAGATATAGGCTTTTATCAACTATAGTTAATGTTTACAAATCGCTGAAAGCGTGTCCACACCCAACTGCATTTAAATATTTACATATATTTGTTTGTATTTCAATTTGTTTGTCAGAATCCTAATCTGATTATAAAACCAAAGAAATTAGTTGGCAATTGCAAATAATATTTTATCATTGTGAAACCTCATCTATCTATCTTTTAGATTTTAAGTGAGAACAATAATAAAAATACTACAATGCCTTCACTATTGTACACATCCTGTGGCCTAGAGGTGGAGCTCTTGCCTCACAATCAGGAGGTTGTGTGAGTTCGATCCTAGGAAGAGGCAGATGTAGGGTCTCCTGCTTGGGCAGGGGGTTGGACTAGATGATCTGCAAGGTCCCTTCCAACTCTGTTGATCTGTAAACTATTGTGGTGCTTGCCCTCTGGAAAAATATCTCTGCAGAGGACCCTTTGGCTCTCACTCTGAGGGGATTCTAGAAATCTTTTAAAACTTGGATGTTCTCCCAAGCCTTCAAGTAAAATGCAGTGGAGTTCCTGTTGTTTGTGCTTTTTGTGGGATAGTGTTTTGTCTGCATATATTTCATCATCATCATCATCATCATCATCATCATCATCATCATCATCATCCAGTTCTTTTAAAGTGTTTAGCTGCCCATAATCATTCTGGATGGTCTTTAAAACAAACAAACATACAAAACAACAACCAGAAATCTATGAGGTAAAGCTTTGGGAGTACAAGGGTAAGTAACAGTTTAGTCAAAGGTTCTGGAAGATACATGGTTGTGTGCTATTGTCATGGAGTCTGCAAGGTGCTCGGATGCATGTGTATGAGTCTGAGAGAAAGATGGTGTCTAGTCAGGTTTAAGAACACAAAGACCTCCAGAAGGAGGTCAGCTAAGTTTCAAGGACAGCAAACACGGCTAAGGAAGCAGAAAGACCATGCAGTAATAGGACACTTCCTCTTGCTTCATCAATAAAGACTCATCAACTCTACTGACAAAAAACAATCAAGTGACAGAATCATGGGAAGTGCTGACTCTAAAGTCTTCACAGATTTAAGAGAGCATTCAATCAGAATATCAGTTGAAACAGGAAGATTTTGATTTGTTTCTCTGTGACAGCCCACAATTCTTCTGCCAAGGTGTTTCTTTCACCTTCCTCTGACTGAGAATTAAGGAGCTAGTTTTTCCTGTAGAAAACGAAAATCTACTGAGAAGGTTTTTGCTGGATCCCAAATAATTAAAAGATGTCCTTTAAATAGAATTATTATTTTTGAGCATCTTAATCTATAGAGAAATAGAAAAAAATCCAGGGTAGCTCTAAATATATATAGAAGCATTTAAAATAGTTAAACATTAAATGAAGAGAAAAATTATCTCTTTATCCAGCAATAAAAACAAAGGCAAGTGCTACACTGTAAATGTGGTACCTAAACCTTCAATCCTTTATGAACCTTAAAGTAAACAGAAGCAAATTTTACAACACAGTCAACTGTTAATAAGGATAAATGGACAAAATCTGAGAGTCAACATGAAGGCAGACAGGTGACCTTGGGCCAGTCACCCTCTCTCAGCCCTAGAAAGAAAAGCAATGGCAAGCCACTTCCAAAATCTTTCCAAGAAAACTGTAGTGACTAGTCCAGGCAGTTTCCAGGAATCAACACTGACTCAAAGGCACTACTCTACACACAAGTGTAGTATACAAAAGTGTACAAGGATTTTCTAGAATGTGTAGTTTCTTTATCACTCCTGGTGCTTTTATTGTTTCTTTCAAATGGAATTAGCCATCCATAATTAATAAATAGCAGAAGGATTTTATGCCTTTTGCTTTATTTGTATCTCCAAACATGTCTTCCCTTCTTCACATAAGTGAAACATACGAGAGCAAAAGTGGGTTTGACTAGTGAATTATACGGGTGTAACTTAAGAAATATAATTATTCTTGGCTGTAAAGTATCACGAGCACTGTTCCTCGCTGCATTAAAAGTGTACTGAAATCTTTCACGTGCTGACAAGAAATTCCTTCGGTTATCATGCACTATTATCATTTTTACACAAAATACAAATAAGCTACCAGTTGACCTTGACGACCTACTCATTTACCACAGAAACTGCAGCTGTAATTACTGATGCCACCTCCCAATCTTGATGCCTGATTATGATGGCACTGGTAGCAGCATTCATCAAGCCTGAGTACAGAACCAGTCAGCTGCTGGTAAGACTGACACATGCTCCAAAATAAACAGAAAAAAGCATTGAATAGGAAAAAGTGGAATGGTTGGCATGATGCAAACAGCAACAGTCTAAAGGAAAGAAAAGAAGACAAAAAGGGGTAGGGAACCCCTATATTTTATCCTACTTTCTGTTTTTGTCCAGTTTCCCTTAAGTTACAATCCTGAGAGGTTTCAGATAACAAATATATCCCCTATGCTGAAAAAAAAATGGCTTGCATCAGTTATGCAGTCACCAGTAGCAATAAACGGCAAACCAATCGCTTTTGTAGCAGACGAGTCAAGCTATTAAGAGCTATTAAGAGTTAAGAGGATCAGAGACAAGATGTGTGTTGGGAAAGAGAATTGACCAGGAGAAAAACTTTACCCTATCCCATGCTGTTTATACAGCAAAAAGAAACTAAAAAAGTGTCATGAATTTAGAATAGAATAGAAAATGGAATAGAGTAGAGTAGAGTAGAGTAGAGTAGGAATAGAATAGAATAGAATAGAATAGAATAGAATAGAATAGAATAGAATAGAATAGAATAGAATAGAATTGAATTCTTTATTGGCCAAGTGTAATTGGACACACAAGGAATTTGTCTCCAGTGCATAAGCTCTCAGTATACATACAAGCAACTCTCAGAATATTCAATTTTCCTGTATTAAAATAATCAAAAGCATCAGCAGTGTGGTAAGCATCTGGGCTATGTTATTTGTATTTTTATTTTGTGGAATAGTTTAGCATAATTATTTTTTTAAGAAAAACAGTGCTAATAATTGGAAGCTTGGTGGGAAACATTCTAGTTTAGAAGAACAGGAAAAAAAAAAGCCAGAAAGAGCTTTAATTATAAGGATTTCCAAGGGATACCCCCTCCCTTACATTTTGCATAGATTTTTAGCAGCAGATATGATGGTAGGGTACTGCTGCTCCCACTAGAGGGAAACGCAATGCATTTTTCAAACCTTCCTACGGTGAACAGGGAGAACAGGGAGCCTTATCTGGTTTTTGATCTGTGATTTTTTTCCAAAATTGTGCTAGTTTTCACATTTTTGGAAACACATATAAAAGAAAATAGGTAAAAGGGGGCAAGAATAAGAAGTGAGCAAGCAACATTTTGAAGCAAAAAAGGATTTTTCAAGATTTTGTAACAGGTAAGTCAAGCATGTGATGGCAGAGTTCTTAAAATCAAACGTATCGATGCATCAATCATGTTCCAAGTTCACAAGAGCCATATTTTAAAAAACTGGCTGCTATTAAACACCCCTCCTTTTAAAATTTATTTCTATATTTGCAGCAAATTGTTAAGCCTAAAGCCAAGGATGATCTCACTGAGTTGCGAACAGATGTCAGAGAGAACAGAGAATTAGCTGCTATTTCCTAGATCCTGCAGGCAAGCACTTCTCAAAACTAAAAGAATTGCTCTTTGTAATCCCCACGCCCACCTACCCTTTAGACTTTCTTTAGGGAAAAGAACGAACTATATTCTCCTGTTTCACCCTTTTTTCTTCTAAACAAAGATTAGACATAGAATATACAGCTGACATTCGCAAAGAATTTCAGCTTTGAAGCAAGAGAGCCCACCTTGCTTGTTTAGCTGTTCAGAAGTAAATAATGCACATATCCCTTGTCAGTCACCTCTTGCCTAAGCTACATAGGTAGGGCTGGCGGGTTGGCCGTTTGGCTGTCAAAAAGCAACAGAGGCTTGAACATCAAAGAAGCAGACTGGCACCACAGCTTCTGCATTCTTCATTATTAGCTGCAGGTTTGGTCTCTGAGCTGATATATAATACCTTAAACGTAGTGGATACTTTCTCAGAAATTCAGTACAATTCATTCACAATTGAGAAGACAGCACCAAACAAAGGAAAACAGAGATTCAAGGAATTATAAGGTGCAATTTTTCCAGCTTTATATTTCAATGCAATTTACATACTGTATAATCCCACAAACTCTCTGTTTTGTAAATTCTCAAATTCTGTTCTCGAAAATGGTGGTGACACAAAGCCTCCTAAACATAGATTTTGGCAAATGCCAAACGATTATGGAACTATCTTGATGGGAGTAACTGAGGCACAACACCTGATTTTTTTTAAAAAATGGATTAGGCCAGGGCTACCTATAGCAACCCAAGAATAATCAGAAAAACAAAATATAACAGCTTGACAATGTTGTGGCATGATTGCAGGCTTACACTTGATGCCTTTGTTCAATTCACTTGAAAATCAACAATTCACTTGGATTCTAGATTCTCTGCCATGGTGCAACATCACTAAGCGAGAGAAGAGATAAAATTTCCAACTCAATAATTCTACCTTTATTTGTGTGACCATGCTAAGAAGTTATATAATTTTTTTATTTCTGAGAACAGAACAGTAGAAAAATGTTCTACTGCTCACCATTTAAAACCATATTTAATGCTACCTTGAGTACAAAAGTTACGATCACAATTTCTGAAGCCATGCATTTTAAAACCATGGGGTCAATTCGCACTTTTCTTCAACCACCAAAGATCACAAATAAACAACGCCGTGAGTGGAATTTTATATCTTCAAACAAGGGTAACGATACAGGCCTCGCCATCTTGCACCTTGTCCTTACATGGAGTTTTTAAGGGAAGAATTAGCAGACACATGATTTTAAAAGATCAGGCCACATGTCATGAGGTGATCAAATAGAATAATAGCTTAGTGAATTTAAAATCCTAGGGTTTTTTGAAATCTTGGCACAGCAATTTCTTGACAGAAAAAGAGAGCAGGGGGAGACAGGGAAATCAGGTGCTATTAGAACTTTTTTCCTTCGCCAAAATCATCAACTGACTGTCATAATTAACTTCTACTTTTTGCGGAAGCAATCATCAGAGTAGCCACTGAGTGGTAACTATCTACTAAAACTGAACTTGAAAAAACCAGTTTCATGACTGAAAGTTATCTGAGCCAGGCAATCAAAAGAAATCTTGTGCTGAGCAACAGTGGCTCCAATGGTAAAGTACAGGAAGTCCTTGAGTTACAAATGTAATGGAACCTGCCCATTCTATTTGTAACCTGAGGATTTGTGGGAGTGAATCTCGTACCTTGAATGGGATCACTCCCTCCTTTTGCCCATGCATTCGCTAAACGAATGCGCTGTTTGTTAAGTGCACATGAGGTATTTCAGGGTGGAGAAGGCCGGGGTGGGGTGGGGGGCAAGTGATGGAACAGGCCCAAGGCCTCCCTGACCCACTGAAATACCTCATGTTCCCCACAATTACTTCCCCCCCACCAACCTGCTGCATCGGGTCACTTGTGTGAAGATCTAGCAAGCTGTCTCCTCTCCAGCCTCTCAGTTGCTCTGTTTTGGTGTGGCAGGCCTTGCCCGGCACTTTGCTGGCCAAAACAGAGCTCCATTTATTTTGCCAGCCTGCCCCTCTGAATCTCCATTTTGGCCAGCAAAGTGCAGGATGAATGTTGCAGAGCCTCTGCGGTTGTTCGTAAGGGCGAACAACTGCCGTGGTGCTGCAAGATTCGTAGTTTCAGGACTTGTTCGTAAACACTAGGGGATGCTGATTGAGTAACTTCAAACGTTCGCTAAGGGAACGCTTGTAACCCAGGGATTACCTGTAATATAAAACTCCCATTTCCCAAACTTGCGTATCTGCAATTTGGTACAGTGCAGTGAATTCTTACTCTCTACAGCACATACTCATTTTCACATCAGCAGCATAAGGTATTTGTCACAAAGAAATGAGTGGGTAAGAATGCACAGGCGTAAAGATCCATCACATGAAATATCCTATCTGCAGTAGATTATATACATGTATTGGATGATATTTGCTCCCATCAGCAAGCTTTTGCACACACTTTGAAGCTTTAATATGTAGATTAAAAAAATAGATTCCTAAGAAGCCAGGTTTATTCAGCCAAATAAAGAAAATTATCTTAAACTTAGTTAATGAAAGGAGATATGAGAACATTAGGATTCAAGAGCAGCTAAGGTAAAATACATTGGTGCATTAGTAAAGTGGATAGGACAGTTGGGCAACTGAGATGCATTTAGAGTTGGCACATAAAAAGGAAAAAAATCAGTTCAGAGAGGGGAAAAAATGAAGTAAAAGATAGATATTTAATACGTCTACGTATACAGATGCGAAACAACAGCTACATAATCCCTGGATATTCATAAGATTCTAGGTTGAAATGTACATGCTGCTCCAAAAAGAAATATACTGTGTTTAATTCAACGAATATTTTGAATTGATCTAAATTGCACACATGAATTAAATGAAATATATTTTATACCACTTTCATAGCCATTATTTATTTGCATCTTGACATATTTGATTGCAAAGTGCATTTTAATTGCCTAATTCTTGTATCTATTGTGAATCAAAATGAGATAAATAAATCAAAAGATTTTACATTTATGTTTGTTATATGGAAAAATGAAAAGAAAATTAAGCAACCATCAGCATATTATCAAGGATGATGATTACTGCACAGTAGCTAAAGTATCTTTATACTTTATGTTTGTTTTTTAAATTAAAATTAGCTGCTTAATGACACCAATTCAGATGTCTTTTGCTATTCTTTTTCCAAGTCATACTCTCAAGGATATCCTCTGCATCTCTCAGGTCATGAGAATAAAATGATCTAGAAACATAAAGAAATTGTAGTGGCCTCTTTTGCATAAAGACCAGATGCATATATGCACCGATTGTCTTTTGGATTTGATTACAATTCTACTTGCTAATTTACTATTGTTCAGGAATCCATAAAACTGGATGTTGCAGTATGTTTGATCATGGATTACTAACTAAACCTTAATTTAAAAAAATGTTAACTTTCCAAATTGCAAATAAACAAATACACAAAGGCTGGTCCATGCCTGACCCTCTCCGTGAGGGTGAGACATTGGCCCCCATGGAGAAGGTGCATAACTTGGGTGTCCTCCTGGATGCACGGCTGTCTTTAGAAGAGCATATGACGGCCATGGCCAGGGGGGCTTTCTATCAGGTTCGTCTGATACGCCAGTTGCGCCCCTTTCTGGATCAGGACTCCTTATGCACAGTCACTCATGCCCTCGTCACTTCCCGCCTGGACTACTGCAATGCTCTCTACATGGGACTCCCCTTGAGGAGCACCCGGAGGCTCCAGCTGGTGCAGAATGCAGCCGCGCGGGTACTTATGGGGGCAACATGGCGCTCCCACATAACACCTCTCTTGAGCGAGCTGCATTGGCTTCTGGTGGTCTTCCGGGTGCACTTCAAGGTATTGGTTCTCATCTTCAAAGCGCTACATGGCTTAGGGCCCGGTTATTTACGAGACCACCTTCTGCCACCGATAACCTCCCACCGGCCAATACGCTCCCACAGAGAGGGTCTCCTCAGGGTGCCATTGGTCAGGCAATGTCGGCTGGCGACCTCCAGGGGAAGAGCCTTCTCTGTGGGGGCACCTGCCCTCTGGAATGAGCTACCCCCAGGGATACGACTGATCCCAGACCTCTGTACCTTTTGCTGGGTTCTGAAGATTTTTTTATTTCAGCAAGCCGGGCTGGCTTAAAATTTTTAATTGGTTAATTTTATGGGTAAGGGGTTTTAAATTGGGGGAAGCCAATATAGATTTAATTATGTTTTAAAGTATTTTAATGTTTATATTGTATGTTTTTTAATCCTGGCTGTTCACCACCCCGAGTCCTTCGGGAGAGGGGCGGTATAAAAATTTAATAAATGAAATGAAATGACACTTTCTCAATCATGTCTATCCATTATTTTACCTAGATTGCTATGCAATATAGCATCATTTGATCTACAAATGCAATGCACCTATTAACACTGCTCTAGTTTCGTGCCCAGAACCAGCAAAATCTGGGGGCTGGGCAGGGGACAGAATGTATCCGCCCTCAGTGTGGAAGGAATTGCCACTCTCAAATTGGCTTTTTTAGTCACAATAGATGCTGTTTTAGGACCTCTTTCCAGAGCACGATACCATAGTCTTTTGAGACTGAAGGATGCCAATGTAGTTACGTGCTCGGAGGACATCCTCATTACAGGTAGTCCTTGACTTATAACACAACAGGGACCAGAGAATTCATCGTTAAGAGGTGCAGTCATCAAGTGAGGCACCTTACCAGTGCACCAAATTTTATCACTTTTTTTTTTTTTTTGCCATGGTCAGAAAGTGAATCACCATAATCATTAAGTGAGACATCATGTGACCATAACATGTGATCTTCCCTACTGGTTTCTCCATCAAATTTGTTTGATAGCGGTCGTCTGGAAAGGTTGAAAATAGGACATGGGATGCTGCAACTATTGTAAAGGTGTTACAGTTGCCAAGCATCCGAATCACAATTTTTATTGCTTTTTATTAAAGTCTGCTCTTATATGCTGACCACAGAATTGCTATTTAACAATTATAAAATATTTGTGGTTATTTATGATGCACAGACCTCCTGCCCATGGATAAGTGTAATATAAGCACATTTATGGGAAAATGTTAAAGGTGCTAATGTAATACTTAACTATATACCCAAGCTTTGGAATTTGACTGTTTTTTCGGAATTGTAGCTGTATTGAGCATGTGGGATGGCTAAAAAAGAAACTGGAATTGTGATATTTTTCCAGATTTCAAGGAATGACTGTTGGAAATATGTAATTGCTCTGTTTTAGAAAAGGCCATATTTTCTACTAATCAAAAGATGCAGCAGCATGTATTGCTATTGCAAAAGTGTTGTGATAGTAACATGTTGTAATGTTCATATTATAATAGTACATTCATTATTAAACCTGTGACTATTAATAAAAAGAAAATGATACCCCAAAGAAACAGTTAATAGGAATAAACATATAAACAGTTTTACCTTTGCGTCCTGGATATACATGAGGATAATATTCATAATACAAATCAGGCTGGTCTAGGTTTCCAAATGGTTCAAATTCCACTTCAGCATTTTGGTACAGACTCAGTTTTACCAGGAGTGCTAGTCTTACAAACCAAATCTTGAAAGTAAAAAGAAAAAAAAAAGTTTACAGCTATTACTGCAATACTAAAAATCAGGGTTTTTTTTCCAGCTATGAAGAACAAATAGCTGTGATACTAATATATCTAAAGATTATTTTTCATGTGCGCATGTGAGTTCAGCAAACTCATTTTTTCCAGAATTTTTCCTCTTGAGCTGAATTTTTTTCTTTACTTTTGAGATCATTTGCAAATGAATTACCTTACATGGTTGGATAGTACTCTGTTCATAATCTTGATTAGAGAGAATTAATATGTTGACATTATCTGAAGACATATATGAATTATTTCTATCCTCAATTATTGACCTTAACTACCTGTTGTAAGAGGTTCAAATTGGAGGTACATTACTGCAGGAGTGTCAAACTCGCGTCGTCATGGCAACGTCACATGACATATCAGGACTTTTTTTCCACTTTGCTAAACTGGGCATGGGCGGTGCTAGCACGTGACACATCTGGCCTGCAGGCCGGAAGTTTGACAGCCCTGTACTACTGGGTCTTTCAAACATTTAATTTACTAGCAAAACATTTTTCTATTTTTTGGTCCTTAATATTTCTAATTTAGATGTTGCAATTCCTTATAAAGAAATATTTGCAAAAATTTACAGCACTTATGAAAACATTTGTTAATTGTCAATACACCTTAAAATCTAATCAAAAATTCAATTGTTTTCTCACTATGGTCATCCCGTATGTTTCTATGCTAGAACAAGCAAAGGCAATATCTATTTTGTAAAGTGAACTGTTTAGGAGAGAAATGTCAACCTTGTTTTTTCATTCATAACTACAAGAATTATTTATCACTCTGAAAGAATCTTGAGAAAGGTCGAGGAATAACTGGAGGAAAAATTGGAGGTATCCAGTGTGTGTTTCATATTTCTGGGTAGATCCTTTAATGTGGAACCAATTGCTCATTCTCACACATGTTTAAGATGTGCATGTTTAACACGCATTCTAACTTTTGCCTGACCTGCAGGCAAACATACCTGAAGAGAGTCTGTTGTGTGACTGGTGGGTAGTCCACTTTTGCCATAGCCTTGACCATGGGCTGTCAGAAGTCGTCCACACAGATCAACTGCTGCTCTCCAGTTTTTGGTGCTCTGGAGTGAAAGGGAAAGAATAGGCTAAGTAACAATTTAGCAGCTAAAAAACTTGAAGCTGCTTGTTTTGCTTGAAGCAGCTACAAGTAGCCATTAGTAATAATGACAAGGTCACTAAAGCTGGCCAGTAGGAAGCAGGATGTCATTTGTCAAAGCTACTTGTATAATTAGGCAAGAAGCAAAGCCAGGCATGACTCACAATTTACAATTAGAAGATTGCTGGTGTAAAAGGGTACATAATTTATTATGAAATGCCAGAGACTGTTCATTCAGAAATAGTTATCAGTTTTTAACCCTTCAAGACTAAGTTTTTGCCATTGCAAAATAATCCTATCTATTGCCTCTAAGTAGCATTGCTATTTTTTCCCCCCTGGAATCAAGTCATTTTCCTATTCATTTTAATCAATTAAATCATAAAGGTAATTCAGTAAGCTCTGCTTGAAAATTCAGTTGTGTAGAAACTCACAATTTAATAAATATAAATACTTGGTAGTTTTCAGCATCTATTCATTCAACCAGAAAGCATTCAGTAGACGATTAGCAAAAGTAGCATGAATTTTATATCTAAAACTTAAACGATCTGCATAATAAAATGATGGATACTTCAAAGTCACAAATTCTGCCAGCAGAAGAAACAACTTATTTTTTCCCTGATCCAAAGCTTAGAAAGAGAAGTCGTATTTTGCTTCCAGTCAAAGCTATGGCAGTAAAGAGGATTATTTGTTACAATGTTTGAACACCAAGGTAAGCGAGAATTCTTTAAAATTTTAGCTTATCATGAACAAGCAGGGATGCAAACTGCCTGACCGCTCTTGCTTGGCACTTGCCAAGAGCAGCTGAACAAACTTGGATGACAATTGGTGGCTTGTTAGCATTATCTGCAAATAAGTAACCTTGCCTTCTTTCAGTCCCAACAAGCCAGAGTCACACACCAAGGACAAAATGTAACTTATGACACCAGATTGTTAGAAAAATCACACTGCATTTCACAACTGAGCATATTTACCTGACACATTACGCCATCTGTCCATGTTTTTTTGAGCTGGAGAATTATGTGTGGAATTTATGTAGTGGACACTCTGGCAAATAAGTCTCAAGCGACAATGTCCTAACTCACAAAATAGCTCTGCTGAATTTGTTATAGCAAGTTACGATATACTGATCTACCCAAGTGCAACTCATCCACTCTTTCTACAGGACTCTCTATAAACCTCACTTATCTTTTCCCTTCTTTTTGACTAGCTGCATAAACTTCTAGTAAAGCATTGGGGCATAGCTGCTATCCACCACTGAATTGTAGAATAACCATGGTTAAGGTAAGGAATGCAAAATGTGCCTGGACACTATTTAACCCCCAGGTGTGTTCATGTATCCACAGACAATTCCTTTGGCTCTTGCCAAACTTCCTGCCCTAATTAGCAATTTTTTTTTAAATAGAGAAATTAATGAACTGATGAATTGCAAACATCACCTTTATTCCCAAGAATGCCTCTGGGCTCCAAATGCAACTTATAAACATTATATATGCTTTGTTCGAAAATGTCAGCCCTTGTCTAGAAAATGAACAAAGGCAAGTAGGATGTTAAGGAGCATTGCAGGCAAGGTGGTAGGGGCTAAAATCAAGTAGTATCATGACTTTATATACCCCACGGCAGCTATTTAGCTTGGAGAGAAAAAAATTATACCCCAAATTAATTTTCAGATCTGCCCAATATGCCATGAAGTTGAAGATCTGAGTACTTATCATGGGACAAACCAGGTCTAGCTAAAGAATTCAGGATAACTGATGTCTGAATGCTTAATCAGTGCCCAATATAGAGAGAACAGACACAGCTGTGCAAAAGTCTGGGCTCCAATGCAAAAAAGATACTTGAAGACACAAACCCTGCACCTATGTGTAACTTAAGTTACTGCATCTTTTTCTGGGATGGGTCAGAAAAAAATTTAAATTATAATAGAAGAAGAGTACAGAGGCTTACTTAGCCTTGATGTTATGTCCTGGCTTTATAAATCATTACTGAGGAAATCATGAATTATCTGAGCATGGTCGTTTTTTAAAACTCTGTAATATTCCTTAAGTTTTGAAGGTTCCTATGAATTACTGTTCTAACAAGAATTAAAAATATATCTTATGATACCTCAAGGACACCATATTTATTTTCATACAGCTTTTATAAATCGCATGATGCTAAGTTCTTTATTAAAAGCACAACTAGGGATGAATAATAGAATTAAGAGAGCAAACCGTAGCAGTACCCGACACTGATCACAACTTCAGTTATGAAGAAAAAACACAGGATCAAGAAATATTTTCAAATGAGAGCACCATTCTTAACTAAGGGTTAGTAGCTATATTCTACATTACAGGTTTCAAACTCAGTGTCCTCTAGGGCTGCAAAAATACCAAAATCTCCAATGAGTGAAAAATGAAGAAAGAGTATGGTGGAAGGAATGCTATCAAACACAAGTTTATTACATTGAAAAAAGTTATGAGAAACAGAACTATATCAAAAACTGAGTTGCCCAACAGCTATTTGACTTTGGCCACTTAGCTTACAGCGTTTTTCATTAACCAGAAAACCAATATTTGGTTTTACAACTGTGTTGTGTTGATAATGTGGTATTCTGTGGCATCTAGATAATATAATCTAGGAAATTCACCCCTCTAACAGTGATCCAAACCTTGCTTTTTTCCTCTTCTCTCCTTGCTGAGCAGAGGTATCTGTTCTTTTTTTTTTTTTTTTTTTTGCTTTTCTTCTCTCTCTCCTTGACTAGTCAATTCCTTCCTATCCTTGCTTAGTAAGGAGAACTTGAACGGCCATGCACTGTCATTCCTGCACCTTGGCTGGCAATCAGCCTTGACCCATCTCTTCTGATGATTACATCTTTCCTGCCCCTGGGGAAGCCCCGTCTCCTGGCTTTCTTTCACTTGCCTGCTGCCTGTGCCTGGAGTTCCGGGTACCATTTCAGAAGTAGCAGGCACTATAAATAATGAGACCCAACTGCCTTGACCAATTGACCAGGTCTCATTGCTGCAAGAAAGACTATTCACACTGGGTTAAGATATATTGTTAGTCTGATGTCGCCATCCCGTTTCACTCCTGGAATTTTCAACCCTTAGAAGGAATGGTTGTGGGTTGCAGAAAATGGAGAATCTGAGACTCCTGTTCTATACCACCATATATAGACCATACCACTATTACATTTGAGAACGTTTTACAAAAAAGGACTTTTGTTATGAAAATGGCCACTGGGACACATAGTTGCTTTTGGAGTCTCCTTTGAACAACAGAGAGCATTGTAGATAAAATCTCAGTTTTGATGAGCTCCCTAATTGAATGCACATTGCTTCAGTGAAAGGAGGAGTGGGGGAGGAGCTCTGTCTGTCTGTCTACCTTATTGCAGCCTGATTTAGCAGAAACAGCTGATTGGTGGTTGGATCGGCCTCCCAGAATACTGCCAATTAGCTGTTCCAGGCTGTGGGGATCACCAGAGTCCATCACCGCCTCCGCGGATCACATTTTTGGCCTTCGCACGCTCTATTTTAGACCCGTTCCAGGCTGCGTGGATTGGCACAGCATATCATCGCCGATCGCCGCCTCCGCGCATTGTGTTTTCGGCCTCCGCACGCCCCATTTTTTGCCTCTGCACATCGCATTTCCGGCCAGTTCCAGGCGGCAGAGATCAAACCGGCCAAAAATGTGACGCACGGAGGCCAAAAATGGGATGTGCAGAGGCCGAAAACACGATGCGCAGAGCCAGTGATCAGCAGCAATGTGCTGTGGCACTCCCTGGAGCCTGGAACGGGTCTAAAACAGGGTGTGTGGAGGCCAAAAACACATGCGCGGAGGGGTGGGGCCAGTGGGTGGGCGGGGCTTTGGCAACATTTGGTGTATAAGACACACCGCAATTTTGACCCACTTTTAGGGGGGGAAGTGCATCTTATACTCCAAAAAGTATGGTATCTATCTATCTATCTATCTATCTATCTATCTATCTATCTATCTATCTATCTATCTATCTATCTATCTATCTCCTGCCTTTATTATTTTTACAAATAACTCAAGGTGGCAAACGTATCCAACACAACTTCCTCCTATTTTCCCCACAACAACCACCCTGTGAGGTGGTTGGGCTGAGAGAGTGACTGGCCCAAAGTCACCCAGCCGACCTTTATGGGTAAGGCAGAACTAGAACTCATCGTCTCCCATTCTCTGGCCTGGTGCCTTAACCACTACTACACCAAACTTAAAAAGATAGTGTTGCCAAGCAAGTTGGGAAATAATGATTCAGTATCTTCCTACTTTGAATAATTTGGGAAGGCAAAAAAAAATATGTGATGGGTTAACACAGATTATACAGAATTATCATTTGTTTACAGATGAAAAAATACTGTTGTCAGCCCTGGAGGCCATCTTTTTCTATGGATCTTCAGGGCTGCATACTTAGTACTGTGGGAAACTGGGAGAGGGAAATTGCATGGAGCGGTGGAGATATTTAACCACAATAACATTCCTTTCTCTGAGAGTCAAGGACATTTGGCCCTGCACCTGGAGTGGCGTGACTGGGAGGCATCTCCAGTTGGGATGGTGCAATGATTGGACCATGTGATGGACATGTAGGTGCAGGGAAAGGGACTTGGACTTTCTTTTGGGTGGGGAAAACCTAGAAGCTTTCAGATTCAGGTATTCTCAGATGTGCCAATATGACATCTCTAATAAAGTGGAACTTTGAGGAATTTCTAGCCCCGGAGTCTTCTTTTGTTGGGGGTGTTACTTGGAACCCTGACAACTGTTTTTGATTAGTGAGCTATTCTTTTGGTCGTTTTATTCTAACTGTATGCATCCTTGCCAAGTAAATCAGACAAGATGAGTTAAATCTGCTTTATTGCAAAGCCACATTGACAGAATCTTTGCAAGTCTGAAAATACAATCCTTCTCCTCCCATCCACTCCCCCATATCTTTTAAAGCATGAGAAACTAGAAAGGATCCCTTATGAGCCACTTGCGCTGCCCATTACCCAGTTGCCAGTTATGCTGTGTCTTATCTGTTTCTTGACTTTGCTCAGTCTCCCAAGGTCTTTCCTGTATCCCATTACACCATCCTACTAATAAATCTTGCAATATGGTCTTTAATCAATGAGTTTTTATCCCCTGTTCATTAAAATTCTTATTTTGCTGTTAAGTTATGCTCATCTTACTCGTATTTGAAAGTTTATTTCAAAATAAAAATCCATATTAAAAAGCAAAAATATAGATTGAAAATGTATTACTTAAACCAGATGATTTAATTGATCAATAGTGATAAATAAGATCCCAATGTTTAATATTTAAGTACACAATACACATTATCTTCACATACAATACGAGACCTCTCCACTTTTCCCTTCCTATTACCGATGCAAAGATGATAGCAGCTTGCCTACAAATAGTTAATGATCACTAGTGTGAAGTGGAAGCCAAGGTAATCCTGGATCACAGTTCTATCATTACAATAAGAAAAATGTGCTATTATCACTTATTTGAAACTTTTGCTCAGATACAGGCACAAAAACATCTTGCCTAGTTTAATGGGATCACAACCAGAAGACTCAGAATTGTGGGAATTGACACCATCTGTTCTTTGATGCATGACAGATGTATATATGCAATAAAGGTTAAATAGTTCAGGTGTTACAGCAGAACAGTACAGCAGCAATAACAAATCAATAGAGGTCTGATTTCAAATATACATTCACATTTTTTTATTACTGTTACTAAATTTCTATGACCATCTGGATACTCCTCCAAAGGGAATTATTGAATGCTACTCAAATATTCCCTAAGCAAAACCAAGATTAGGAAACTTATTGTTCTAAAAGAAATATTAGAGTGGCAAGTCTGTTTCTTTATTTAGGTAGTCCTCGAGTTACGACCACAATTGAGCCGAAAAATTATGTTCCTAAGTGAAACATTTATTAAGTGAGTTTTGCCCCATTTTACAACTTTTCTTGCCACAGTTGTTAAGTGAACAATTGCATTTGGTAAGTTAGCAACATGGTTAAGTCAATCTAGATTCTCCATCGACTTTGCTTGTCAGAAGGTTGCAAAAGCTGATCATATGACCCTGGGGCACTGCAATCGTCATAAATATGAACCAGTTGCCAAGCATCTGAATTATGATCATGTGACCATGGGGATGCTGCAACGGTCATAAGTGTGAAAAATGATCTTAAGATACTTTTTTCAGTGCTGTTGTAACTTTGAATGGTCACTAAATGAACTGTTGTAAATCGAGGACTACCTATACTTACTATGCAATATATAATCATAAAATATTAACAGCAGTATTCCTAACAAGTTGCAATAACATCAAAATGAGATCATGCATGTCATGACATCATTCCAATATGAGATTATATGATGCCATGGCATCTAACTCTAGTGTGTAAGTCATGTCATCTGCATGCTGACTTCATAAAGCATGTCATTACTTGCTGTCCTTTGAGCCTCAAAAGCATGTCCATGACCTCTTAATATTCCCAAGGCAACTGCCCAAATCAACTGCAGTGAAATCATTGGTCAAGATAAAGATATACACCAAAATAAAGTACTATGTATTAGTTTCATATAAAATACCTAGAAACCAAGTTTGCTTGTTTCAAATATTACTTACTATATAAACTCAGATGATATGTGCTTAAACAGAAGTGAAAGTTTCCCAGGTTTACTTCATAGTTGGGTCAGAGTTGGGGACAGAAAAACATGATCAAAGGTTTTTGAAGTTAGCTTGTTCATGCTAAGCGTGAAGTCAGAATACAATTTAAGATTGCAAATCAATTCAGAATGGAGTTTACAATAAGAAAACATTTCATTTTAAAAAAAAACTAAGTATAATTTAACTTCAGGAATAAAAAATATTACTTAAATCAGGAGAATTCTTTTTGAATGGAAACTTCTCAGCTATATAAAAAAAATAAATATGCACAAGAGGCCCACAGTTTACTATGTTTGACAATATATGGAAATTCCATGTAAAATCTAGATGCTCCACTAAGAGAAAGAATATGATTTTCCCCCAGAGGGAAACTTTAACTGTCCATATGACACCATTAAAATGATTAAAATGTCCTCCTCCATTTTGGATGACATTCTTCTCTAATATAAATTATTTGGGTAGAACACATTGACATCATTTTATTTAAAAAATTGGTCAGTAACCCTTTCTTAGGCTAAAATTTCCTAATGTTATTCTTTTACATTTATAAGATAATAAAATATTGCAATTAAAGAGCTACATGTGATATTTTGCAAAGTATCATGAGTTTCCCTTAGTCTTTTCCCCACTGATCCACATATTCTTCCCAAGACCAATCTGGGAGTGGGCAGAAGGATGATGGATGAAGAGGAGAAATTTATCGCATTGGTAAATATTATTCCATCAGCAAGACTGCCAAAAAATTAACCTTAACTGTTTCTCTGAAATGTTTTCCGAGATTATCATTTGCCCAAATTTATAAAACTGCAGTCATAGCCATTCATTTAAGGAAAAGAAAAGAGTCCCTGAGGATTTTACTCCGCTAGTCGTAGCCAACCATAGGGGATGATTCTCATCTGTGTTTCCCTTCTTTTGGTCTTAAAGGGCAAACTAAAATATAATAACCTTTTAAAAAATTGCTTGCAAAATGGTAGCTAACAATTATGCTAAAAAAGCTGGTGTGATGAAATGATTAAGGCCCTCGACTGGAAACAGAAAGATCCAGGTCTTTCTAGATCTAATCTACTCTCAGCCACAGAAGCTAACTGGATAACTGTGGGCTAGTTACTCTCAGTCCAAGTTCGTATTGTGGTGAAAATTAAGAAAAGAATGTGGGATGAGAGAGAGAGAGAGAGAGAGAGAGAGAGAGAGAGAGAGAGAGAGAGAGAGGGAGGGAGGAGTCTAGGAATAGTATTTCAAATCTAACAGTATTTTAGTATCCATAAAAATACTAAATGGTAGTCAGTACAGGAAATATTCAATATGTTGCCTTTAAGTGTGCCACGTGGATCTTATAACCCACTGAAACGAAAACTAGTTTTGCAGAACTCTATTATTAACCACATCTGAACATAAAGCAAGTACAATACAGGCAGGTCCTGCATTTGTTAATCACTGTGGAATTAATTAATTTTTATATTATTTTTTACATATTCAGAACCTCCAAAATAGCAAGTTCTGTGATATTCAACTGGGTATTTTCTTCAATCTTATGATAGAAGTTTTAACTATGGCTGTCAAGATTTGCAAATACATTTTTTTTTTAATTAACAGGAAAAGGTTATTAGAAAGGGTTGATTTTAGAAAGTTATAAATAGACTAAAGGTCCAGATCAGTGGTGAAATGTAAAATTTGTTGATACCGGTTCTGTGGGTGTGGCTTGGTGGGAGGGGGGTCATGTGACTGGATGGGCATGGCTAATTTTTTTTTTTTTTACTTTTTAAAAGCATTTTTTACTACCGGTTCGGGTAAATGGGTAGTAAAAAAATGCTTTAAAAAAGTAAAAAAAAAAAGGTCACAGCTGTGCCACACGATCATCAGAACCTTTTTAAAGCATTTTTTTACTACTGGTTTGCCCGAACCGGTAGTTTTTATCACTACCGGTTTGCCTGAACCGGAGTGAACCAGATCCATCACCCCTAATCCAGATGGATCTAATAACATTTTAAAAGTACATATAAGAATCCTTCCCATGAGAAACTATTCAAGGATTTGCTCTCGGAAGAAAAACAACCTGATAAGATGAGATTTTAAAGGTTGAACACTAAAGGACATAAGAAGGAAATAAAGATGACAATTAAAAGAGGAGCATACTTATACTGGATTTGACAAAGCAAAATGGAGTAAAACATTTCAGCAATATTGAGAAATATTTGTGAACAATGGACTTAAAAGTTAATTTTAAGGATCTCAGCCATGATTGATAAACAAAATGATGTTTCAGAAGAGAATCAAATCTTACTGGATAAGACTGAAACTGATTTAAATGTGGATTTTCAAATGACAAGCTTCAAACAGGATAAGGAAAAAGATGAAATACCAGTTAATGTTTTTAATAACTAAAAAGGCTAATACAAATAATATATCAGAAGAGTGATTTGGATAACTTTTATGTTAGGTTTACAAAAGTGATTGGTTAATGCAATTTTGTGAGAAGAGACAAAGAGAAAATGAAAAGAAACTGTTTGGACATATTTGAAAGGGCAAAAGGTCAGGATTGTTAGGAGAAAGCAGAAGGAATATAAAGTTGGTTTATTTGACCAAGGTTAAAAAGATAGGTTATCATCACTAGTGATCTGTAACATCTTTTTCCTAACTAGGACTAGATGATGATATTTTAAGGTTTTATTTATAGATAAAAGAGTCATAGTGAACAGATTTCATTTGTTGCATTTTAAGTTTATTGGATTAAAGTTAAAACAGTTATATTATTCTGATAGCTTTGGATTTGAAAGATGAAGTTTGAGGATTTAAGACGGAAAATGAGATATACATGTAAAAGGAAGGAATTTCAAGTAGATTTATTAGATCAAGTTTATAATATGTTATATGATACATTGTTATTTCTGGTAACTCTTAAAGGACATTGATTAGAGTGGATGATAGGCTTTAAAGATTTGTCTGTAGAGAGTGAGGCAATATGGGATGGAGAAATTGTTTGAGGAGATTGATTGCTTTCCCTCTTAATTATTTATTGTGTGTTTTAGATAAACCTGGCAAACAATTTTTTCATAAGCCAAATCCGGAAATATGAAGTGATCTGTGAATATTTTGTCATCTTAAATTCACCTGACAATCTTTCAATACAGTAATCTTTAAGTCTATTGAAACATTGCTTTTTAAAAAGAGATACTTTTGGCTTAACGGAAGTCTCAAGGGAAGTTTAATGATACATTAAAAAATCTGTGAATAGTAACTGTTGGTTTAATGGTTTAAAACAGAGATACATAAAAGGAATTTTTGTGTATAGAACAACTGATTACACTATAAAGTGATACAGAACAGAAAAAGAAAAATGAAAATTAACCAGTTTAGGTAATTTCCACCACAGACTACCTTTTATAGAGACATAAGAATATAAAATTTCAAACCTACCTTTTCACTATTTCTCTTATTTATTTGTGATACTAAAAATAGTGCTGTATATTTTCAGGATAAATCTTCCTTTTACAGAAATAAGCATGTCTAGTTTTTCATGCTTTTTTCAATCTAATTTTTCTTCCCAGTTTGGCAAAAAGGATTACCCTTACCGCTGTATAAAAACCTAACAACTAAACGGTAAAAAGAAGTGCTCTGGCCGTATTGCTCTGGTAGGTAATTAGTGCTAAATAGGTGTGAACCATGTCCTTACAGATGGTCCTTGACTTACAACTACAACTGAGATTGCCACTGTCAATCGGTGCAGTCGTAAAGTGAGAGAACACATGACTACATCGATTTACAAAAGCAATCCCTGCTGTGGGTCATTAATTGAGAATCATAAGTCATTACACAAGTGCCCACTCCAATCCAAGCCATTCTGAGCTTTGTCCCCTCCAGTTTTGAGCCTCACTAAAGTAAGGGACTGCCTCCGACTCCATTCACCCACTTACCTCTCCCCATCTCTGCCTTTTGGCCATCTCCATCCTGCCTGCAGGACAATCAAGCAGTCCCAGAATTGTGTGGCTCTGGGACTGCTTGCCATGTGCCAGGAAGCCTCAGTTGCCCTAGCCCACCCCAGAAAGTGCAAGCAACACAGCTGCCTTCTTCTCAGTTCCTTGCAACGATCTTTCATCTCTTCTGTGAAGCCATGATGCTACCTGGAGCTCCAGTTTCTCTGGCTAACACTCCCTACACGAGTGCCCAGACTGCCCCAGCAGTAGGACACTCATAAACCCCATCAAGCATTCATTCACCCAGCTGCCTTCTTCCCCAGGTTCCCCCATATCAACCTTTCACCGTTTGCTGAAGCAGAAGCAACGTGCCACCTTTGTTGTCTTCAGAACGCTAAGCTGTCTTTATAAAGCTGTGCTCCCTTCTGCAAGCCGCATTGTCTTTCCAAAGACTTTCCGGAGACAACACATATTTACAAAGACAGTGCTGTCTTCATACCGCCTTTGGAAAGACAGCGCAGCCTCACGAAAACAATGCAGCTTTACAAAGACTGTGCAGACTTCAGAGAGCCTTTGAAAAGATAGCGCAGCTTTATGAAGCCAACATGGCTTTACAAAGGCTCGGAGAGTCATGTGTAGGGAACATTTGCCAGAAAATCTAGCTTCAAAAAAAAGACAGCAAAGGTAGCAAGGCCAAAGCGGATGGGAGCAAAAGGTGAAAGGTCAGTGCAGGGATCTGGGAGAAAAGGCAGCTGGGTGAATGAATGCACGTTCGCACTTGCTAGGATAGCTGAGGCTTCCTAGGGCATGGCAACCAATCTCAAACTTGCTTGCACCCAGAGTCACTGGTTTGAGATGGGCAGCTATATAAACAAACAAACAAAGAATTACCTGCACGTGCACAAAAAATCAGGAAAGATCCTTGAGATGGCCTAGTGAACTTTGCAAATGATGTAGCTGCCTCAAGCAGCAGGTTCACACAGGTCTTTGCTCTTTTTATTAGGCTAACATTCTAAAAACCTGATGTACGATACTGTACATTATTTCTCATAGCCACTATTTTATTAATGGGAAAACCTTTCAAGCAGGCATTGTAAGAATGCCTGAAATACAATCATAAAATTCTATAGGTGCCCATTTTCTAAATCTGAAAATGCAGATCCTGAACTGAATTACTTTCAAGACATTTTAAAAAGACTAAACAAGCTCTTTAGACTGTAGCTAGACACAAAGAATCATAACTCAAAAAGAAACACCATATTACTTACAATCAATTGCTTTAAGCCCTGAAAAGACTGCTCCACAGAGTTGGTATTGAGAACTTGTCTTTTCACTGCCGCTTGTTCACCAAGAAAGCGGAGCATTAAATCTTTAACTGCATCACCCTAATGGGAAAAAAGGACATAATATCTAGCAAATATTTTATTTTTATGTACGGTATGTATATATGTATGTATGTATGTAATGCTTGGTCATACAATCCATTTATGTGAAAGGAAACTTTTGTAGATCATTACAGTGAAAATTGAAAAACATTCTTTTAAGGAGGATACTTATCACCTTCATGTTCTCCAACACAGCTTATTACCTCACACTGGGTTTAGATTCTTTATACTAAGTCCTTTAAATTTCTTCAATTAATATTCTCTGGACTAGGTTTAGCTGATTTCACTAAAAGATACTGAGAAGACACAGTAGAAGTCTAGAATATTACAAGTCTGCTCAAACACTACTTTGTAGTTAATAATAGTTACAGGGACCAAGGTGGCCAAAATAACAGTAGCCAATCTACCTTTTGGAGAGTGATGAGGTTCTTCATTCTATAAGGAAATAATGGCATGGGTCCTGACTAAAGACCTCATCTGTCTTTCTAGTTTGATCTCAGCAGGTTCTTACTTGCCTTTTCTTATGGCCAAAATAAAAAGACTAATTACATAGTTCTGCTCCTGAGTATGTGGTCTCTCTTCTCCACAGGATGCCGATCTATATCAGAACATACTGTGAGGGGAAGGAACATTAATCATTTGGCCCTGGTGGGTTTTCAATGCAGATTTGGCCTCTGTCGTTTTCACTGCAAAAGAAAAAAAAAAGGTTCCTCAAAATAAAAAGGAACATTTTAGGCATTGACCGTGCAATCTAAACTGGGACCACAGCAAGGGGGATAGGATTAAATCCATCCTAGGAACCTAATCTTTATTAGATCCTTCACATCTGTGGCCATCTATGAAGGAGAACTGTACAGACAATAGGTCATTTCTAGGAAGTCTGGAAATAAAATTTATTTCACTCAGGTGGTACACAGAAACTTTCTCAGAGCCCTTCCTGGTGAGCTAGGCCAGGGGTGGGCAATTGTGGCTCTTTTACAACCTGTGGACTTCAACTCCCAGAATTTCTGAGCCAGCTTGGCTGTCTCAGGAATTCTGGGAGTTGAAGTTCACAGAAGTTCACAAGCTGGCTCAGAAATTCTGGGAGTTGAAGTCCACAGGTTGTAAAAGAGCCACAATTGCCCATCCCTGAGCTAGACTAAGGATGCTTAAATTGATTTTTCTGGCCATTCAGTATTGTTATCCGCCCACTTGTGTTACAGTATGATAATACCCCCCACCCCAGAGTTTGAGGGCCAATGACTTACTCCTCCCAATAGGCTGCCAAGTAACTGATGGCAGATGCGGTAATGGCTGGATAGGGTTGTGTGTTGTTAGGTGAGTAGAGGTTTGCTGATGTGCATGTACAGTACGTTGAGGGGGAATGGACACTTTGTTGACAGGCAAGAAGCAGGAGGGATGTGGGAGACAGAAGCATAGAAACCATGATCGGCATGAGGTGATATGGTGGATTCAGAAGGATGGGATGCACTCAGAGATATCAGATTGGCTGACTGAAAGATTCTGATCCAATCCCTGGAGGTTGTGCAGGTCTGGATGAGGAGGAACATGCTCTGCCTCAATCCTGAGAAGACAAAAGTAGCTTCATTTTTGGCCTCCTAATTCCAGAGACATTCTATGTTTACTTTTTAATGGGATTGCACTTCCAAATGAGACTAGCATGAAATTTAGGGTTCCTCTTGGACTTTTTGAGCTCATGCTCAAAAAGGAAGTGGCAGTTACATCCAAAAGGATCTTTGTACAATTACATCCGGTAGTTCAATGAGCTTGTCTCTGGATCAGAGTTTCAGATATTCACTCATGCCTTGATCAACTCATGACTGACTGTCAGCCCTCCCAGATAAACCAGGCAGGAAACATAACTAGATGAACCAATTCTACTTTGTTGTAAGGCAACATTAACAGAATCTTGCAAGTCTGAAAGCACAAACTTCCTACCGACCACTTTTAACTGTCTGATGCATTAATGTGGGTCCATTCTAAGTTTCTTTCTCTGACTGTTAAGCCATTGGAGACTACAACCTCTCTTCTATGATCGTTCCCCAACACCATCCAAAATCTTTTAATTTTGCTTTGTTATAAGCTGTCCAGAGTAGTCATGCAATCAGGTGGACTCAAAATTTGAATATTAATTTTCATTGTGAGCTGTGTTACTAGCAGGCAGCTGATCTATTTTATGAAGAATATTGTGAATTCAAACCTTATACTGCCAATTTAAACATTTACAATTACAAGCATTGTTTGTTTATAATTATAACATGACATTGTTTCTCTTAGTCCTAAGCCTATTTAAACTATTTTTCTGAAATTGGCACATGTCATGATTACTATCACAATAAATTTCATAATACTATGTCCCAAAGCAAAATAATGACTCCCTCAAAAAAGGAAACATATTTTAAGTAAAGATAGCTCAAATGTCTCACATTGGTTTCTACAAACCTTAGGAAGCTTCATCCCTTCAGTGTTTCTCAGGTTTAGTGTTTTTGCAAATTTCATCCCACTTTGGTGAAAAACAAAAACACCGTACAACTGTTTGAATTTTTACTTGCTATATTGTTTGACAATCTTGCTCCTTTATTGATCCATACATAACTACTTGCCAAGCAGCCCAGACTGGAGCTCCATATTGGATGGGCTCTACAGACTCATAATTGTTATCCATCTTTAACATTATTTTTAATGGAGAGGTGGAACATAAGCAACATGTAAAAGTAGATACCAAATGCTCTGTGTTGGAATTTATTAGATAAGATTTCAAGTGATTAAAAACAACAGAGGATTCTCACCTGAATATTGTCAAAATGTAATCCCGGCATGGTCACATTCTCCTTGTCTATGAAAATATTATTATATGGCTGGGTGGCTACTGAAATCAACACACTCCTAGTTGCATCACTAGGAAGCCATGCATCGTTTCTTCTGTCCATCTCACTCATGTTCAGCACAGAGGCAAAAGGATCATCACCACCTTGAAAAACAGCTTGAATTTGGGAAAATGGCTTTGGAGACTGAGATATTTCTGGAGAAGATGCAGATTTCCCAGGTTCTGATCTTCCATTTTTAAGAGCATATTTATGTTTAGCAGAGTCATGAAATTCCCCAACTGTTATAAGAGAAGACATTTGTTCGGGTACAGATGTGCTTGCATTGGGGTTACTGACCGAAATAAAAGATGATGTAGTAAAGGAATCAAAAAAATCAGAAGCTAATGTGTTATTACTAATGGCTTCCCCAAAAAATTTGCTTAGGCTTGGGCTAGGCTGAACCACCTGTGGATGAATTTTCAATGGAGTCTCACTTACAGTACCAAGGCTGGGTGATTTCACCATTTGAGGCTCAAAGCCATCATGTAGAAACTGTTGCTGACCAGTTGTTTGATTTCCCTGGCTAAAGATGGTACAGATAGGAATAGGTTCTGAGTCAACTGGTGATTTAATGACAACTGGAGTAGAAACAATTTCCTCTGGTTTGCTTTCATCAACAATGTTTGATGGAGACTTTAAAAGTTTGTCACATTCTGCTTCCAGTTCATTTTTTGCTGACGTCTGAATAAGATTTTCATTTAAAGAGGACTGATAGTCAATTTTCGAATCAGAAATACTTTTGGCAGTAGCTTCAAGTTTTGTGTCCTTCTCATTTCTAATGACTTCGTGTCTCTCTAAAAGCTCCTCTTCTTCTATTGCTTCGGTATCGTTTGCTTCAATTTGTTTGACTATTTCCTGCAGGCAGCCAAGCTCACCAGTATCATCTTCACTATTATTTGGAGAATCAGATATCACAACGCTCTCCATCATGTGCTCACTAAGTTTGTCTATGAAGTTATTGGAGTCTTCTGCAATGTTTTCATTTTCTTCAGATGCAGATTCATCTCCTCCCAGATCAATAGTTTCTTCGTGGAACAGAAGTTCCTCAGAAGCCTGCTGTTGGATATCACAAATGTCAGCCATTGCATTTGAACTTCTTACTCCAGGGTCTTCAATATTTCTTTCTTGTTTTTCCATAGTTCTTCTACATAAAAAAGAAATTGCTACTGATCAGTACCTCATATAGGACGATTTATACATAAAGCAACAATATACACAGCCACTGCAATAATTAGAACACTGTTCAAATTATGAAACATTAATATCTTCCTAACCCCCCTCCCATTTTCTTTTTTCTTAGCATGAAATTAATGGTTGAAATACTGGGTATCTTAACAATGAGCTCTTGACTGGGCCAAAATATAGGATAGATCCAGCTAGGGCCTTTGGTCTCCTTGGCTATTCATTTTTCCACTTGGGAAAGTATTGTGCTGCAAGGCCTTATCTTTTGCCTTTGCCTTATCTTTCCTTGTCTATATACTGTATTCTACTTGGTTGGCTTGCAATGTCACAAATTCAGACTTGGACAACACAATCTCTACCTTCAATGCATAGACTGACTATCTTTCCTGCAAGAAGAGCTGATTGAAATGTTTTCTAGTGGAATTCCCATCTATCTCTGTATACAGTCCCTAGGCTTTGACCAAGTAAAGTAGTAATCAATAGAATGAAGGACATGGAGTTCCAAGAAATAAATAGGGACAGTAGTAAGTAGGGACAGAATCAAACAGGGTGTGTGGGAATCAGCAAGATATCTAAATGATCTGATCTTCCTAAAACAAAGAATAGCTTTCTTCAGAGCCAGATTTAACATTCTCCCCTCAAACCTCCAAAACCTCCGCTTATACCTCCAGGGCAGGTATAAGAGAACACCAATAGCAGAACGGGTATGTATATGTGGTAAAGGAGAAATCGAAGATATCTCACGTGTTTTATATATAATCATTTACAATGATTTTTTTTAAATGTATTGTGAGCCGCCCTGAGTGTTTGGAGAGGGGCGGCATATAAATTGAATTAATTAAATTAAATTAAATTAAATTAAATTAAATTAAATTAAATTAAATTATTGTACTGTGAGTTATACAGAGTTTATAGGTCAGTGTACATTGTCCCCTTATTAGAGAGATTGCCAGGGAGGGCAGACAATTTCTATGTAGGCTTTCTCCTCTAGGACTCAAACCTGGCTGTCACGCATGCAGTGGCAAAATTCTGTGTTGCTGCAAAATCCACAAGACAAAAATTGGTTACAGAATTATAGCTGTCAACTTGTGCCAATTTTTTGGATATCTCTAACAATTTTTGGAAAATGATATTTACTCACATATGTATCGGCTCTCCATTCACATAAACTAGGGAGTGACCCTAACTGTTTTAGAACATGTATTTTCTTAACAGGGAAGTTATTATCCACTATTAATGTCAGTACTATTTTTTAATATATTGTAAACAGTGATGTCTATTACTGGTCTATGACTGTAATAAAGGTATATTCTATTCATTCTTCTATTCTGTTCATTCTCTGTATTCAGAAAAAGGGGAAGGGAGATTGTCAGGGGCCAAATTCAGATGTAGACGGACAAAATAGCATTACAACTCTGAGTGAGGAGGAATAGAAGAAGAAATGAAAACTTAAAGTAGACAAGAAGGGAAATCCTGCATGAGAAGACTTGGATAGCAAACACTAAATTGAATGGAGTTAAGAAGGCAAATCTTAATAGACTAAACCTCCTGTCACTTAAGCAGCACATTAAGACTTCAATTATTTATTTATTTGTTTCCCTCTTCCCAACTCTTTTGCAGATTCAGTAGGTGAAACAACAATCAGATAAGAACCAGAAAGAACAAAAAGACATTTAACTTGAAATATAAATATAATAAATTCAGACACAATAAAAAAAGTCAATGACAATTCTGATTAACAGCTGAATTTAAGATGGACCAGAGCTGAATTTAAGATGGACCAGCTGAATTTAAGGGGGAGGGGGGAGAGAGAGGGGGGGGGGAACCAAACCTAATTTATAACAACCTCATTCACTATTTTTTGAAGTTTTAATATGCCATAGTTGTCAGCAAAGATGTCCATGAATATGACCTTTGTCATCCATCATGGCTTTGACAAACTAAGGTGTTCATATTATGTTTTTTAAAAACACAAGGACTAAACTGTGTTAGCAGCTTTATAGAAGTCCTATCAGTACCACATGTAAAATACCCTACTAATTATGAGAAAAGTGACTGGCACTTTTGGAACATTTTCACAGTGCATCATAAACAAAATGGTCATCACCAGATGGTCCATGTTGACTTTTCATTGTCCATTCCATCATGGATAGAAAGTCAATTGAGGCCATCATATAAAACTTTATTAAAATAGAAAAGGTCAACATTTCTGAACCATGTCAAAATCCTTAATTTTACCTGTGTCACATTCAGTATTCTCTGTTATTTGGCATATTGGTCCAGGTTATCTGAGGAACTGTTTCACCCCAATGGGATTGACCTATTCTACCCATCACAGCAGAAGGGTCATACTATGGACCTCACTGATCAAGGAATTCTCTCTGGCAGGATCCAAATGAAGAGCATTTTCTGTTATGCCTCTCACACTCTGAAACATTGTGGTCCCCAAGATCAGATCCACACCCTTCCTTTTGGCTTTCCAAAAGAGCTTGAAAACCTGGCTTTTGCCAATTGGCTTGGGGCCCTAATGGGGGGGGGGTGTCGTACTAGAGGTGGTTAATAGATTGAGATAAGATTCCACTTCTACCCCATGTGCATCTTGCTCCTTTCCTTGCCTTCTTTGTTCATTTTAAGTAAAATTTAACATTAATATTTATTGTCTATAGAGATTCTCAATCATCCAGGTCATAGTTGTCCCAAAGGTGCTTTTTCAAGAGGCAACTGGACTTTCTTGTTTTTCTTTGAAGACGTTTCACTTCTCATCCAATAAGCTTCTTGGATGAGAAGCTAAACATCTTCAAAGAAAAACAAGTCCAGTTGCCTCTTGAAAAAGCACCTTTGGGACGATTAATATTTTTTATTTTAATATTTAATATTTTATTTTGTTTTACTTGTAAACAATCTAAAGTCTGTTCATGAGATAGGTGGCATATATATTTAATAAAAAAATAAAATTTCGACAAGTTTGCCACAAACACAACTGAAACTTAGTGCTACCTCAAGCATATTTGTTTTTCAATGCAAATTAGGAATTCTATGGTAGTTCAGAGACTACCTTGCAAGCCAACATCCCACTAACTATGATATACATGCAGTGTACTGACTCACACTCAGGATATACGTAGGCAGCTATCGAAATGCATGCAGGAACAATTAATACATTTTTAACAAGATAAGTCTTTATGATGAAATCAGAAACAGAGTGCTTCTGCAGAAAACAAAATTAGGAACCCCCATTATATCTGACATTTTCATTTTTTAAAGAATGGATGTACAAATTAAACATACCTTTTATGTTTGCTCTGGCAAAGTATGTCTCTTCAGGCATATCACTTTAACTCTGTCTCAGGAACCCATCTGTAAAATAGAGCATTTATTATTTTTCTAAGGCTACCCTGTTTCCCCCAAAATAAGACATCCCCTGATAATAAGACCAATCAGGCTTTTGAGCACATGGCAATAAGGCCAAGTGCTTATTTCAGGGTTCAAAAAAATATAAGACAGGGTCTTATTTTCGGGTACTTCTGTAATTATCAAGAGGCAAAGACGTCAAATGAATCATGAAGATTTATCTATGAATCATGAAGATATTGTCTATGATTGACACACAGTTTTATAGATAACAAGTACACAATTAACATTAAGACACATTCATTTTGAAGCAACCCTTCTTATCCCAGGAATTGCAGTACTCCTACCCACTTTTGAACCCATTTCCTTAGAGACGAGGGGATAATTCTGTTTCTCAGCTGCAGATACTTGCATTTTTCATGCCTGATTTCCTACCCTGTTAACTTCAAAAAAACACCACCATCAACCAAATAACTGAACAATGCTGCATTTAGCAGGAAAAAGGATAGGTGCTTTTTTTTTTTTTTTTTTTTTACAATGTCTGGGTTTAACGTATCGGTTTGTTCTGTGTTTGCATTAAGCAGCTCCATTCAAACCTAACAGTGACCCAGGTTCCACTTAAAAAGTGGAGTGGGATAATATAACCCATCTCACCCGCTGTTGGTGAAGATCCTTATTATATAAGCCACCTTAAATGACCAAAAGGATAAGGGGGGAAAAAAGCAATCGAGGAGGATATTCCCTCACCTACCCCGCGCTTTACTTCCAATGACAGCGGCAACGACGTCCCATCTAAACTACGGCAGAAAAACCGAACATGTAAGGAAAAAACCTCTTCACCGAGTACGCCTGCGCAAGCAACTTCCCTATCGACCCAGTTTCGTCTCCTTTACGTAATGGGACGTCTTCGGCGCGCCACTCCTTTCCCCGGAAGTGAATGAAGTACGGGGGCCGAAGTGGGCCCAAAGCGTTTTGTTGTAGATTCGCTTTCTTTCCCATTCGAAAGAGGCGGCAGGGTTTCCCATCGCGATAGTGTTTGTGCCGGGGCTGTGGGTGGTGGAGGAAGGTGGCGGTAGCTGACGCTGCTGCAGCCATGGAAGATGATGCTCCCGTGATTTATGGGCTGGAATTTCAGGTAAATCAGAAAATGGTGGATTCGGATTTTTTAATGGAAAAGGGAGTTGTTCATCACAACAGAATTTATTTATTTTTTTCTAAATTTTTGTCGGGTTCCCCCCTCCCACTACAGTTGTTTAGGAATTGGACTGGGAATAGGCATGCACTTTCAATTTTGGATACCTATAGGATGGCTTCGGTGCAAGCCTCTTTCAACGCAACCAATTTTACAGAGTTGCTGTTCTGGGAGAAATTAGTGCAAGGAATGCTTTGCAAATTGCCTAAAGGAAAAGTGGCTGGTAGATATGACCAATACATAAATAAATCAATTTACAAAAGGCAAGTAACTATCAGCTGTAAATGTAATGAAATCTATGGATTCGTTAATGTGCTAAAGCTGTGAAACACATTTCATTAAAGTATATAAGTCCAATATCTCTTTTTATGTAAAGGTATTCCAAATGAAAAGACCTGTATTATAAATCAAAAGTGCCCTGTGTGCCCTGTTACTTTTAAGCGAGTCTTGTTATCCATGAATAACATAAATAACTTTTCATGAAGTTGGGTTATACTATATTTCTGTAGACTTTTCTGCAGCTCCTTCTCTAATATGGCCTGTGAAAGAAATAGTGGGATATTTTTAGCATTTTGCACTTTTGGAATAATTAGTGTGTATTATTGAGTCAGCATTTATGATTTACAGTTTGGGATAGTCTGAAAAGGTTAGCTGAAATCTTTCTGAGAATAATATAAAGCCACCAAAAATAACTTTGAAAATTATCTAGAGAAGATGCCTGCGAAAACAAGATCATTTTTAGCTGCATAAAAGTGCACAATGAAATAAGCCTACTGATAACAAATTGTCACCAAAAACAATTAATCCTATAGTTTATGTTTAAATATACATGAAAGAATGCAGTTTTGCCATTTAATTATTTGCATGCCAAAGGATTCACATTCTTTAAAAAATCAACTCTTATATTTATTCAACATTGCATAGTATTCCTTAATTCCAAGAAGAATGATATTTAATGCTTCTGTTAATAGAATCCTTTGAGTACCGTAACATCTTGATTTAGTGGGCTGCCATTTAGAGAACCCTAACTCACAATTCAACCCTGATCTACAAATATTTTCTTCCACCAGTGGACCTTGTACATAACGGATAAAATTTCCATTAAGATAACCCACCAAAATCCCAAAATGCAAGACTGTTTCATCTGAAATCGTGCAGACTAGGCTCTTAACTGTGCCTCAATGGACTTAAACTGATATCACTCTGGTTTAGAGTCAGTTCTAAAATATTGTACAAAAGTGTCTGTCAGCAAACTGTTCATTTGCGAGATCTGCACCAGAACTTCACCTTTTGTTGCTGGCTTTCATTTCAGCTTCTTAAAATAAAGTGAAAATAAATAGAGTTATTTTTGGGATCCTTGATAAGGACAGACAATTAGATCTTCAGAATAAGGAACTGTGTTGCTTTATGCACCTGATTTCCTTTTATAGAAAAAAATGGCTGTCTTGGTACTTGAATTTTTTTCACACTTTATTACCATGATAAATAAATATTTGTATAATATAGATTGCCTTGAATTGTGGCTAGCATTATTTTGGAGGGACCCTTGGTTCCACTGAGATTAACCTGTTACAGAATTCAGTATATTTCTGTCCTGGTTAAAGTACAGTTTGGATATAGGCAGCCGCAGTCCTCAACTTACAACAGCAGTTGGGAATTTCTGTTATTAAGTGATGTGGTTGTAAAATGAGGCTGTGGGAGATGTGCCAGTTGGGAAGGAATTCCAAAGACTGGTCATCACCACCATTCAGTGCCATTGTAACTTCAAATGGTTGCTGGACAAATGGCTGAGGACAGTCTGTGTAATGTAGGCCTGTAATCCTAAAGTATCAAATCCTGTAACTCAAAGTTACCTACTAGGGCTGAGTGATTCTTGGAGCCCGCTACAGGTAGTCCTCAATTTACAACAGTTTGTTTAGTGACTGTTTAAAATTACAATGGCATTGAAAAAAGTGACTTACAACCGTATTTCTGAGTTATTATCTTTGCAGCATCCCCACCATTATGTGATCAAAATTCACTTGTTTAGCAACTGGCTCATTTTATGACCATTGCAGTGTCCCAAGGTCACGTGATCCTTTTTCACAACCTTCTGACAAGCAAAGTCAATGGAGTGTCCAAATTCACTAACAACTAGGTTAGTAACTTATCAACTGCAGTGATTTGCTTAACAACTGTGACAGGAAAGGTCATAAAATGGGGCAAAAGTCACTTAACAAATTTCTCAACATAAATTTTGGGCTCAATTGTGGCCATAAGTCGAGGACTACCTCTATTGTATTTGGATCTTTCAGGCAGTTATCTCTCTTGAAGATTTGGCCCCAGCCAGTTCTGCGGTCTTTTCCTGGCCTTCTGAGTGTGCATATGCCTACCCAGAAGATGTTTATGCCAAGATTGCCTTAAAGCACAGCAGTCCTGAGCATCTTCCTAAAGGAACTCATAATTGCTTCCACTTTGCTAATTTGTAAGCATATGGCTATAAAAATGCCTCTAGTTTTATCTGTCTTTGTAAGAACTTCGGTGGCTACATTCCAAAGCTGCCTTCTGTGAAAGAAGTCCCACTGAAATAAACTGATACATCTTTTGAGTAAATACAATTAAAGTTGGGTTTTTATTTAGAAATCAGTAATGTCTGTATCTTTGGTTTAAAGAAATAGGCTGACTTATAAGTTATAAGGAAACAAAAATGATTTCTTTACCTAAGTTTTAAATCTCTTCACACTGAATAGCTGTATTAATCACTCTGTTCTCAATTATAGTCTTCCCTAACATTTAAATTAGCAACCACAACTATTCAGGAACTGGTTTAGGTGTCTTACTATAACTCTTATATCTATCCTATTTGTTTTAAACAAAATACTTGACCTGTAGCACTGTGCTAGTGATTCAAAGGTGCATTTATATTGTACTTCATGGTGAATGGTTTATAAACACTGCAAGTAAAGCAATTGAACAGTCTTGGAAATGGTGGATGGATTTTATTTTTCCAGGCATACATTTTATTAGCTATATAAATTTCAACGGGAATAAGATTAATTTGGATTGAATCCAATTCTGTATGTTCTTCAGTAAAACTTAAGTTTGTTTTTTTTTTTTAAAAAAAAAAATACATCTGATTGTTTTTCTTGGTCAAAAAGTAACATTAACATTGCACTAACATTAAATCTTCTCTTTAAATTGCCCTTTCTGCAAAATATTTAAGTTTGAACATCTGTGTAGTTACTCTCACTTTCATGCACATTTCCCATAAATGAAAGAAGAGTACATTCTGAAAATGCCTTTTATACTTTTTAGCCATAAATCAGCTTTTCGTGCCAAAAGATAGAAAATAAACTCATTTAGAATTGTATTTCAAAAATACAGATGTATGAAATATATTTTAAAGAGTGTCATAATGAATGATGTCATTTACTTTTCAAGACACTGAAATGTGCTGGATATGACTCCCATTTGTATTTTCCACAATTTTTTAGGCACGAGCACTGACCCCGCAAACTGCAGAAACAGATGCAATACGATTTCTTGTTGGAACTCAATCTCTTAAATATGATAACCAGGTAAACTTGCGTAAATCTTGCATGAATGTAAAAACAGAATTGCTTTTAAAGCCTTTAATTGAACAATAATTTTTTCTTCCCAAATTTTAAAGAGAACTTTTGTTTATAAAATTAGGTGTTGTGTGTTTTGGGAGACCAAAAAAACCCTGTTTGTGGTAATAGTTAATACTTGGCTTAGAATGAGATTTGCAACTAAGACTTGTCTACATAATTAACATGTAACTGGAAACTCAGAGAGAGAGACATTCAAGGACATGATTGGAACTTTAGTGGATAGTCAGAAATGTAGTGTTAGAAATACCTTGGAGGAACAATCATATTAATTTGAATGAGTGGATTCCTTTAGAAAGTAGCATCTTTTGCCAGAACCTGTAAGAGTCAGCTAATTTTATCAGCAGAGATATTCAGACTCATATAATGTCTGAAACGTTTTTTCCGAACTGTTTTCAAAGGGTATCTGGTCTTCATAGCATTATTTTCAAGGGGCGTACAATATGTCTCATGTTAAACTGCTGTGTTTCCCCGAAAATCTTACATTTTTTTGAACCCTGAAATAAGCACTTGGCCTTATGTTCGGGGAGGTCTTATTATTTTGGGGCATGTGGAGCAAGAAGGGGCTCCTCTTGCTATCTTACCTGATTTCCAGCTCTGTCTCCCTAACCCTAACCAGAGGAAATGGTGGGGACTGGCTGCGCATGGGTTTAAATATTTTCGGGGAGGGCTTATTTTCAGGGGGCGACTTATTTTAGCGCATGCGCTCAAAAGCCCGATTGGGCTTATTATCAGGGGATGTCTTATTTTCAGGGAAACAGGGTCGAGGCAAAAGCAAAATAGTTCATGGCTAGAGTTGTTTAGGAATTATTATAAAATTCAAGACAGGCAAAGTTTGAGTATTTATCCAAGTAATTTCATAGGCTTAGAAAAGGTGAGCAGGCTCCTTCCTCCAGTAGGACAGATATTTATTGTTGCAAAGTCTTGATACCCATCCTCAAAGCAGAGTATTACATACTAACAGGGAGATGAAATAGATACTATATTACAGTGATGGCTAACCTTTTCCGGACTGAGTGCCCAAAGCGTGAATGCATGCCTGAGCAAATGTGCATGTGTGCACCCGAACCCCCAAAATGCAATGTGTGCATGGCCCTGTGCATGCGCCCCATACCGCATGTGCATGTGTACACTCCCCCGCATGTGCCCTGCCCCCTGTACCTATGCATGCGGCCCCCCGGATGCGCCCCACCCCAGCGCTTGCGCATCAGAGACCCGAAGACCAGCTGGCCGGCAGGAGGAGCATGCGCAGTGGAGCTGAACTGGGGCAATGGCTTGCGTGCCATCAGAATGGGCGCTGCGTCCCACTTCTGGCACGTGTGCCACCATTTCGCCATTACAGCTATATTATATCATATTGCTATTGGATGTTTTAAGGGAAAACCAGGTATTAGGTGCTGTGGTATGTGATAGCCTTATGTCTTAGATCAGAGGTCCCCAAACCACAGGCCATCAACCGGAAGTGGTCCATGGCCTCTTAGTAACTGGGTCACACTGAGTGGCAGCAAGTGAGCAACCGAAACTGAAACCATTCCCCTCTTCCCTTTGTCTATGGAAAAATTGTCCCTGGTGCCAAAAAGGTTGGGGGCTACTGCCTTAGATAATATGTTTATTTCTTCCCAGCAGCTGGTTATAGATCTACAGTACTTGAATCAGCTATGTTTGTATGTTAGCAGATAATTATGTGCCTCAGTTCCCAAAGTTATTTTATGCTATCAGAGGGTACCAAAATATTGCCGTGATTCAGACTTCCTGGTTGTATCTCGGCATTCTACCAATAATTTCTCTTTTTCCTACTCCTGCTTCCCCCTCTTATGTGTACCAGCATTAATAATTGAGGTGTAGGGCACTTTCCCTGGATGCTAATGAGCAGATAGGGTTAATGGCCTTTGGCGGTGCTTGAAGCGATCAGCTATGGAGTCGGTGATTAATCTATAAGAAGTGTCATGAGCCTCTATCACGACTGCTTATAATTTAACAGAACTGATCTCTCTCAGCCTAGGTCAGGCAACGGTGGATCTTTGTACATTTCATGGCAGATGGCGGCTTGACATCTAGGTTGCAATTCAGCTCTCAGGCGAAGAGCTATTGTGGGTGGAATCCCTTGAAGGAATCTTAACTCATAAAGCTTTGGATTGGGGAGGGGAGTGCATTTCAACTGCATTCAGCTCATTAATATTCAGCTATCATAAGCAAGCTAGTGAAATTGGAGAGTGGAGGGGATAATCAAGGAGAATCCCACAGCATCTTCTGCTTTAATGCTGTTCATAGAGTGCTTGTCAGAAAATAAAACGTTTTGTGGGGTATTCTGCTATATAATTAAAGTGTGTGTGGTAGTGGGGGGGTGGGGAGGGAAGAATTGCCAAGACTTGCAGTCCTGTTTCCATTCATGGTATAGGATGACGTTTTTTGCTTGTTTATTTTATGGCTTGAGATAATCGAATTGGGGGCGAGGGGGTTTGCAGTGTCTTGCAATGTTGTGTTGTATGGTTACAATACACTTAAAATATCTGCAACTTTCCATAGAATACAAATTTGGTTTTTAAAAATTCTATTGTACTCATACTCTGGAGGGAATGCAGTATTGCACATCTGCCAAGAAGAATTTTTATCACCTGGTCCAGGGCTGTTTTGGTTTTGGTCTTTCATGGGAACTATGTCTTTTTTGTGAAGACTTTGTAAGAGTAGTTGGACAGAGTTCTTTAGGAACTAGTTTGGGTAGCTGCCTTTAAAAAGGCTGTAATTCAACACAACCCTGTCTCTCCATTCCTCACCTTTCATGGAGACCTTACTACTTGTCCTTCCACTTTAACATGGATGGAGGAAACATCATTAGTCTAGGAGAGTCAGAGAGAGAAAGTGTTGCAGGAAATCCTTAAAATCTATGGTTTTGACTTCAGCTACCAAGTTGCATTAAGGAATTAAGGCAAAAGAAAAGGATTTAGTAAATGAATTAATGTCTGATGCACTTCTTCTTAGTGCTGACCTGAGAGCAGACTAAAAATTCTTTTCTTACCCTGCTCTTCTGTAAGGAATTCAGAAAAGAAAACAAGTTTATGAATCATAGATCATTAAATATTAAAAGCCTCTTTGAATAGGTGGATTTTTTCTAAGTGCATCTGAACATGAAAGGAGAAGGATATATGCTTTCTCTGAAACAGCCATATCAGAGCTTTGGTGTCACTATGAAAAAATTCTAATGCATGTAGTCTATTAAATCTCTAAAGCAGGGGCCAGAATTCAGAAATTATTTCTGGGCTCACGCTTGTACACATGGGAGGAGAAGGTAAACTGGTCCAGATGAGAAATTCATGGAAAAATTGTTCAAAATATATTGGTAAAATTTTGGGAGTAGATAAATCAAGGTTTAGCAATAGTAACAGCAGAAAGACTTTTTTTAAAAAAAAATTCTAAAGATAAGCTGTGGAGCTGGAAAGGTGCTTAGGGAGAAACAAGAATTTAATTTATACTAAAAAGTGTGCTTAAGTACTGAATGAAAATCTCCAGGCTGAACACTTGTTGACTAGCTTGACATGCTCAATTTGTATCCCAGCTTAAGGTGGACCAGACGTTAGAATGAAATGAACCCAATATCTAAATGAATGTGATAGACTACTAACCAAAGTCTTCGTCAAGCTAAGAAACAAACCCTGAGGAAGATATGGAGGAGAGAGGTGGGAACAAGACAACACTAGACCCAAAATCCCAGACTTTTAAATATTGTTTCAATAATTCTGAGCTAGAGGTTTTAAACCGTGAAGCTCTGGAGCCCTATCTAGAGTTTCAGAGGTAGATGATCAATTATATTCTCAAAGAACCCTCTTTACAAGGATAATTGTTACTGATGAACAGTGACTTTACTTCCATATATCTTCTGTGTTTGGCCTTTATGCTCCTCTCCCAAATGACTGCCTGAATCTGTATCTATAGATTTCCTACATACAATCCTTGATCTACAACTATGCCTACCTTCTCCGATATGTACAAGCCTGAGCCCAGAAATAATTTTTGAGTTCTGACCCCTGCTCCATCTATAGAGATTTGATAAACTACATGCATTAGGAAGTTTGTATAGTTTAACTCATAAGTTACAGTGGCCTTTGAAAGGGTGCTTTATGGCCTGTAAAGTACATCTAGCCATCATAAAATGTAATGCTGTCCCCCCCCCCCCTTTGTCATCTGGGTGCTTGGCAACCTGTTTGTACTTACAACCGATTGCCAAGTGCCTCACAATCAAGTGATCACCATTTGCAATCTTCTCTGCTGGCTGCCCTAGAAAGTCAATGGCGAAGTCATCCAGGAAGGTTGCAAGTTGCTGCCACCCGCCAAGAGGACTCTAAGGGCTGGCTGAAAGAACTTCCCTGTGAAGGGATCTGAATTCCTTTGATGGGGTAGAGAAATGCATCCCATTGAGGCATTCCCTCTGCACACAGAGGGGAGTGAACTTTGGTGGGTTGGAGAAATGGGGCTCAGATCCTGAAGATCTTGAATTTCATTCCTTTACCCCACTGAAGCCCTTCCCTTCTGTTCATGGAGGGGAGCTGACATCCTTCTGCAGGCAGCTCTTTCAACCAGACGAGGGAGGCAAAACCAGGAATTTCAGCTCCCGAGCAGAGGTATCTCCTTTCTCTGAAGTCAGCATGGACCTCAATCTCTGGGATCATGTCCAATCAAATAGCAGTCATATTTTAAGAGCAAAATAAACAAAATAATTCCATGTGAAATAAAATATTACTCGTACCAGCAATCTGATCAGAATGCTCTTATAAGAAATGAGATATCTGGCTTTCATCCTACAGAATGTTGCTGCTGGACCAAAGATGGAAGCTTGTCAAATATCCCCTTTAATTCTTTTCATGTCTCCTCACTAAATGGGTGCAGATAATAATAAATAATAATTATGGTTTATCGCACAGTCAGCCAGATGTTTAGACTGGGTTTGGCATTTTTATCTACCTTTTATCTACCCAAGGACCCGGGATAGGCAAATGTTGATATTATATGTGACAATATGTTTAATACCATTGAACAACAACATCTGCCTATCCCGGGTCCTTGAGAAGGACTCTAGGTGGACAAAACTGTCAAATCCATCTAAACATCTGGCTGACTATGCAACCAATAAAAAGTCCTCCGGAATGTATGACACACTATATCTAATAATGCTTGTCCTTAGGGTCTGATGTAGTTCTGAATCATCTTGCCAGGGGGAGGAAAGCAGCTGTGTCTGACTTTGAGGGACCCGAGATAGGGCAGAAGGCACTTCTAGTTTATGTGCTGAATGACCCTCTTTATATGGTTAGTAGGGGCACATAATACATGTTGGTAGAGCAAATTGAATTTTGATTTGTAGCTCACCTTTAGGGAATCAATTTCACTGCCAAGGAGACTGCTTTATAATTTCAACATGAGGCTTCTTGTTTTCTAAAGGAGACTGTGAGAGCTAACAGACGAAGCAGCCAGCTTGGTAGAGTCTGCTGTGCTGTATTGTTTCGGCAGAGAAGTTGTTGAAGCTGTGCTTCTTTTGCTAACCACTGGCATTTTTGTTTTTACAGACATGCTGCTTAGTTAAACATTGACCAACAATTTTGGGAGAACATCTGTCTCTCGATGCTGGTCCTGACTTCTAGAGCTTGCTTCTGGCCTAAATTGCCTCCTTTATTATGTGCCTGAGTAGGAGAAGGAAATGAAATAAGGGTTTTGTCTCAGGATAGTAAATTGTATAAACAAATCTCCAGTAGCTTAAGTATTTCCAGACTTCTATTGGATAAGAAGATACTGGCTGGAGAAAATATTGTTTCTTTCTACATGTTTTTCTAAGCTAGTACTTGTATATCTAAGACAAACTGAAATAGGCCATGCAATGTTTTCTGTAATATAATAGGTGGACTAATAAAAAAAAATTAAATGTGCTGAGGCTTGCTTTGATTTCTGTTTTTAGAGAGCTTTGTATTGTTGATTGCTGTTAATATATGTTACATATTTTAACTGTATTTTTATTTTTGCACTTTATTGGCGAACTGATGAAACACATTCCTTGCATGAGAAAGAAAAGACCTGGGTAAAGTTGTTAAAAACTTCCATTAACTAATTGAGCAATAGCAGGCTAGATTTATTTAGTTACTGAATTTGTACCTTTCTGTCCAATCAGAAAATAGGACTCAAGGGAGAATATAATATAAGATAAGATAAGAAGAATATTTTTTTAAAAAAAATTAAAATACCTTTAAAAGCAAATAACAGTAGTACAGCAGTACTGATTACATAAGTTACTATTTATAACTTCAGCATTCCAAATGTGTCTCTGAAAAAAAAATGTTTTTTCACTGCTGGTATAGTGACAAGACATAGGTAGTGACTGGATTCCTTTGGCAGGGAGTCCAAAATTTTCAGGGCCATTTTATACTTTCAAACCCTCACTCACATTCCTGGTGAATATACAGAATATTTGTTTACAGTTGGATAGAGAGGAACTTCCCTTGAAGGTTTTTAAAAGTTTTAGGCATTGGTTTATTAATGGTAAATTCCAAAATTTGACAGAGCCTTTCCTGGTGATTTTCTACATATGTTAAATTGCAAAGGGCAGAAGAGTCCAAGGGCTGTCGTATTGAATTCCAGCGTCATGTTCTGAAAGTCCTTATCTGAGAAGAAGTGAGCTACCTTAAAAATTGTTCTCAATGCCACATCCCATCTAAGTGGCTCAGATGGATGCCAGAGTGGATGGTATCAAAGTCACAGAGAAGCCAACAATCTAGTTCTAAATGTACATCATTCAGAGAGGCATTAAAACACTCTCCAGAAGCTAACTTGAAATGAGTCTAGAGAAGCCATATAATCCGCAATTGGGATGTTTCCCCAAAATCCAACACCTTGTTCAAGAATGAAATACTAAAGAGTCTAGTTGGTAGCATCCATCCAGAATAAAGAAGTATAGGATGGGGATTTCTTGCACAAACCGTTAGTTACAAGCGGTTTATATCTTCCTGCAGATCTAAGTGTAATTTGGTTTTGACTACTTAAAAAGTTGAACTTGATGCTTTGTAAATACAATACGAATAAAAAATGGCTTGCTTGGTATGATTACCATCATAACATATAGTAAACCAGTTGCCCTTTCAACTGCTGGTGAATTACAGCTACCAGCAGCCTGAGCCAGTACTGTATTGACAATAATGAGAATTGCTTTAAACTTCTATTCAACAGTATCGGGAAAGCCTCAGTTTCCTCTCCTGTGATGTGACTAACTCCTCTTTCTTTGAATCACCCAGTTCATTTCATTACAACTAGCTCTCTTGAAAATCAGGGAGCTTAATTTTCTGCTTAGTAGGAGAGGGGATTCATAATATTTCCAATTGCGTGAAACATTTCCATGTTCCAGGAGCCAGTCAAGATCATTTTCATGTTCCAATGGTGTAGCAGTTACTTCTTACCAGGAAATGCTAAGATAAGAACCTTATCTTTCTAGGAGGCATCACGTTTTGAGCTTCTTCTATAAGAAAAAGAGGCAAGGCAACAAGATGGTAAACACATTTTGAGCTATCTGGGAAAGGGTTAGTTCTTCCTCTCGTATGAAAGTTGGTTTGAGTTATGATAATCTTTTCCTAATGACTGTCTTCCATGATAAAACACTAGAAGTGGATTGTGGAAAATGTGTGTTGCAGCATCTTTAGCTGTATTAAGTAATCTTGAATATCTGAATGGTTAGTCATGTTTTAAATGGTGTAGAAATTTGTATAAAGGGTTAGTAGAAATACTTCATAATCCTATTGATTATAGATGTTTTATTGTTTTATTGTTTTATCTATTTATCCTGAAGTTGAAAATACTAATGTTCATATTATAATGGTGTCAGTCCAGGAACTTACATGAGCTACGGTGGCACAGTGGTTAGAGTGCAGTACTGCACTCTAACCACTGCTGACTGCCGGCTGCCTGCAATTTGGCAGTTCGAATCTCACCAGGCTCAAGGTTGACTCAGCCTTCCATCCTTCTGAGGTTGGTAAAATTAGGACCCAGATTGTTGGGGGCAATATGTTGATTCTGTAAACTGCTTAGAGAGGGCTGTAAAAGCACTGTGAAGCAATATATAAGTCTAAGTGCTATTGCTATTACTTTGTTTTAATGATAGGTGCAACTCATGCTGTGTTTCTCTGTCTTGAAAATACTTTTAAATTAAATTAAATGTTTATTGTTCTTGTTTTCAATTTACAGATTCACATCATTGATTTTGATGATGAAAATAATATTATAAACAAAAATGTTCTTCTGCACCAAGTTGGTGAAATTTGGCACATAAGTGCCAGTCCAGCAGATAAAGGTGTATTTTCAACCTGCTATAATAAAAGTAAGTGTAATTTTCTTGCTGTTATTATTTCCATGAGAAATTGGTAGCTGGTTATTTGGCAGCATATGTACAATTTCTAACTGTTCCTATTTATATAAATTCTTCTTACATTTGAAATTAAACCACCCTGTTAAAGCATACATTTGAGGAAAAAAACTGAGAAGTTCCAATAATTGTACAAACATAAAACGTGGGGTTCGAAGGGACCTTGGAGGTCTTCAAGTCCACCCCCTGCTTAGGTACGAAACACTATACCATTTCAGACAAATAGCTGTCCAGTCTCTTCTTAAAAACTTCCAATATTGGAGCATTCACAACTTCTGGAGGCAAGTTGTTCCACTGATTAATTGTTCTCACTGTCAGAAAATTTCTTCTTAGTTCTAGGTTCCTTCTCCTTGATTAGTTTCTGTTCATTGCTTCCTGTCTTGCCCTTGACTGCTTTGGAGAATAGATTGACTCCCTCTTCATACTCCCTCCTATTTAAGCAATTACATATATCTAGAGAGGAAGAGGACATCCTCATGGGATTTCATGAATCTGCAATGAGTTTTCTGTATCAATCAGCTATATACTGATATGTAAAATAGTGGAATCCAGTGTCTATCCTCAGCACATGCTTTCTACCTATTTTCCTGGCCAAGAGAAGGTTGGACAGGGAAAATAAAAGTTTGTGCTGATTCCCCCGTTTTTAAAATGCATTCTATAGCAGCAGTCCCCAACCTTTCTGGCTCTGGAACGGCAGTGGCGATGGCAGTAGGGGGAGAGAGAGAATGGTTTTGTGCACATCCTCCGCTTTCACAAACGGAGCTTCATGTGCATGTGCTCTTGCCTGTCGCTTGCGTGTCCCAGTTCCCAACAGCCGTGTTGGTATTGGGCTATGGACTGGGGTTGGGGGTTCCTATAGTATCATTGGATATCCAATTTCTTCCTATCTTTTGAATATGAATGGGCAGTCACAGAATAAAACTGTTTAACTGAGCTCAACTCCCGGGAAATGCATGTACACAGCTTCAGAAGGACAAGGTAGCCATGGCCAAGGTTTAATATTATATCTGGAAAAGAACAAGTCTTGCTTGATTCCAGGGTGGATTTGATTTAAATCGAGTTGATTTAAATTGTGATTTAAAATTAAATTGTTAATTGTGATTTAAAAATTATGATTTAAATCGAGTTGATTTAAATCAGGCCTTTTTACTAGTGATTTAAATCATGATTTAAATTGTGATTTAAATTGTGATTTAAATCATGATTTAAATCACTAGTAAAAAGGCCTGATTTAAATCAACTCGATTTAAATCATAATTTTTAAAGAGCAACTGTCATCTCTGCTACTCCTTTGACCCACTGTTGACTCACCAATAGTTCCAGTGTTGCAGAATATACAGCCTCATGCTAGATAACTAAGCTCCATTTCATGCTGAATAAACTAAATTATTTATGTATCTTAAATAGAAAACTATCTTACGATAGATTTTTACCCCAAAAGTTTTTTATTAAAATAAATTCAATAAAAATCAAAAAAATCCAATTTAAATAAAAAAAAATCTGATTTTTTTTATTTTTTCAAAAAAAATCATTGATTTTTATCCACCCTGCTTGATTCTGAGTGAGTAGAATGGTGGAAAGTCATATTCCTTCTTTAAAGCTGCTAGATCATTATAACCTGAATTGCACTAAATCTTCTTGCTTTGAGAAAGTGAAAAGGCAGAAAGGATAGTAGATCATTCTGGGACCTGAGTAGTTGGCAAAATTGAAACAATGAAGAGCTGACAGAGTATTGAGCAGAGATGAAATACAACCCATGGATATCCTTCATTACTTAATTTTCACAGATCTCATTAAAAACTTGGGAGCTCAGAGAATGCTATGGATTTAGGGGTAAACTGCTAATTTATAACCATTACCCTCCACCTGAATGAAACAAACAGAAAATTGAAAAGACATCAGGTTCTTCTAACATCTTATAACTAATGTTCATAGAATTGAAAAAGTAATTTAAGTCATGATAGGATGTAATCCCTGTCAAAATTGCATTATATATAATCATTAGTAAGGATACTGCTTTGTGGAAATTTAGATATGGAGTACAGAAAGTGACCCCTCTCCCTGTAGCTAATTTTCCAGTGCAATAAGCTACATAAAGCACTCTGAGAAATAAGGATAAAACCCATGCCAAATTTCATTGTTTTTTTTTTTACCATCCTTATCTGCTTAACTCTTCTGCGGTATGACTTGTGTGTAAAACAAACACAAACAGAAAAGTTATTGCGGTTGCTATAAAATCAGTACAGTAGGTGAAACTTTCCATTATGTCTATGGTCTAAGTTTTCTCTCCTAGAAAGGCAGATTCTGGGAACTTCAAGAAACTTCATACAGTAAAGTATGTTTCAATTTTAAAAGCTCTTTGGAATTGTGTCATAATTTTTGGATGAAACTCCATCTGACCTCTGGATCCATTTAAGGTTGGAGAAAAGACTTCAGAGAAGGCAAAGTGTAATTGTAGTTGTATGTTCTATACACATCAGCTCCCCCCCTCCCCTCCCCCCCTCAAATTATGGAAGATTTAACATAACACACAGCAAAATAATGTTTCTCTTGTATTTCTTTTCCTTTCAATTACACTCATCATAACAATGGTCTGTTTTACTTCGTGTTAAACCAATAATCTTTGTATCTCTCACTTGAAGAAGTTTTAGTGTTTGGCTGACTTTGGCCATTCACTCTACCATCTCACAGGGTTCTTATGGGAAAAATAGGAGGAGGAAGGAACATTAGGTACGCTTACCAACTTGAGTTATTATAAAAATAATAAAGATGAGATATAAATAAATAGATAACATGTTTTATATATGTATGCATGATATTAGCTTGATGAAACCATGTTATACCAGAAACTCTAGAATATATTCAAGATTGACCATGGAACAAATCACAGTATAACAACAAGAAACAGTAAAACTGTCACCAGTAACAAACCAGGGGCAAGAAACTACTTTTTCTCTCACAGAAAGTGTTAAATGTCTGCATATTAATTTCATAACATATTGGTATAAAATTATTTGCACTGAGACATTTTGATCGTTAATACAAGAAAATAGTTTACATAGTATAAAATGTTATCAGCTTATAAAATGGTTGAGTTTTATGAAAATAGGATGATTTATGTTTATTTTTAAATACCGTGTTTCCTGAAAACAAGACATGTCCGGATAATAAGCCCAATTGGACTTTTGAGCGCATGCAGTAAAATAAGCCCCCCCTGAAAATAAGCCCCCCCTAATATTTAGACACATGTACAGGTGGGAAGGGAGGGGGAACATCAGAGCTGCCCGACATCAGCAGGCCAGATTCAGTGAGCCGGATGCACCGCTGCCATTTGGGAGAAGAAGAGAGAGGAGGTGCTGAAAGAGCACCCATTGCTCATATTCTTCTCCTCCTGGACAGCGGCAGCGCATTCAGCTCCCCAAATCTGGCTTGCTGATCTCGGCTGGCAAAGGGGAGTGGCAGGTGAGGAGGGGTGGGGAGGTGGAGAAGCAAGAATTCTGCCGCTCGCCCAAACCCCAGATCTCCTGTTTGCCCTGCAGGCTCTTCAAGAGGAAGGCAATCGAGCCAGTCCATGGCTTTTTCAATCCAAGCCAGAGCTTCTTCTCCTGCTTCCCTTTCCTCCTCACTAGCGGTGTGTTACTTGAGAACCAACACCTTGGATTCTCTCTTTTAAACTCTTCCCGGCCATCCTTTTGTTCTCTGCTTCGGCTCCAGGAGTTGCAACCAACCCCCATTGTACGGAGCTTGCTTGTGTACAGGTTTGCCAGAAACACCGCTTGCTTCATGCTCCGAAGCCTTTCTCGTCCAGAATGCCGTGGAGCCTGGTGGAGCTGGCCGGAGAGGCGCTGGCCGATAAAACATGTCTTGTTGGCCTTCACGCCCCACACTATGTGAGCCCCACTCGCTTCCCTTTTGACCTGCTCCACACCGGGAATTGCCTCGGCTAGGGAGTCCGACTCAGGACTTTCCTCTGGGGCGTCCTTCCACCCAACCGAGCCCTGCCAACTTTACGGGAGTGGGGGGTGATGGTAGAAGAAAAGTTTCCACCACAATTGCTAGAGGCAGCGGCCTTAGAGGCACTGGCAGAGCAGCTGGTCGGCGCTCCGGCACCAGTCCCTCTGCCAGGGCCAAGGTTTTGAGGTCCTGCACCTCAAAAATAATAAGGCCCCCGATAGTAAGGCCAAGGCCATATTTCGGAGGTCAAAAGAAAATAAGACCCTGTCTTATTTTCGGGGAAACACGGTATATTTAATTTTTTCAGTTACTAATGTCACACTAGGATATAATCTTGGTAAGATTTGCTTTACATGAGATGGTCCTCCATTTATATTTAATTAATTAAATTAAAAGCTAAGAAAGAAAACATTGTTTCACCTGAAGCATGTTAGGTGTTAATAAATATGTTATTTCTGAAAATGCTATTTTTGTAATCATTTGTGACATCATATGTGGTAGTTATTTCTTAGCAAGACCTCTAGAAAGTGCCTGGGCTGCTGGTAATCTTCCCCACAGAAATGCAGAGGTTCCCCCTGATTCTATTTGTTTTGATCCTTCTTTTTGTTTTCTCTCAGTTCTTCAAAAAAAACTTGGCTCGGGTGATAAAGGCTTGGCCAGGCCTGCTCAACAAAATAAAACAACTTCCCACTCATCTTGGATAAGCTATTATAATCCCTCTAGTGATCAGAGAATGGAGGCCAGGAATGTGTGGAGGCTTTTTCTCCCATTGGTTTCTGATCTTAAGCATCTTCCCCTGAAGCTATTGTTGGTGTCTCTTGGGTCAAAACATTAGTGTTTTTTTCTCCCAACATCCCAATTAGGAGATAATAGCAGCTTGAAGAGTGGGATTTTGATTTCAAAAATAGCTTAAAGGAAAAGTTGTCCCACTTCCCATCCTTCTCCTGTTCTCTCCGCTGTGATCTAGCTACTGAATCAGTGTATAATATTGTTCAGATATGGTTATGTGGGCAAGTGGATAATGAATGGATATAGACAAATAATTGTGTTTATTTAAATAAAATGTAAAGTTTTAAAAATAACAAAAATGTAAACCTGATCTCTGGTCAGTTTTTACAATACAATGCTTACTATAAAAAAGTCATCATAAAACACAGTTTATGCGGTCTTTACAACAATCAGCTGGCCTTTTTGCGTGAGGCGCTGCCAGAAACTGGAAGAGCTGATCTTCCGTTTTCCTGCATGAGCATGCGTGCTGCCCAGCTGATTGTCGCTTGTGCATATGCGCCAGAAATCCGGAAGAGTAGCTGGTTGGTGTGCATGCGTGCACCAGAAACCGGAAGTTCATTTTCGGGCATGTGCATGTGCCCTGGGCAGCTCCTCTTCTGGGTTGCGGCCCAGGTGCATGCACACTCCCTTTTCGGCACTCGGTGCTGAAAAGGTTTGCCATCACTGCCCTACAGAACAGTGTAAAATAACTGTAGATTTTGACAAATAAAACCATCTAAGAAGAAATTATTTTGCATATGATTTTAAGCATGACAGAAAATATAGGATTGTATCCGATAGGTACTTTCACTTATTGCCTCTTGTAAATTCTAGATCATAATTTTCCACATGAAACAAAAATGATTATAATGACCAAACATTACAGATTGGAAATATTCCAAGAATGTACAATTGGATTGTTCCCTTAAATTCAAACCTAAAATGCTTCTGTTCCATTAACCATAGTTCAGTGAGGGAACCGCTACTCCGCCTGGTCTCAGCCCCCAATTTCAGCAATTAGGAATCATCTGAGTCTTTAGCCAGAAACCCCAGAAATGATGCCAGTTCTTATAGATAATATGAAACTGTGATAGGACTCCATGTAAATCAGCCTCCCATATTCATATAATGCAACCAAAGGAAGCTGTTTGATCCAACCGAGAGACATAAGGGGCACAATAAAGATGCTTTCACAAGAAATCTGCCACATGCTAAGCCTCTGCCACTTTTGAAAGTAGGACAGTTTCATAAGGTCTGACACTGGTAGCTGCAGAAACGCCAATTTATCACATCAACTTGACAGTTTTGGAAATTAAATCTGCTCCTCCCCTCCCCTCTGCTTTTCACCTCTTCCTTCTATGGAAAATCCTTGGAGGACAGAGACTGGCACTGCCACCTGCCCTCTCCTTTGGGCTGAAAGCCTTTGTCCCCGAGAGAGCGAGCAGCTGGCACGATCGCAATGTAAGTTACACCTCTTCGCTTCAGCATCACTGGCTCAATGTGCAATGTAGCAGAATTAATAATACTTTGGGGATCTCACATTTGCATTACCTGACTTTATGGAAAGGGGGAAGATGAAGAAATGTGCAGTCTGGCATTTCATTAAGGCTTCCGCGCACACGTTCAGCAACTTTAATATGGCTGCCCTTGCTTGTCCTGTTTAGACTTAAAAAGGCCGTATTCTAATGCTTTATGGAAAGGCAGCGGGAAGAGGGCAAGGGTCATCTTTGGCACCCACAAGTGTGGGCAGGTGGAGGTCACGAGGGACGCTTTGGTTCAATTGAAGAAGAGCTGATTCACCATCGAGCTGCAATACACTCGTATAAAACAAAGTGAGGAGGGGAAGTGGCAAGATGATTCAAAAGGCGTCTGCTATAAATATTTCAAACCCATGCCTGCAGTAAATAGCTCAGTTCAGAGTTCTTCCCTCCAAAAAGTGAGGATTTGCTCCAAAGCAGACTTTCCATAATACGTGCTTTTCAAAGGAGGAGGAGTGGTGATCGCCTGCCGGGCCTTCTTACACAATGGCAAGTCTAGATGTGATGATGGAAACTGCCAGAAGAGGGCAAAGTCTTGTAATTGTAGGCGATGCTCTCTTTGTTTCAGTGAACTGGTTGCTTTGCAGTAGCATTCAGAAGATGGGGAAGGTTTGGTAGCAGATAACCTGTCACGAGAGGTCATGATATATCAGTTTGGTTCTGTTTTACTTTACAAATAGGCAGGCCCTGTCGCCTTCTCTATTGTCAGTTTTCACAAATTCAGTATGAAGAATGTAATGCTGTGTTGTCTAACCTACTCCTCCTTCATACACCTACAACAGCCCCCTCCCACACTGCCAGGTTGCCTGAGAGACAGTGAAGGGGAGCCTGTCGTGTTCTCAGGAGGGTAGATTTTCTTTCCTGTTGATGCTGTAAGGCAAATGCAACCTAGGCACAATAATTTAGAGACTGACCGTTTCCGATGAAAAAGAAAGCATTATCATTTAAATTAGCATCAGCATTAGCAGCACTGATTTCTGAATGTGTCAGAAATACAGCAAATTCTAAAATGGGCTTCTTCTTTTTTCTTTTTTTGGGGGGGCTGTTAACAATACTGTATATACTCATTAGTAGGCCAAGAACTTTAGGTGCCAAAATGCACCAAAAAATAAGGTTTGGATTATCCGCAGATGGGTTTATCTTTGGTTATATATGGTAATATTTTTTTTTAAGTATCTGTATTTGCCTAGCTGTATAATCATGCTGGCCACATGACCAATTGATCACTGAAGCATCTTTGGACAATGCTGGCTCCCTTGGCTAGGAAACAGAGGTATGAGCACCGCCCCCTAGAGTCAGACACGACTGAATGGGAAACCTTTACTTTTCACCTTTCTATTTTTATATACAGTATCCGAACCAGTTTGGTGTAGCAGTGGTTAAGGCATCAGGCTAGATCCAGGCCCAGAATTATAGTTCCACCTTAGGCTCTAAGCCAGTTGGGATGACAATGGGCTGGTTAATCACTCTCAGTCCTAGGAAGGAAAAACTGGCAAACGGCTTCTAAAAAATCTTGCCAAGAAAAGAGTGAGGACTAGTTCAGGCAGTTATCAGAAATCAAAAACTGACTTGAAGGCACAAATGTAAAAAATATATATTTCCCATATATATTTCCAGATAAGCCTGTCTGCAGATAAGCAGACCCTTGAAAATATTATGAGAAATGCATGTAATTGGATGGCCTTAGAAATCTGAATTATAAATATTAAAATAGAGCATTCTTTGGATTTATTGAAGTGAATCTATGCCAGAAATCTTCTGGGGGAGATAGCCTGCTTCTTAATTCCATATTATATATTAAAATAAGATTTTAAAACTGTTCCATAATTCTAATACTGGGAGTTCATATCCTTATAGAGAACCTTGCTCTATCATTCCGCCTCCACTGCTGGAGAATGGTCATGTAGCTGGCCAACAGTCCCTTGTCTTTTACGCTTGCTGATAGCTCTCTCCTACTTATATTTCCTACCTATAGCATCTATAGTTGGAGAAGGGTTGGAGATGCCATCCAGAAGATGGTTACTGTAACTCAACAGCCTTTCTTATTGACCCTCCTCTTGGGAAAGACTGGTAGCAAGGGATTGATGCTCTTTCTTCATGAGGCCAACTCAGCATGTCTCTTACCAGCCTGTCTCCTTGAAAAACTATTGCAGATTTTTTTTTTTTAATTTGATTTATATGCCGCCCTTCTCCGGAGACTCAGGGCAGCTTACAATGCGTTAAGCAATAGCCTTCATACTTTTGTATATTTTATACAAAGTCAGATTGGTGGGGTGATGTCGCCCAGAGTGAAACAATTTTAGGGATCAGCCTTTAAATTTTTTAATGAATTGTATGCAGTTCACAAATTTTTATGGAGAAGAATTAAAAGCAAATATGAGCAAACAGTTGTGGCGTGGCTATCAATCACTTAGCTGCATAATACACAACTATAGGTTATCCTCAACTTAGGGCTTAGCATTCATTTAAAGTTTTGTCTGACTTGAAAAAGTAGACTTGCAATCCGGATCTGGTTATAAGAGTCAACCCTGGGTCACATACAATTCAAGTGCTCGGCAACACAACTGCATTTACAGTTTTTGGTAAAAATCCACCCTAACAAACAATGGGCTTGCTTAACAGTTGCAGTGGTCTCATTTACAACCACTGCATTGTCAAGCAACAGGAAAATCAGGAGAACTAGACAGTTCAAATGGGTGTAAAGATTTATTATAAGGTTGAGCTCTCTACAAGAATCTGAACTACTAACAGCCAATGGAAATTAGCGGGAGATAAGAATAGAAGGAATTCAAGATGGGCTGGACTTAGATCTCTTGTGGGCACAAAGGGACTCATGATTGATGATGCGTTTGATCCCTCCCTTGGGCTCAGCCTGTTCATCTCCTACATGCATTTGCTTAATGATCACCACAAAAACGTCATAAAATCAAGTCAGTCATGGCTACAAAGCCTGTGCACCTATAGTCTATTCTCACTTCCCATTGTAGTTCTCTTCTAAATCACATATTTGCTCTGTTGAGTTATTCTGGGTTTGGATGGAACAAACAGCTGAAGAAGGGGAGCATGAATGAGCACACTGGGCCAGTCCTGCTTCTACCTGTGATGTCTCCCTTGGACCACTCCTCTGATTATGCCTCGAGGCCAAGTTAGGAGGATGAGCTCATTCATGGCACGTCAGGAACTGGGTTAATTAATAACTCTGAACTGCAGCCAAAAGAGATTTATAGGGGGCTTTGGCTGGGGACAGTTTGCAGGTCTGTGAAGAGAAGGAGCTGCCTTCCATGTTGGATCCGAGAACATGTAGGGCAGAGAAAAGATAAGAGCAAAGGAGATCTGCCAGATTACTTGGGAGAAGACCCCGCCCATTTTCATGGGTTGCACCGGAAAGCTATTTATCACGCAGGCAGATGGAGGCATTGCTGGGAACAAGGTGTTTGGTTTATGGCTGTCTTTGTTCATGCTTCCTGGTTGACTTTGTGCCTGGGATACTCTGAACTTCTCTTGCCAAGTGAGCTCTTGTGGATGTACTTTTAGTTTTGCCTGGTGGCTTCAAGTTTGTTTGGTGGACTTGTTGGAGCAACTTTCTATTGTTTTATGGACTATTGGCCATTTCCTTGTGGACAAAGCTTGGCCTGCATGTGGCTGGATTTATGTGGGACAGTTCTGAGGCTGGGTGAAGGGAACTGCTAGGAAACATTAATAAACACTAAAACACACTTAATTGTGTGTTTGAGTGAGTGGGGCAGAACAGTACCAAATTTTGCAAAGCAAACTCTTACAGCAGAGAGCTTCTTGTACCTCTGTCGGTTTCCCATGTGACATAAAATTGGCTTGTTGACAGGGAAACTGCCGAGCGAGCTGGCCTAGATACTAATGGCTGTCTGCTGAGGGAGCTTGCCTTTAGCATGCGGAAATCGATGGGAATGGTGTTAGAGAATAAGCAAAGATTATATGTTCTTCCCCTTTCCCATGTTCGTTGCACTCTTAGCAAGAAAACAGAGGGTTATTGACGGACATGCAGTGGAATATGGGGTGGATTGTTTGGGGGAATTGCAGCTTGAAGGGGAATTGCACCTGGAGACTGCTCATCTACAGCACAGTGGTTAGTTAATTTTACACAACAGTGGATTTTGGAAAGAAGGAGTAATTTTTCTTAGGAATAGTATGGATTATTTTCCGGAAATCTTTCCAGCTTCCTTTGCTGCTTTTCGTTGAACTTTTATGAATTGTGGAATCTTCTTTTTAAGAAACCTTGCTTGGTTCTCACACTGGTAGTACACCATAATGAGCAGAATTTGCTTAAAATGAATTTATAAATTTACACACATTACTGGAATAGTGTTGCTTTCAGGAATATAGTGACTGCAACGCTGTGCCTTTTTAAATATTGCTAAGAGCCACCTTGTGTGTCAAATGAACAAGAAGTAAAAATGTGGCTCAGGAATCTATGGCTGTCCAAATGCAAATTGTATCAGACCAGCAGTGAAATCTAGCCGGATCTATCCGGCTTGTGCAAACCAGTAGCATGGGTGGTGGGAGGCTCCTCCCACCCGCCAGGATGTCATTACATCCCGTTTTTTTACGCTCTGTGCATGCTCAGAAGAGGTGCGCGTGCACTCCCATTCCCGAACCGGTAGCGAAGGTAAGTGGATTTCACCGCTGTATCAGACCCAGCTAGGATGTTAGAAATTGTAGATCAGCAGTAGTTTGAAGGCCAGATATAAATGGGATTGCTGAAGACTAATTTTCTGTTATAACTTCAGGTAAAAATATAAAAAGTGCAGAATAAAAATAATCAGAAGAATATAAGGGCAGGGTATAAATTGTACTATTTTTTATGATGGAAAATAGTAATTGAGAAAAATTTGACACGTTCTGGACTGGCACATTACTTGGACCTTAGTAATTGATCATTCACCAATTTCATTGGGTTTGCTTTTCAACCACTGTACTTTAAAACTGGAGTGTAAAGGTCTTAATTGTGTGAAAAAATTCACCACTGACATTTATTTTTTCTCTACAGGTGTTGAAATATAAGAAGGATAGGTTAGCATGTTCCTGATTTTCTGAAAATTACATTTTAGGGCAGTGGTTTCCAACCTTTCTGGACTGGAGGGGGAGGGGGAATGGTTCTGTGCGAGCGGCAGATAAGCAGGCTTATGCACATAGCTCCATTTGCACGAATGGCGGGCATGCACACTTGCTGCACAAGTGGAGCTATGCCCGTCTGTTTGCTCGTCCACCTCTTTCGCGACCCAGTTCTGAACGGGCTGCAGCCTGGTAGTGAGCCATGGCCTGGGGGTTGGGGACCATTCTTTTAAGGAATTGCACAGAGATTATAGAAAGAGTTTTTATAGATGAGAGAATATTTGTACCAAAATGCAAGATTATATCAGTGGTGAAATGTAAAATTTGTTACTACCGGTTTTGTAGGCGTGGCTTGGGGAGGTGGGTAATGTGAGTGGGTGGGTGTGGCCAACTTTTTTTTTTTTTTTTTTTACTTTTAAAAGCATTTTTTCTACAACCTCTTCGGCCGAAGAGATTGTAAAAAAAATGCTTTTAAAAGGCTCTGACGATCCCAGCTGAGTTGCCTGATCATCAGAGGCTTTTGTTTTCTTTTAAAAGCATTTTTTTTTTGCTTTTAAAAGAAAAAAAAGCCTGTGACGATCCCAGCTGAGCCACACGATCATAAAGAGGTTCTTTTTTTTACTTTTAAAAGCATTTTTTTGGCCGAAGAAAAAATGCTTTTAAAAGTTAAAAAAAAAGCCTCTGATAATCGCGCGGCTCAGCTGGCCATGGGGGGGGGGTCAGGAATTTTTGCTACCGGTTCTCCGAACCACCCGCCACCATCGCTACCAGATCGGGCGATCTGGCCCAAACCGGGAGCATTTCACCCTTGGATTATATGAACCTACAGAGATTACTTCAAAGCACTTCATATTCATTAAAAGCAGTGCTATATAAATATTAAGAACGACACTGGTGACAGATTCTACTATGTTTTTATCAGGCAAGGCCCCCTTCTAAAATTAGCTCTCGTTTCTTGTGCCTCGTTCATTAGTAAATTGAGTGAGACTTTTAAATTAGACATAGATTGCCAATACGGGGCAGAAAGAACGAAAAGCTGAAAAGGTAGTAAACACCGTGTATAAAGTCACCATTTCTTCTGAGTGCCCTTCTATTCAAACAAGCAAAGCAGGCTTCATCCGGATTAATAAGAGTAATAAATCCTTCTGTTTTGTCTGTGGCAAGAAGGAAGCATCTGAGACTAGCGGCTTGCTCCTGTCATACAGGGAACATTAATGGGCACCAGCTGGGCTGTAGCTCGAGCTGCTACACAACTTCAACTTTGCACAGCAAGAGCTGCTGTGGCAATGGTGCAAAAGTACCTCCTGTACAGATTCAGAAGTACACTTCAATTGTGGTTCCCAGGGCAACCGAGTAATGGCAGCCAGCTGGCTTTGTACCACCTGAGCGCATCAAAGAGCAAGGCCTCAGCTCAGCCCATTCCAGCACGGAGCTCTGCAGATGCCAGTTTAGGTTGAGTTTAGCACACTCCAAAGTCATGGCTGATGCTACCATGTTCCCTTTCGTTCGTCACCATGTAAGACTTTCTGCAAAAAAAACCCGGGGTGACTTTTCTGTTCACGTGCAGATGGGAGCTCTGCTAGACTTGCCCTTCAATTTTTGCCTTCATTTCACATCTACCTCCTGACACTGGAGACCTGCTTGTACATCACTTGCATTTTCAAAATAGTGTGTGTGCCATTGGTATTAAATACTGTGTTTCCCTGAAAATAAGACCCTGTCTTATATTTTTTTTGAACCCCCAAATAAGCATTTGCCTTTATTTTCGGGGAGGTCTTATTTTGGGGCACATGGAGCAAGATGGGGCTCCTCTTGCCGTCTTACCTGATCTCCAGCTCTGCGTTTAAATATTTTTGGGGAGGGCTTATTTTCGGGGGAGGCTTATTTTCGTGCATGCACTCAAAAGCCCGATTGGGCTTATTATCAGGGGATGTCTTATTTTCAGGGAAACAGGTTATTTGAATGATGTTTTATAACTTGTATAGTTAATGAAAGTATTAAAAAAGAGACAGCTGTAATCTGCACAAGAGTAAATAATAGAAATAATTATGGGGATATTTCTTTAGTTTGCAGTGTAAATCACAGATACATTTGCAATTTAGTTATGGCATGTTTATTATTAACTTGTGCTTAAACAATATGTCGTTTTTACCAAATAGGCAGCTGCTGATGTCTGATCTTGCTCAGAATTCTCAGCCTGGGATTGAGCTAAAGACAGCTAGTTGCTGGACAAGAAAAAAAAAATCTAATCTGTTTGTATTTCTGATCTCTCTTCATCACTTTCCCCTTCTTTGTAGCTTGGAGAGCCTAGGGGACCTCTCTAAGCCATCTGTTCTCTATTTCTGTCCTCTAGATGTCACTCTATAAAATCTTTTTTTTTTTAATTGTCTTCTACCGCCTACCATCTTTTTAGATAGTAGAAAATCCTATTGGATCCTATTGGGCTAGATGTTCAGGGTAGTTACTTATACTTGTTTTCTGTGAGGCAGCCAGCTACTCAAACATTGAATTATTAGATGTTGTCTGAATCATCTCATCATCTTCTTGGATAAGTGAGGATCTGTTGTAGCAAAAGAATGGCATATGACCAGAAATGGGCAGATGGGAGGACAGTATAGAACAGGAGTATCAAACTCACGTCGTCACATTGTCACATGACATATCAAGACTTTTTTCCCCCTTCGCTAAAATGGGGGTGGGCATGGCCAGCGTGTGACACATCCGGCCCATGGGCTACGAGTTTGACACCCCTGGTATAGAATTATGGAAGACAAGGGTTCCACAGGAATCTTCTTTATTTTTCCTCCTCCAGAAACATATCGTGACCTAACATTGTCTTTATTTTGTGGATACAAACTCTTGAGCATCTCTTTAAGGAATCTGCTTGGTACTTTTGTTATTTATATTTCTACGCCAGATAGGAATCCTCTCCTCTCCTCTCCTCTCCTCTCCTCTCCTCTCCTCTCCTCTCCTCTCCTCCCCTCCCCTCCCCTCCCCTCTCCCCTCCCTCCCCTCTCCCCTCCCCTCCCCTTTGATTAATCAATCAGTGGTGAATAACTTAAACTATATCAGTGCTAACCAGTTAGGAGCATAAATATTAACAGCTTGGTGAAGTAAGGGGATAATTTCTGGGGGGAAAATGCTTTAAGTGCATTGAATGGATTTGGGAGGGCAATTTTTAAAATACACAGTCCTGGGTTGGTAGCTCATTGGTAACTAGCATAGCATTTATCTACACTGGTGTTAGGTGATCCCATTTGGTGGTCCCGTTTAATTGGGCAGCTGCCTTTTGCAAGAGTGAGAAGTTCCACCAGGTGTTCAAGGGTAGTCCCAAGTATCCCTTGAACCATTGCAGAGGTCCAGTTCAAAGGTTATTAGGGAATGGGTCACTGAAGCTAGAATAGACTGAAGTTATAGCTGAAGCTGGATATAGGCCAGACACACACATGCGCGCACACACATGCACACACTGTCTCCTGTATTTGGGGTGTAAAGATGAGAACGTATCACAGCCTCTCACGAGTAAAGGAGGACTGTTTGATAGACTCTTAAGTTTGCAAGGTGTGAAACCTGATACCTTCCTACTCAACAGATTGTCTCATGCTTGTAAATATATACAATCTTGATATAATTAGCAGTCATTGTACTACAAAAGTGAGAGATCTGTCTAGCCAGTCTCCAATTAATTTTCTTTAGCGGGGCATTCTTCCATATCCAGAAACCCAAGTTAGCCTTTCTTCTAGTCACAATAGATGGGAAGGCTTTGTTCAGCTCTCTTGTGTTACGCTAAGTCTTAATCCCCAGATATTGACCAGTACCACAGTATAGTATAAATCTCTTCTTAGAAGGGCAAGAATCTTTCTGGTTACTCAATCTACTTGCAAATCTTACCACTAACTTTATAATTAATATCTTTTGAGATAATTAATATCTCAAAAGCAGAGATACTGTTCAGAGATATTGATAATGTTCTCCCTGGGACATATCAGGGAAGAAGGAGAGAGAGAGAGGATGGAGATGGAAGTAGAAGGAAAGGAAAGGAAAGGAAAGGAAAGGAAAGGAAAGGAAAGGAAAGGAAAGGAAAGTGAGCCTAAGGAAGGAAGGAAGGTGAGTGAGTGAGTGAATGAGAGAAAGAAAAAGAAAGTGAGACAGAGGGAAAGGAAGAAAAAAGAGAGAAAGAGGAAGGAAGGAAGGAAAGAAAGAAAGGGCTATTAGGAGCCTCTTACCACTTTTTTCCCAGGAACCAGTGGTGGGTTGCCCTTGGTTTGCACCGGTTCTATAGAACCGGTAATAAAACCGGCGGGAGGCTCCGCCCACCAACCCCAACGTCATCAGAACGTTTCTGTGCATGCGCAGAAGAGCACACGCGCGAAGCGAGCACGTGTGTGTGGCCCCGTTGCGAACCGGTAGTAAAGGTAAGTAGAACCCACCCCTGCCAGGAACCTCATAATGACAGAAGTATGTAAAGAACATTCTTCAGGGAATAGGTAGCTTGTCTTCTGCTAAACTTCCATGTCTTCTGCTAAGGCTAAGCGATGGTTTCTCGCCTATTCCTCCCTCCCCCTACCCCCCCCCCAATAAATAGGCAAATCATTCATGCCAGTCATTTTTTGTAAATGCATCGACTTCAGGCTCCCTAAATTTCAAATCTTCCCCAGCTGAAAAAGTGCTCGGAATATAAGATGTGTTTCTACCATACACTGCTGGATACCATGGACCAGGTTTCATTCTTGAGTTAAATAATATAGGGAAGCTGCTATGAAAAAAAAAAAACCATTAATTTTGCCTCAGTGGGTAAATAAATTGAGCTGCATTAATGATTTTTAGACATTTAACTATATATGTAGAGCATAAGAATGATATATGTTTTCCATCCCCTTCTTCCACTTTTCTCCATGCCTTTATTTCCTATCTTGTAGAGAACCATGACTTGACTGCCATCTGACTTTTCCCCCCTAAATTCTTTTAATTAAAAGAACACAATGGGAATCTTCCAGAAGGGTAACCATATTGAAATGCCAGCTTCCAGCATTGACATTTCAAGTAATATCTCGGGGGGCCACGTATTCTTCAGGGCATTCTGAAAAACAAACAAAAAGGGGGGAAAAAACCCAAAAATAGTGTGTTCCTGCAGCTCAGTGATTTGTTTGGAAGAGTGCCCAGAAAATAAAAGTAAAAATTATGTAGGTTATTAAGAAACCTGGGGGTGGGGTGGGGGAATGGGGTGCAGAAATCTGTGAAGAGAAGCCTCATCTATCTACCCTCTGATAAATGGTATTTTATGGCTAGCCATAAGTTAGCAATAGCCTTGAGTTTGGAAAGCCCAGGAGACTTCTATCTAGGATTTTTTAAAATTTTGTCTGGAAGGAATTGAAATGGGGGGCGGGAAGGGAGAAGAGCAGAATATAAAAGTACTGAGCTAAAAATCTAGCTCTCTGCAGAAGACATGGTTCAGAAGATACCCATGCAAATTAAAGATGACCCAGGAAAGCCAGAGATGGAGACCTTAAAATTATGCCTGTGTTATTAAGCAGAAAAATGGTAATCTCAGCAAATCGCTGTACTCTCCCGCATTAATTGAAATAGCCGTACAGAAAGCAGCGTTGGGGAAAGTCCTTCCAGTGACTTGTATCGCCTGCTGTCACCTCGGCTATTTATGCAGCTTGCTGGCTTTGTAGACTATCGGGGGTTTTTTCCTCTCTCTCCTATATGCTCTATTGTTAGAATGAAGTTCTGAAGGATTCTTTAAATGTTTTTACATGGCCGATGAGCAGTGCCTTGCTTATGATTGCAAAAATGCTAGGGCTCTCTCTCTCTCTCTCTCTCTCTCTCTCTCTCTCTCTCTCTCTCTCTCTCTCTCTCTCTCTCTCTTCCAGAAACCCCTCTCCCCTGCCTCCCCCTACTGTGATCTGTTGACATTATCCTCTGTTCCTTAGCTTCAGACAGTAAAGTCATGACATGTGCGGCTGTTTGGAGGATGCCGAAGGAATTGGAATCAGGCAATCATGAATCCCCTGATGATTCATCAAGCAATGCTCAAATCCTGGAGCTACTCTGTCACCTTGACAACACAGCCTATGGCAATATGGCCGGGTAGGACTCTGCATATTTTATACTCCCAAGGAAAAAAGAATGAAGGGCAGACAGTTTCTATTAAATCTGAACTTTGTACATTGAAATATACCTACATGCCTTACGTTATGGTTTCTGCATTGTTATCTTAGACAGGATTGGGAATTATAAAGCAATGGTCCTTCAAATATTTAATATGCTGTTTAACTGTTTTTGGATAATTCACTAATTCTACAATACTGTGTATTTCAACGTACATATTTTGTGTTACACACAACTAATGTAATAACAGCTCTGTGGCTGGATGGAATTTCACTTAGAAAAGTCTGAATCCGTGTTCTGGTTGCTCCCCCTCACTTGTGCTACCTTCTCCATCTCCACTCTACTGGGTAACTGGTGTTCCTTGAAATTCTTCCTTTATTTTATGCTGTACTTTGTAACAAAATAAGGAAATAGTTTTCTATCAATGACTCGTAGTGATGCATAGCTGATGCTTACCAAGTAAGGCTTTTCCTATTTTTCTTCTGTTATCTAGTGAAATGGCTCTTCTTTGTGCTGCTTATATACCCATACAGATAAAAGGAAATCATGAGGGGTCCCATATACTGGAGATGACTTAATTTCAGTCTCTCTATATGTTCTGATCACCCAGTTGAGCAGTTGAATCCTACATACGGATGGAAATATTTTACCTGACATAATATCCGTTTTCCCATTTGATTTAGCTAGGCTCAATATTATTTAAATTTTTTACTACATATTGATTGATCTCTGTTCCTGCATTTTAAGAGAAAAATGTTTCCAGGGAATGCAGTGATTATTGAAATAGGTGAAACGATATGGTTTGATTCACTTATAGGTTCATTCATTTAAACTTGTATCTGTACAAAAATGTGTACTTTAAATTTCAATAATTTCAGCAGGAATCTCATGGACCCCAAACACATGGGTTCAAATCCAATTTTTTTTGGATGCCCATTTTCTGGGTCGTGACAATCTACGCTTGGGATATTTTTGTCAGCTTTTTGGATGCTGTGCATTTTATGAAACAAAGTTATTGTGCATTACAACTCTCAACTTCCTGCTGAATAACCACGTAATCTTGGTTCCTCTCTTTATGTTGGCCAAACATCTGCTGACATAATTGATCCTGTGGACCTAATGTTGACTGTACCGTGGTTTTTTTGTTTGTTTTCTGTCTAGGTTAGGGTTTTCTGCTCCACACTAATCTCTCAGATCATGGGAAGCCGGTGTTAGCATATTTAGCCGCTGGTAGCCACTGCCTCTCTCTGCTATGGGTCTCTTTGGTAAATCACCCACTGAAGTAGCCTCAAGGGTAGGTCCTTCCAATCGGATTCTTCAGTGGGTCTCTACTGCATCAGCCTTTTGATGAGCTACAAGGAATGTGCAAGGTCTTTTCAGTGGCCTCACCTAACAATAGGTGAGGCCTAACAAGAGTCTTCCTGGGTCTCACCTGCTGAATTGCTTCTGGCCTTCATGCTGTCTTTTGATAAGTTCTTCTGCCACTGGACTGCCCTAGTTCTGCCGCTTCATCTCCATTTAGGTTATTCTGGTCTTCCCACTGCTTTATCAGTACCTGCTACAGCTGCTATAGCTTCAGAAAGGCTTTAGCTGGCCAATCTTTCCCTCCTGGTCTTAGCTGCTTGGCTTTTAGCACTGCAGCTCAAAGAAAAACCCTTTCTGGCTCTCTTGATAAGAAACTTCCATGTGTCACTCCAGCCAGCTCCAAACTCCAAGAAATACTCCCCAGACCCTTTCTCACATCTCTCGGCTACACATCCCTCCTCCACACAGCTGGGCTATAAATTCTTGCTTTTATCTACATAGCTCCATCAGTGTACTAATTTAAAAGCAACAGGGAAGAGAGAGGCTGCGAGGCATTTCTTTCCGCTGCTGAGCCAGACCCTGCCTTTGACGGACAAGTACAGCAAGCATGCCATGTCAAAACCAGAATTATTTACTAGTTCAGATCCTAATAGGTACATGTCCCTACTGCACAGGTAGGCTACAGTTATATGTAGGTAGATGTGTGTGTGTGTGTATCTGTGTGTATGGGTACGCAGAGTCATACACACAATTTTATAAGGTTTGAGCATTTATATTTAAATAAACCAAATGTTTTGAGAATCAAAAAAGTGTCCTTATTATATTGACATGTTGGAAACAAAGTTTAGCAGTAGGCAATAAAATAATATGCGTTTGGACATTTTTTATATAAAAGGGACCTGAAAAGCAAATGTCATTCCGCTTTGGAAAATATTGGCCCTGGAAGTATTTTCAATGCATACCTTATGGTACTGGGGCAGAGGAGGTAGCACTCAAAGATCCTTTAAAAATTAAGGTGGTGATGAGAATCTTCAGGATATTGCATTTGTATTTATTATAAGGGCCGTGGTGGTGCAGTGGTTAGAATGCAGTATTTCAGGCTAACTCTGAAATTCCACTGCCAAGAATTCAATCCTGACCGGCTCAAGGTTGACTTAACCTTCCATCCTTCCGAGGTCGGTTAAATGAGGACTCAGATTGTTGGGGGGGCAATATGCTGTCTCTGTAAACCACTTAGAGAGGGCTGTAAAGCTTTTATTGCTATTGTTTATTATACCTATAGGTCCCTGGGTGGCTTACAAGTTAAAGACATACATTTAGAATTAAGATCAAAGCATATCTGAGTCTAGGAGTGTTTTTCAGCACTAAAGTTCAGTCCTCTTTCCACTTTTGAGTATATGCATAAATTATCTGTATTAAAAGATCTTGAGTATCTTGTGTTCAGGGATTATGAATAGAAAAAAAAATGTTGCCTGTTCTTTCTAATGTTCCCTTACTACATCATTTTTTGTAGGTGTTAGGTAATCCAACAAGATTTGGTTAGTAGTCCACTGAAGAATAATGGTTATATTCTACCCATCCTGTTAGCAGTAAAGTGGCATGTCACTGTTTGTTTGTTTGTTTGTTCATTTAATTAACTAAAAATCTAGAATTGGGAGAAGCAGCTAAATTTCTTTCCTGATTAATTCATAAGTAGATACAGGAATTCTGGTTTTCTTGCTTGCATAATAGCAACCAGGTCCTGCCAGTTCTTTTGAGAACTCTTAAAGTAAAGAAGGAGTCTTCCTCATAATGATATCCATAACTCTGGTTAAATGACATTTAATGCCATATAGTGCTTTTGCTAAGTGTGTAACCAAAACTGCAAAAGAGGTCACTGATAGAAGGCTCAGGAAAATCCCATGGCTCAGTGAAGTACAAAATAACTTTAGAAATAAGTATTTTTAGGAGTCGGAAAGGGGAACAGAGGGTGAGTGGAAATCAAAGGAAATAGAAGAGGTATTGTTTTTTGTGGAGGGAATCATACAGTAGTTGGCTGTGACTCTTAACAGGAGCATTTCACACTGTAGGCCCTATTTATAATTGCACAATATTGGATTTTTTCAAACAAATGGAATGATTTGGACCTAAAAATCGTGGATGGTACAGTGTTTATAATAAAACTCGTGTGGAAGGAATTGACCTATCATATTTTGAGAGCTGTTTGGGGGAGGGGGTTGGTCAATTGAGGAAACTTTGAATTCAAACTAATTCAAAGTTTTAAATTTTTTTTTCTAATAACCGTTTGGCAAACTAGATAGATATAAAATTTAACTGGATTAACACATATGACTCCGAAACCAGTTTAGAATAAGTCTGGTTCCATAAAGGGGTTGCCATTCAGCACCCTGAAGAAATCCTATGAGATGTTACTAATTTTGTCCTCTCCCAACATTGTGATTGCGTTTTGAAGATTTTATTTTGACTTGGTGAATGCGGTTGTCAGCAGGCATGATTTGACTCAAGAATGCAACTCAGTTATAAGACAGCTAATCAAATGGTCTAGTGAGTATGGTAGCTTAGTGAATATGGTCTATATTTGAGCTAATTATAAGAGTTGTAAATACAAACAAAGCCAATGCTTTGTCGCTATACTAGTTGTGTTTGAACATTGCCAGTTCTCTGGCTGACAGAAACATCCTAGTGTGTTTGCTTTATTTTTCTCTGACAACCCATCTGCAGTTTTTAGTTCTTCCAATATGTCTGGCATCTTCTGGTTGTTTAACTTGAGTCTAAAACATTTCATGCCCTCTAGTGCAGGGGTGGGTTCTAAATTTTTTTACTACTGGTTCTGTGGGCGTGGCTTATTTTGTGGGCGTTGCTTGATGGTCATGTGTCAGTTCTTTAGGATTTAGCAGAGGTACTGGTCTACCAGGCTTTTAACTGCTTGCAGAGCTGTACCGGTCTACTCATTTGTTTTTGGAGGCACCGGTCTACTCATTCGGTTTTGGATGCACCGGTCTACCCATTTGTTTTTGGAGGCACTAGTCTACTCATTTGTTTTTGGAGCCACCGGTCTACCCATTTGTTTTTGGAGGCACCGGTCTACCACCACACTGCCTTTTAACACTGATCAGCTGTAGGGCGGCCCTTTGAAGCCCCACGGCAAAAGTTTAAACAGTTTTTTTCCTTCTAGCTGATCAGCTGGGATTCGGGAGGCAGCAATAGATTGGGGGTGGGGCCGAATAAAAGGTAAGAATAATGCGGGGGGGCGGGAGGGCCAGCTCCCGAACAAAGAGAACCGGTTCGGTGATGTCATATCATCACTGCTACTGGCTCGGCCGAACCGGGAGGAAGCCACCACTGCTCTAGTGGTAGTGAGGGGTAGCAATCTCTTACAGTGCCATGTTTAAAAAATTATTTTATCTTCAGACTTGTATAAGCTGTTGGTCTTGGATTCATTTAACATCATTATCCTTGTATTTCTTTCTTTCTCCCATTCTTCGTTTTATTCTCTATAGGCCTCTTCCTTTCTTTTGAAGTGAATGTTCCTTCATTCAGATCCTTTCCATCTTTTTTATCTTCTGACTTTTTCCCTCTCTTGTCCCTATTTTACAGACTTTAAAAAAGTCCCTGCTCATCTGATGTCCAAAACATAGCAGTTGCATGATATATTTCTGTGAACATGGGGGAAATAAGCAGTCTTGGTGACTCTCTTGCTTTCAAACTTAATGCCACAGTCAAGTAGAAATCCATTTTACCTCATTAGAGATATGAGAAGAAGAAGAATATCCTGCATTGATAGGGCTGGGCCAGAACCTCAATTCAGAAGAACTTCAAGAGAAACACAAAGGCTGTGGATTATATATTTTATCTGGGAATATAGGTTTTTTTTCCTAAAGCGCTAAAAAACTTTTATGGGCAGACTGGTCATTCAGAGCTATACATTCATCAAACGCTGTCTTAGAAACTGAAGTCTTTCACATTGAAGGCTGAAAATTAAGATTCTCTGATTTTATTAGATTATTTGGTTTTCTGCAGAAAAAGCAGAAAAAGAGCAGAAAAAACTCAGCTACGCTTCTAGTGTTTCATTTTTCTATATGTGTCCATAGGGGCATATAATTCTAAAATATTTTTCAAACAATCTGCTCTAGTTTTACTAACAAGTAAGGTCCACTATGGTTTATACTGCAGTGTATTTAGATATGTTATATATTTATCCAAATACACATCCACACTCACTTTTTAAAAAGTTTATTCCTGAAAAATATATACATGCATACACATGCCACTCTAGCTAGCCAGCCAGCCAGCCAGCCAGCCAAAATGCTGTTTACAGTTTAAATGATAAGAATTTACATACTAGCTTTTACTGGTGTCAGAACTAAGGAGAAAGTTAAAATAGCTTGCATGCATTTATAAATGAATCATGCACTAAGTAAATGTATAAGTAAAATGGGGAGGACTCATGCTATTTACATATCTTTTCTAAAACCACAATGACCGATGGATTAATACGTTTCTAATGTATAATGTGTGCTGAATAAATGGGTCACTTTCCCAATGCCTTCACATATTGCACTAAACTACATATTGCTTGACCATAGTCTATTGAAAAAGCTCTAAATAGACTCTTATAAATTGATTCTTTCAAATATTGCTTTCCTTTCAGAATAATGGAGCTTGATCCAAAATTGAAAAGATAAAAAAACTTTTTCTTTTTTACTTTTTATGCCAGTTTCTTGCCATTTGGACTCCTGTAAAAAGAAAATGAGACTCATGTAAAAATAAAATCCAAAATGGCACTGAGAATGTGGAAGCTCTAACTTTTTTTCCAGTATTTGTGGAAAGGCCACATATTTTTAAATATTAATCACAATATTAATTTAGTATATCTAAAAGTTTTGCAAATCCTCATAAGATCAAGGAACTCGGTGAGAATTACAATAAAATTCTCAGGCGATCCTTTAAAAGTTGCTACCAGCCTACAATCCTCATCTCCAGGGAAGGCCAACTGGAACTGCTGGGAGCTATAATTCAGCAATATCTGGCAAGCCTGAGAGTCTACCTCTGATGTAATGTAAACAAAACATAGAATAAATAACCTGGCAAGAGAGTTTCCTTCCTTGTAAACAAAATTCTAGCTTTCCATGCAGCACATCATAGTATATATTACCAGATTTTCAATGCCAAAAAAACTGGCCTTCATTTTCACAAAATCCTAAAAAAAAAAAAAAAAATCATACGTGAAAAAGAATGATTCAATAAAATAAGTTATCAGGAAAAGAAATTATAATTTCGCAAGGACAGATTGAGTACCCTCAGAACTTTCTAATCAGGTTTATTGCTTGAATTATATTGATTTATCATTAGTATTCTCTATCAGATCAAAGCACGTTCCCCTGAAAACCCCATGAACATTTTAAAATTGGAATCATTTTCATTTTTAAAAATTTTTAAAAGTGGTGTCCATTTATCCTAATCGAAATAAAAGTCACTAGAATTTGCCTAGTAAAATGCCTTTTAAAAAATGCTTTCTAACATTAAGTGGAAAATAGAGAAAAATCCATGGTAGTTGGTTTTAATTTGCAAATAATACTTGGCTGAACTTTTTGTTTAGGTGTTCCCAGATGTTCCCAGATTTTTTCTTTTTCTGTCACTCCAGTGATGAGTCCAGATCAATTATGACTTCAATTCAAAACAAAAATATTTCTCTTCCCATCATCCAACCTGATTTTCTGTGTCTTTTCTTTCATCAAAACTTGTTAAACAGCTAACGAATGCTAATACAGCAATGCTTAAAAGTTTGTGAACCCTTCTGAATGTTTAATATTTCTGCATAAATATGGCCTAAAATGTCCTCTGTTCTCCACACAAGTCCTCAAACTATATAAAGAGAAACCAGTTAAACAAAAACATTAAATTTGTTCATTTATTTATTGAGAAAAATGATTAAAAGCTACATATTTTTGTGTGGGAAAAGTATGTGAATTTCTAAGGTTCTCAGTTGATTTGAAGGAGAAATTAGAATCAGGTGTTTCAATCAATGGGATGATAATCAGATTTGAATGTGAGATGTCCTGCTTAATTTCAGAAACAGAATTCTGGATATTCACAATCAAAGTCTGATCTTCAGAACAAAGATATGTGGAAGAGTTTCATGGCTAGAACATAGATTTCTCAAGACCTCTGAAAACAATTGTTGGTGCTGGAAAAGGTTACAAAACTTTTTCCAAAAGGTTTGGACTCTTCCACTGTCAGGCAGATCAGGTACAGATGGAAGCAGTTCAATACCATTTTTATCCTCCCCAGGCATGGTAGGCCAACCAAGATCACATCAAGAGCAAGGCGTGTAATACTTTGAGAATTCTCAAAGAACCCCAAAGTAATCTCTAAGGAACTAATATCTCTCTTATATCGACAAATGTCAGTATTCGTGACACCAGGTGAACACTGAACAAAAATGGTATGCTTGTTAGGGTTTCAAGGCACTATTCCCCCCCAAAAAACATTGCTGCCTGTCGGTTTGCAAAAAACCACATGGATAAGCCAGAAGGTTATTTGAAGATTGTTTTATGGACAGATGAAATAGACATTTTTGGCTTGAATGAAAAGCGTTGTGTTTGGTGAAAGTCAGACAGTGCTTTCCAGAATGAGAACGTTATACCATCTGTGAAACATGGTGGCAGGAGTATCATAGTTTGAGTCTGCTTTGCTGCCTCTGGACTAGGATGGCTTGTCATTTTTGATGGAATTCTGAATGGTACCAGCAAATTCTGCAGGAAAATATCAGGGTATTTATTCATGAACTGAAGCTCCAGAGAAAGTGTGTTATGCAATAAATCAGTGACCCAAAATAGGACCAAAGAATGGTTGAAACAGAAGAAAGTTAATATTTTGGAATGGCCAACTCAAAATCTTGACCTTAATCCTGTAGAAATGTTGTGGAAGAACATGGAGCAGACAGTTCCCAGTTGTTGGTAAGAAAGCTTACCAATGAACTAGAGGGAGGGAAGGGGAAAATGGAATGTAGAGAGTGCATGCAGAGGTCATGAGAGCTTGGAAGCCTTCAAGGTCACCACTGCAGGGGCTGGAGAAAAAAATGGACTGTTCCCATAACAAAGGAATGTTTCATAATTGGACAATGTGATCACCCAGGAGTGGGGAGAAGGAGAAGTTATTGTTTAACTGGGCAAGCATTTATGCAGGAAAACCAGAGCTGATTTTATTTCTTCAGTACCAATATGGTGTATCCAATAAAATTTTACTTTGGGGAATTCAATTCTCCCAAGAGTGCTTCCATGTTTTGGGTTTGCTAATTGGACTGTTGACAGGGTTCTTTTTAGCAATAGCAATAGCACTTATATACTGCCTCACAGTACTTTTACAGCCCTCTCTAAGCAGTTTACAGAGTCAGCATATTGTCCCCACCAATCTGGGTCCTCATTTTACCGAACTCGGAAGGATGGAAGGCTGAGTCAATCTTGAGGTGGTCAGGATCAAACTCCTGGCGGTGGACAGATTTTGCCTACAATACTGCATTCTAGCGACTATGCCACCATGGCTCTTTATCTAGTTTTACGGTTTGTGTAAGAAAAAGATCACGTTTTGGGTCATAGTTATGCAGAAATATTGAACATTCAAAAGGGTTCACAATTTTTAAAGTATCTTTCCAAATGAGGATTCTCCAAACTCTTGTCTTCCTTAGAATTAAGGATGACCCTTTAAAACAGATGTTCGTTTACTTCAATCAGGAAGCATCTACTGAGACCTTGGGGCCACTTATGGGTCTCAGAAACCGTGAATATGTCTCCCATCGCCCCTTCAAGACTTTCATTAAATTGGAATGCAATGTAAATTAAATCCAATTTAGCTTTTATGTTAGCTCCATCTAAATCAAATTAAATCAAAGCAAGTCTTTATTACGGTCATAGACCAGCACAGCTTCATCTATCTTTTCACTTATAGTCTCCAGCCTATAAAATGTGACTTTTTGCCTAGAAGAAAATCCAGAAAAATCTGATCTAAATAGGCAGGAATTGTTTCCCCTTCCTGTTTAATATCTTTTCCTAATTTGGGTTTTGTTCCTTTGCTTACCTCACTGAGATTTTTTCAAGAGACACCAGTGTAAGAATTTTGAATATAAATCAAAATCCAGGGTCTAACAATGGTCTCTTGACTGAACACCGGATAGGATTAATGAATATGGCTATCAATTTTCTTCAAATGAGACCTAAATAATGGACCTCTCTCATCAAGAAAGCTTTTCTCCTTCTCAGCTATTGCGTGATTTGACACAGATGGAAATCAATTTCATTCAGTAGTTCAAGTCTTAACTTAGAAGGGAAAATAAGATATTAAGAATAAAAATAAACTTTTGAGATGACTGGCTTTTTTTTTTTTTTTGCTAAGCCACAATGGTTAGAATGAATCAGGCCCTCTTTTTGTACTGAGTGAATTTAGACTCTCCCAAATCTATTGCATAAAGTTATTGCTGTGACATTAAAATGGAGTGAGGTGGAGAAACGTATAAGTATTACCTTTAGTTATATGGAATATAAGTGTAATTTAAAGGTGTTCATTTCAGGTTCAACTTGGTGATAGCATAAATAAATACATTTTTTTAAAAGAAATTTTAAAACATTTTTCAACTTCATTTTGCTAACTTAAAATGTGACAGCATATGCATGTTCTTGCTGTAGAGAATAATAACAAAAGAAGAGGATTACCTATTGTCTTCTTAGATTAAAGGGGTGCCAGAAGAACATGGGAATATTTTGAATTTCTCTGAGTTACATTGCTGCATTTTGTGCTTATAGGGTTGCATGGGAACCAATGGGAGATGGGAAAAAGCTGATTTCACTGGCTGATAATCACCTCCTTCTATGGGATTTGCAAGAAAGCTCAACCAAGGCTGTGGTAAGGAGTGTAACCCATTGACATAAAGCATAATATTTGACGTGTTTGCCTATCTGAATGTGTTTGCTATTGAAATAGATTGCTAATATTTTTAGACATTATAAGCATTTCCGTGGGTTAGTTCAGATCTGTCAGAAGAGTGATAAACAGTTTCAAAAATTGTGAGAATCTGTTTTTATTGTTGAAAAACTGCACCTTGTTCCTAACAGCAGTAGAACAATCATCGATGCAAAGGTTTTCCTTGTGAGTGAAAGCTTGTGTGCCCACCTTCTGCCCCGCTTGTTGGTCATCGAGAAAGCTTTCTTAGCTCCTTTCTACTGGTTGCCAGTGTTACATGAGTTTCTTCCATCAGTTACTCCCTCTCTCCCTTGCCAACTGTTGGCCAATTCCCCTTCTAGAATAAAATCTGCTTCCATGTAGTGATCAACATTCTTGTCTGATTGAAGTGTCAGGATGTTATAGACATGCTTGCGCTTCTAGTCCTTCCTCCATCCCTCGGGCTCCTTTGCCTTGCCTTGGTTTAAGGTTCTTTGAATGTTAATTAGGCTTTTGCTGTCCCAGGCAGGTTCTTTTGCTCATAATCGCTAAGTTACCATATTTCTCCTTAATTCCAATCTGTATCAAATACCAGTGTTACCTTTGGGATGTTCTCCAGTCTGTCATAAGTCATAGCGCTTAATGGAAAGAGAATTTTTCGCTGAACCTCAAGCTCTTTGGCTTTAACATGTACTCCGCTTGAATTCAGTAACAGAAACTGATCACTGGCACATGCTTTCATTAGCTGTGCAGTTCCTCCAAATTAAAAGATTCAAATTAACTCGTTGTTCACTTCATTTACAGTTGCCTGGACAATTTCTCTGTGAGTGAAGGCTCTGTGTGTGTTATGCACTAAAGGAAAAAGAAAAGAAAAAAAAAAAGACTTGCTCCAGCTTTGGTGCCCTGGAACACTGGCTTCTGTGCTTAACTGATTATGCAAATTAAGATTATTTCCATACATTTGGCTGTTCTGCATAATTGATGGTTTGCTAATTACGAAGATGGATATTAAAGCCTGTAGATGTGCTCTCTATGTTTTGAGATTCTGCGATGCTCCACCTATCTCCAGGTATAAAGCATCACCCAAGGGTTGTTCATTGACACAGACACAAACATTTTTAAAGGAAATTACAAAACTGTGACTGATGTGCAGGATGTGGAATAATAATTTGGATCCTAACATCCATGACCAAAATCCCCTCACACAATGAACTTTCGTGTTTTCACTGTATCTCATTACAGAATCTTTCATGAAGGTTAAGGATTCTTTATAGCAATTTGCAGCAGCAAGGAATGATGAAATGAGCAAAAATGAAGAGGAAGAAGAAATCAGTGAAAAATTATATTTCTTTCCTTGTGTGAAATGAAGAGATTCCTGATTCTATCCAGCAGTGTTCAGTCCAACACTAAATTTGGAGTTTTCAGTGGAATGTCACTGTTCTTTATACATGTCAGGCATTACAAGCTGAATATTTAAATTTCAGTTACCTCAGTATTTTGATTTTCAAAATACGTTGATTGAATTTTGAATTGAATTTTTGCTTCATAGTATATGTAAGTTGTTAGGATCCACTGAGCAATATTGTACCAGTCCAACTTTTGTTCTGCACTATCGTAGATTTTTGTGTCTTGGAGAAGCTGGAGAATGTCTTCCTTCCTATAACTCTCATTTTATGGTCATACTTCTGTCTTCTTTCTTTATGGATATAAAATCCAATGAATATTTGCATGGTGATATGGATGGGGAGATAGAAAAGCTTAGAGATTATGAAATTGTTTTAATTTAAGGTGCCACAATATTATTTCTGAGGGCATTATGGTTTGTGGTTAATGAACTATTTGGGCTTCCTTATTAACATTCATCCCTGCATTCCATCCCTTACAAAAGTGTTAAGGGCTCCTTATTTGCATAATTTCCTTGATTCATTACTGCCATCATCCCACCTCAAATAGCTGGAGTAACCTTGGCCAATGGAAAGTTGCTCATTCCTGCCTCCCACTCCTGTACTGTAGGCAGATCTACAGTATCTACAGATACTGAGCAAAGAGGTAGTGTTTTTCCCATACTCCCACTTTAAGGGCATTTCTATATAGCTATCTTGTCCCTGACCTTCTCTTTTTGTTTTGTTTTTGTTTCTTGCCTTAAAATAACATAGCATTTTTGTAAGAAAAAAAATCTAGTTTTTAAAAATAAACTATTGTTTATGTTTGGTATGGTAACATTGCCTGTGTTATAGTAGGCGATGATAAAATATCTTGTCCAAAGTACTTCAAACAATGTTTGCTATGTTCAAGTGTGATAGTCCTAAACTATCAGCAGTGAACATGGTCATGTGATCAAAATTCAGACGCTGGGCAACTGATCCATATTTATGATGGTTGCAGAGTCCTGAGGTCATGTGATCATCTTTTGCGACTTTCTGACAAACAAAATCAATGGGGAAATCCAGATTCACTTAATAAATGTGTTACTAACTAATTTTGCAACTGCAATGATTCACTTAACCACTGTAGCAAGAAAAGTTGTAAAATGAGGCAAAACTCACTTAACAGATGTTTCATTTAGCAACAGAAATTTTGGGCTCAATTGTCATAAATTGAGGACTACCTGTACTGGATTGAACAATACAAAGTGAAGCTATGTAGACCTTGAATTCATTCTGTGTATGCCCATTGCCCACATACTTGCATACACATTATTCAGAATAATACTATGAAACGGTGATGAGTAGAACTAGAAAATATTATTCAATGTTAAGAAGTACATTTAACAGGTAATTAGCACTGTGGCTTAGATTTCAGATGTTTCAAGCATTTTAAATGTTGCAAAATCATATATAAACCAACTCTTGTATGGGTGTATACAAGACCCATACATTACCTGGAAGGCCGAATGCCCAGGTAAACCTGTCGGAAGATGCAAGTATACAGATTTATAATTCTGTATTCTCCTGTTCTGTAAAAAAAAAAAAAATACTGGTGGTTCAGGTGCTGGCAAGCGTTAGACAAAAAGTAATCCAATAATCAAGCTCACAGTGTCTGACTCCATTGCAGATAATTGTTTCTACCTTCAACATTTTGTCTAATGAATATAATGAGCTAATTATATTTCATAATTCAGGCTTATCATTGGCATAAAAAAAATGCTGTGTTAAGGAAGCAATTTGAGCTACACCCTAGACATGTGTAACCTCTCACTTTGGAGAGAGAAAACACCAAGAAGTACTGAAAAGTTTTGTGTGGAAGCTTTTTGACCACACAAAACAGATTCTGCTAAAAAATCATTTAGGGACCTCTACTTTCCTCTGTGCATACTGATGGAATCCCAAATCTGATTCTCACAGTCTAAATAGGTTCTCCACTGAGGACAATAGGTTATTCCACATTTAATATTTGAATGGTTGATATTTTAAAAAAAACAATATAACCAAATGTTTGGGACCAAAGTTGTTGTGTTTAAAGCATAATTGACAGACCTTTTTTCACTTCTTAGTCCTGCAGTACTTAACAAAAAGAGAAAGAAAGAAAGAAAAAGAAAACAGTATTTCTAGATAGTCCTTCAGAGCAAGGGTCTCCAACCTTGGCAACTTTAAGACTTGTGGACTTCAACTCCCAGAATTCCTCAGCCAGCTGAGTTCTGAATTCTGGGAGTTGAAGTCCACAAGTCTTAAAGTTGCCAAGGTTTGAGACCCCTGCTTCAGAGTATGCATACAGGCGGGATAATTTTACCGAACAGGAAAATGCACGGCTTGCGTGAAGTTAGTGATGAGTTTTAGACTGGAACTGTAATCTACATATATATAAAAGCAAAAACCACTCACGCCGTAATCACGAAATCTCCAGAACCATAAAGCCTACAAACCTGAAATTTGTCACGTATGTTCCTCTTGGCTTCTAGGTTCTCGCTAAGAAAGGATTTTTTGAAATGACCATCAGAGCATTAGTATTTCCTATATTATGATTAACACACTCTGATGCTGAGGAGTTCTACTCCCCCTCCCCACCTGAAAAGAAATCTGTTCCAAATGCAAAAACACAAGCAGAGGAGAGGAGTTTCAGTTTCAGTTTTAGTTTCACAGCAGCAACCAGAGGATACGATAGGGGAGGCTTCTGTGGGTCAAGGCTGAGGGAGAGAAGAGGATAGGATAGGAGAGACCTCTGTGCAGCAAGCCTGAGGGAGAGAAGGGAATAGGATAGGGGGGCCTTCTGTGGGGCAAGCCTGAGGGAGAGAAGGGGATAGGAAAGGAGACATTTCTGTGGAGCAAGCCTGAGGGAGAGAAGGGGGATAGGATAGGGTTCTGTGGGGCAAGGCTGAGGAGAGAAGGGGAGAGGAGAGGCCGATCGTAACTACTAATTAATTTTCAAGCTGTGTCGATTTATCAAGTCCCATCACATAGTTTCGTAGCGAAGCACGTATATCCAGCTAGTCCAAGATAAGAATAATTCTGTGATTTTTAGATTCAAGTTGTTCTGCTTGTTATTGCCTCTAAGTTGCCGCTGCTGTTATTGCTCGGATTAACCTTGTATTAGAGATGCTGATTTGGGTTGTTTTTTGATGCACAGTTGACAAATTCAGTGACCTTGGAAGGAAAAGGACAACTGAAATTTACATCTGGAAAATGGAGTCCTCATCACAACTGTAGCCAGATTGCCACAGCCAATGACACGGCCATTCGAGGATGGGATATACGCACTATGAAGTAAGAAGCATAGCTCTTTGTGTCCTTGAAACAAAACACCAACCAGACAAGTTACCCTGATGTTTCTGGCTAGATCCTCCTGTTTCAATTTAAAAAAAAAGGGGGGGGCAGCAGTAATGGTTACTGTTGTAGCTGTTCCAGCTTGCAGGCTTGGCATAGCTATAATAACTAACCTGTCACATTTTCACCTGCCATTGCTTTTTTAATAACTAACCTGTCGTATGTTCCCCTTATCCTTATATCTAATGAGATGCGCCCCTTCCTCTCTGGCTGAAGTAAATAAATAAATCTCCCATTAGATAAAATGAAATAGATTACCCTGAGCGCGTATTTTATAAAATGTCATTTGAAGTCAGCTGATAGGGCTCAGAACAGACCAACCCAGCCTTACCTCCTGGATCTGGATTTAAACACTGGCTGACTCTGATGCCCTCTTTCCTTTTTAAAAGTTCTACTCTCCTCCCTCCCCCCCTTTTTTTTAATAAAGGAAAAAGACCCTTTCCGTTTTCTATTTGATTTTGATGGTGTAAGATAACACACCAGGCATTTCCATTCCGTTAACAGCTAGCTTCTTGGTATATATTTATTTAAGGTTGGGGTTGCAACATATCACAATTTTGAATGCTAGCAAAGCTAATACTTCAGTATAAGAAATATAGGACTCCTTTCCTGGTCGAGTTGTGATTTTGATAAGCAGAGGAGTGATGTTGTGCACATCTGTTGCCATGACAACAGAAGTCTGTGCCAGCTTTTTTAAGATACAGCTTATCCCCTTAGCACACAGTAATTTATCACTAGCCTTGGAAGACGGATGTCTTGTAATAACTTCTCCTGCCTTAAAGGGGAGATGCCTTTAAATTCAGTTTTATGTCTCCTGCATGCTCGTGGGGAGGAGTATATTTCCATTGTTTCCTATTATACTTCTTGATAGAACACCCCCCCCATCAGTTCAATTAGCAAATGCTAAAAATGTATGTTTATAGTGCTTTGTGTTTTTCAGTCCCTCTCCCTTTTCGTTTTCTGCAAGAGCAGAAGAGCAAGAGCATAGCAATGTCATGTCTGTGTGGTGGGTCATTATTAAACAAAATTGTTAGACAGTCCGTGACATCTTCTTATCTTGTGTTTTCTCTCCCCCACCCTGGCTTTGTTGGCAGCCTGTTTAGCAATTGACTAGACTTTCTTTTATCCCTTCATGCCTTGGGCCACAAGATCTGGAGGAAAGATTGTGTAAGAGATGGTTTTCTAGACTCCAAGGTGTTCATTCTCCTATGGTGGAGCCACTTGGAAACAGGCCTTTCAGCCATGTTTTCCCCATCTCCCCCAGAAGATGAATTCTGTTTTGGTTGCCAGATAAAGACTGCTCCATGCTCTCAAGCTTTTATTATTCATGTATTTATTTGTACTGCTTTGCAGCCCTTCATTCAAGCAATCCTAAATGGCTTACAAAACGTTCATGCCAAATAATATATGTGAAACAAGGACAAAAAGACCACATATCTGTGGGTGTAGATACATACCGACACATGCCCACACAGAAATGTATAAATATATTAAAGTTATTTAACAACAACAATAACGGCAATAAAACACTCACACACATTAGCTCAACATTAATTGGCCTCTTCAATTCCTGGATGCTGATTTAGCAAGCTTTCTAAATTTTAGAAATAAAGATACTGATTTTTTTTTTTTTGGAGGGGCGGGGAGGGGTAACAGATTCCAAAGAAGAAATACTCTGGCAGTCTTTCCCACCATGCTTCACTGGTACAACTTTGTCAAACAAATTTTATTTAGAAGTCCTGCAGATAACTTGGTCCTATGCCGTGTAGAATTTTAAAGGCTATTATCAGTATCTTGAATTGCACTTGGAAAAAATATGGCAGCCAAATCTGCCTGCCTGCCTGCCTACCTTTCTGTTTGTCTGTCTGCTTGTCCGTCCATCCATCCATCCATTGTCTCTCTATCATCTATCTCTACCTACTTACCTACCTATCTATTGCTTCAGTCAAGGTGATTCCACCAGTATATAAAATAATAATAATAATAATAATATCCTGAATAATAAAATTAATAATATACAATGCCTGTTGTTGCAGAGGAGAATGCCCTCCAGTGCAACTCCTGAAGTACTGGTATTATGTGACAATATCAGGTTACTCCCATACCATCTAAATTTGCAGGGCAGCCTTCAACGATATATAGAGAATAAACTAGAGTTGGCCAATTTTTCAACCCAAATATGTAGTGTATGCTCAAAAAAATAAATAAAGGGAACACAAGCAGAAGACATCCGAGATCTGAATGAATGAAATAGCCTTATTAAATACTTTGTTCATTACATACAGTAGTTTTGTGTTCCCTTTAGTTGTTTGAGCAGTGTGTAAACTACTGTATGTAAAGAACACAGTATTTAATAAGGCTATTTCATTCATTCAGATCTCGGATGTCTTCTGCTTGTGTTCCCTTTATTTTTTTGAGCAGTATATTTTTAGATTATCTTTTGGTGATATTTTAGCCTCCACTGCTTTTAATTGGTTTCTGTTGTTAATTGCTTGGGTTTAAAAAATTAATTCATTTTATTGTGGTATGCTTGATTAGATTTGCACGTTGTTAGACTCCTAAAATCATAGAACTGGAACTCAACAGAATTTACTCCTCAGTGCAAGAATCCAATTAAAATCAGATAGTTAACTAGCCACTGCTCAATGTAAAGGAGCCCACCTCCTCTTTGACTAACTGCTTCCACTGTTGAGCTATTCTTGCTGTTCGGAAGTTTTTTCCTAACATTTATGGAAATCAGCCTTACTGTACATTAAATGAGTTAATTCCATGTTTTTCATCCTAAAATTTAAAAAAAAAAGTTTTTCTGTTCTTCCATGGGATAGCCTTTCAAATATTTGAAGAGTGCTGTTATATTCCTTCTCTTCTCAAGGCGATTGTAGCCCTGAGAATTACCAATAATGTGACTGAGGTCAGTCCTGAATATATATAAAGGAACATGTTTGCATTGTAATTCCTGATCTTCATAGAGTGTCAAAGTAGGGACCAACCTTATCTCTGCAGGGATGATGTTCTACAGGGAAGGAACCACCATGGAAAGATCCTTTGTCTTAGTCCTGCCAGATGGAGGGGACCCATAGCATTCCCTGCATCCCCGTTCTGATAGATTGGGAAAAGATGGTCCTTGAAATAACCTGGTCCAAAGCCATATAGGACTTTGAGGTGACAACTAGCCCTTTGAATTGGACCTGGAACCAAATCGGCAGCCAGTGCAGCCCCTGCAAGAGAGATGAACATATGCATATCTAGGCCTGTACAAAACCATGAGGGCCACTGCATTTTGAACCAATTGATTCCAGTTATTTTTCAAGGGCAATCCCATGTAGAGAGCTTTGCGGAAGTCAAAATGGGAAGTGACTAAGACATGGGTAATTATGAGCAGGAATTGTTGGTCCAGGAAAGGGCATAACTGGCACACAACCCACATTTGAGCGAAGGCCCGCCTGGCCACGACTGCCATCTGCTCCTTGAGCAGAGGTCATGAGTCCAGAAGAACCCACAGATTACATACTAAATCTCTGGGGCAGTGCCACCCATCTAAGTCTAAAGATGGCAGTTTTCAATGGACCAAAGAACTCCAAACCCAGAGCCAACCTATCTTGCCAGCGTTCAGTATCAACAGCCTCTAGGGCACTGAGAGGGAAGTCATAGTATCACTATGCAACATTTCAGTCACCATTGGAATATACCAAAGCAAAAGTTCATTCTCACTTCCAGATGGATAGAATGGCAGAATTGGAGAACTACACATTCCATTTTATAGCCACACATACTGTTAAACCATGGTTTAGGTTTATCTTTAAATATTCTCATACAGGCAGTTTTTCCATTCCTATGTACTCAGCAGAGTCTAAGTCGCCCATCAGCCTTTTCATGGTTTTCAGAATTTGTCCCACCAGAGTGGATTGGGTAAAAAAAAAAAGTGATTACTTTTTTGTATTGGCTTTTATGCCATAGAGCAAAATGAATGGCTTAAGCCTGGGGCTTCTATTTCAGTGTATGGAAATTCCTGAATTCTCTCTGGAAATGGGTCCTGGTTCCATTTTTGGAACATAGTCTTTGAAAAGTATATAGGTCCCATTGTGCTACTTCTGTACCAGCTAGACAAATAAATGAGATAGTTGGGAAGTAGCTTCAAGATGCTACAGTGACCCTGTGGTTGAGCTGTCACTTATGAATGAGTCCATTAAAATTATTCTGATTTTTTTGCCCCAACTATTTTTTCACTAATACAAGATTGATCCATTCTGGAAAAAGTAGTTTCCATGGTCTCTTCTTGTATGGGATTTTAATTTTAAATGCAAAGGAGGATTTATCTTTCTCTTGTTTTGTGCACACATGTGCAATACAGGTAGTCCTTGACTTACAAAAATTTGTTTAGTGATCGTTCAAAGTTGCAACAACACTGAGAAAAGTGACTTAAGGTTGCTTTTCACACTTACGACCGTTGCAGCATCTGCACAGTCATGTGATCAAAATTCAGACTCTTGAAAACTGACTCATATTCATGATAGTTGCAGTACCCTTGTTTAATCACTTGTGCTATCTTCTTACAAGTAAGTCAATGGGGAAGCCAGATTCTCTGAACAACTGCCATGATCCACTTAACAACTGTGGCAAGAAAGGTCATCAAATGGGGCAAAACTCACTTAACAAATATTTCATTTAACAACAGAAATTTTGGGCTCAATTGTGGTTGTAAGTTGAGGACTACCTGTATTTAGCCTTCCTTAAATCCTCCTCCCACATACATGTATTCATATATACCTACGTTTTGATTTTGGATGTTTTCCAGGTTATACCGAAAACAGATAAAATATTTTTGATATTTCTGAGTGAAAACATCTATACTCCATACAACATGAAATAATCAGACTTGACCCTGCAGGGCATGGATTTTTGTAGAGACAAATAATTTGACTTGGGGTATATCTATAAAAGGGAACAATTGTCTCTTCTAAGCCAAAATTGTGGAAACCTTTTGGGAAAAGTGAACTTTTTAAAACTAGCTAATAACACCACTTTTTTTTTTTTTGAATAATACCATAAAATTATACATCAATGGAAAGATAATTTAACCAAGAATGTAATGCAATAACTGTCATGAAGGATTTGCTATTAGAATAGCAGTTACAGTATAAAGAAGACAATAGCAAAAATGAGATATACAAAAATTATCACCATGTCAGTTAATAGTTGGGTAACCTTTAGCATGAATTACGGCCTTATAACGTCTTCCCATGGAGTGAAGCAAGTCTTTTAATTCTGCAGCTGTTCTAATGTGAAACCAAGATTGAATGATTGCTTCTATTAACTGGGTTTTATTGCTGGGTCACTTCTGACTAACAGGTTTCTTTAGTCGGCTCCATAGATTTTCAATTGGGTTAAGGTCTGGGCTATTCCCAGGCCATTCCAGCAGTGGAATATGATTATCTTGAAACTCCAAAAGAAAAAGTGGTGTTATTAGCCATCAAATCTCAAAAATACACTTTTCCCAAAAGGTTTCCACAATTTTGGCCACTACTGTACTTCCAATTTTACCTCCAGGCTGAAACTTTTTGTATAGTCTGGGATGTATATAAAAGGGCCAAACTCAGAGTGGTATTAATTGCATGTTTAACATGATTTTGGGGAAGAGGTTAGGGAATATTTATTTGTTAAAGGTGTTTAAACTCCCTTCTCCCTCTCCCCCTTCATCCTGAAAAGCTCTAATGGTAGCTTAGAGAACAATAAAAACATGATAGGCCTTGCCCTTTGGCTTACGGTTTAAAAAGATCTGAAGCTTCAATTTTTTTTTGAAAAAAAATAAAGATTCCTCTTTGTCACACTTCCTGGCAGAGATTTGATTTCAAGATTCTTCAGTAAGAACCGACAAAGAATATATGGGACATGAGTTCTTGAAAAGGGACCGATATTCCATGGGTATGCTGGTGATTCTCCCTATCACCTTTTTCAGCTTCTTTTTGCTCCTTAAAAATATAGTCAGTCCTCATTATTCACAGATTCCATATTTGCGAATTCACCTCTTTGCTAAAAATTTAATTGTGACTCTCATATTGTGGGGCTTTCACAGTCCTTCACAAACATGTGCAGGGCAGGGAAAAGTTTGAGTCATGCTCAGTTCCCAGCTGAGCATGAAAAAGGGGACACTCTTCCTTCTTGTTTCAGTTCTTATTGCTGAAAACGAGTATCCTGTTTGGTTCAGTATTCTCTGATTCAGGGTTTGTGATGGGTTTATGGAACACAGCTACAAGTAGTCCTTGACTTACAACCATTCCTTTAGCCACCATTTGAAGTTACACCAGTGCTGATAAAAGTGATTTCTGGCCTGTCCTCACACTTTCAACCGTTGCAGTACCCCCATAGTCATATGATCATAGTCATAGGTCAGAGTTCAAGTGCTTGGCCACTGGCATATATTTATAGTGGTTGCAGAGTCCTGGGATCATGAAGTTGCCATTTGTGACTTATTCACCTAACGTCCAACCAGTGCAGTCGAAGGGGGAATCCAGATTTGCTTAACGACCGCATGATTCATTTTATAGCTGCAGTGATTGGCTTAACAACTGATAAAACAAGGTTGTCAAATCGGGTTCAGTTCATTTAACAACCACCTTCCTTAGCAGGTGGACCAGAATTTTCATTGTGGTCGTAAGTCAAGGACTATCTATTCTGTGAAGAATGAGAATCGATTGTTCTGACTTTTTAAAAAGTTCCTTATTAAAACATCCAATATTTTCTCTTTTTACTATTAGAAATTATGGGCAAAAAAATATAAATTCTTGGCATCTTTTTTTTTTAAATAGCTCCCAGTGCTGATATTATTTCCCAAGAATTATTGCAATAACGGCTTATAATTCCCCCCCCCCAATTACGACATACGCACCCTGTAGATTTTTTTGTGTTGCTGGTCCCATGCTACTTCAAGATACTCATTTTTAAACTGACAGTTGCTTCTGTTGCTGGATGCCAGAAGAACGAACCAAGTTTGCAATGAACTGAGAAGGAAACAGCATGTTCACTTTTTAGTCAGTGCCAGCAAGAGGTTTCTGTAACCGGCATCCAACCTGCTGCAAATCTACTGTGATGCACATCTGAATTTCATCATTGGCACTGTGACATGCACATATGGCGATCTCGGTCGACTCATTAGTTCTTTGTCCCCCATTTTCCTACATGGAAGATGGACTTTGGCACGGATACAAGTTCTCGGGGATGCTGCCAGTATGGTAAAGACGAGAAACTAATGAATAGCTATTTCCCCCTACCTGCTGCCCTGTAGCAATACAGAGTAGAGTGATGGATATGGTGGTGTGTATCTAGGTGTCAGAAGCTCTGCATTCATATGATGGGCGGTACCAGATTGTTTGCTCAGGGTAAATGGTCTTTTTCCAGACATTCAATTCAGACGGTAGTTTTAAAGGAGTGAAGCAGTGATGCTAAGTTCTTGCCACCAGAACAGATGCAACAAATCATTCCTTAATGATCATTCCTTAAATGGACATAAATAAATTTGCAGTGCAAACATGCCCCCCCTTTTTTTTATTAGCAGCCTACCTAGCATTCATTATAGATGTATTTATTCTTGATGATTATTTTTTTTTTTTTGTTTCTCCTACAGCCAAATATATTGTATAGAAAATGCTCATGGACAGCTGGTGCGGGACCTAGATTTTAATCCCAACAAACAGTACTATCTGGCTAGTTGTGGAGATGACTGCAAGGTGAAATTCTGGGACACCAGAAACGTCAATGAGGCAGTGAAGACACTAGAAGAACATTCTCATTGGTAAAGTGAATTTATTTGGCAGTTTTCTAAAATGCTCTTTTTATTGTCCTGTTCTCCAATAATTTCAGGGAGGTTCGTCTTGAATTACAGTTCTTCATCTTTTTCTCAGCACAGCAAATATTTTATATAGCTTATACACTTTAAAATTTTCCAAGAGCCTGTTTGGTATAATGATTAAGGATATCAGGCTAGAAACCAGGAAACTGTAAGTTTAGTCCTGCCTTAAGCACAAAGCCACCTGGGTAACTTTTGGCCAGTCACTCTCTCTCAGCCCTAAAATGGAGGCAATGGCAAATCACATCTGAAAAACTTTGTCAAAAAACATGCAGAGATCTGATCAGGCAGTCTCTAAGAATCAGAGACTATTAAACGGAAGAAAATAATCCTGAACTTTGAAGTCATTTAGTACAAGATGCAACTTTTTAACATCTTTTCTTATTGATAGATTAATAATTTATTACAGATGCTGAATACCTGAAGACATTGGCATGATATGTAAACTTAAAAACACAATTAATAATGCTAATTCCCTTTTAATGGACCCTTTTACTGTTCACTGTAAGGATCTGGGGATAATTTGGATTGAATTAATAAAATATTTACAAATACTTTGTATTATACTAAATTTATAAATATTACTTATATTTATATTTTTGCTTTACTTCAGGGGAAATGTTACATATTCCTTATACATTCATGCAAACATTAGAAATACAATATTTTAATGGATTTTAGTTTAAGAATATAAACATTTCTTCCTTAAAGGAAATTACATGAAGACCAGGTACTAAACCATATGCAGGCTTAAGTCTAGGCCAGAGGTGGGCAACTATGGCCCGTTTATGACTTGTGGACTTCAATTCCCAGAATTCCTGAGCTAACATGGCTGGCTCAGGAATTCTGGGAGTTGAAGTCCACAAGTCATAAAAGGGCCACAGTTGCCCACCCCTGGACTCTAGGCAGTTCCACACCAGGTCCGCATACCAATTCAAATGGAAAGAAACTAGACTACTGCTCCATTTGAGAGCTTAGTCAATTTGTTTCTGCCTCAGTTGTGTTGTGTTTAAAAATACAATAAAACAAGTCATTTGCTCACTTGGTTGTGTTCCTTCCTCTAACAGAGATTGGCAGGTTTGAAGATGCTCATAGATTGTCTTTAAACTGTTTTTGAGGGTTTGGGAAGTTCAAGTAGTGATTAGAGGTGTGGCCCCCACCTCAAAAATTAGCTTTAAAACTTACCCTGACGGCAAACCTTGTCGATTATGTATAATAGAATTTTAGAAATTCAAGTGGAAAGTAGTTTGTAGCAGGATCTTAGGGCTTATTCATGCTTTCAGGAAAGGTAATTTGATAGTCTTGTGACATGCTACCTAGCCAAAAGTAAAAGAGTGTTCTCTTCTTCAGCCTGGCAGCATGTATTAAGTTGAATCCAACATAGTTCTTTCATGAATAAACATCCCACCATCCAGTGTAGTGTAATGGTTAAGGTATTTGAATAAGACAGTCAATTTCTGGCAGATGTGGAGATGACACAGCCAGAGTTTACATGAGCTTTTGAGTCTTAAATTATATTTACATTCTTTTGGAACATAAGCTCTAAAGCTAATTACTTATTAAACTTTATCTTAGGTTGCTCAGAGTAAAAGAAATAAAAACCCTCGTAAATTAGCTGAAAATCCCTGGAAATAAACTTAATGATGGTACCACATTCGCTTCTCTGGTGGTACATGTGTGATATTCCACTTTCAGGTATTCTGGATCTAACTCATTATATACCGTATACTCTCTAGATTTGATCCATCCAGTCAACTTGCTTCTTAGCAAATAATGGTTTTATTGCAGTCATTGATCGTTGTTCACAATATGAACTTTAATAGCTTAAGATACCTCCAAAATATTTAGTTGCAACATGCAATAAGAACTACTCAAGGGACCAGTGTTCATCATCTCTCTCCCTCCCTCCCTCCCTCTCTCTCTTTAGGGTTTGGAACGTGCGTTATAATCATTCCCATGACCAATTAGTACTTACTGGCAGCAGTGACAGCAGAGTTATTCTTTCCAATATGGTATCAATTTCTTCTGAGCCTTTTGGACACTTGGTAGACGATGATGAATTTAGTGATCAAGAAGACCGTCAACAAGACGACAAGTAAGAATCTATCTGCTTTGAATAAACTCACTAAATTTGTAAGTTCTAATTATATCTTGGTTAATGGGAATCTTTTCTACTAATTTTAGGATATTTATGTATGCGCCTTATTGGTAAGTAGATCAATGTATTTGAAATAATTATGTTTTGTAAGGGAGTGGAACTGGCACTTCTCATATTTTTAATAACTGGTCTTTATATCACACACGTTGAGGCCACAAGATCACATGGACTTGGATCCAAAACTCATGGAAGGTTTTTTTTTTTTTTTAAGCCTTCCATAAGTTCATATATAATACAGGTGAAGGAAGTTTTTGGTTTCCCCCAGAATGATTTCTTGGTGCTTGTCTCCATATTGGTTTTGGTAGCTACTTTATAACAGTTCAATCACATAGTTTAAATTTGTACAGCCTTAAGAGTTGCTTGAAAAATTGTCACTTACTTATCATTCCTAGATTCTTCTACCAATATCAAATTTCTAATTTCTTCTGCATTTTTAAATAACTGGCATCTACTACAACAGGGGTCCCCAACCCCCGGTCCGCAGCCCACTACCAGGATGTGGCTTATTTGGAATCAGACCGTGAGAGGCGGGCCAGCAGCTCCATTCACACTAGTGGCAGATCGGTGCGTGCGTACGTGTGTGTGCAGCTCCACCCACACAAGTGGCAAACCAGCACGCACCTAGCTCTACTCGCACAAGCGGCAGGCCAATGTGCACGTGCATGAGCAGCTCCATTCATGTGAGCAAAGCTACATGTGTGTGCACACCAGTTTGCCACTCGCACGGCCTGCTCTCCCTTGCTCTCCTTCCAGCTGGGCCGCCAGGCTGCAATATCCACATCTTGTATTGAATTCTGCACTATACTTATCCACTTCTTATAGATTTCCTCATACATTTTATCCTCACTAGACCCAGAAAAATCAAACAACAACACATTCAATCAAATGTCCTGAAAGATGTGGTAGGCTAGAACCCTGAAAAGTCCAGTCTGCAATTACCTATTACAAATCCCAGTTGTGTTGTCTAAATATAACATTTGATAAATGATAGGATAAATAATGAGAACTATAAGAAATCTCTTTTTGTATGCATTCACATCATATCCTTCAGGGCTCTTGTCAATTATATTTTACCAGTGAGAAAGTTGGATGTGCTTCCCCAAATAACATTTCTGCATCTATGTGTATCAGGTACAGAGAGCGCAATTCATTTCGTCTCAAATTTCTCTAAATATCATATAGCAGAGGAAAAATAGCAACCACAATAATATTATATGAATATATCTGGGTGTCATGATTCCCAAACATAGAATCTTTCAGGATGCAGAAAAGATTTTAATAGTGAAAGTTCAGGAGACTTCCCCAATATTTTTTTTTTAGGGCCAACCACTTCAGAAGACCCAACCATGTAATCATTATCCTCTAAAGTCAGAAGATGAGTACCCAGACAAATCTCTGTCTTGCCCATCCTCACAGAAAGAATGAAAAAGCAAGAACCAACTTCTAGCCACTTTCTCCGATGGGTTGAGAAGTGACAGGAACTTACCCTATAGATAATAGTCTATAGTCTATCTACCCTATAGATAATAGTCTATAGTCTATCTACCCTGTAGATAATAGTCAACCTGCATAAGACTTCAGTAGCCTAACTTCCCACTTAAACAACAGTTGTCCTTGTAGAAAGAGCTTGAATATAAGCAGAGCTCATTGAGTAATCCAGAGCTGCATAAAGATTCTAAATTTGAAGAGTGAATGATAGAAGCAACCAGAATGAAACATTCTAACATTATAAAGAGAGCCAGTTTGGCCTAGTGGTTAAGGCACCCAGCTAGAAATAAATAGGTGGTAAGTTCTAATCCTACCTTAAACATGAAAGCCAACTTGGGCCAGTCACTCTCTCTCAGTCTAATAGGGTGGTTGTGGAGAAAATAGGGCAAGGAAGGAGTATTAGGTATGTTCATCATTTTGAGTTACTTATGAAGGTTGGATTAAAAAAAGTAAAATTAATTAAAACTAAAGAAATTGATAGATACATGATTAAACATTAAATACATACCAGTAGAAAATTAAGATCAAAATGAATTCCAGACAATGGTCTTTTAGTTTTATAGTTTTTTTTTCATTCTTCTTTTGTTAATAGAGGATTAAAAGGTAGGTCACTTGTGAACATCTCATGAGCATTTAATTGGTAAAAGTCCAAGTAAAACATGAAAAGCTAAAAATGAACTCTAGAATCTAGAGGAATGACCAAGAAAATGGCAAGTGTGGTGCATTCTAAATAAGTATTGGAGTTGAAAGAGAAAACAAACCTGCATATATATGGCTGACATGGTACATACATAGTTCTAATCTAAGCCATGATGTAACATACTTGATTTTGGTTCAACATGCCAAACGTAGCCATTCTGGTTTAAAAATTATGGTTATGGATTGTGTGAATGAGAGCTAATGAAAGAGATGCTGCGTATATCGTGTGGATCCAGCCACTCATTGGGTCCAAATTGGCATGATCAGTCAGCAAGGAGGAGCTAAGAATACAGTGGAACTGAAACAAAAACTGTTGTACTGATTCACCTTCTTTACAGTGTTATTTCCAAAAATACCATACAGTATCCCAGGTGTGATCACACTGGAATTCCCAATTTTATTTTTACTGCTGCTCCATAATTTGATCAATGCTTTCCTGGAGCTGTTTTAAAAAAAATCAAAACATGAATTAAGGCAAATCACAAATATACTAGATAGATGACAGCACTCTCCAAAAATTAGTCATTAGTGTAATGGATAGAAGAGAGAATTATCTGACATGAAAGAGGATTATATGATGTTGGTACTGGCTACTAATGTTTGTTAGATATGTTAGCAGTAGCAATAGCACTTAGACTTACAGTATATACAACTTCACAGTGCTTTACAGCACTCTCTGAGCGGTTTACAGAGTCAGCACATTGCCCCCAACAATCTGGGTCCTCATTTTACTGACCTTGGAAAGCTGAGTCAACCTTGTGCCGGTCAGGATCAAACTTCCTGGCTGTGGGCAGAGTTAACCTGCCATACTGCATTCTAACCACTGTGCTATTCATGGCTTATATCTCTTCTTCCTCTTCCTTTCTGCCCCCCAGTTCTGAACACTAGTTTACAAATAACCTTCTAGGATCTCACGAGTGGTCACTTGGGGTTCTATTATGTCTGTTGGTGGTTCCTTGTCTGAAACAGGAATTCTTAAATAGTAAGGCTGTGCAGAAATTTGATATGAAGGTTCAGTTTAAAGACAGTTCAGTTGAATCTCTTAATTGAATGGTGTCTCCCAATAACAATTTGGATTGAACTGTTGAATTGAACTGGATGCCCTACAGCCTGTTTGTATTTTCTTGGTCTGTTCCAACAAGGCTTTTGAAGCCTTCTTGGAAGACACATGTAAAATATGCCTTATAGATTATGGTTCTCTAAGTGAGATGGATGGTAGAATTAAGATGCTCAATAAAGATAGGGAGGATTGATCCACTTGGCATCTGCCATCTAAATATAGCTTAATTGGTTCAGAGTATTATTAAGTATCACCATAGGTAGCAGCTTCTCATGAAAGTACATTAAGCCTGTATTCCTTTTTTCTACTGCTTGAGTGGATTGTTATGACTTCTTAGTGAGAGTCCATTCTTGTTTCAACACAGAAAAGGCTAAGACACGATAATGAGCTTGCTTTAAGAAAAGCTTGTCTGTTCACATTTTTTTTTGTTTCGCAATCTTTGTTTGCTGCCAAAATGCTTATGTTGGTCACTTTTTGCCTGAAGCTACAGAGACAGGGCATCTGCAGGGTGCATTTCAACAGTTCTGTTTGTCCCTCGGGCTGGCATCTTGAGTATCGTTTTTGTACACTGTTAACTATTTGACTGGAAAAGTTTATTTTTTGTTTAACTTTAAGGAGAGCAATTTGAGGGTTAGTTTGGTGATTTCTGGTGGTAATAAAAGTCATGTTGGGGGGGGGGAGTGTCTTGTCTATGACTTGAAATTGGAGGTACTGTGGTAATCCTAAACTCCATTACTATATGCAAACAACATGAGGATTTTCAATTTTCAGGAGTGCATGGTGCTTCACATTCATCTTTAAACTGTGTGTCAGAATCAACACTTTTTGGCTGATGTTTTAAGTTAAAGATAGCGAATCCTGCATATTGTTCATACAAAAGATGTAAATAAATAGCAATTAGCAATTAGCATTTAGACTTACATACCACTTCACAGTGCTTTACAGCCCTCTCTAAGCGGTTTACAGAGTCAACCTATTCCCCCCCCAACAATCTGGGTCCTCATCTTACCCATCTCGGAAGGATGGAAGGCTGAGTCAACCTTGGGCTGGTCAGGATCAAATTCCTGGCAGTGGGCCAAATTAGCCTGCAATACTGCATTCTAACTACTGCGCCACCACGGCTCTTTATAAATAAATATAAAGCAGTTGGTTGTCATAGGCCTTAAATTACATAGTTTTGATCATTCGATATTCCACCCATTTGGGGATGGGAAATTATTTGCAAGATAACGATTTCTACCCTTCCTACAATATTAATAAAAATTCTCAAGGAAGGCAACATCTTAAATTATGAATAAAAATACTGCCTGTTACATTGGGGAGATGGCTTGTATGTATACGTAGGAAGACACTTTTTTTTTTCCGCCTGAAGAAACTTCTGTGTACCCTGTAAATTATCCTTATCTCCTTTCCTTGACAGCTAAACATTTAATTGCACACCTAAGCAGATAAAGTGAAATAGTAACCCCACTGAATAACGCATGTTACTCATAAAGAGGATTTTGAGGGGAGATGAATGAAAGCCACCACAAGTAAATGTTCCCTCAACAATTTGAACTAGTACTACTGGCAAGCATAGTAATAATAGTATTAGCAATAATTAGAGTTAATTTTGAAAATCACAAAGACAGCTCTGTCACTGAGGCTTTGAAACTTGCTCAGCGTTTTGCAGTAAAGTACTCTCTATCTTCCTAAAATACAGCTTTGCATAGTCCATGCATTATAGAAGCAAGTGGACAGTATACAGTATGTTGCCAGTTTACTTTAATCCCCAAAGGGTAATTCAGCAGAAGACAAAATAACATAAGACAATTAAAAGTACCAAAAAGAAGAAAAAGTGGCTTCTCTTATCACCCTTTAGCACACACATCTCCCATGACTAATCTTAGACGGAGCATTAGAACACCCTTCCCCCATGCAAACCTTGGCACGGAGAAAAGGTAATTAATAAACAGTCCATGCTTGTTTATTAAACCCTCATTAACTTTACTTAATTAAATAAAGGATATTAGTGTCCTCTGACAATGACATGTGTTACACTGAACTTTTTTTTTTTTTTCAGAAGTGGGGACATCGCCAGTTTTCCTACAAGCCCCATTTATCAATTTTAAAAGGAAATTTGGGAAAAAAAAGCATGGGAAAAACAAAATAGATTTTGTTTGCTTTGGGATCCAATTCAGATATTTTGGTCATTACCTTTAAAATACTTTATGGCATGGGTCAGGGTATCTGAGGAGCCATTTCACCTCAGTGGGACTAGTCTTCCCCATCTGGTCCAAGGCTCCTGCTATGGACCCTGTCTGTTAAGAAATACTGGCAGGTGGGGTCAAGGAGAAGAGCCTTTTCTGCTGTGGCCCCAATCCTCTGGAACATTCTATCTCTGGAGGTGAGAACTGTTCCTATCCTTTTGGCCTTCCAGAAGGACTTTAAAACTTGGCTTTGACAAGTTTGCGGTTAGCTTGGGACCCCAAGGCGGGTACTCACTCCTGGAGGTGGCTGACAGGGTAAGAAAATCTCACCCCCGTGCTGTTTGTTTCTTTGGTTTTTAAAATTTTACTTGTTTTTCTATTTATCTTTTTGTGGTTTGCAAGCTGCCCAAAGTCACGTTATGGGGGAGATGGGTGGCATATAAACTTAATAAGTAAGTAAAATACATACAGTTTTCAGGAACAAAACCCCTTCATGACTCTTTTCTCATACTTACATTCATGTCCCACTTTTTAACCTGCAGCATGGCTAATATGTTTTGATAATTTTACTGATAGTTTTCAGTGCTAAGCATCTGAAACTACTATCCATCCATCCATCCATCCATCCATCCATCCATCCATCCATTTATTTATTTATTTATTTATTTATTTATTTATTTATTTATTTATTTATTTATTTATTTATTTATTTATTTATTTATTTATTGGTTCGATTTATATGCCGCCCTTCTCCGGAGACTCAGGGCGGCTTACAATGCGTTAAGCAATAGCCTTCATACTTTCGTATATACCTGCTTAATAGGGCTTTCCCCCCCCCACCCCCTTAAGCGATGTTCTTTTTTATACAAAGTCAACTTATTGCCCCCACAATCCGGGTCCTCATTTTACCTACCTCGGAAGGATGGAAGGCTGAGTCAACCTTGAAGCTTTGTGCGCAAGGAGTGCAGTTATGGACTTCAGTTTGCAATATGCTCTTGGACAACCATTTTAATGCATAATTTTCTCTGATTTAACAGGCTGGATTGGAGAAAGTTTGTGAATGGATCTTCTCCCCCAAATCTTCATTAACACAACTTTTGCTGTTAAACATAATTAAAGGATCTAGGGGTGGCAGGGACACCGGTCCATTTTAAAATCCTTCATTTGCCTGTTTGTATCTCAATTTCTTGGATAATTCTTCCTCTCCGGTGTCCATCACATTTTAACAGCACATTTGAGAAGGAACATGACATTTTCCACCACCTGATAAATCAGAATTGCTTCAATCATTTGCTTTTCTCTTCCCTGCCCTTTTTTCTCTTTTGAATTTTAGGATTAAAGAGCCACTTCAGGATAGCATAATAGCTACCTACGAAGAACATGAAGACAGCGTCTATGCTGTGGAATGGTCCTCAGCCGACCCATGGCTATTTGCCTCGTTAAGCTATGATGGACGGCTTGTTATTAACAGAGTCCCCAGAGCTCTTAAATACCACATACTGCTATAAATCTATTCACTTTTTTTTTTTTTTTTTTTTGAGCTTCATTATCTCAATGTTGGCTGATAATTGGAAATACTCTGTTCCTCAAATAAATGTTATAGATGGAACATCGGCCCTTTTCTTTCTGGTGTAAATATTTGGAAATTAAAGATCTAGTATAAAAATTGCACTTACGCACGCATGCACACACACAAAGAGACTCCTTTGTTAAACAGCAAGGGTGTCACGCAGATTACCCCCACAAATATGTGAAGGTGTTCTTATTATTATCATCCAATTTTCTTGTATGATATGTACTGTGCTGTAGGAATGAGTTCAGTTTTAGGGTGAAGCCTGATGCTGTTAAAGTTTATGGAAGAACAGAGCTTTCCTTGCCTCTCTGCTTCCCTCTTCCTCCTCCCAGAGTCTCTCCAGAGGTCTGAGAGGATCTATAAAACATGTCGGGACGGAGAGAGTTAATTGCCTGAAGCGAGGAGGGATTTTGTGCCTCTTGCGTGAGGTTCCCTAGTCTAGCAATTTCCTTGCTCTATTGCTCTTCCAGTTGTTCACGGGGTTCTGTAGATTCCCTCCGTCCTCTGGAGAGCCTTGTAAGATGGGAGCTTGCTAGAGATGGCTGCATTAGGGAGGAGGAGACGGGAAACATTAGTTTCATGTGCTGAAATAATCCATGTATTTCAAATCTAGGGAGAGAGAAATGAAATTCTATTACCAGTTTGCTCTTACACCACGTTAGTGCATTCTGGCTTCATCAAGTGTTCTTGTAGCTTGTCACTAAATAATTCAGGCACATGGTTATGTATGTAAGATGGACACCTACTTAAATTTTCTAAATACAATAAATAAATATTCTGTCTTCCAAACAAATATACATTTCTCTATAGAGAATATACCATAGAGGGATATTCTCTATATCGGAGGCCCCCCAATCCCAGATCCGTGGACCGGGACCAGGTCGCAGCATGCCAGAAACAGGGCCATGCAAACAAGTGAAGCCCCATCCACAGGATGCAGGCAGCATGCGGAACTACGTCATCTCCGGTCCGCGGAAAAACCTCTCCAAGTAACCGCTGCCTGGTGCCCAAAAGGTTGGTGCTGCTGCTCTATATACATTATGGCACGGATGAAGAACGGTTATTGCCCATTTGAAGATACCAGTTGAAGGATAGTTTGCAAAGTACAGGAGAACTGGAGTTTGCAAAGCTCAGGTATTACTGACTCCAAGAAGGCAGCAGAGGAAGGTAATGGAGATGGGGACAGAAGAAAAAGGCAAATTGGTAAAAGAACTATGGCATTTATTTCAGGTATTCATGTGTCCTTAGTGATCATCTGCTATGGAAACAGAATCAGTGGTGAAATTCAGCCGGCTCTATCTGGATCGCACAATCTGGTAGCACCGGCGGCGGGAGGCTCCACCCACCCGGCTGGACATCATCATGTCCCATTTTTTACCCTCTGCACATGCGCAGAAGGCTCTGCACATGCGTGGAAGGGGTGTGCGCTCACATTTGCGAACTGGTTGTGAAGGTAAGTGAATACCATCCCTGAACAGAATAGAGTTCAGCTCCAATGGACTTTTTACCAGGTTAGAGGAGATAGTAGGAGCTGTGAGTCAGGTCATATCTCCAGAGAACTGCAAAAAATGTTAACTGGAAAGATACTAAATAAAAATCTGATTCAGATTTTGCTCCGTTCTCTCTATTTTGGGGAACATTGTGAGAACCTCAGCAGACCACTTGGAGGCCGAGTGCTGTCCTCAGCTTTGTGGAGTTGCAAATTATGGGTCATGTCCTCAAAGTCTGCTCAAAGGTTTGGTGGAAGAGGTAGATAATGATCTGCTTCCTCTCCAGTGGTCATAATCTTGAGGATGCAAAAGAAATGATACATCAACTACATCAGTGAGTATAATGACACTCAAGGCATGGGGGAGGGGTTAGTTTGAAACAGATCAGATGGGAATTAAGTAAAAACCATTTTATTGCTTCTCTTTTTTAGTAAATTAACAGATTTTATCCCCTTCACTTTCAGCCATAAATCTCAACCTTTTATCCCTCCCTCCAAAAGTTCCATCAATTACTTTCTGATATACCATATTTTTCAGTGTATAAGACACACTCCTTCCCCAAAAGTGGATGGAAATGTCTGTGCTTCTTACACAGTGAATGTTGCCAAAGCCCCACCACCGCCTATCCCTGCCACCTGGAACAGGCTGATAATGAGACACCCAGAGGCTGAAAATGGGACGCACGGAGGCAAAAAATGGGGTGTGTGGAGGCAGCGATAGGCGGCAGTGACAATGGGCAGCGATGGCCGGTGCCAATCCCCGTAGCCTAGAACAGCTGATAGGTGATATTCCGGGAGGCAGATCCAACCGCCAATCAGCTGCTCGTGCTAAATCAGGCTGTGCAGAAGCTGACCAGGCTGTTTGCTGTTTGCTGCAAGGAGGAAAAATGCTGGGAGGCAGAGACAGATTTTTTCCCTTTGTTTTCCTCCCCAAAAGCTAGGTGCGCCTTACAGTCCAGAGCGTCTTATAGTCCAAAAAATATGGTAAATAGAACGTCTGTGGCAGATAGGCAATATAATGGTTAATATTGTTTTTGCCCCACCCCAATTTTATTATTTTATTTTAAAAATAAATTACTTTGGGGTGGGGGTGGAATTATTTCGACTATGGCCATTATACTACATATCCGAGTTACATCATCAACTTCCCAGGATGTCAAGTGATAAAAGCTGGCCTTGTGGTCTCTGTGTGCCCCACAATGATATGTAGCTGCTGTATAAAGGTTTGGGGTTAAGTAGGGACTATATACTGCAAGTATTAACCAGTTAGTGTCCTCTGGGATTGCAATTTTCTCAATCCCTTGCCATTGGCTAGGCTGTCTGATAGGCCTCAGAATACCTAGATATATTGGTATAACCATGCTTTATTGTACTGGTAATTAGGAATGTATGTTCTGGTTTAGTAGCATGTAAATGAGCCTTGGTAGTACAGTGGTTTAATGCACCCTGTTATTAACACAGCTGCCTGCAATTTCTGCAGGTTTGAATCTTACCAGGCTCAAGGTTGACTCAGCCTTCCATCCTTTCTAAGATAGGTTAAATGAGGACCCAGTTTGTGGGGGCAATAAGCTGACTTTGTATAAATATACAAAAGTATGAAGGCTATTGCTTAACGCATTGTAAGCCGCCCTGAGTCTCCGGAGAAGGGCGGCATATAAATCAAATTAAAAAAAAAAAATCAGACCATTGTTGATCTTACTATTTTCTGTAAACTTTTTGCTACACAGCTTTCCATAATATACAGGCCTTCCATAGTAGATCTATATATTGTGCAGGTCAGAAGGAGGGCTGAGAAAATACTTATAGACCCCTCACATCCTGGACATAAAATGTTTCAACTCACCAAGACACCACTATAGGGCATTGCATGCCAAAAACAACCAGGCATAGGGACAGTTTTTTCACTCGTGCCCTTTGGAACGAGCTCCCCCCAGAGATACGGAGGATCCCGGATTTGCGCACTTTCCCCGTGCCCACAAGACCTTTTTATTCCATCAAGCGGGGCTGGCCTAACCCTTTTTAATTGTTTAATTTTAATTTGGATCTGTTCTTAAAAATAGGGGTGTTTTGATTAGTGGGCCAAATCTATTTAATATGTCTTTTAACTTGTTTTTTAAATTTTATATTATATTTGTTTTATTTATGGCTGTTCACCGCCCTGAATCCTTCGAGAGTAGGGCGGTATATGAATTTAAATAAACTGAAACTGAAACTCTGCTGAACACCTAATTCTCACAGTTCTGTCTAATGCCTATGTACATTTACCCATGTTATTTGGCTGTATTATTACTCTTTGTTTTGCATCTACACTGAGAGCTTTTGCATCGGATACAAATACCTTGTGTGTCTAATCATACTTGGCCAATAAAGTATTCCTATTCCTATTCCTATTCCTATTCCTATTCTATTCTATTCTATTCTATTCTATTCTATTCTATTCTATTCTATTCTATTCTATTCTATTCTATTCTATTCTTATCTTGGACATGATGTGTACAAGTGTTGCTAAATTCTTTGAAGAAATTCAGTACTACTTTGCTGCAAAATTGTGACTGAGAAAAAAAGAATTAGTTGAATTGGTCAGAAAATTAAGTTCCTTGTGTAAACACTTTGTGTAAAAGAAATACAGATTGGCAACTGAGTATCGAAAAAAATATAAACATCTTTGGATACAGCCCACTGTTCTTCCACAGTGGAATTAAAATAGGCACTGAAATTTCCTATCTTTCTCCCATCCAACCCCTGAAAAATATTCCAGACTTCCTTCTGAAGAGCAGTGTCTGGCTCCTCATAGGCCTATGCATGAGCTGCATGACACAGGCTTGTTTGATATCTCAGGTTTATTCTTATTGCTGCTTTCTGACTTAATCAGGTTACTCATATGGATATCTGTCTACTTGCAAACACAGATGCACACAATGTGAATCACAAACAATTGAATACTCATTCAGTCTCACTATAATAAATAATTATTCTTTTAGAACTTTTTTTTCTACTGCTCAACCAGAACAGAGGAAAGAAGTAAGCTTCTCCAGCCCAAGCCATTCCCTTCCCACCTTTTCAAAATCCTGCATGAGTTCTGAAGTGCATGATAGTCTGGAACAAACCCTAACATTTGCATGCTGGGAACCTCTTATACTTTATTATTTAATTATATGCTATCAAGTCATTGTCTGTTCCTAAAGACCACATAGACATATTTTCTCCACGGTGAACTGTCAAACTGAACTAGTTTTTCATGTCTTCCAACAACACCTTTATTGCCACTGTAACCGTGTCCATCCATGCTGCTGGTGGTCAACTTCAGTTTCCTTCCACCCTTCCCAGCCTTAGAGCCTTCTCCAAAGAGCTAGGTCCAAAGTAGGAGACTTTGCTTTGAATGCGAACTCTGGGTTGATTTGTTCAACACGTAACATTTAGCAGAGCCAAAATGGATACTGCTGTGCAGTTTCCTTGCTCTCCCAACCTCACTGCTTCTATTCTGGATTACTAGAGCTTGCTTTGTTGATCATACAATACGTTGAGGGGGGGGGATCCCAATAAGCTGGGGGAAATGCTAATAACCTCAGGAAGGAAGATCAATGGAGACGGTTCCCCTTTCTGTACTTTTGGCTGTTGCCATAGTGACTGTTGTGCTTCTGTTTAAAGGATCAGCCTGTGCCTAACCTTTGTGTATCTCTTCCTAATAACTGGATCGAAACATATCTAAACTTTATTTTTTCATGGGTGTATACAGTTGCCAAAATAGGATGAGACTGCAGTCATAACGACAGTTTCTAGGATTGGGGAGAAGCTGCATTTTTTAAAAAATTATTCTTGGCTGACTAATAAGCCAATGCAAAGGAACAACTGATCTAAATTTATAACTCCCATTATACTCTTCTTTTTTCCTCCCTCCCCCATGTCTCTTCAGTAATTAGCATTTCCCCATGGGCTTTTCTTCCGAGCTTTAGTACCTTGTCCATTTCAGAATAGATCAAGGTGACACTTTGTTAGAGCAAACGATTGGAGCCGGTCTATTGTTTCAGCACTACAGCTTGGCAAATAAACAAATGCATTTTGAAATAGGCTCTTCCTTTTAAACACAAAGCAGTATACGAATTGTAGGCTTATTTAAGGACGTAAGGCATATAATGTTTAGGTGTGATTGCCAGATGGAAGCTATTGACGCACAGTCGCTTTTTTGCTGGACTCCAGTGGAGTCAGCACAACATTTTTAACAGCTTGAAAAGTTCTATAGGTGGCATTATGGATCCAATATGTGTTATGAATGCAGGTGAGAAACAGAAGTCAGGGAGCCTGAATTAGATTATCATCAGCTCTCAGCTTCTATTTCAATGGTGGAATCTGATTCCAAATTGGACCTTAACACTCTGCATGCCTATAACATCGCAATAGCTGCTGTAGCATTTAGGCTTATATACCGCCCCATAGCGGTTCACAGCACTCTGGGTGGTTTACAATGTTTTGCATATTGCCCCCAACAATTTGGGTCCTCGTTTTACTGACCTCAAAAGGATGGAAGGCTGAGTCAACCTTCAACCCCATCAGGATCAAACTCCAGGCTGTGGCCAGAGTTTGCCTGCAATACTGCAGTTTAACCACTGGGCCACTAGGGCCCTACGTTACATCCAGCTAGGTAAGTATGGAATTTCCCATCCTACTGTACACTTCTGCTATTACTGGAAGGCATATTATCCTATCATAGCAACAAAATCTATTTTAACCGATCAGAGCTTTGTAATGGTCTTTGCCAAGATCTTTCACATCATCTTGTGATAAGATTCCACCACCCAAATATCTATAATTAGATGTTATAAACCTAGATGCTGTCTACTACCTCAGAATTTTAATATCAATATGTCTCATTTCCATAGATTAAAATTACCATTGCCTGTAAAGGCTATCATTTCACTTCTAATCTACACCTATGCATCTTTTTAAAAAAGAAATGGATGGATTCAGCTAATCATTGGAGATCTGGTCAAAATCCAACATTGATTCATATAGTGGGTCCCTTTTCATGTTTTTTGCTCCAGAAGATTGTTTTCTGTCGATGGTTATGTTCTTCTGAGTTTGCTACCAATGTTTTGGAAATTAACTGAAAGATAATGGAAGAGAACAGTGTACACTTCCATGAATGGAGAATATTTGATAATACTAGACTAGAAAGATGCATTCTCCATCAGCGATCTGAAGAATTCACCTCGCTATAATTGAAGTATATTACTGTTGGGAGAGATAGAAATTTGGACTGCATATAATAATTTATACGTTTAATATCCCATTCTTCTATTGCTAAGTAAGATGACTTAAGGTTAATTTAATTATGTAACTTAATATGAATATAGATGTGTGTGATGGTGAGTCAGTTCCAAATCTGTAATGAATGTAAGGAACCTGTGGCAATTCAGACATTCATGAACAATAACTCACAGGAGTTCCAATGCACTGAACCAAAAGTATGGGAGACTGAGAAGCTATAATTCACCAATATCTAGAAGATTAAATGTCCTCCACCCTTAAAAAATTAAAATCTAATAATGATTTATGGTCTGTATTTTTCCTACTACAGTTTCACTTCCTGAGAACCAAGGCAATATTCCAAAATATTATAACTTAAGCCTTCTATGAATCAAGCTCAACTGTTGGTGACCTCATGAATGCTTCATTAAGTTTTGTTTCCCCTAATATGAACCTAGTTTCCTATTCTTTTTCTATGGGATTTATTTTTATTTCCCATTCCCAGCCTAGACTACAGCCCTAGAATTTTATGGTGGTGTCTCATGCAAGTACTAGCTAGGTTTGAATCTGCTTAGCTTTCTGAGATCAGCTACATTTGCTCAGTGCTGTCATTTAGCTCACCTCCAAGGAAAAACCAACTGAAGTTTTTGGCTGAATTCTGATTTCAAATTGCACAACCCAGAAACACATTTTTTTATATATTTGAATAGCAAGCTGACATATGCAGCCTTATCATTTCGTCCTTTGCACAAGTGAATAAATTATCCAAAAAAACAAGGTCAACGAAATAGTAACTACGCATCACATTGACATTGTGAATCACACAGAATCACACAGAAGCCGGTGTTTGTAAAACAACTTTAAAACTAATTCAAATTGGTTTCTGATTATGGTTTCTGGTTAAGTAAATTAACATATTTCCTGATCTGAATATAAAAATATAACATCTCCTTACATAAAGGCAGGAGCAAATTCAGGCAGTGTGCACAAACTTGACTTGTAGGCATCATGGTTTATTAAGTTAGAAATAATATGAAATTGCATTGGCATTATGTCTAATGAGACAAAGCTATTTTCTTTTTACATCTGCAGTTACATTTTTAATCCCCCTCTTTTCATTTTAGAAATTATTTGGGCATTTCTCATAAGTATTTTGACCATATTTGGAAGGGCACTCTGTTTTTCTCTAGTAAGGCTGCTAAGTGCTTGGGATCTAAAAAGAAAAGGTGAATGTGCAGGAACATTCACCTAGCATTGGCTGAGAACTCCTAAAAACAACTGCATCTTTTCCTGGGATCATACAGCATACATACACAGTTCAACATGCACAAGTTGAGCTGCATGCGCGTGTGTGCCGACCAGACGCTCACGTGACCTCGTTCCCCTCCCCCCGCCAAGCCGGGCCACCAAACTGCAAAGATTGGGGGCCACTGTCTTAGGGCCAAGCAAAGGGTACTGAATAAGGTGGATATGTAAATATCTAAAAGAGAATCCATTGCCATCAAACACTTTCTTAAAAAGGAATTGTTTCAACTCTCTACCTGTGCCTTCCCCCCTCGTTAACTTCCATTCCCTCCTCTTTTACATAAAGCAGATTTCATATTTGCATTTCACTTTTCAGATGTTCAGTGATTTAATGCAGAATTAATAGAAGAGCTTTGGATTGACACCACTGAGGAAATACAGCATTAGCACTTGGAAGATGAGTTTTTCCACCCCTGTACCATTAACAAGCCCATTACCTATAATTACAAAATGCTTGAAAGCATAGTATGATGTTTTCATTCTACATTAATGTAAAAGGAAACAGAAAGGAAAGGAAGTGTGGGCTTTTAATATTTATCACTTAATGCAAAGCCTTGTGGATGTCAGCATGCACATTGATTTGTGTGGCTTATTGTAAAGAAAGTTGAACTTGGCGTGGTCTTAAAAATGAATGCTGAGATTGTATGCTAGTTAAACTTACCAAATTATTATTATTATTCAGACAAGAAGATTGTACGAATGTATTATAAAGAATAACATAGTACAGTCGCCAAAATAATTAACTGGAACATTTGTAAAAATTATGTATCGGTAATGAAAAATTGCTGAAACATAGTCAAAAGAACTGAAAAGTAGTCAAAACTGAGCAGGTTAAAATAACGTGAGATTTCCAAATACAAACTAGTAAAGTCGGACATGTAATACATAAGATTTAACTGAGGTTGTGTGGAAGGAAGTGTGGATGGTTGATGTGGCAATATCAGGAGATAGTGGAATAAATGATCACAGAGTATCAAAACCTGAAAATCAAAAATGAAAGATTATGGCATAAAGTGGCCGTGATGGTCCCAGTGGTTATCAGCACACTGGGCGTCATGCCAAAAAAAACCTTGGATGGTCTTTACAAAATCTGCACATTGACAAAATTTCCAAATTTACAAAAAGCCATTTTGTTTGGATCTGCACAGAACTACACCGGTACATTATGACATCCAAGGTTCTTGGGAAAAACTCTATGCATAATGAAAGTCAACACCAGCTAAAGAACTGGCAGCCGTGATTTCACATTGTTTGGTATATTTTTTAATGAAAATAAAGCCAAATCCAGTCCGTGCAAACAATCTTAATAATAATTTATGGAATTTGTATGCTGCCTGCTCCATCAAAAAAACTTCCCATTATATCCAGTCTCCGTTTGTGAAACATGTCTTCAGGCTCTGGTTTCTTCTTGCTTACTTGGATGAGCTCTTCTTTGGACTCATGTATTCCTTGGTTATCAGTGTTGGATTTGTATCTCAACTGCAGCCAGTTGTGTTGTTGGTCCTGACAACTGATGGAATGCACAGGCCCATCTTTCCATGAGGCAACTGGACGAGGCCATGACTATGTGGCTAAGAGCCTGTTAGGGCAGAAAGTCAATTATCAAAGCAATCAACAATTGAACACCTTGCTGCCTAGAACTTCCTCAGAGAGTAGGCTTTAGATACAGGTAGTCCTCGACTTATGACCAAGTGAATAAATTATCCAAGTAAGCAATGTCAACGAAATAGTGACTACACATCAGATCGACATTGTGAATCACACAGAATTACACAGAAGCCGGTGTTTGTAAAACAACTTTAAGGCTAATTCAAATTGGTTTCTGATTGTGGCTTCTGGTTAAGTAATTTAACATATTTCCTGATCTGAATATAAAAATATAACGTTTCCTTACATGAAGGAGCAAATTCAGCACAGAATTTATGTTCTAAGTGAGTCGGTTGTTAAGTGAGTTTTGCCCCATTTTATGAACTTTCTTGCCACAATTGTTAAGTGAATCACTGCAGTTTTTAAGTTGGTAACATGGTTGTTAAGTGAATCTGGCCTTCCCATTAACTTTGCTCCCCACTCTCTCTCTCTCCCTCCCCAATATTATTAAGATTTGCTAGAAATAGTGATGGGAGAAAGATAGTTCCTTTGTTTGAATCTGCTTTAGCAATCAGTAGCTGACCAATCACATAAATACTAGCCTTTATCTTTCCTCTCAGGCAAGTATGATTTCCTGTATATTTTAGCCTTGGGTGTGATAGCCAGTTCAGAGTTGTGCTAGTTGGCTCATGACGCTGTCAAGTTGGGTGTTAATATCTGTGCTTTCCATGCAGTGGGCTGAATTCCTTTCGTTTTAGTGGACGTCAAGGAATAGGCTTGTCTGTTGATTAACACAAAAGAAAGTCACCAGCCTGTCCCACAAGAGAGTCCTAGATTGTAATCCATTGATGCTTTCCCTATCAGTTGCCACATTGCTCCTGCACATTTCACCTGCCGGTTTAGTCAGAGAGAGAGAGAGAAAACTACTGAAGTGAGGAAAAAATGAGTTCTGGAAAATGAGAAAAAGAAAAAAGTAAAAGGGAGACCGGCAAATACAGAATAAGAAGAGAATTGGAACTGACAGGACAGGGGAAAGACCAGCTTGGAAAGTGAAAGCATGACATGCCATAAAGAAAAGGAAGACAAGGGGAATGGGGGAATGGAGTTTAAAAAGGCAAATGAGAAAGGCAGGCACCTGTATAAAATGCTGGTAAAAAAGGATGCTCTTTTTTCCCTACTAAAGGAGAACTAGGTGCATAACTGGCTTGCTATGATGCTTGTTATTATAGTGAAGGAGATCTAAATAAACACCTTTTAAGTTATTATATTTATTTCTTCAAACAAGATTCTGTGGTTTTGGGGATTTGGAGACAGACAATTGGGTGCCTTTTGAAACTCTGGATATTTCTGTGCAACCTCTCTATAATTACTCAGCTGGGATACAGTTAAAGACTTGATTGGAAGAGTCAAGGAAGAGCTCCGTTATGGCCCCTTTGTGGCATGCTTTGAGTTGTACATCCCACAAAGAAATTCCATGGAAGGAAGAAAGCCAGAGGTCTGGCAATCTGGTCATTCATTAACCACTGTGAACCTCAAATATAATTAATTAAGCCTTTTAATTGGAGTTCCAGACAGAGGCCTTGTTTGTCCTGCGAGAAAATAATAAATTGCCCTGAATTATGAGAAGCATTGAAAGCCATCGCTAAGTGCTGCCTGTGACATTAAAATTCAGCTTTGCCCCTTTCCACAATCGGATTCATGCAGGAATAGAGGCCATCCTTGCAACGTCCTGCAATCTTTGGTGAACCTCTGAAGTTAAAGCTGAGTTGTAATTGGTGGCTAATCCAGAAAGAAAATTTGGCACTTTCTGATTTATTCATTGAAATCACACTGGTACAATATATGACTGCTGTTGAAAAGGAACTTGCCATATAACTGAAGGTTGATTAGAGATCTCAGAAAACATCACTCACTGTTGTAGTGACCAATTTGAGGTACTTCAGTATTTGATAAATGGCGTTTTGGTTATCTACCTTCAGCTTTTGGTGAGAAAATGTTGAGATGATAGCTAGATCATGTTCATCAAGGTCTAAATGCAGGACAGGCGACTTCCTATTTTACATCCTAAGGAGGTCCTTGCTGCAATCCAGCAGAAGTCTTAAAACATGAACAAGTCACCCAGTGATTGCCCATAACAAGCTGGTTAGTGTTGTGCAATTTGAGTGTGCAGGACATTGCTGTACAATATAAAAATCAGGAGAAAACATGGAGAGAAATTGGAGCGATCCCTCTAGCATAAAACTGACGTTACAGACTATGCTAAACCAAAGTGTTGGAGAACTCACAAGGATCAACTATGAAATCCTAATCCAGCTAGAATGAAGTAGAATGACATGTATTTTTAAACACGTCAGAATCTTATGATAAGCTGTGGGTTCTAGAGGATGTATTACAATTTTGTAGCATTTGAGTTCTTCCAAACCCCCTAGACACGGTCTACTTTGGACATGTTCCAGCGCATCTTCTCTCATCTGCTGAATCCTGACCACTACCTAAATTGTCCCTGCCTATGATAAATTATTTGGGATAGAGTCCTTAAGCCCTTGGTGTCACCTACAATTCTTAGACTAGAATAACAGAGTTGGAAGGGACCTTGGAGATCTTCTAGTCCAACCTCCTGCCCAGGCAGGAAACCCTACCCCACTTCTGACAAATGGTTATCCAACATCATCTTAAAAATTTCCAGTGTTGGAGCATTCACAACTTCTGCAGGCAAGTTGTTCCACTGATTAATTGTTCTGTCAAGAAATTTCTCTTTAGTTCTTCAAGTACTACTACTGAGAACCCAATACTACCAACGGTTGTCTTGGAATTTAGAGCACAGGGAAAATCTCAACCAATATCTTCTTGATGTTTCATGTCATAAGTCTGCATATTGATGTAGCTTAACATCCATTCCATGCCCAACAATAAATGTTTTGCTATCTTTTGACCTCAGAACCTCCCCCCCTTCAAAAAAGGGATGTTTGCTTTCAGTCACACACATGCTTTTATGACATTGGATCCTTCTGCCTTAGTTGCAAGTGGGAGTAGACTTCCTACAGAAATATAATCTCATAGTAACCATTGCCTGTCATTTAAAAAGAATGGATGAACGCACAACTTTTGCTCCATCCCATCACAGTTCTTGTTACCTTCTACAATAGAGGATGATCAACACCAGAGAGATTTTCCATGAAGACTCACTCTGATTTTGAATTCTGATTTTGCAAGATACTAAACTGCACAGACATCTCTCCCAGACAGAAGACGCGTCTTTTGCACTGGGCCACTGTTCATGATTAGACCAACACAGGGAGAAGGACGGAGGACAGCCAGAGTTAGTGTGTTTATCACTGCTTTCTTTTCTTACTGCAGATCTTGCATACAATTAAAGTTGAAGGCTACTGTACGACTGTCATCTTGCAACGCAATTGCTGGGAAATGATGAAAAAGATTTCTATCTATCCAGGAGTATCTGCAACATACAGTATGATAGTGTCACAAGTAAATGCCTTATTCTTTATTATGTAAATAGTACATGACCAGGATATCAGGGGTTAACTTATTCTTCACTATTTAATATATTCATATTTAACCACTCCCATATCCAGCTCCACCCCATGTATATATAAGGAGCTGTATGCATTCTTTCTGCGCTTCTATCTGTGATTATTCAGTGAATATAGAATGCCTTCTGTAAATAAACAGTGCTTTATTTGAATATCAAATTCTTAATTCATTTATTGAGTCTGATCCTGAAAATATCGTAACAATCTGGTAGCAGAGGATGGTTGAATTGACTCAATAAAACTTTAAATATGTCTGAGAGAGAAAACTCCAGAAACAAAAGAGAAAGGCCCAACACCAGGGCATACAGCAAAGAAATGGAAGCAGATCAAGAAATAACCGATGAGTCCACGAATGCAATATCGAGAGAATCTGAAGACTGCACTACTGACAACGAAGAAATAATGGATGAAACTGATGACCAAGAAGAAAACGAAATAGAAAACAACGAACTCAGATCAGAGATACTAAAACTCTTAAAAAGCCAAAAGAACGATGAAAATCTCATCGCGAACCTCCAAGACATATTAAAAAACAACGGAGCAGCGAGAGAGAAGCACATCGTTACGGATAAATCTAAAGACTCAAAAACGGTGAGCGATCTGCCTGCAGATAAAAATACAGCGAAAAAGAAAACTAACAGTCCCGCGCAAAATTTCGAATGGCAGCCATCTTGGTTTCAACAGACCCCTAAGATGAGCGAAGCAGAGCCAATCAGAAAGCAGGATTCAAAATATGTGGCGCGAAAAGCCTTACTCGATGCAAGAAATGAAAGGGAGAAAATTTACATCTCAGAAGAATCAGACACAGAAATCGAAGAAGCTTCAATAGATATGCGGGTAAAGTCAGCAATGAAAACGCTCTTTGCAGCTTTTGGACCAAAATTGAAAATCACTAAAGAATCAACGAAAAGCAAGCAAACATCTCAGAATCTACCCGCTTCTATCCGAACGACGAGAGCACCGACGCCTGAACCCAGAGAGCCCTGCAGATACCACCCCACACCACAGACGATCCCAAGGACCAGCGTCCTCAACGAAAGAAAGCGAGCGCCTGCTATCACCAGGACTCCCAAGATCGAGCTGGAGACCGATTCCTCGGAGGAAGAGCAATGCGGGGGAGCTGCAGCAGCGAGAACCTCTCACGACGGCTTCAGGAGCGAAATGAACAACGCGCATGTGCAAGACTACCCAGACAGCTTCGGGGGACAAGAGGAACGGAGAGAACCATTCAGACTCGTTGCAAGCATACCTACGCCATTTTGCAACTTTCAACATTTACAAGATCACGGACTACCCCCAGTTGTAAGTAATGGATCCAACAATATTGGGAATTTGCCCAATGACTTCCCAAAACTGAGAATAGATGGTATTAATTTACAAGAATGGTGTCAGCAGCTCCAGGTTGTCTTTCTAAAAGAAAACTTATTATTTTTTATTACTAACCCCCCAAAAAGACCTTGGACTCTAAAATTGGACTGCCTACACCATAGAGCATTTTTCTTATTAATTTCCAGTATATCTCCTGCCATGTACCACAGTATTAAGCAAAATCTGACTGTCTCAGAAATTATTCAATGCATGTTTAAATTGTTTCACAGTGAAAGTGTAGCCACTACAACAAGAATGTCTAAAGATTTCTTCTCAGCTAGGATAAAGCCAGGGGTTACCATAAGTGAACACTTAATATCTTTAAACAAAATTAGAGCAGAACTGCATTTAAGGGGGGAAATAATTTCAGATCAAACAATGAAGAGTGTTATCATTAACTCACTAGACCCATCGTGGAATAACTATATATCTCATTTAGACACAATCAATTTAGGATATTTATCCATAGAAAATCTATCTAATAAGCTAATAGCTGAAGATAATTCAAGGAGGAGTCGTTGTAACAATCACATGGAACATAAACAATATAAGAGGGTAGCATTTCAAGAAAGATATCATGAACCAATTGGATGCCACAACTGTGGATCCAAGGAACATAATAGGAGAGATTGTCCTAAACTCCTCAGAGATAGACAAAAATCAGACCATAGAAATAGATACCACAACAGACAGTCATCAATTGATAGACATAGATATAGAAGTCCACCCAACTATAGAGAACATAGAGGGGGCAGGGATAATTCAAAGGATAGAAGGTCTGGTTCACTGAATGGGTTAAACAAACATGACAACACTAACATACAACAGACAGAAGACAACGATTGGCTTATAGATTCTGGAGCAACTAATCACACTACAAATAATAAAAATATATTATCTTCATTTGTAGAAGATAAATTTGTAATTAAAGTAGCTAATCAAGAAAAGGTCCAAGTCATAGGTAGAGGGAATATAACTTTACCTGGCCTAGGAAAAATAGAGGGGGTATTGTTAATACCTGAAATACCTCATAACATACTTAGTGCAATAAAACTAAGCAGAGATTCTGACATAAATATTGTGTTCTCAAAAGGAAAAGCAACATTAGAGAAAAACAGAATAAGCATAGGTACTGTGGTTACTAAAGGAGGTCTACCTTATTTAATGACAAAAGAGAGATGGTTACACAACATTGATTCCAACATGGAAGATAACGATAACATAGATAATGGAGACAATAGTAATAGTGACAATGAGGAACATGAGATTATTCATAATCACAAAGACACACCCAATGACAAAAAACCTAAAATTGGTAAACCAATTCATGATGAGTGTGCTCATATCTTACATAGGAAATTAGGACATGCCAGTTTTCCTGTAGTACAAAAGATGACTGAACATGCTGAAGGTGTTAAAATAAAAAATTGTAAAAACTATTTGGAATGCTCAGTATGTAAATCTACAAAACTCAAAACTAGTCCCAAACCCAGAAAGTCAACAAGATCAACCGACAAAATTTTTGACTTGGTACACATGGATCTAGTTGGTCCATTAACACCATCAATCACATATAGAAAACGTTATTTTCTAACCATTGTGGATGACTATAGTCGTTATGGGTTTGTCTATACATTAAAGCACAAAGATGAAACTTTTCAGAAATTTAAGGAGTTTTACAAACGTGTAGAAACACAACATAATATTAGAATAAAACAAATTATGACAGATAGGGGATGTGAATTCATGTCAAAAGAATTCTCACAATGGCTAAAAGACAAAGGGATGTTACACTACACATCTAGCCCTTTCTCTGCGTTCCAAAATGGAGTGGTAGAGAGAAAGAACTCAACATTACAAACCATGATTAGATGCACATTAGAAGATGCTGGCTTAGGTAAACAATTCTGGTCAGAAGCTTTACAATATTCCAATTATACACAAAACAGAACTTGGTCCAGCATTGTTAACAAGACACCATATGAAGTAATGTATAGTAGGAAACCCAAAATAGCACACATGCACATATTTGGAGTCACTGCAGACGTACACATACCTAAGCAATTGAGACGTAAAGGTGAGAACGTATCCAGAAGACTCAGGTTCATGGGATACGAAACAGGCACAAAAGGGTACAGATTTATCGATAATAATAACAAATTTATAGTTTCCAGAACGGCTGTATTCCATGAACAGGTCAACTGGTCTAAAATACATCTTAATGAAATATTCCCAAACACTAATACAGACACTAAACATCAAGAAAAAAAGACTAGAGAAGAATACAATCACAACTCACATAAAAACAAAATCAAAACATGGACAAACAGTCAACACAAAATAAAGACAGATTCATTAACAAAAAAGGAAGCAAGGTATTTACATGACAATGATAGTAAACCAGGAAGAACGATCAGAAGTAACAGAAATCAAATGCCAAACAAATACAAAGATTATGTAATGTATATGGATGGAGAAACATCAACACCAAACACATACGAGGAAGTGTTAAAACTTCCCCCCGAAGAAAAGAAAAAGTGGGAATCAGCCATGACTAAAGAGATGGATAGTTTATGAGAATTAAATGTATTCACACCTACACCTGCACCTAAAGATAAAACTGTTATTGGCACCAGGTGGATATATAAAATCAAAAACTTAGAAGGAGGCAACACCTTATACAAAGCTAGACTAGTTGCACAAGGTTATGCACAAAAATATCCCGAGGATTACATAGACACATACTCTCCCACAGTAAGAACTGAGAGTGTTAAAACGGCTCTGGTTATAGCATCAGCACTTAACCTTGATGTATTCCAATACGACATACAGACTGCATATCTACATGCAAAATTAGATAAAGAAATATATGTAAGAGCACCTCATAGTCAATACACAAACAAAAATGAAATGTGGTTGCTAAATAAAAGTTTATACGGGTTGAAACAATCTGGCAAACGATGGTATGAATGTTTAGTCAAAGTACTCAAAACTATGAATTTCAATGCTACTACTGCTGATAACTGTTTCTTTGTCAAAAAAGAGGGTGATTCTCTAGAATTTGTGTTAATTTATGTGGATAATATTTTGTATATAGGTAAACATAAAGAGAGGAGAGAGACATTTGTAACAAAACTAAATGAACATTTCTCTTTGAAATCGCTAGGTAAGGTAAATAAGTATCTTGGAGTTCAAATCAGTAAAACAAAAAGGGGATTCAAACTTTCTCAAAGAGATAAGATTATAGAACTTCTGAACAAATGTAACTTAAATAATGCTAAGCCCTGTGACACTCCCATGCAAACTGATTTCTTGAGGAACACGGATGAATCATCCCCTGAATTTAAAGATAATACACTTTACAGATCAGTCATTGGTTCCCTTCTATATATTTCCAATTGGACTAGACCTGATATTGCTTTGCCTCTCAACTTGTTGTCTAGGCACGTCAGCAAACCATTATTATACCATTGGGAAGCTGTCAAAAGAATATTAAGATATTTAAAGAATAGTTTAGACTTCTGTTTATTCTTGGAACCCAATAATGTCAAAGAGCCCATCCTCACATGTTATGCCGATGCGGATTGGGCTGGCGATACCACATGTAGAAAAAGCACATCTGGCTATATATTTTTCCTTAACGATTGTCCAGTTTACTGGTATACTGGTAAACAAGATTTAGTAGCCACCTCAACGACTGAGGCAGAATATGTTTGTCTGTCTAAAGCCTCAAATAACCTCATATGGTTTAATGACTTATTGTCAAACACTTGGAAAAAACCTACATTACCATTTATCATGCATGAAGATAACAAGGCTGCTATTGAAATATCTAGATCTGATGCTATTGGACAAAGGTCCAGACATATAGATATAAAATTCAAACATGTAAGGCAGTTATCTCAGGATGGATTTATTAAAGCAGTTCATTGCGAGACATCAGAGCAAATAGCTGACATATTAACAAAGCCTTTGCCTTCTAAGCAGCATAAATACTTGACTTCTAAGTTACAAGTTTTATATTGTTCTGAATCTGAATGTAATTGTTGTAATATATCGAATCGGCATTTAGAGGGGGATTTGTCACAAGTAAATGCCTTATTCTTTATTATGTAAATAGTACATGACCAGGATATCAGGGGTTAACTTATTCTTCACTATTTAATATATTCATATTTAACCACTCCCATATCCAGCTCCACCCCATGGATATATAAGGAGCTGTATGCATTCTTTCTGCGCTTCTATCTGTGATTATTCAGTGAATATAGAATGCCTTCTGTAAATAAACAGTGCTTTATTTGAATATCAAATTCTTAATTCATTTATTGAGTCTGATCCTGAAAATATCGTAACAGATAGCTTCTATGTCTAGGCTTCTATCCCAATCTGTGGGGTGAACCTGGCTAGAAAGCAGACCATGAGTTCAGGTCCTGCCTTAGCCATGAAGGCCCACTGGGTGACTTTGGGCAAGTCATTCTTTCTCAGCCCAACCCACATCACAAGGTGGTTGTTGTGGGGAAAGTAGGAGGAAGGTGTATTGATTATGTTCACTGCCTTGGATGGTTTGTAAAATAATAAAGGCAGGATACAAATAAATAGATAATTTTCTCTCAACCTTGTTCTTCTCATCTGCAAAATGGAAAGGATGGCATCAATCTTCCAAGAACTGTTGTGATAACAAGGTGATTTGTGTGAAATGTTTGGAACATATTACACTAATGATGTTTCAATGCTACAACAAGAATAGAGGACACAGTAGGTTATAAAACAGTAAATGACTGATTTGTTCCAACCAGAACTTAGTCTATCATTCTCAGTATTGTCTACAAAAACTGGCAAGATTTCCCCAATTTGCTCTCCTCTGTTGGATGTGTCATTGTTCCCATTGTGTATGGCTAAAATCAAGAATTTTAGATTTGAGAATCTTCTTCATCTGGAGATATCAGGGACTGAATGAGTAACAGTAAAAGTATCTGGGCCTGGCCCAACTTGGTGGTAGCAATCATTTGAAATTGGTTGATCTCCAAAAAGATTAGCAGACCTAGTTAGAAAATCTGAGGGCTGTAGGGTAGACTAAAACTGAGAGAACAAAATAATGGAAAATATTTTTTGTTGTATTGCCAAGAAATATAGATGCTTCCATGAAACTGCCAGGAATTAACCCAAAGCTGCTTTTTCAAGAGGCAACTGGGCTTTCTGGTTTTTCTTTGAAAAAAAAAGAAAAAGAAAAGCCAAAAAGTCCAGTTGCCTCTTGAAAAAGGACCTTTGGGACAACCATGATGTGGATGACAAAATCTCCATTAGACACTGTCAGGAGTTGAGTTCATTTCAACTACTAAACCACAATGCTGACTTGCAGTTTTCTTAAGATCCCAAATATAATATGGTATTATTTGAAATCAAAATACATTTAACAATCTCAACAACAACAACAACAACAAAATCCTAAAGAGAACCCAACACAGTAGAAATGAAAAGGAAAGGCTTCCAAGTCAGATACAAATCTTGCATTACTGTTACTGGAAATTAAGCACATTCACAGATGCCGTGCTTTATTAAATAGAGTTCTATTTTATATAATTTTGTTGGCAATGAAATTCCCACACACCTAAGTTTGTTGCATGTATTTGTACAGGCTCTGTATTTAAACTGCAAACCATGGTTACTTTTAGGCCTTGGTCTAAATACATGACTTGTTGGCCTTGCCATGCGTGCGTTTCTCATCATTGGCTGTGCTGATTTGGCTTGAAGGTCCAGAATGCCACACTGAACACTGTTGTCTAGGCTTATAGCTCAATGAACATATACAGGACTGGGCCATATGACTGTTATCCTGACAATTACTATGTAATTAGCTGGAGAATCTACTTCGCTGTGGGTGCAGGCTACTCCAGTTGAACTGGCAAGATGTTTAACAGTAAGGGGAATGGTATTTTGACCATATAGCAATAGCACTTAGACTTATATACCGCTTCACAGTGCTTCACAGCCCTCTCTAAGCGGTTTACAGAGTCAGCATATTGCCCCTAACAATCAGGGTCTTCATTTTACTGACATAAGATGGATGGAAGGATGAGTCAACCTTGAACCTGTGAGATTCAAACTGCTAATTTGCAGGCAGCCGGCAGGCAGCAGAAGTAGCCTGCAGCAGAAGATGCCGTGCTTTATTAAATAGAGTTCCATTTTATATAATTTTGTTGGCAATGAAATTCCCACACACCCTAGTTTGTTGCATGTATTTGTACAGGCATGTATTTGTACAAGCTCTGTAACCACTGCTCCAGCATGGCTCTTATTTGCTGCTTCTCAGTCTCATGTAGAGGCAATTCTTGCCACTGCTGTAATCATCTAAGATTGGGTCAGGCTAATACATCTTAGTTCTTCCCGGATAGACTTGGCAGTTTCCTTTATAATGCAATATGGAGAAACCGTCAATGTAATTGGTAAAGAATGGCAGTGTCTGAATAGGGCCCTTTGCTACAATTCAGAGCTTCTAAAATTCATTTGTCTAGAGGTCTGGCTTGATGACATATTTTGCTTTGAGACACACAGCACAGGAGGGATGATTGCTTTTTACTGGATTGAGCACTGTAGGTAAAAATTGGAAACTTTCGATACTCACAGAGTTCTTGTTCAAGAAGTAGACGTCAAATGCTGACACCCATATTAAATCTCTCTCTCCCCCCACCCTCCATTCTCTGAAGCTTTAATAGCGTAATGACCTATATAATCGGCACAGTGTTATTATCTCATGTTCATTAAAGCCTATTTAAACAGGATGAAAATACTATGTAGAAATTACTGCACATGTCCATAGACTTTGAAATTCTTCAATACATGCAGATGCCTACTTTTCAAACCACGTACGATGCAGCTTTTTATCCTACAGTACTTCAGCAAGTCTCATTTTCAAGTAGGCAGGCATAGAAAGGAGCCATCGAGGGCCGCCTTTTAAAAATGAGAAAGGGAAAAAAGGGAATGAAAAAGCAAAGCAAAGCAAATGGAACCAGTTTGGTCTAACGCAGGGGTCGGCAACCCACGGCTCTAGAGCCACAGGGCTCTTTTAACCCTCTGCTGCAGCTCCCTCCTTTCATCCCTCTGCTGCGGAGAGAAACAGCTAAGGCTGCTGCTGTTGCCGCCTCCATGGCCAGCTTGCTGCTCTTGCAGCGCCTTGCATAGCACAGTGAAATTTAGCACGCTTCACAATGGGGGAGGTGGGGTCCCCTCCTCCTCCTGGAGCCCATTACGATATGGAGCCACAATGCGACCCTGCCTCACTCTTCCCTGGCAATAGCAGCGGTATTGGCTGCGGCATGGGCCAGGCCAATGTCTTGGGGCTGAGAGCAGGTTGTGCGTCTCCCCGAGTGACCAAGGCGTGTCAAGCACCAACAAAGACCAGAAGTAGTCACCTGCCATTTCGTGCTGCAGTCTGTCAAGCAGCAAGAGAGAGACACACACAGAGAGAGACAGATTCGGCTCAATTCGACTCCATCTGTTCCCCTCTCTCCACCTTCGCCCAGTTTTGCAAGGATTCAACGGACACTGCCTTGGTGATGGGGGGGGGAAGTCGTCCTGTACCTTGCCTGCCAAGCATCTTTGGGGGTGCCCGAGGACTATAATTTCTGGCCATTTTGGACTGAGTTGCAGGATGCATATGCATGCCTGTGTGAGTGTGCTGCTGCTTGGGATGATGCTTCTCTGAAATAAGTGTGGCAGTGGTGAAATGTAAAATTTGTTACTACCGGTTCTGTGGACGTGGCTTGGGGGGGTAATGTGACTGGGTGGGCATGGCCAACTTTTTTTTTTTTTACTTTTAAAAGCCTTTTTTTCTACAACCTTTTCGGCCGAAGAGGTTGTAGAAAAAATGCTTTTAAAAGGCTCTGACGATCCCAGCTGAGCTGCGCGATCATCAGAGGCTTTTTTTTTTTACTTTTAAAAGCATTTTTTTAGCCAAAGAAAAAAAACTTTTAAAAGTAAAAAAAAAAAGCCTCTGATGATCACACGGCTCAGCTGGGCATGTGGGGGGACAGGGATTTTTGCTACTGGTTCTCATCGCTACCGGATCAGGTGATCCAGTCCGAACCAGGAGCAATTCACCCCTGGCGTGCAGCGATCTAAGGTGGCAACTTCGTGGTGCTGTGATGTAACAGCCCGACAGTCACTCCTTTTGCAACACAATGTTTATTTTTTATCTTTCCATAGACAGAGAGAACGTGGCAAAAGTTCCTGTAGGCTTATTCCCTGGGTGTGTGGGTTGGGAAGTAGGGGTGGGGAGAGGGGGGGAGGGAGTGGGGAGAGAGAGAGAGAGAGAGAGAGGTGAACAACACATCTGAGGCTGGGTGTGGCAAGTGGTGGCTGGGAGGGGAGGGGTGAGTTGGGGCTGGGTGGGTCAAATAATTTAACCGGTTCTCTGCCCTAATGACCGGCTGGGTAGGTGTGACTGGGGGTCATGTGACTGGGTGGAGGTGAGTGACATTGAGTTGGCCATGCCCACCCAATCACATGGGAAACGGGTCCAAATGGCTCTTTCAGTGTTTAAGGTTGCAGATCCGTGGGCTAATGGTTAAGACATCAGTTCAGAAACCGGGTGACTATGAGTTCTAGTCCCACTTAGCCATGAAATCCAGGTGGATTATTTTGGGCCAATCACTGATCCACTTCACAGGGCCGTTGTGGGGAAAATAAGAGGAAGGAGTGTTATGGATGTTTGCTACCTTCAGTTACTCATAAAAGTGGGATGAAAATCTAAAGTAAATAAAATCTGTCAATCACATTTGGCTCCTATCTTACTCAAACTAGCATAGATTGCATCCAATAGATTGTTCACAACAGGAATGTGTTTCTCAACAGAAAAAAAAAATCATTCATTGTGTAGAGGACTGCACTAATCTGTACTATTGTTCCATGGTTGTAGCAATAGCAATAGCACTTAGACTTATATACCACTTCACAGTGCTTTATCTAAACAGTTTACAGAGTCAGCATATTGCCCCCAACAATCTGGGTCCTCATTTTACCCATCTCGGAAGGATGGAAGGCTGAGTCAGCCTTGAGCCTGGTGAGATTTGAACTGCCAAATTGCAGGCAGCCGGTAGGCAGCAGAAGTAGCCTGCAGTACTGCACTCTAACCACTGCGCCACCGCGGCTCAGGTATAACTAGATTTGTTTGTTCTGGAGACATAAATAAATTCTGTCAAGGAAGCATTTATAGATACAATTAGACATATCTAGAGATATCATCAGAATTTTTTTCTAAAAGTAGAGAAGGCAGCAAAGTTATGATTTCCACTCAATGCAGAAGATACTTTAAAGGAAAATGCAGACACATGTCTAGTTTTATCCAATTCTGGGTATAGTCATCTTTGAAACTAGAACAATTTAGACCAGGTTGGCAACTTTTAAGACCTGTGGACTTCAAGCCCCAGAATTCCCCAGCCAGGATCAAGATCCTATTTATCTACAGACCCCAACCAGGAGAATTGTGGGAATTAAAGTCCACAGGTCTTAAAGTTGCCAAGGTTGGACACCCTTGATTTAGACTAAAATCTAAAGAGTTAAATCAGAGGCAGATTAAATACTAGAACGAGGGTGGGGATGATGAAAAGCAGCAAAAACAAACAGCAAACAAATAACTGAAGGACAGAGAAATTTTAAATTAAATAAACCCATTCAATAGAGGAAGCTAACATTAGCTGAGACTGAGCGGAAAGACCTCTAAAACACCCTGCAGTGACAAAGTCCTTCCAGTAAATACTGCAACTGGGAATGCCAGCAGCCACTCCCTTGAGTCAAGTTGGGAACAGTTGTGGTTTCTGAAGACATTTTAGCAACAGGAAATGCATTATAGTTACAAATGGGAAGCCTTGATTATTCTAATTCTAACACCTGACCTCTCCTGCTCCCACAACAGGTCCTTAAAGATAGTAAGTCTGCATTTATTATAAATAAAAGCAGCAATTTTTTTTTCTTTGATCTAGGCAAAGCCAAAGGCTTGGGCTGCCTGGCATTCCTCAGATAATTCTCTGCCCTCAGTTCTTGGCAAAGCTATTGTTTGAATTAGGTGGTCAGGAAAGACTTTCTGGAGCTAACAGCTAATTTTTCCCCCCTCAAGGCAAATTGTCACCACTTTCATTTTTTATGAGGAAAATGCACCTAAGTGTTCTTCAGCAATCTTGTAGCTTTTGTTGAGAAAATAGCTCTGTGGCTGGCAACTGGTTTCCATTATTCTACTGTTTAGTTATGGCCAGGGGTGTCAAACTCACAGTGTCACAGCGGCATCACGTGACGTATCAGGACTTTTCCTCCCCTTTGTTAAACCAGGTGTGGGAGTGGCCAGCACATGACGCAGTGGGCCAGGAGTTTGAAGCCCTGTATTAGAGTAATGATATCTGGGCTGCAAAAATCTAGATGATCCCTAGATGGCAGCACCCCTTTATCTCTTTGCTGCCTTCTAGTGGTTGCAGCCCAGTGTGGCAACTTTACTTAAATGTTTTTTTTTTAAAGTAGGACTTAATACAGGATCTATACTGCCAATAAAAACTAGAAAGTATGGAAAATAATTTGTGACCCCTCTAACACCTGCTAAAATGTGCCAAAATGTTTATAAGATCCATGTTGTAATATCCTGTTTCCAAAAGATGACATGTGTTGGAACAATTCTGCTAGTAATTGAAATATATAAAATGAGGAAGAGGGAATTGGTCTTCCACCTCTCTCTCTCCCTCCCTCCCTCTCTCTCTCTCTCTCCCTCTCTCCCACCAATACATAATATAAAAACCAGCTTGTTGCATCTCAAGTTTCCCATCCTGGTGCCCTCTAGATCAGATGGATCTACCACTCCTCAGAATTCTCACCCATCAGGGCCACTGCTTGTAGCCCAACACATCTAGAGGACCTAAGATTTGGGAAAGCTTCTGGAATTCATGAATCTATTTTGAATGCCCCCATTAAGATTACTATCACATCAGTTCATTTATTCCGTCCTAAGTGAAGAAGACGGGGAAGAGACCCGTAGTGTCATTAAACAACATCCCAATTCCTTGCTGTAATTGGATTTTAAAATAAAGCTGTAGGCAATATTTGCAAAAGTGTGACTGATCATGTAACACCGTATAAGTTATTGGCACCCAACAGCTATGTGGCTTTTCTTTCCCAAACTATTTTTTTTAAAACCCGTCCTCCTTCAACGGTCCTGTGCACCTGGCAATGGGGGAAAACATTAATTTTATTTAATTTTTAATCAGAGAGCTTGAAACCACCACTGAGCAGCACTTGACAGTTGGAATGCTAATGACCAATCGATTGTGATTGCTTGCCTTAAAAGGGCAAGGAACAATGGATTTAGCTAAAGTAAAGATTCAAGGCACTAGGCCCTCCTGCCTTGTGAAAACAATGGGGATTTTAAGTGTTGGGCTGGCCTCTTTTGATTGTTCCCCCTCAAGAATATTCTCTCAAGTATTGTGTTATGCAAATGATTTTGGATGTGTGTGTGTGTGTGTGTGTGTGTGTGTGTGTGTGTGTAGAAAAATGCCCCTTGAAACATTTGAGAAAGCTCAACCACATCGTTCATTTCAGATTAAAAGATCTAATTTCTCTTCCATTCCTATTCTCTTTTCTACTGACAGATGAATACCCTTTCTGCTATTTAACAGTATCTTTTTTTTATATGCAAGCTGCCTACTAGCTCTTTTTAGGCATTTGAACTCATATGTTTTGTTTATTATCTTCATGCCATCACATGTATTGTTTTAAAACATAGACAACTGACTTAAGACCATTACTTACTCGTGTCAAAAAAAGTATGCTTTTCAGAGTGATTTGTAAACAGTTGTTTGTTATATTTGCAGTAGGAATGCCCTAGGAATTCGAATGAGATCTGGAACATAAATTAAATAGCCAAATTGCCCACCCTTGCCATGCTAGCATGGTTTTTGAATAAAATTGCTATTTTATTGTTCTCCTTTTGTGTCACATTATCTAACCGAATTGATATAATTATACTCTAGCCAAGGTGAAGAGCTTGAATGCAAGCGAAAAATCCTTCCACTTTATGCATAAATCTACATCAATGAAATCATAGACCTTGTCAAGAAAATAGAATCAGTGATGATGAGCTATAAGAAAGTGAGAAGGAATGAACCTAACTCCTCTCCTGATAGCTTCATTTTATTATTCTATTTTTTCTCTGTTTCTGCCAGCATTTACAGTATTAATGGAAGAACAGAAAACCTGGGTAGTTGTCTTTTTGGTCTGGTTGGTGTGCATATGCCATTCACCTGGGATATTTCTACCTATTATTTTGCCTCACCACTACCACCATTTTTTTTAAAAAAAGGAATCCTTGATTTGTCCTGAAATGATGTGAATGTGAGGCTCCTCTTAAGCTGCAAACTGGTGACTGCTTCATGTCTGTACATACAAATTCTCAGATGTTGATGGCTTGGGGCTGAACTGAACTGATTCCTTGAATAACATTGAGTTTGTTTAAATATAAGGAGACAAAGAGCTTTCTCTTATGAATTTTATTTATTTATTTATTTTATTGAATTTCTATACCACCCTACTCCCGAAGGACTCAGGGCGGTGCACAGCCATGAGATAAAACACATAGATATACAAAATTTAAAATCGAATAAAATGAATTAAATAAATTTGGCTGAATTAATACCCATAATTTAAGATACCCATATTTTAAAATACACTAAAAATTTAGAATTTACACTTAAAAGGGAGAAGATTTAGGCGAGGCCAGCTTGATGAAATAAAAGCGTCTTCAACTCGCGGCGGAAGGTGCGCAGATCCGGAATCCTCCGTATCTCTGGGTGGAGCTCATTCCAGATCGTCGGTGCCCCCACAGAGAAGGCTCTCCCCCTAGGGGCCGACAGCCGACATTGTTTGGCCGACGGCACCTGGAGGAGCCCCTCTCTGTGGGAGCGTACTGGTCGGTGGGAGGTTGTTGATGGTAGTAGGCGGTCCCGTAAGTAACCAGGTCCCAAGCCATGGAGCGCTTTAAAGGTGGTAACCAGAAATTGATTCCAGATTGGTTGTTTTATGCATGTGAGTTATTGCTTGAACTTGTAGTTCTAAATCTAAGATCAAACATGGCTCCCAGGTATCTTGCTACTTTTAAAAGGCTTTGGTAGATTCAAAGATTAGACCAAAGAGACATTGCTTCCATCTATAGAACAATAATAACCACAGTTTCGGGTTGCATGCCTGCAAAACATGCTTCTGTTTTTATTATTCAATCTATTGAGTTGATGTGAGATAATATATGAATTTTTGATTCTAAATGTACACTGTGTTACCAGTATCCAAGACAATTACTAATTTGGATTTAGAATTCATAATTGGGGGGGGAGTACACCTGTAAGTGCTGACGTGTGCAGAAATACAATAGCACTTGGATATTTTTAAAACAATTTCTTTACAACAAGACAAAGATTACAAATTAGGGAGTAAGGTGTCCTGGGATTACTGCATCAAGATGACAAGTGACATTCTACTTAAATTGCCACCAACAGTAAATTAGGCCTATTGAACTCTTTAAAAATGTAATGGGATTATATAAAGAGCTGGATCAAGGGATTTTATTTTATTATAGTATTGAGGATGATGGACAGAAAATAAGAGTGTAATTATTCATATAGCTTCACCAATTTGCCAAAGTTTTGTGCTGAACAAAACATAAATTAATTGGTTAATAATCCTATTCCATATTTCTTTGTTAAAGGGGTGGTGGGAGAGTTGAACATCACTTACTGACTTGATAATATCCTATATTCTGTGATGTACTTTGTACTGTACATGACCAAATTCTGTTCTCATAGTGTCAGTATAGCAAGAAGGTACCAGTTTACTTGCACATTGATTTATTTTCAGCCCTCAGAATATAGTCAAATACAATGCACAATATATACAATAAATAAGATTAAATATGCCTGATAATGGCCTTGTGATCATGCATTTAGGTGGAGTAACAGTGCCATTCCAGATGCGAAAACACTTTATGGGGTGTTTGAATTCAACTTCATTAGTACAAATGAAAGAGGTGGATGTAAATAAACACATAAATACATGTTATGGAGCAATGCTGAAATATATTCATTTCCACCAGCCACAGAACCCTTCCATGTGTAACTTGTATACAACTTACCTATAACTTATAACTATAACTTACCGTAACTTGTATACAACTTATCTATATTTGATTAATCTCTCTTGCTAGTTGAGTGTTAATTTCTGTAAAAAGGCCATTGAAACGGCAAGAACTCACTTTTGAAATTCACTGTAGTAAAGGGACTAAGGGCAAAGAAACAGTAGGAAGGGGGAATGTAATAGCCTGGGTTTGTCCTCTATGTTAAGACAGATAAAACCTAATGCAGACCCATGTGGTGAGGTATCAGCACCATGGACAGTTCATCCTCAGTGAGTCTATAAAACAGTACAGCCTATGATCTAAGCTAGGTAAACAAATCTTCTCTATCAAATGGCACACTACAATGCATAATGCTCAGCAATGCTCCTGGTGATCATGTATATCCATCAAAGAAAGCTACAAACATCTGTCTATTAGAGCAATAGGACTTAAGAGTACAGGTAGTCCTCGACTTACAACCACAATTGAGCCCAAAATTTATGTTGCTAACCAAGACTTATGGTTAAGTGAACTGGTTTTGTTTTTTCAGTACCAATATGGTGTATCCAATACAAGAAATTTTACTTTTGGGAATTCAAAGCTCCTGAAAGTGTTTCCTTCTTTTGTGTTCACTAGTCAGACAGTTGACACTGTGACAAGAAAAGACATAAAACAGGGCAAAATTCACTTAACAAATGTCTCCCTTAGCAACAGAAATTTTGGGCTCAATTGTAGTCGTAAGTCAAGGACTACTAGCAATTTACCATAGAAGAAAAGAAAGAGTGTTTTTTTGGGGGGGCGGGAGTTAAGGATGTTATGAACATCAGAAAATTGTTTCTTGGCTTCAATCAGCTTTTCTTCAACTGCTTTTAATATGCAAAATACTGGCAGGTTATGTGTTAGTTTTGATCTCTCCCAGTGCAGTTGTAATGAGATTCTTCTCCCTTCTGGTCTGAGACTTGTTAATAACTTTTCTCTTGCAGTTACCTTCTTGCTGCAACCTCAGAGTTCCTCTTCCCTTCTCTCATCATAATTCCTTCTACAGGATGAGGACATGTCAGATGGGCACAGCTTTGCATTGAATCCTTGCCCACTCCACGCATCATTGTTCCTCCTTTGAAAGGTAAAGGCATCACGCTGGAAAACTGGAGACTGGGAGTTCTAGTTCCACCACCTCCACCTTAGGCCCAAAAGCCAACTGGGTGTCTTTGAGCCAATCAATCTCTCTCAGCCTGATCCACCTCACAGGACTGTTGCTGTGGAGAAAACAGGAGGAGGAAGGTGTGTTGGATATGTTTGCCATCTTGAGTTATTTCTAAAAACAATATAGGTGGGATATACAGTAAATGAATGAATGAATGCCAATGTTTAAAATTATCAGCTGCATTGTTCTAAAATCATCCTAGTTGCATTAAAGCATGGGTGTCAAACTCGCTGCATCACATTGCCATCATGTGACGTTTCGTGACTTTTTCCCATTCACAAAGCTGGGGTGGGTGTGGCCTGTGCATGATGCATCCGGCCCACAGGCCGCCAGTTTGACACCCCTGCATTGAACTGATGAATCTTGCTTGACAGAATCTCCCAGAAAAGCACTGATTTGTAACCCACTTCTGTGATTTTGAAACTCCACCCTGGGCCATGCCTCACACATGCTTTTCTACAAACAGATGGAAAGGCCAACTAGATTAGATCCATGTCTACTAAGTCCAGTTTTCCATTCCTACAATGGGCAAAAATATGTCTATCACACACCAAACAGGACGTGAATGCAATACCACCCACCTCCAATTGTTTCCCAGTCAATTAACACCAAGATGCCTCTTGTGCCGGACAAAGAAAGAAGTGTATTGTCATCAGGGATAGCATCCATTGCTGGACTTTTTTCAATAAATTTCACCCCATTTTAAAAGCATTCAGATTTATAGGTACTATCACAATTTGTACAAGAAAATAAAATGCAACAATGCTCCATATTAAGTAGTTTTATCTGAGTCAAGACTCCTTCATGTCCACTGAATGACCCTCGATTCTAAAATTATAAGAAACGGTTTTCTATATTTTTCTCGATTCCATACATATTTTATAAAGTTCAATCATTATCCCTTTCTGCTCACCTTTTTTTTTTTTAAATTGCAGCCATACAATTATAACTTTTCTTCACACATGAATTGTTCTAGCCTTTTGTTTGCTCATTTTTGCACCTGGCACCTAACACAGTGTTTTGGCAAAAGTTACTATGATGTTCACTTTTACTAATGGAATCTAATATATTCCAAATAAAGGAATCTGAAACTTGCAGAAAAGAATTACCCGCAAGTAATTTAGGTAATTTCGACTTTCCACAAACATCTGCCGTGCATTGTACTAGCACATTACAGAGAAGGGCAAGTTTTAAAAACGTAACTGTACTTTGGGGCAACATGCATTCTTAGTCAGCATATACACTTATAGTCTGTAGTAAAACAGCATTATGGAGCTGTTGGAAGCTGCAGGGATATTTATTTATTTATTTATTGGTTCGATTTATATGCCGCCCTTCTCCGGAGACTCAGGGCAGCTTACAATACGTTAAGCAATAGCCTTCATACTTTTGTATATACCTGCTTAGTAGGGCTTTTGCCCCCCCTCAGTGGTGTTCTTTTTTATACAAAGTTTATTGCCCCCACAAACCGGGTCCTCATTTTACCTACCTCGAAAGGATGGAAGGCTGAGTCAACCTTGAGCCTGGTGAGATTCGAACTTGCAATAATTGGAGGCAGCTGGTGTTACTTAACAGTGCTTAAAAGTTGCTTGGAAAGAAGATTTATTGATGAAGAGGATCACATGCCTTGGAGATCTTGGGTGAAAAAAGGGAAGAGATGCTGAGAGTCCCTGGGTTTTATACCCACTCTGGCTTTGAACTTCCTGGGGCACAGGAAGAATATCCTGATCGGTTGCTATCAGAGGTCATAGCTAGCTTTTTAGGTTGTCTCTGTGTTAAATTTGGTTGAATCTTGCTGGGTGATGCAATAAAGGGCAATTAAATGGCTCTGCCTGAAGGAGGTAGATCTTTGTTAGGCAGAATAGACTGGCCCAGGCCTTAATGGCCCATTAACAAAGGTGGGGGTGGCTGAGTTTCTGCCTCCCTTTTAGGGGAAATATTCTGCCCTTTTAATATTTCCTAAAATATTTCATTTTCTAGGAGAGGGGTGGGTTTTAACTTCCTACAGAGCTAAGCCATACTGACTGTAGTGGCATTATCCTTCCACATCCCTTCCTCCCTGCTGTTCTAAAGAAATAACAGGAAGTCCTGAGTCTCCGGAGAAGGGCGGCATATAAATCGAACCAATAAATAAATAAATAAATAAATAAATAAATAAATAAATAAATAAATAAATAAATAAATAAATAAATAAGTGTTCAGGAAGTTGTTTGTGTTCAAGAAGTTATTTGTGTTCAAAGGTTTATAGGCTTTTTCTCTTCTTTTCATATCTATTTTTCAAAAACTCATTCTCACTGTCCTGTGCTTAGCTTTAAATATCATTTAGTAGAGAGAAATCTCATCTGATCCATGACAATCAAATCAGATTTTGTTATCCTGAGCTGTAGTTATGGAGACCCATTTTTAAAAGTAAGTCTTACTATTGCTTCCTAACAAATAGACATAGCTTGCAACCTTAGTATTCATGCCCTTTCTCCCTTGGGATTTTGGGAGATGCTTCCTGCATGTTATGTAGCAGTTCATCTGTTACAAACCCATCAAAAGAGCACATGCCTCTTCAACAGGAGCCTGGTCCATAATACTTTCTTATCAAGATGAGAGTATAGAGCATGCATCATAAAAACTCGGGACACATCTGCAGCGCCACATCTCAAATGTATTTGCAATCTTCCCCTCTGTCAGTGGTAGCAATACTAATAAAGCTTTAGACACAGGCAAACTTCATCTGCTTCCAGACAGAAAGCGGTAATTGGAAATAATTAGGTAGCATAGCCTGGATGCAAATTCCATTGAATAGCGGGAGGTCTGAGGCTCTTCAGACAACGGGATTTTATGCAAGGTAGGGGAATAAGTAGTTGGTCTAATTCAGTGGTGAAATGTAAAATTTATTTCTACCGGTTCTGTGGGTGTGGCTTGGTGGTGGGCGGTAATGTGACTGAGTGGGCATGGCCAACTTTTTTTTTTTAACTTTTAAAAGCATTTTTTCTACAACCTCTCCGGTCGAAGGGGTTGTAAAAACATATTTTTAAAAGCCTCTGATGATCCCAGCTGAGCCGCGCGATCATCAGAGGCTTGTTTTTTAACTTTTAAAAGCATTTTTTTGGCTGAAGAGGTTGTAGAAAAAATGCTTTTAAAAATTAAAAAAAAGCCTCTGATGATCGCGTGGCTCAGCTGGGCGGGGAGGGGCAGGGATTTTTGCATCTGCTGCCATCGCTACAGGATCGGGCGATCCGGTCCGAACTGGGAGCATTTCACCTCTAGTCTAATTCTTCTTTGTTTGAATAGTCTTCCTACCCTGTCCCATTTAGGTTCCACTCCACCCAATAAAGTTCAAACTCTAAAAGCTTATTAATTAACGACTTATTGTATGTTTAGTACTAGGGAGGAGGGGAAGGTGTGTTATACCTGTTGGGGTATTATTTTCTTAGGGTGTAAAATTAACTTGACTGACTCACCTTGATATGATTCCCCTTGACAGAATTGCCTCAAGCTGCAAAATATCTGGGATCAACTTTGTTGCAGCATGTCAATCATCTTGGCATTGTTTCCTGAGCTTGTGAACTTTCCTCAGATAATTTTGTATAGATTGTCAACGACTTTACCTCAAAAATAAAGTGTGGCTATTTTTTCATCAAAATTGTGCCCATACTTCAGAAAACCCAGATAGCAGAACCCACCTTTTAGATGTAGGGACTTCAATTCCCAGAATTCTTAGCCAAGGCGGCCATTGATGGATATTCTGGGATTCAAAATCTACACATGTGGAAGAAATAAAAAAAAAAAGATGTAGCTGGTTCTGTTTTCTGTGCATATGCATGAAGATTTTGTTAAGTGAAGTGAGAGAAATTGTTTAGTTTAACATTATTTGTAACAGGTATGGAGGTTGGGGTGGGGGGAAGGGGTTTTAACTTGGCTTCTCTAAACATAGTCTAACATCAGCTATCCTAGTTCTCTGGATTAGCATCTTGATGTTAATTTGATGTTAAATATGCAATTGGGTTATGCAAGATCAGATCTTAGGTGTGGGTATACATATATTTGAAACACAATACTATTTCCTGCAATAGAAAATTAAATCTTCTTAAAAAGAGATGACTACCATTATCTGTATGCTATTCCAGTTTTCAAAATGTTGTTTGGAGATGAGGTTAAGGGAGGGCTGGAGAAAAATATATTCAGTAAAAAAGAAAAGAAAAGAAAAGCCAATCCCTGTTATGGCATGATATAACTAGAAGATGGTTTTTATCACCACTGGGACAATTACTTCATGCAGATGGTAATCCTGAGCCAATATCCACAGGATAATGATAAATGATGCTAACTGATGTTGCTTTGCACTGCTCACCAAATTTACAACAGTGCTGACAGGTCCTATCAATCACAAAACTTGTGCTGTGAGGCCACAATCAAACACTCTCCCATCTTTCCAGTGGTGAAATTCAAGGGTTTTTTACTACCGGTTCTGTGGACGTGGCTTGGTGGGTGTGGCATGGCTTGGTGAGCATGGCAGGGGAGGATACTGCAAAATCTCCATTCCCACCCCACTCTAGGGGAAGGATACTGCAAAATCCCCCTTCCCATCCCACTCTGGGGCCAGCCAGAAGTGGTATTTGCCAGTTCTCCGAACTAGTCAAAATTTCCGCTACCAGTTCTCCAGAATCTGTCAGAACTTGCTGAATTTCACCCCTACATCTTTCCCCCTGGGATAATGTACTTTGGCATTTTTAGAATTTCTCTCCAATACAATTGGAGATTGCACCTTGGGTTTAATTCATTGCATAATGTGGGAATGGGATTTTCCTGGTGTAGGCCCAGTTTTCCAGGCACACTAATGTAGCCACAGAGTCTTCTCTCTCTAGAGCAGGGGTGTCCAATCGTGGCGACATTACAACTTGTGGACATCAACTCCAGAAATCCCCAACCAACATGGCTGCACTAGAATTCACCAACTAATTATGGTGTTGAGCATGAAGATTGTTTCAAAAATGTGATCGTTGCAAATTTCTATGAAGGTTGCCTGTTATGAGCCGAAATTTGGCTTGTCACCTTGAATTCTTGAAAGGCGAGGCATAGATTTAAGAAATAAATAAGTAAATAATATTCTTTGAATATTGTATAACAACTGCCTTATATAGCAACATAAATTCTGCTCCCAATTGTGATTGTAAGTCAAGGACTATCTGTACGTTGAAGGATGCATTGCTTTGGCAGACAGCAGGGATAAAGTCACCATTATTTCCCAAACGAGCTGCAATTCCTATCATTCTTGACCACTGATCATGCTCCTTAGGGATGATAAAAGTTGAAGCCAACACCTACAGGGCAGTAACTTCCAGGAGAAACTCCTGGAAGTTACATAGCAATTGACAGCAATCTAAATGGATTTCTGGACTCTTATTTCCATCCTGGATCACTGCAAGCACATTTTATCACTTACAAACTGTCTGAGCGGGTTTATAATTCTAGATAGTGCAGAAACAAAGTGTCCCAAAGAGAGCCGAAATTAAGTGTTCTGTATCTTGTGTCATTCATTCAGTTATGGAATACAATGAAACCTCAGCAGAAGTGACTGAATAATTAAGGTGTTTGATTCAATAGAGGGACTTTGCTTTGGCTACCTGCAACATGCATGTAGAAGTACCTTGCTATGCAAAGCCAGTAATGAAAATTGTATTTTTGGATTTAGACAGTTATATTTCATGAATCCCTCTTCTTCCACTAACATTTCCATATGGAAATGCTAATAATCTTTTCTTTCTTTTTTGTGTAAAAAAATCTTGTGTTATTTTCTCAAATGAGACTCTAAATTTGCTTTGTGCTAAATCCATTCTTAATGCAAATGGAAAACCTGTATTGGCTGGGATATACAATCAATTTTTCTTCCAAATGATTTTCTCCATTAGTTGTGTACACAGCACAAAATAACAGGGGGGAAAGGCACAGGATGGCTTCTCCATGCCATGAATCATTTATTGAAGAGATTTTAGGCTGTCTGTGAACACACAGCCTTCCTAGGGCAACTTGCACAATATCCATAAGCAAAACAGAAACATGAACATCCAAAGGGCAGAATCACAAAATGCTAATCAAATCCAGAGGTAATAATTTGAGTATATGTCTAAAATAGCAAACTGACATGACTCTAAAACCCATTTAAAAGGCAGGAATATCAATTATATAGACCATTAGATTAAATCAAATTTAAATCCAATCCAAATATTTCTTTCAATATTCAGCTGATGGTACTGAAAATTAGCAAGTGATCCGTAACCACCAACCAGAGTTGTATAGAAATCCTGCCATCCAGTCATCTACAAGAGGCAACCAGCTGTTTTCCATTTCAAATTTATGCCTGAACTGGATAAAGCTGGACCCAAATAATTAGAATAAACTGAGATCTGGTATTTATGTAATTATGTATTTATTTGTATCCTTCCCTTATTATTTTTACAAATAATCCAAGACTGCAAACATATTCAATATAATAATAGCAATAGCACTTAGACTTATATACTGCTTCACAGTGCTTTACAGCTCTCTCTAAGCGGTTTACACAATCAGCATATTGCCCCTAACAATCTGGGTCCTCATTTTTCCAACCTCAGAAGGATGGAAGGCTGAGTCAACCTTGAGCCTGGTGAGATTCGAACTGCCGAACTGCTGGCAATTGGCAGCAGAAGTAGCCTGCAGTACTGCATTCTAATCACTGTGCCACCACGGCTCATATATACCTTCCTCCTCCTATTTTCCCTACAACAACCATTTTGTGAGGTGGATTGGGCTGAGAGAGAGTGACTGGCTCAAAGTCAACCAGCTGGCTTTTATGGCTAAAGCAGGGCTTGAACTCACCATCTTCCACTTTCTAGCCTGGTCCCAGTTTAAACTGAAAGCAAGTATTCCATACTTTGTTCAGGAATGGGAGACTTCAAACCAAGCAACCATTGGTGCCCATCTTGGATCTTTAATAAGAATCCCACTGTCATTTCCCTTAGTCCCATGTGATCCAGATCTTCTTTTAATGAGGTATTTTCAAGAGTTTATCAACTAGGATGGGCAAAGTTGTAGATACATGTGAGAGACCCCAGTTTTTCAAGCAACCTTCCTATCACCTCAAGTGGTACAAGCAAAAAGATGTTTATAATATGAGTAAAAAGAGTCCTGTTGTAATATATAAACTCATAATGATAACTGAGAGAGGAAGACCCTTGCATTTCTTAGCTGAGCTGAGAACTCTTATATTTAAGAATGCTGTTTACATTGCAATCAAATAAAATATTGCATACTGTATTGATATTTGTGATTGTGAAACACACTTTACAAATGTGTAAAGTGGTGGGAGTACTGAGCCTTGGTGAAAGGCAACAGGTCTTAAATCCCATCTCCCAGAAACTGGGAGATTACACACCCTACTCTGTCCCCTGCCTCATTAATTACTAACTTCAAGTAAATGGGTTCATCTCCTGTCCTCCCCTCACTCCAGGGGTGGGATTCAGCCGGTTCGGATAGAATCGGTTGAACCGGATGCTAATTTTACATCTGGTTCGCCGAACCGGTAGTTGCAAGAACTGGCTGGCCCTGCCCACCCCTCCCTGCCCCTCCCAGGAGTCTCCACATGGCCTGTTTTAGATGCCAGGTAACTGCAGGGCCCGTGCAGAGGCTCTGGGAGGGCGAAAAGCGAGCCTCCCGGAAGTTCCGGAAGTCCGGAAATGGGCCCGTTTCTAGCCTCCAGAGGGCCTCCGGTGCTCGGGAGAGGCCATTTTTGCCAGTGATGTTTGCTGGTGAATTCTGGGAGTTGAAGTCCTCAAGTTTTAAAGTGGCCATTCCTGGTCTAGACTTAAAAAATATGGACAGCAAAATTAAATTTAATGAACATTTTCCTGTTTCTCTAGAGCAAACTTTCTGGTTTTGCGGACTGGCAAGGGGCAGTTCCATTTGCATGAGTGGTAGGTGTGTGAGCCAGCTCTTCACGCATGTGGGGATGTCCGCATGCACTTGCTCACTTCCCATTTCCACGGCCTGGTTGCAAATAGCCCAGAGGTTGAGAACCTCTACTCTAGAGAACAGAAGACCCTTGGAACCAATGTCATCTCTGTGCTAATTTGTTACCTGAATATCCTTCTTCCTGAAATTCTAGTTTAAATCAGAAGTGGGAGAAGAATCAACATTCCCTCTTTCTCCTCCCTGTTTCTTGCTTGTGTTTCAGATGAAAAAACCTGAGCGCTTTTTCACCTAAAGAGGGAAGAGTTGTAGAAGATCTTTCCTTTGGCTACCTGCTAAAATAAGCATTTCTCCTCAGGGAAACCTTGCTTTGAGACACAGCTGTATATTTCCTGTTCTTGAAGGAGCTGTCAATCATCTGAAGGCCTCATGCCATTATCACACACAAAATATTAACTAAAGTCACCTCAATCTGCTTCACATTAGCTGATATATTAAAATGGCAAATCGTTCAAGCAAAGTATTCTTCAAAATTTGAACTTATTCTGGTGTTAGATCCCCCCCTCCCCACAGAAATTTCAAAAAGGTAAGTATGCTTTCAGAACTGTAAGAAACATTCACAGTCTTTGTCTCTGAACAGAAAATGCAACTTGACTTTCCTAATAATTTTCACTTAGAAATGTGTTTGGGCTAAAAGTTCTATTTCAGCTGATTTTGAACTGCAGGCCTCACTGTCAAGTGAAACTATTTTTGTATTAAATGTAATTGAAAATTGTTTGCTTCAGTACAATAGTATGTTTTCACTTGGGCTTTTTGGGTGCATCTGAGGTACAAATCTTGATTGTTGTGGGTTTCATTAAACAAAGATAGAATGAATATAGGATTTAGTTTTAGCAAAATTGCTGTTAACCGAAGAATTGTTTGGCAGGTTTGAAAGAAATGGCTTTTGTAGACCTGGGATAAATGCCTTCAAGTCCACAGACATGAAATGTATTCCGAAGAGCTGTCAATTATATTGTTTTAGGCGACTGAGGACTGAGATGCTACCAGAGGGCTGAGAAGAGCAAATATGGCCTCCCACTTAAATTAGGATTTCGGCAGGGTTTTTTACCAGTAAGCCTAACATCAATACCGGGAAGAACAGATGATTAAACAGGTGATTTGTTAGCATTTTGAAAACAATGCAATGATTCCTAAGCATGGCTGTGTCAAAAGCAGGTCCCGTGAGACAAATTTCACCTCCTTTGACAAGGTAACTACTTTAATGGAGAATAATGTGGATGTAATCTATTTCAGTTTCAGCAATGTTTTTGACAAGGTTCTATTTGACATTCTCACTGGCAAGTTCCTAAAGTGATTCGAATAGCACCACAGTAAGGTAGATTCACAACTGACTATTGAACCACATTCAGAAGTTCAACACTGATGAAATTCCATGAAATACATAAAAGTGAGGGTTAATTTGAATTAGTAATATAGGCCTGTCTTTTACAAGGAATTTGCAAGAAATTTAATATCCATGAGAACCCATGAATGAAAAGAAAAGTAACACAAGGTCCATTTTAACTAATTTCAATGAAGCCCCTTGATTATTTCACTACATCAAAAACAGATGTCCTGTAAGAAACTCATATATGTTATTGTTAGAACCCGTGTATAAAGAAATGAGAATAATACTTTTCAGATGCTATTTAATTATCAGGTTGCTATAGTAATAATGATTTTTTGAGGTACTACCAGGGGCATAGCAACACAAATTCACAGTGAAGTGAATCGTCAGGGATGTTTGGGTTAGAAAATATATTAGCCAAAAAGTTTCAAGACTAATGAGTCAATCACATGTTTTTGAAATAGTCCTTTGCCATAGATGAATTCTTAGATAAAAGTGATATATCTTAAAATTAAGCCTTTTATACGTTCAGGTTTGACATCAGGGTTTGGTTTATATGCCTTTATGGGATTTGCCATAATGATTCTGAACAATGATAAAAGTCTGTATAAAATTCTCCACATCTTTCCAACTGATCAATATGGAAACATTGCAAAGTTATTTTCATCAATGCAGTCTTAATTATGCAGGGCAGATTTCCTAAAGGTTTGCTGTGAATGATTGTCTTCCATAGGAACATGTCATCATTAGGGGAGTTCTGATAAGGAAAAAGGCCCCATAACGATTCCTCTCTCTCTCTCTATATATATAAAAATAACAGAAATCTCAACTGTTTTGAAAATCTATGTTAAAAGAAGTATAAAACAATAAAATCTTTTTATTGAAGATCAGAGGTTGCTAATTACAGAGTGGGCTTTAAATTATCCTTCACTAGAGATCCTCAGACAGAGGGATGAAATTATTATGAAGGATGAAATGTAAAGGATTAAGGCAAGACTTTACAAACTTTTTCAGGCTGAGGAGCCCATTTAAAAGAATTCCCGGGGTCCCTGATTAAGAGGCAGAATATTGAGGATAGAATCTTGGCTGTGTTTGCGTGGCCATAAGAAAATCATAAGATTTTCAGGGAACCCTAGGGGGTTTATTCACACATACTTCAAAAAAACCCTGTAACTTTAAGGTTTTAAACCTTACAAAACTGCCCAAATGAAAGAAATCCGGAGTCAATAGTGTTGGCCCCATTCAAAGTACTCTGGGGTCTTTCACTAACTCAACCATCATTTATGTGCTATTTTTTTAAAAAAACAAAACAAAAAACCCCCCACTCATTCTGCAAGGCTTTTAAAACTGCTTCATTTTTCAATGCTGCATTTGGTTGCTCTTTTATAATTACTTTTCATCTTTTGACAGCCTTGTTTATTTATTGTTGTTTACTATCATTACATTTCTCTTCTTTGTGGACTGCCCTGGAAACATTTGTCAAAGGGCAGCATCAGCATCTATTAAACAGTGATTCCCCCCTCTTTGCAGCATCATGCTATATGGGACATAGCTCACCATCATGATGTTAATGATAAAGGAACAGATGTTACTATCCCTTTCTTGGTTGTTGTGTGTGTCTGCATATACCAGTAGTGGGATTCAAATCCCATCGCTACCAGTTTGTGCATGGGCGCGTGGGTGCATGCTCAGAAGCTTCTGTGCATGTGCACAGACATCCAGGTGGGTGGGCAGAGTCTCCTGCCACCACCGCTACCGGTTCACCCAATCCGGGGCGAACTGGTAGCAACCCACCACTGACTATTTTTGCGTTGCTGATTTGATTTAGTGATTTGCTTGGCTGAGTTGAGTACATGTGGAGGAGGAGAAGGAGAAGGAGAGGAAGAGGAAGAGGAAGAAGAAGAAGAAGAAGAAGAAGAAGAAGAAGAAGAAGAAGAAGAAGAAGAAGAAGAAGAAGAAGAAGAAGAAGAAGAAGAAGAAGAAGAAGAAGAAGAAGAAGAAGAAAATTTGTATGCAAAAGGCAGAGCCTTTCCTTTAATTTATGAAAATTAAGAGGCTGCCTTGAACTGAGTCGACTTCTTGTGCTATACATTTAGGATTATTGACCTTGCCAGTCAATAACTCTTCCAGATTTTCTAGATATCCAACCTGGATCTTTCTCCATCATAAAGCTGATGCTCTACCACTAAAAGACTTTCAGTCTCTCTCCCTCCTACCACTTTAGGCTGTATTCCAATTGAGAGCCAGTTTGCTATAATAGTTAAGGCAACAGGTTAGAAACTAGGAAACTGAATTCTAGTGCCATCTTAGGCATGAAGACATCCAAGTAATTGTGGGTCAGTCTTTCTTTCAACCCCAGAAAGCAAGGAAACCAGTTCTGAAAAATGTTGCTAAGAAAATTGCAGGGACTAGTCCAGACAGTTGCGAAGAGTCAATGCTGACTCAAAGACACAAAAACAAAAACATTCCAACTATGCAGTAGTGTACTATGTATACTTTGCATGCAGAAAAGTCCAGGCTTAATACTTCACATCTTACTGAGATTTAAAAGCATCAATTAGCAGATGATGCAAAAGAGATCTTCCTGAAAGCATGCAGAGATAATGATAAATGGTATAGCCAATACTGAAGTGGATGCACAAGCAATCACTCCTAGTTGAATGTAGCTTCCTGTGATGGTTGGTGATTCTGAACCTCTATCAGATGCAGCCAGTGGCAAAATCTAAAAATTTTCCCTACTGGTTCTGTGGGCATGGCTTGGTGGTGGTGGGTTCCTGTGACTGAGTGGGCATGGCCAACTTGATGTCACTCACAGCCACACCCACTCAGTCATATGACCCCCCCCTACCACCAAGCCACGCCCACAGAACCCGGTAGGCCAAGTTCCCGGAGTGGCACCAGTAGTCAAAGAGAGCAGGCAGGTGGCCGGGTGGGAAGCCAGTGGGCTGCTTCGGACCCCAAGCCCCATGGAGGTGGCACAGGAGGCATGTGGGCCCGGGTGGAAGGCAGCCTTTTCTGCAGCATCCCCCTCCCCTCTTTGGATCACCTTATGGGGGGGGTGTCTGCCTTTGCAGAAATGGGGCGGGTGCATGTGCAGCAGATCCGGGACATCCACTTGCCCTCCCGGAGCACTGCTGCTGCCGTCCTTCTCAGCCCCAGTGCAGCATCTGCATTTCCACCAAGGGCCGTCTGCCCACCCACTGGCCGGGCCAGGCTGGAGGCTGACTTTGGAAGGCAAGTGGGTATGGGGGATCGCCAGGAAGGCCGCGTGGAAGGCAGGCAAGCACGGCAGGGCTGCAGGAAAGGGAGTAGGCTGCTAGTTCCCTTCCCTGCAGCCCCGACATGCTTGCTTGCCTTCCACGTGGCCTTCCGTTTGCCTACTTTTGCAAGCTGGCCACAGGGACACCAGGAAGGCTGCATGGAAGGCAGGGAAGCATGGCAGGGCTGCGGGCTGAACAGAGACTGGGCAGGGCTGGCCGAGCGAGCGGCAACCGGGGGACCGGTTCGAGGGCATGTCCTGCCACCAGTCACTACTGGTTCAGTGACCCAGGCCAAATGTCCACTACCAGTTCTCCTGAACCGGTCCAAACCAGTAGGATTTCACCCCCTGGATACAGCTCATATTTAATAATATTGCTTCAAAACTCCAATACTATGAATAAGCCCACCACTGGATTTAATCATCTCTGGATTAATTGCTTATCTGTCTCTCTGAAGACGGATACATCCTGCTTAGCCAAAACTACACAACAACATTCCCATTGAATCTGCGAGTAAAATCATTCCAGGAATTTCCTATTTACACACACACCATATTTTGCATTTTCACATATACTTCTACAATTTCAGTGAACATCCTAGGTTTAGATGTTCCCCCGAAGAAGCCCAATTCTTCATCAAGTCCTAAAATAAAGTATTAAAAATCTCCCCGGGTGTTGAGGTTGAAGATAAACCTGGATGGGAGCAAAACCCAGATGTTAGTATGTGTGCAAAGTAGGTAGTCTGCTGTGTGCAACTGCCCAAGTTAATTAGTCTAGTAATGTGGTTTTGTTTGCTCTGCACTTAATAGCAGCATGGCAGATGTCACACACCAAAGTGTCCGTTTTACTGTGGTGCTTTATTTTTGGATGCGGTGACAACAAAGCGAAGCAGCTCGACAGCTGTCAGCAGATGCACTGTTGAGGATCACAAAATACATTTAGAAGAGCATTGCCTCTGAAAAGTCAGACCAATAACTGGCGACGTACTCAGGCTCTTTCAGCTCCGTTCTAGGTGGTATTTCGAAAAGTTAGAAATTAATAAACGGCATGGCATAAAACAGAATGGTATATGAACTAGGCTGCAGTCTTACATTAACCATGAACTTAATAGGATGCTTTAGATAATGCATTTTTCTCTTCATCTGAGCAACCTGATCTATATCACCTATATCAATAGGTCTATATGAACTTTGCCCATTGGAAGGCCCTGTTAGTCCTTCGAGGTAGACTGGACAAGAAAAACAAAGTTATAAATCAAATCTGAGATGCTTTCTCCAATTCCATGTGTTGTCAAATGAATCATTGCTGTTAAGTGAATCATGTGGTCATTAAGTGAATTGTGCTTCCTCCATTGACTTTGCTTGTTGGAAGCTGATTGATGGTGATCACATGATCTTGGGATATTCCAACCATCGTAAATATATGCCAGTTACCAAGTACCCAAATTTTGATCACATGGCTGTGGGGATGCTTCAATAGTTGTAACTGTGAGGATTGGTTGTAAGTCACTTTTTTCAGTGCTGTTGTAATTTTGAATGGTTGTAAGTCAAGGACTAGCTGTTTGACTATTAAGTCACGCAAGAAAAGGAGGTGGAGACTTATAGATAGATTGAAATGTTGAGGCAGATCTACTTATAAAGATTAACTTGCATATCAGAATAGGCATATGCTCCCTGTATCAGACCCACTAATCATTCAGACCAGACACAAATTTATTCCCTGAAATAGCCTAGGACCGTGATGGTGAACCTATGGCACGCGTGCCACAGGTGGCACATGGAGCCATATCTGTGGGCACACGAGCGTTGTCCTAGCTCAGCTCCAGTGCACATGCACGCGCCAGCCAGCTGATTTTTGGCCCTCCAGGCCCACTGGAAGTCTCCAGGGGGTAACTGGGGGGTGGGTGGGGAAGGCCGTTTTCACCCTCCCCAGGCTCCAAGAAAGCCTCTGGAGCCTGGGGAGGGCGAAAAATGGGCCTACAGGGCCCACGGTGCCATCACGTGCCAAAAGCAGGGGGAGCATGAGGTTGTGTGCGCATGTGTGGGGCGCATTGAATTATGGGTGTGGGCATGCGCGCACGCAACCCCCATCACTCTCCCTCCGCTTTTGGCATGCGACAGCAAAAAGATTAGCCATCACTGGCCTAGGATCATCTTAATTTAGCAAAGAGAGCAGCCAAGCATCCCAATTCTAATCCTTTCAACAGTGGGAGCAATTAGCAGAAAATAATTCTAAATCCTTATTACACCTTCACCACAGAACCACCAGAACTTCTAATACAGATTCATCAATAGAGTTTCTATACCATCTCATACCACCCATCAGATTTCCTGGCTCGGTTGACTTATGACCACAATTGAGCCTAAAATTTCCATTGCTAAGCAATGAGTTTTACCCCATTTTACAACCTTTCTTGCCGCACTTGTTTGGTGACCCACTGCAGTTATTAAGCTAATAACAACTGGTCAGAAGGTCGCAAAAGGCAATCACAGGGCCCTGGGACACTGCAACCATCATAAATATAAGCCAGTTGCTAAGCATCCAAATTTTGGCCATATGACCATGGGGATGCCGCAATGGTCATAAGTGTGACAAACAACCATAAGTCACTTTTTCAGTGCCATTCAGCCAGTAGCTTTGAATGGTTATAAGTCAAGGACTCCATATACTGTATTGAGCCAGGGTTTGTTTTAAATTTTGTTTGTTAAACAACATCCTGGTAACTTGGTTTACAGATCTTCCTGAATTACCCATGGAGGGATTCATCCATTTTAACACAGCACAGAATTAAGTAAATGCAACAAATGGATTTCTAAGAAGATGAAGAGGATATTTTTTTTAATCATGTGGATTTGTTTGTAGTTTGGTGTGAAAACAATCCACGTTAACGTTCACATGACAATCAGTTGGCAGAAAGAAATTCTGGCCACTTTGTATTGTGGTCCCAAAAGGAACAAACTCTAGGAAGTGATCTGTCGTATTAGCTGCAGTCCTATGTTGCCCATAATTGGGAATAAGGCCTTTTTGAATTCAGTGAAAAAGAAGTATAAAATAATCTATATCTATATTATGCACTTATATCTAGGCGCAGCACAATAACAGCATCAGTAACTCGTACAGTCAATTATATCAGCAGCATCATATAAAATAACGAGATATTAAACTAAAAACCCATTGATATCTACCGGTAGATACTCAAAAAAACAGGTAAGCATTTCTTATGTTATATGTATATTCCATTACATTATCAACTTCACATGTTAAAGAAGGGCTATCGGTGCTTTTTTTTAAATTTTAAGTGAGCCTACTCTCAAAATACCCTTGGTGGATATTTTCTAAAGAATTTGTGAGAAAAGGCTGTAACTCTGATGTGGTTATTCTAAGTGAGAACCAGATATTCCCAGTCTGATAATTGGGTCAACAAACATGTCCATTGACCACCTGCAGACCTTTCAGATAAGTGGGTCTTGCTCTTATGGAGGACACAATGTTTCAATTCTATCAATTTGTATAGGTAGTCCTCAAGTTATGGCCACAATTGAGCCCAAAGTTTATGTTGTTAAGTAAGAAATTTGTTAAGTGAGGTTTGCTCCATTTTGCGACTTTTCTTTCCACATTTGTTAAGCGAATCCCTGCAGTTGTTAAATTAGTAATACGGTTGTTAAGTGAATCTGGCTTCCCCATTGACTTTGCTTGTCAGAAGGTCACAAAATGGGATCACATGTCTCTGGGACACTGCAACCATCATAAATAAGAGTCAGCTGTCAAGCATCCAAATGTTAATCACGTGACCATGGGGAGGCTGCAACGGTCATAAGTGTGAAAAATGATCATAAGTCACATTTTGCAGTGCTGTTGTCACTTTGAATGGTCATTAAATGAACTGTTGTAAGTCAAGGACTGCCTGTACTGATACCTTCCTTGAGTTCCCACTCAAAGTAACAGGACTGGTGATAAAAAGAGAACTGGGCAAAATCCAGGTAGTTCTCAATTTGCAACCATTCATTTAGTTATGATGCTCAAAACAAGTGACTTACAACTGGTCCTCACACTTATGCCTGTTGCAGCATTCCTAGGGTCCTATGATCCAAATTCTGATGCTTCTTAACTGGCATGCATTTACAACAGTCCAGAAGAAGTACAAATGTCCAGAATAGTACAAATTACAACATTTTGGAAACAAATGAAAAGAGGGAGGGACGTCTCAAGTAACTTGGCCAATAGGGCTGCTGTAATAATTCAAGAGTGACAAAACCAGGTTTTATTATTAGCTTTATTGATTAGCCTATAGGCCAGGGGTGTCAAACTCGATTACTTTGAGGGCTGCATCAGGGTTGTGTTTGACCTCGGTGTGTGTGTGTGGGGGGGGGGGCAGAGTGGGCATGGCCTGCTTGATGTCACTCATGTCAGGGGTGCCTGTGGAAGCCTGAATGCTCTGGCAGCAAAAACAGGCTCCCGAGCTCCATTTCCAACTGCGACGGCCTCCTGCAACCTTCTGCCAGCGAAAATGGAGCTTGGGAGGGCTGCATGAGGCCCTCCCGAGCTCCATTTTCATTGGCAGAAGGTTGCAGGAGGCCGTCACAGCCAGAAATGGAGCTCAGGAGCCTGTTTCGCTGCCAGAGCCACCACGGGCCGGTCCTTCACTGTTTCCAAGGTGGCCACACGGGGCAGATCTAAGCACCTCGTGGGCCACATCCGGCCTTTGGGCCTCAAGTTTGACACCCCTGCTATAGGCCATATCAAAATACAAGGTTCAAACATGTTGTGTTATTTTATTCTATTTTACATATTTATGTATTAAATTATTGTATTTTATCCCATAATTATTGTATTGTACCCTCATCTTATTTTAAATTGTTGTTACAGGATTTTATTGGTAATACATGTTTGGACAAAACCAGGCCATGACTCAAGAGCTTGGAATTCCTGGTAATGAGAAACAACTGGATCCTGAGAATGTTAATTAAACACAAATAGCAACCTTTTTCTAACATTATTCTGTGATATTATTCTGTGAAAGCCCTTAAACACAGTTGTTGATTTAGATTTTTAGGTTCCTTATGCCCCGGGAGACCCATAATTGACACCCTTGAAAAAAAAGAGAGAGAAATAGTAAAGGAAGGGTTGAGATGATCTGATTAAAACATAATAACCTCTGTTTTATCCATGTTCAGCTTTAGATGGCGGGAGCCTATCCAAATCAAAATCTAACCTAGGCAATTGGAAAGAGATGTCCATCTTGTATCATCTAGGGCAGGGATCTCCAAACTTTAAGACTTGTGGACTTCAACTACCAGAATTCCCCAGTCAATATGGATGGCTGTGGAATTCTGGGAGTTGAAGCCCATAGGTCTTAATGTTGCCAAGTTTGAGACCCCTGATCTAGGGAAGGAATAAATATAGGTGAAAGCTTTCAGGGTAGATATGCTATTTGATTTGGAATATGAAATCAGAAAGCCTGGAAAATGAAAGCATAAAGAGAAAAATGTTGAGCCTTGGAAAACTCCTACCGACTACTGGAAAAATGAATGATCTTAGACAGCCAGTTGGTATAGTGCAGGTGTGTCAAACTTGTGACCTGCGGGCCAGATGCGTCACACGCTGGCCACGCCCACCCCTGGTTTAGCGAAGGGGAAAAAAGTTGCAATATGTGATACGTCATGTGACAACATGTAGCCACGAGTTTGACACCCCTGGTCTAGTGTTTAAGGCACCAATCTATAAACCAGGAAACATGAGTTCTAGTCCTGCCTTAGCCATGAAAACCAGCTGGATGACCTTAGGCCAATCACTCTCTCTCAGTCCAACCCACTCACAGGATGGTTGTTATGGGGAAAATAAGTGGAGGAAGGAATATTGGGTATGTTCATCCTCTTGAGTTATTTATAAAAATAAGAAAGGTGGGATATAAATTAAATAATGGAACCATTCCACAAAACTGACATCACCCTGTAAAATAGATAAGAGTGAAAAGATTAAAGTGCTGTATCTATTCTAGACCAACAGGGGAACGCAGCTAGTATGACCATATTTGATGGTCCAAGGTCTTTAGGATTTGTATCTGGTAAAATGTTCTATTTAAAAAAAATGGAAGACAGTTCTAATAGCATTAATAGTGATAATGATAGTTTGTTTTGGCCACCAAAAAATACACGAGACCTCGTAGATTATCCTACCACAAAACCTGATTGGAGCAAGCCCATTGAGATTATTGGTAGAACAATGAAATGAGAACTGAAAAAAACTATTCTTTTAAGAACTTCAAAGGGAATAAACCAACATATCTGAGAATTAAGCTTTTTGATCTCAACTCTGCTTAGGTAAGCTCTATAAAAATCTCCTTTTTCTCACCAACATGATGCAGTGGCTATGGTGTTGAACTGAGGCAGATCGTGTTTCAAATCCTCACTGGTCAGAGGCACTCATTGGGTAAATTTTTTATTCAATCCATATCTATGTCAAGATTAGGGCTAATAAAACATCAAGGAAAAATCCACTTGTTTGCACAAAACATTTAACTGGATTGAGAGAGATTAGAACAATTTCACCAAGACAATTCATCCCCACAAGTAGCCTAGAAGGGATTTGAAGAATCTATTTTTCTGATCAATGATGTCATCTAAATTACTTGCTGAAGGATTAGTTGCCCCTTCCCATATGCTGGGAACCACCCTGGCATATGGCACTAGAAGAATCATATTGACAAGTTTGTGGGTGTTGGAAATCAAAATCCCCCATCTTTGCTTTTCTGGCAGAAGATGAAATGGAAAAGCTGGACAGTGTAACTTCTACTTGTAGTTGAAGACATCTGAGGAATGATTGGTTTGTCAGCATTGACAGAACTTGCTTTGATTGACATATTGCTCCCATAAGTCCATGACACCATGAGTACTAAAGCTGACACACATGAGAACTACCTCTGAAAAACTGAATATGGAATTGTGTATAAAACTTAGGCAACTTCAAACATTTCACAAGGCATGTGTCAGGCCTGGAACTGGAAGCCATCTTTTTTGTTGGATCTTCAGGCCTGCCACATTCCTGACAGCATGTGAATTTAGAAGAAATGTGAATTTAGAAGAAAAACTTCTCAGAGTGAAGAAATGTAGAGAAAAAAGCCAAAATGGATGATAATCTGCCTACTGCAGTCTCTGGCTTCTCAATCAGCCATTGTTAATTTCAGAAGACACAATTTCACCATATGTAGAACTGATTCCATAGAGTGAGACAATAACTGTAATTCTGCAGATGTTGCCAAATTAGAGCTCCCACCATTCTCCATAGTGTTGTCCCATCTACAGGTGGTTGTAGTTCAACATCAGGGGTCTACAAGTGATCCCTGCTGCTGATTCAAGAACTCATTGACTCCTTGAACTTTAGGAAAGCTGTGGCAGAATGTTCTTGCTCTTATTTCCCACTGGAGTCTGGATGCCCACAGTGGAAAGAGTATGCTGGCCTAATGGGTAGGTCTTTGGACTAACCCAACAGGATTGTTTCTTAAATCCTTAAGGGAACAGACCCTTCTATGAGGAAAAAAACCCCAGAAACTCTCTTGGTGTTGTTTTTTTTTAAAATGATTCTCCCATTCTCCCCAATACAGCTGACTTTCCCAGGTGTGTGTTGCAGTTTTGTAATTGCTGCTGCAACCAATAACCTCTGGCTGACCTTTGGTTATATGATCTGGTTGTTTTTCTATGCAGGAGGTATTGATTTCTCTGCAAACAGATAATCAGTAAATATAAAGAGTGCCATCTGCTGCTGACATAGGAAAATAATGCTTATGTCGGAAAGATTTGTAAATGCATTCTTTTTTTATTTAAGGTTAGTCTTATTGTGTGCTGGGTGTCCCATTCAAATAACAGTTCAACTCAGAGGGATAAAATCAGGATTTTACTTTAAGAAATATTAAACAAGAGCTTTCCGGATCAGTTAGTGAAGCAACCGTTTTTCTTTGGGGGGAGAAAGGGGGGGAAGAGAGAGGGGGGAAGAGAGAGAGAGGGAGGGAGGGAGGAAGAGAGGGAGGGAGGGAGGGAGGGAGGGAGAGATTCTCCTGACTTAGCTCTTTGACTTCTGAAGAGCTGAATATATTTACTGCACATGTTGGAAGCTTTGAATGTGCTGCAGCTTCCATCTCTATGTCTAGCATAGCATTGGCAGCCTTTAAAATCTGTAGGTATCTCCGTCTGGATGGAAATCATATGGAACATTTCCAATATTGTAGAGGCATTGAGTGAAGAAAGATATTTTGGTATATTGCTGCTGTGACCAGTGTACCAAAATAATTATAGGTACTGCACTCAGATATTCAATGTGCATGAAAAATGGGAAAATTTCATATAGTGTTAGATTAACGCTGGATCAAAATGGCTATTAAAGTTCTCCCAGTCAGCCCAGAGCTCTTTGTTTGTTTGTTTGTTTGTTTTAATCTGTTTCCAGATTCCAGTTTTACTGAAATTGAGCTTGGCCAGCTTCTGAAAGCTGCGGTAGGATAGACTGTTCCTGGCTGTGATAATGATATGACAGAACAGCAAATATCTAATTGTGAAAATGCCATGAAGGTGGATTGCTCTGATGCTGGCATTTAGTTTCTGCTGTGCATGGTTTAAGGGAAGCAGAATGCAGAGGTCTGTAAATTACATTGGAAAATAAAATGGGAAATAATTGTGTTTGAATAATTCTACTCTTCTTAGTTATGCAAATAGGAATGGAAGGCACCATGAATGAGGAAGGAAGGAAGGAAGGAAGGAGGGAGGGAGGGAGGGAGGGAAGGAAGGAAGGAAGGAAGGAAGGAAGGAAGGAAGGAAGGAAGGAAGGAAGGAAGGAAGGAAGGAAGGAAGGGTTTGGGCTCATTCCATTAAGAATTCTTCTTATATCTCAGCCTATTTTTGGACATTCTGTTTTTATAAACATTGTCCCTACCTTCAGAAAGTCAAGACAAGGGTAAAAAATTCATGGTAGTTGGATACTTCCCCAGTGCATGGTGCTCAGGTCAAAGGGATGCAGAGCTATATGAAGAGGGGGTCATCTGACTGCTTGATGCAGTTTGAGGAGATTAGCTTGTTAAATTTTTACTGTCAAAATGGATGCTTGTAGGCATTGCATGCCTCAATTATACTTTTACAACAAAAGACTTTTCATTACTTTTTTCCAAGAAGCCATGCCTGGAAGCCTTCCAGCCATACTGGAAGCCAGAACAGTCCTGTATTTTGTATTACAATGGGTAGTTTGCTCAGCACCCCACCCCTTTGCCCATCTTTGCAGAGAGATGTCAAACATTCTGGGGTCTCAGAAAGAAAATCTAGTTAGCACTCTTTTTGATGGAGAAATACTTCAACTAGTAGTTGTCCTCTCACAGTAATTCCATTTCTGCCCCCTAAAGTAACAGTAACAGAGTTGGAAGGGACTAATCCAACCCCCTGCTCACACAGGAGACTTGTATTAGAGATTCGAACCGTCGAACTGCCGACCTTTATGATCGACAAGCTCAGTGTCTTAGCCACTGAGCCACCTAGTCAGGCAAACAAATCCCTCTTTTGGAAAAGGCCACTTCTCCATGCCTATTGGCCACCTGGCATGCTTTGTTGGGATTTTATCTCTGCTTTGTGCTTCAAGAACACTGTTATTATGCAAAAAAATAAAAATAAAAAAAAAATCAATAACTATGAATTATGCACTGGGCTAATGCTCGAGCTGATAGCTTCAGATCAGTCAAGAGTATTTTAGGGGAGGGGTGCAAGCACACACAAAATCTCTTTGTTTTTTCCTCATTTAGAGAAACAGGAGCCAAGGGCTCCTTTCCTAGTAAAAGGTCTTTTCTGTGCTTTGGGAAAGCCGGGTGTCTTGCTTGTAACACAACTGTGCAAAGTGCGCCTACCTTGCGTGCCACTGGCCAAGAAGCTCGCTGCACCACACACTCATTTGAGTGATAAACCCTGTCAGCTTCAATTTACAGCAGCCTGGTTTAATGCAGAGCTTACCAATAATTTGTAGTGATCACTGGATCAATGGAGATTTAGTGCTTTCTATCTGGATGAGTGCAGCTAAAGGGCCAGTATCCTTGCTGGATATTTTCCTTCCTCTCATTACCCTCTACCCACAAATAAAGTCTTTCAAATTTCAGCTGAGCTCTGGCAATGCCATTTGAAAAAAAAATTAAAACAAAGACTTATTTGAGTGTTAAGTTCATGTGAATTCTGCTGGGTCCTCTTGTCCTCCTTCCTTTATTCTTTCACCAATAGCAGTGAACCATGGCTAATGAAGACTGGAGAGAAGAGGAGCTGCTGTGACAAGGCTTGTGTGGGTCACAGTGTCCTAAATCTCCCTTCAGGGGCTCTTCCACCCCGCCCCCACAAACTTGAGCTGAACTCTCTCTGGCATTTTGAAATACATATCGTTGCATTCTTGACCTTGAAGTGGGGAGCCGCAGCTATTTTTACAAGGAGAAATCTTGCCCAGATACGATCTTGATCAGGATTTGCCATTGTTGTGGCAGTTACATTGCAAGCTGCTTTCTAGTTTTACGAGATATTTTCACTTAAAGACCACTTAAATGCAGTTATAGATGTGCACTCACACATACAATAGAACAAAGAAGAAGTGCATCTCTCAACCCCTTTGAAATATACTTTACCTCACATACTCATGTTCTCGGAAGGTGACACCCTTTGGGCTGTCAGTCACCTTACAACAATAGAAGTAACAGGAGAATCCTGAGGAAGAATCAAAACAGTGCTCTTCCTCTGCTGTTTGAAGGAAATACCTCCCTCATACATTGAAGTTTAGCTGTTTATTCATAGAGCAAATATGAAGAACTCTCTCACATACCAACTTCAAAATGTAGTTAGTTGTGTTTTAGGGGGATGGTACATCCCATTCTAAACGTGTGTTATGAGTTGACTATCATTATTTATAGTGTTTATTCTGTCCTTCATGACATGGGTCCAGAGTATCAGAGAAGTTGACTCACCCCATTGGGATTGGCCCACTTGTTCCAGTGGAAGAGGCCTACTCCAGATCCTGTCTACCAAAGAATTTTGGTCAGCAGGGTTCAGGATAAGAACCTTTTCTGGTGTGGCCCTGCCCTTTAGAATATTCTCCCAGTGGAGATGAGGTTGACTCTCACACTCCTGACTTTCAAGAAGAGCCTCAAATTCTGGATCTGGTGGCTGGCTGGGACCCCAACAGAGGCGCTCAATGCTCGGGTGGCTGATGTATAGAAAGAAGATCCCCATCCTCCATGTTGCCTGTCCTCTTGGTTTTTAGTTTCTTATTTAATAATTTTTTTACTTTTTTATCATTCAGTAAGCTGTCCAGGGTTGCTGTAACAGTGGGCAGCAAATAAAATAAAAGTAAATTAAAATAAAATAAAGCTCTTTATCATATTTTAGTTTGTATTTGTGCAACGCAGCGATTATAAGCATGGTTAAACTAATATAATTATTATACAGGATGGTAGTTTAAGGAATCTGCAGGCTAGACAATCATTCCGAGGATTTTATAGCTACAGTAAATCAGGGTATCATCCTTTTCTAATGAGAGTCAGGGGTTGAAACCTGGAGATAGAAGTTCCTTCCTCCCACCTCCGCAATCTCTTGGTCCTGAGTGTAGAACTGATCATAGGATAAGATTTCCTGGCTGGGTTTGCTAACTGCCCCAAAGCCTTAGAAAAGCTTTGGGGCAGAGAACATGAGCCAGCAGAATGAAGTTGGAAGGGAAAATATAGGCTGGAAGGAGTAAAGGTGTTTTTAGTTCTTTTCAGCGTTGTTTTGTTTTATTGTGTTGTTTTACCTTTCATCTTTTTTGTTGTTCCTCTATTTGTCTTTTTTTCCTAATTAATCTGTAGGTCTACTGAGGACCTTCTGTAATCTGACTATGTTATTTGATTCCCTTAATATTGTCTTAATAGGGTATACTAAAGTAACAGTCCACAACTATTCAGTCCTGGCTACCTTGCTGAAAAGGGAACCTGAAGCCATCTACTGTATATAAAAGCTTAGTCCTGGAGAAAGGGGGTCCCTGGTTCTACTTGTCAGGCACCCCAGTTTAAATTTAGTGGAAGCTACCCAAAGCACATGATGTAGCACAGCAAGAGAATAATCTGGTATCCTAGGAGGAAGTTATTTTAAACAGTTGATTATCCTCTGTCAACATGACGTAAAGACCATTTTTATACTTCTGGCAATTTAAAAGGCAGTATTTCTTTTTCTTACTTTTTCCTTAGCCATGAAGCTAAAAAGCTGTTAGTCGTTGACATAACTGGCATTTTTGCCTTGAGAAAATTTGGTTCCCTGTGTAATTCACAGCACATGCATTCTGGATAACAATGGAGCAGGCAAATCTTGTCCTTCAAGAACTGGTGGCTGATCTTAATTGCTTACCCTCGGTGGAACTCTTTCCCCAGGGGAAATAGCCACACCCAAGCACCCTGCAATTCAATGTGGGGGTTTGGATAGTGGAGATCCCAGGAAGGAATCTGATGGTCTTGTGTTACCTCTCTTTGCTAGATACATAAGTATATGAAGAACTAGTACAACCACTTATCAGTATCCTTCATGTTCCCTATGCCATCTGTTTGGTAAACTTGCAAGATTCGTTTTTCTCGCCATGTACATGTATACATCTGAACTAGACTGTGTTGTTTCTCTGGGTCATATAATATATGTGGGTATATGCATAATTTTGTATTTATTTATTTAGCCATGTTTATATTGTGTATATTTGGAAGTGGTGACCCTTTGAGAGCTGTATGCAATGAAATTTCATTTTAATGTATGTCAATTAGTGTACATTCAAAGTGACAATAAAGTTATTCTAAGTCTAAGTCTAAGTGGATCACAATTCCTCAAATCAATTGAAATCTCTCTGTCTCTCCATCCATCCAAATTGAAAACATTCTCTTTTAATTTGCACATTATAATTGTGTTTTTCCCTAAAAAGACATCTGCTTATGATTGAATTTTAAGATTTTTACTGGAAAGTCTGTTAATCTAATTTACCAGTGAGAATTTATAGGTTGACATTTTCCAGACAGACTTTTTTGAGAGGAAATAAGCACAAAATTTTGGTTGGATCCAAAATTTCTTATCATGGATGATCATTGCAAATATACAAACACACACACAGTGTGCAAGGGGTAGAGGTTTTGTTTGAACAGAATTAATATAGATTTCTATATTTGATGGGAAACTAATGTGTAGTACACAACATAACTACTCATTAGCTTCCTTTAAAATGTAGAGATTCAATACACTTTGCACACTTAGAAGTAGCACCAGTAGATTGCAATTAAGCTTGCTATGCTAAGGATCTAAGATGGCTACTTCAAATGAGGCATAGATTAGATAATTTGGGGTGTCTCCATAAGCTACCAGTTTCATCTTCCAAAATAGATTCCTGCCATCACAGGAATAGCTCCTGTCTTCACATTAGCAAGGCTCTTCCTGAGCCTGTCAGCACCCCTCCCTCCCCTTAACCTCACCATACTTACTTATTTTAAAGGCAAAGAATGAAATGAAATGAAAGAAAACAGCTGCTCTGTTTGCAAAAGGCTTTATGCCTGGTGTTAGGACAGTATGGTTTTGTGGAGGTTTTGTGGCTGTAATGTGGCTAAGCAGCCGTGGGGTTGGGAGATGGGGATTGATGGAGTTCCCACAAATGGAAAACTGCTATGTCTCCAAACTTCAATCATCAAAAGCTCAAATCATAAACAGAAATGGTTTACTCTGTAGCCAATCCAGAAGAAAATCTCTTTGATTGGCCAGTAAGGATGGCAGTATGTGGATGCTGGAGTAGTGACACAACCCTGTTTGGAAAGTCGTAGAATGGCATCAGGATTTGGCAAAAGTTACATTTATGCAGAATGTCTAAAATGTTTGGCAGATTTAGATTGAAGCCCATGCAGGCACTGGGTCAGTGCACCAAAGCTTAAGAAACAAGCTCCCTTCTTCTAAATCTTTCTAAAAAATGCAAATCTTTGTATTTTTATATTGGGACTATCAGTCATTGTGGCCTAGGGACACAGCACTGAAAAAAGTTATTTATGACCGCTCTTCGCACTTATGTATCCCCACAGTCATATGTGTTTGGCAACTGGCATGTATTTATGAGGGTTGCAGCAGCATCCTGAGCAGAGGTGGGTTTCAGCAGGTTCTGACCAGTTCTGGAAAACCGGTAGCGGAAATTTTGAGTAGTTCGGAGAACAGGTAGTAAAAATTCTGACTGGCCCCGCCCCCATCTATTCTCTGCCTCCCGAGTCCCAGCTGATTGGGAGGAAATGGGGATTTTGCAGTAACCATCCCCTGGAGTGGGGTGGGAATGGAGATCTTACAGTATCCTTCCCCTGCCACACCCACCAAGCCATGCCACGCCCACCAAGCCACACCCACAGAACCGGTAGTAAAAAAATTTGAAACCCACCACTGATCCTGAGGTCATGTGATCACCATTTGTGACCTTCCCAATCAATTCTGATAAGCAAAGTCAATGGGGGAAGCTGGATTCGCTTAACAACTGCATGATTCACTTAATGATTGCAAAGACTCACTTAATAAGAATGGCAAAAAGGTTGTAAAATTGGGTATGACCCAATTAATAATTGCTTTGCTTAACAATGGAACTTCCGGTCCCAGCTGTGATTGTAAGTTGAAGACTACCCATATTTCCTTACAATATTATTTTAATGGGGACCTATTTTATCAAAGTATCTATCTAGCCTAAATGCTGCTATCATAGCAGGAGGCGAGAGCGGACCTGGCAGGCATTACGGAGACCTGGTTGGGCCATGAGGGGGGAGGTTCCCCTCGTGGATATGTGCCCACCAGGCTTCCGTGCATTTCATCAGCCGAGAGCTCAGGGCAGGGGCGGGGGATAGCGGTCATTCTAAAAGAAGGTCTTGATCCGAGGGAGACCACTGTACCTCAAATAGCCGGATGTGAGTCCCTTTTTGTGAAGTGTGGTCGTGAGGTCCAGATGGGTCTGTTGATCACATACCTGGCTCCTGCCCATACGTGGCAACGACCCTGCCCGAACTCCTCAACGTCATAGCCGAGGTGGCGGCTGATACCCCTAGACTTGTGGTCATGGGGGATTTCAACCTGCCATCTATCAGTGAAATGTCGGAGGTAGCTCGGGAGTTCATGGCTTCCATGACGGCCATGGACCTGACCCAAGTAATTCATGGCCCTACACACATAGATGGACACACTCTGGACTTAGTTTTTGTCTCTGGTCAGTGGTTGAGTGGCCTTGATACAGGGGACATAGGCATTGAACCCTTGTCATGGTTGGACCACTCACTCCTTCGACTTGACTTTCTGACTGCCGCACCCCGTCGCAGGGAGGCGGAGCTGACCAGGTGGTTCCACCCCAGGCGCCTGATGGATCCTGATAGGTTCCAGATGGAGCTTGGGCCATTTCCTGAGACTCTGGCTCATGACTCGGCTGAAGACCTGGTGGCCGCCTGGGATAATGCGGCTGCCGGGGCTTTGGATCGAGTCGGGCTTTTGCGGCCTCTGACCCGGCGCCGAACTCACTTAGCTCCTTGGTTCTCTGAGGAGCTGAGGGAGATGAAGCACCAGAAAAGACGCCTAGAGAGCGGTTGGAGGGCCAGCCGATCCGAATCTGACTTGACACTGGTAAGGTCTCATATCAAGACCTACCTAGTGGTGATAAAAGCGGCGAAATCTAGCTATTTTGCTGCTCTTATCATGTCATCAGATAACTGCCCAGCCACCCTGTTTAGGGTGACCTGCTTCCTTCTCCATCTGGGAGTGCGGGATGACCCCTTGCAGAGCCGAGCTGAGGATTTTGTACAGTATCTGGATGATAAAATAACTCAGATTCGGGAAGACTTGGCCGCCGACTGGGTTAGCTCAGATGAGATGACTGAGACAGGCCTTGAGAATGTTATCTGGGAGGAGTTCGATCCTGTGGCTCCCGAGGACGTGGACAGGATCTTGGGATGGCTGAACGCGACCACATGTTTATTGGACCTGTGTCCCTCCTGGTTGGTGCTGGCTTCCTGGGAGGTTACACGAGGCTGGCTCCAGGGGATTATTAACACTTCTTTGAGTGAGGGTGTCTTGCCGGCTGCCTTAAAAGAGGCGGTTGTGAGGCCCCTCCTCAAGAAGCCCTCCCTGGACCAGGCTGTTTTGGCTAATTATCATCCAGTTTCCAACCTACGCTTTATTGCAAAGGTTGTTGAGAGTGTGGTGGTGCAACAGCTTCCCCGGTACCTGGATGAAGCTGTCTATTTAGATCCGCTCCAGTCTGGTTTCAGACCTGGGTACAGCATGGAAACGGCATTGGTCACGTTGGTGGATGATCTCTGGAGGGCTCGGGGTAGGGGTTATTCCTCTATCCTGGTCCTGTTAGATCTCTCAGCGGCTTTTGATACCATCGACCATGGTATCATGTTGCGCTGGCTGGAGGGATTGGGAGTGGGGGGCATCGTCTTGCGGTGATTCTCCTCCTATCTCTCCGACCGGTCGCAATCTGTGTTGATGGGGGCAGCGGTCGACCCCGAGGCTCCTTGTTTGTGGGGTGCCACAAGGATCGGTCCTCTCGCCCCTTCTGTTCAACATTTATGTGAAGCCGCTGGGTGAGATCATCCATGGTTTTGGGGTGGAGTTCCATCAGTACGCTGATGATACTCAGCTGTACATCTCCACCCCAGACCATCCCAATGATGCCTTGGAAGTGATGTCCCCTGGAGGCCGTGCGGGTCTAGATGGGGAGAAACAGGCTTTGACTCAACCCTTCCAAGACCGAGTGGCTGTGGCTGCCAGCGTCCCGGTATAGCCAGCTGGCGCCATCGCTGGTTATTGGGGGTGAATCATTGGCCCCCACGGAATGGGCTCGCAACTTGGGCGTCCTCCTGGATGCACGGCTGTCTTTAGAAGAGCATATGACGGCCATGGCCAGGGGGGCTTTCTATCAGGTTCGCCTGATATGCCAGTTGCGCCCTTTTCTGGATCGGGACTCCCTACGCACAGTCACTCAAGCACTCGTCACTTCTCGTCTGGACTATTGTAACGCTCTCTACATGGGGCTCTCCTTGGGGTGCACCCGGAGACTCCAACTGGTGCAGAATGCGGCCGCGCGGGGGATTATGGGAGTGACAGGGCGCTCCCATGTGACTCCTCTCTTGCGCGAGCTGCATTGGCTTCCGGTGGACTTCCGGGTGTGCTTCAAGGTGTTGGTGATCACCTTTAAAGTGCTCCATGGCTTAGGGCCGGGATACTTACGGGACCGTCTTCTGCCACCAATTGCCTCCCACCGGCCAGTTCGCTCCCACAGAGAGGGCTCCTCAGGGTGCCTTCGGCCAGACAATGTCGGCTGGTGACCCCCAGGGGGAGAGCCTTCTCTGTGGTGGCACCTACCCTCTGGAACAATCTACCCCCAGAGATACGAGTGATCCCAGACCTCCGGACTTTTCGTTGGGCCCTTAAAACCTACCTCTTTCAGTTAGCCGGGCTGTCCTGATTTTATGATGGGTTTTTAAAATTTGAAATTGGTTTTAAATTGTAATGATTTAAATTATGGGCCAAATTATTTAATTATTTTAAATCTATTTTAACTTTTGTATATAAAGTGTTTTACTTGGCTGTTCACCACCCTGAGTCCGAAAGGAGAAGGGCGGTATAGAAATTTGAAAAAATAAATAAATAAATAAATAGCACAGCTGGTCCAAAAATAGGATTTTTTAAAAAAAGTCAGATCAAAAGTAATAGAAGTGGGTTCAGAGAATTTCAAAGATGTGGGAATGCCCAATTCTCTTATGGAGGTAGGATTCTACTTGAGGCCTATGTGGGGGTTCTTCTATCTTACAGAGGAGCACTCAGTTTACCCATACCAGTTGAATATTAACCTTCAGTCTGTACTACAAATCATTGATAGAGTATGCAAACACTGTCTGCGAAATGGGTAAGAGCTCTTCAAATTCATAGTATGTCTCTGCTTCAAAGACATACTATTTGCGAATTGGCCAAATTTACCAGAGGCTCTACAACAGGGGTATCAAACTCAAGGCCCGTGGGCCAGATCCCACCTGCGGGGTGCTTAGATCTGGCTGGCGGGGCCACCCTGGAAACAGCAAAGGACTGGCCCGTGGTGCCTCTGCTAGCGAAAATGGAGCCCGCGGCCCTCCAGAGCTCTGTTTATGCTGGCAGAGGATTGCAGGAGGCCATCGCAGCCAAAAACGGAGCTCGGGAGCCCATTTTTGCTGGCAGAACGCTTGGGCTCTGGATTTAATGTGATTTACACTTTAGTAACCAATCAGGACACTTGGTTTCCTTCAAATAATAAACAATACTCTTTCCCAGCCTTGGACTTAAGTTGCTATCCTGATTGTCATGATAGAAAGCCATGGGACAGCATGCTGCCATTTTCTTCAAATCATTTCCTAGGAGCAGCAAAACAATTACTCCAGTTTTGTGGTGTTTTCCCCACAGGAGAGCTAGATGGCATGCTAATTCCTCAGCTTCCCCCTTCCCAATTATTTAGATGTCTTATTTTGAGACTGATTGCCTTCCCCACACAAGTTTGCCCCCAAAGAATTATATAGACATTTCAAAATCATCTTTTATTTCATCTCCTCCAAAGACAGGAGCAACACAACCACATTTCCCCCATCACACAGAGCATTTACCTGGAAACCTCATTAAAACAGAAAGCGGCAACCACAAGTCCTGGAAGCTTTAGTAGGTTTCCACTTTTGTGTGCTTACAAAGAAATACACAGTTAGCACCAGACTCCAGGGTTTTCTGTTTGTTGCTGTGTTTTTCACTTCTCCAGCATCTGTATGCTGTTGGCAGAACCTAATTGCAAGGTCAGGCGAAGGTGAGCCGGTGGTCTGTTTACACCATGACATGAAGCGTTGGTGGCTGTTTTCTTGAATCCTTGGGCTAGCTTCTTTTATATCTAATGAGTAGGGGATTCAAAGTGCCTTCTCGTCCTTTTGGGTCTGTTGTCCTCAGTATAATTGGTGGCAGGGAAAGACATTTTCCTTTCTGAGCTTTTATTCATGGCATAGCTGTAGGAGGAAAGGCTGTTACTTCTGTCCCAACAATATAACACTTTACATCCTGCTTGGACAACACGCTTTGTATGGGGCTGCCTTCCAGGAGAACGTTGGAAAATTGAGCAGGCCTTGTCAGGTGGAAACAACCAGACCCACACATGCAGAATTTGAACTAACTACTTCATTTACTTTATTGTGTTCTGCCTATAATACAGGAATCTCCCTGGTCTGGCAGCCTTCTCTTGGGAACAAATAGATAAGATTCCAAGTAACTTTCAGGGGTCGGTCCTAGCCATTGTGTAGTGACTCCAAGCTAGCTCCATGCTTGAGCCCTCCTTGTCAGGCTGGGTGCTTCCCAAAAGAGCTAGAAGGTTCGGCCCAACTAGAGTATTGACAGAATCCAGTAGAGAGCACCTTGGTGACCTTTTGTTAGATCAGCTTTGCAGACTGTTAATTTATCCCTCTGCATACAATCCAAAGGGAAAACAAGTGTGGGATGCCACCCCATTCATTCTGCTCAATTATTTTATTTTATTTTATTTTTTTAAAATAAATATTTTATTGATTTTCAACAATTAAATTAATTGCTCAACTATTGTCATGAGACAACCCCCCCCCATTTGTGTCAATAGGATTTTATTTATTTAGTTATTTAATTTAAATAATTGCTCATTTCTCAAAAGGGGACCCCGGATGGCTTATAAGCAGAATAATGATTTTCCCCCTAAAGCTATTGTAATCACCAATGATAGCCCTAAGACAAACAACCTGCCCTACTCAATTGCCTTCTGTTGCTCTATTTTTTTTCTGTAACAACCTAAAAAAAATGCATTTTTAAAATATATTTCTTAAAAATATTAACTGATTCATTAACTGGGAACAAAAAGAAGACGGCAATCTGAAGCACGGTTACTTAAAAAGAATTAACAGAAACGGTTTCGGTAATAAATACTTTGCGTGGGAATGTTAACCTAAAATGCATGGCCATTTCTTTGGGAGAGATCAAATATACAGCGAAACTTTTCCAGCATCCAGAATACCTTTTGCCCCCTCAGAGAACACCCTCCCACATGGTCATGAAAAATAAATACATCTATTGCTGCCTCTGTTAACACTGAGGCAGATATTTCATTTCGGTCTTGCATTAGAAAACAAGAACATTGCTGTTGGCAAGACTGGCGCCAGCAGCTGGTACCCTTGAAAACTGCCAGATCTCCAGCACCTTGGCAGAGCTACTTCTGATGTCTGCCTGTAGCTCTCCCCACCCTCCTCCTCCTTGTTTAGCATTCCAGTAGCATCAGGCATCTGGATCCATCAACTCCCCTGTTTTAATTTTCCACAAGTAATAGTTCTACTGAATTATTATTCTGAGGCAGGGCAGAAAATTAGAGCGGTGGTAGGAATTGGCTTCTTTTGAAGCACTGGTAAAGGAAAGGCCCATCAGAGAACAAACTGAAGTGGACCTTCTCAGACGCTAAAAGATTTATTATAGATTATATTTATCACGGCATTGGCTTGGGGTATGGCTCACTGCTTAGGGGTGGTTGAGTGGTCTATAACATTATAAATAAAATTAGAGATGTTCTAAACCAGAGGTCTTCAAACTTGGCAGCTTTAGGACTTGTGGACTTCAACTCCCAGAATTCTCCAGCTAGCTATGCTTAAAGATGCCATGTTCGAGGACCCCTGTTCTAAACTCTTAACTTCCTTCTGCAAGGAAACTACTCAGCAACAGGGCTCTATTAGCCTGGAGTGGGTAAACGGAGCAGGAAAGAGAAGGGAGGACAGGAATGGCTCTATCCCTTTTTTCTAACTTTCTGTGTTTCTTTTTCTCTTTTTAATATACTTTATTAAATTTCTATAAAAGATAAAATATAACAAACAAATAAGGGAAGAAAAAAAAATAAAGAATAGCTTTCAACTTTCTTTGATAAGTTACAAATGTAAAATTCATTAATCTTTTGATCTACCATTCAATAATACCCAGTATTTCTATAGTCATAAACATTTCTACTAATTGGATCTCAAAATTAATATAGTATCTATTTCAGTTTCTAGCAAAAAGTCCAAAAATGGTTTCCACATAGAAATAAAAATACACAACTTCCTTTCTATATAAAAGATAACTGCAGTTAGGTTTTTTGTGGTGGAAAGAGGTGGAAAGATTTGCAGATTCCCACGATAAAAGAATGGATGGCAAAGTTAATGCAACTGGCTAAGATGGAGAAATTAAATGATTAAAAAAAAGACTTTCTCTAATTTTGTTTCTATATGGTTTATTTATGTCTGCAATTTTATTCATTTCTGCAATTTATAAGCTGCTCGTTTCCAAAAAGACTTCAGTGCTTTACAACAGCAGTCTCCAAACTTTGCAGCTTGGCGGACTGCAGGTGGCGGGATGAGGGGGGAGAGGGGATGGTTGCGAGTGGGCATCACCCATCACTCCCGTGGACTGGTTCTGAACAGGTTGCGGCTTGGCACTGGGCCATAGATCAGGGATTGGGGACCCCTGCTTTACAACAACATATAAGCAAAGTATAGATTTAGGAGAAAAAAATGCCAATCCCCCTCTCCACCCTGACAATGACTCAAACCTCAGACCCCATGATGATGACAACCCCAGCTATCGACACAGGAAAGGACACAGTTCTAAGAATAATTGTCACCTATTGCAAGGAGAGGACCCATCATAATATCAATCACTCTTGTCCCTTTTCCAGGATCGTCAAGTCCTCTTTGGCAACATGACTCAATGGAGGTTTTCTAAAATGTCTGGAAGTTCTAGACCAGTTTTTCAAACTTTGCAACTTTAAGATGTATGGACTTCAACTTCCAAAGTGCCAGCAATTTGAAAAGACATAGGGGAGAAGGTATTACTTTAGGCCAGGTTCCCAACCTTGGCAACTTTAAGACACGCGGACTTCAACTCCTAGAATTCCCCAGCCAAGATGGCTGGCTAGGGAATTCTGGAAGTTGAAGTCCATGTGTCTTAAAATCGCCAAGGTTCAGAAATGCTGAACTCTGGCCCCAGCATTTAGCAGTGCTAGCCTTGAAGGACTATAAAACCAACCTTAACACTTTGAATTAGGCCTGCAAACAGATCGACAGCCCATGCAGACATGCAGCTCAGGAAAAATAACTATTTTCTGTTTTGCTCCAAGTAGTAAAATGTATTGTGCCCATCACAAACATTTATTCTGAAAAAAGAAAACGCTTTGTTAGCATTTTCTTTGCAAATTTATATAGTCGCCTATCTACCAGCAAATTAAAAATGCATGGATGAAGTGACTTCTGGGAAATGTTATGTAGGTCCATGAAGATGTGCTTGCATTTTCCTAGTAAAATGTCTCATGTGGCATCCCTCAGAAATAACTTCTGCCATCAGCAGGAACCATTGAAACAATTGTCACTGACAATTAGTTTCCCATTCTGGAATATTGGAGGTTTGTAATGATCATCACAGCCTGCATAATGGCAAAGCCTGTTTCTTAGTACAGTGGTGATACAAGAAATAATAATCCCAGGTTTATTATAGCTGTTTGTCTCCACGCTTCCTAGGAATTCTGGGAATTGCAGTCCCGACCCACCAGGAGGTCCTTAGAAAGGCAGCCAAGATTTGTCACAACAGATTTGCAAAGATACATGTTTCTCCACCCTCCACCCCCATTTTTTCCCCTGGGTCAGAAGTCAGACTGAAGGGAGGCATATTTTTGCACTGGGTCCTCTTGCAAACTTGAGAAATGCCATGATTTTATGCAAACAGAAAAACTCAATTTGGGGTGCTGTTAAAAGATGCGGCTCGTATGAATTTGGAGATGCCTCCGAGGAGAAGGTTCTGCAACAATAAACTTCAGCAAGCTCTGGAGTCATTTGTCATGCTCAGCAGGAAGAAAACCACATTAAAGGAAGTGCGTGTCCAGGGCTCTCTCACTGCAGATTTGGATTGGACTATTCTTCAGTTCACTGACTTATGTGACATTAAGGAGACACGAAAGGTCAGTGAAATGATCTGAGAGAAGAAAACAACAATCTCACAGGAAGGAAACTGGTATTTCTCTCCTCTTTTTCTTAGAGCCAAGAATGGGGTGGAATTCGTGGCATTTGCGTGTCCATAGAGAATGGGAGAATACCAAACATCGTCCTGCTTTTTCTCTAGATAAGCTATAATCTGATTTTTTTAAAATTTTGTCTCCCATCCTTTAATTGTACCCTCACAATCATCTTTTGAAGTAGTCCTTATTTTTTTAGGCCTTCCAATCAATTTTGATCTGTTTTCTGATCAACATTATCATAAGTGATTCGTCCTTGCTTACTAAGGCTGAGAGAGAGCGAGCCACTGGGCCCAAAATCGCCACCTGGCTTTGTGCCTAAGGCCAGACTAGGTCAAGATTTCTTGATCTAATCCAGTGCCCAGGCCACTTATCAAACTGGGTCTCAGATGGAGCAGGGCAGAGTGAGAGATAATGGCAGCACTTAGAGCACTTTACAGCCCTCTCTAAGCAGTTTACAGAGTCAGCGTATTACCCCCAACAATCTAGGTCCTCATTTTACCGACCTCAGAAGGATGGAAGGGCTGAGTCAACCTTGAGACAGTCAGGATTGAACTCCTGGAGTGAGCAGTGAGTTAGCCTGCAGTACTGCATTCTAACCACTGCACCACCACTGCTCTTCCGTGGACCTAGGGCCTGGATTGTGTAGGAGTTTAGTGCTGGTTGGAGATTTGAACCTAAGATTACCCATCTCAGGCTAAGCCCCTAATTGCTAATTTATCAGATATAAAATCTGATACATTCAATTAAAGGTGAGTTGGAGAATTGGGAGAACGTTCTATTTCACTATTGCCTGGGTACGCTTGCTCCGTGTTCTCTATCAAGATATATTTAGATCCCTTCTGCATGCCAAGTGTGGGCGCGGTTCCTGCAGATCTTTGCAAGCGGAGCTGATTAACTGCAGAAGTTGATTGACTGAGCTGTTGCTTCAGAAGAAAAGGCTGAAAAGTATCCTTTCCCCTGGAGACCTTAGACAGTGGTAGGACATGGGCAGGGGCTACCACTTGCTGCGAATTTACCCTCCCTTCTCCCCAGAAGTAAGGGTGTCAAGGTGCTATTTTCCCTCTGTTTTGTGGATCTGAGGGGTAGATCAGTGGTCAGCTGGTCTTTTATTCCCTCCCTCCCAATAACCAAGCCTCTCCCCAATTACCAAGCCAAGCCATTGATCAAGAAACTGACGCAGATCCTGACTGGAGGACTGATTTTTGTGCTCTGCGGATTTGCTATCTGGAGAAGCAGGGACTGCTGTGCAGACAGAAGGTGAAGATGCTCATCGCACAGCACAAAGGCAATTATGTGGTTTGGAGGGTGTTGATGTGGAACAGCCCTTTCTTTCTACTGCAAAATTTAACTCAGTCTGAAAATATTTCCTGCCATAGCGCCTTCCAAAGCGTTTAGGGGAGATGTTGAAAATGTTGACTCTGAGATTGCGTGCTCGCTCCCCTTTGATTTGTCACCTGGTAGCTCCTGAGGTTTCCCACCAGTTTGGTAACACTTAGATTGATTTGTACGGAACAGGTGTCCAAATTCCTCAACATCACCTTTAATGTCAACCATCCCCGAGATTGATACCCCAACATAGTGTGGGTAGGAGTCTTTGGAGACACAACAATTCATTTGCACGGAATTCCTGAATGGCTCTTCTTAAATTGCTTCTTCCTCTGGAGCAGTTTAAATGCAGTTTATTCATTTAAGAAGTTTACCGTAGGGAAAACAGAACTCCGCACCATCCAGGATCTCATTTGCAAAAGGGTTCTGGAGAAAAGGAGAGGACATATGTATGCCATATGCTCCAGCGTTTGTTTTTTTTTCCTGCGATTTTCCTGCTGTTATGAGAAAAATTGAAAATTGCCTAAAATTAGACCATATGGGCGCATCCAATTGGACGCCAGTTGAGTAGTGCAGCTGCTGTAAAGCTCAACACACCCATTGCATTTTGTGTGTATCGACAGCCTTCAGTCTAGGACTGAGCTGGGGAATGGCAAGTTGTGCACATTTAGGTCACAAGACAGCTGTTCAGTTGCCTGATTTCCTAGCCAACTGCATGTGCTTTCCTAACCTTTCTTTTGCACTTCCGGAGTCACCGGAGACTCTGTTGCTGAAGCTCGGTAACACTCACCAAATTGTGGAAGAGCATTTGTATGCCAATTTTTCAGTTAAAAAGGGGGGAAAAAAAAGACGCAGAAAGCTTGGGATAGGTTTAACACAATAAAAAAAAAAAATTAAAATCCAGGAAAATCTGTCCAGGCTGTTCTGTTTGTCTGTGACAGTCACCGGCCCATGAAAGATTTTCAGAGGAGGGCAGCTTCTGATCATTAAAACTCTGAGCAGTAGTGCAAATAATTGTTGTGACAGCATGAAACTCTCACCTCCTCCTGCAGCAATTTCCTTTTATTATTTTTTAATAAAAAGAGGGGGGGGGCATTGCGAAGGGGGTACCAAACAGTTAAGGGGACGAACTTGGATCTGCAAACAAACAGATAATATTGGAAGAAGTACACAAACACCACGCCATTCAGTGCTGGGCCCTCTGATATAAAAAGCTGTGAAAAAAACCCTGCAATCTAGGGACAAGCAGAAAAAAAAAAACCCCTAGCAACAGTCATTTCTGAAGCGTGTCTGTTCCTACTCAATATCTCTTTCTTCTTTGTGTCTCTTCCCAACATGAAACAGTCCCTGAATTACACTGTTAGATGCTTGTTAATGCTCTACTTGGCTTTACTTGAAGTTCCTTATTTCTGTCTGTTTACACGAGTCCAATTGTTTTCGGCAGCTTTTCCTTGTCCTTTTCTAAAGGGATCTGCAAGAACAAGAGAAATAACATCCAATTACCAAACAGTGAATGACCCCTATCGGTTACCTGGCCCTTCTAGGTGAGCTCTTTGTCTTTGATTTTTATAATGATATGGCTTACGAGTAGAGCTACAGAGAGGCCTGTTTGCTTCCATCCCCTGTGAGTTTTTTTGCTCTCTTCTATCCTCCTTGGGATGTGAGGATGGATGACTGCAGGTGCTCTCTGGATCTCAGAGGATGTTTTCCTGCCAAGGATGAAACTGAGATTACTCAGAGAGAGAGAAAAAGAGACTTTGCCCTGGTGAAAAGGGCATATCAGTTTCCTAGTGGGGATTCTGACACCACACGTTTCCCTCTCATTTTTGGGTAGAAAATTCTTCATTAGAACTTGAAAAATACCAGTTCTGCTCACTGAGACATCATGCTCTTTGGAGGTCATGCTTATTTAACTTATTTATTTAGCTATTATATTTAGAGACCACCACAATCCCAAGGGCTGGTTGCAGCTCAAAAGAAAATGTGGCTAGGGGTAGCCTTGCACGAGATCAAATATACTAGAGTTCCTGAGGAAGGATTGAATAACAATTTGAAATCTTGCCTCTCAGGGGAACTTTCCAACCCTACGGTTAAAGTTCACTTTCTGTTTACCTACTCTAGAGGAGATGAAAACTGGCTGAAGCCTCAGGGCCACATTGTAATATATTGAATCTTAGGTGTAGTAGCCCATGGGCTCCTTTAAAAGATTATATAACAAGGGGAAACCGTTAAATATGTGGGGATTGATCATATTAGCTGTATCAGTTATACTTAATTTTAATTTCAGTTTATCTCAGTTAATTTTTTTTATTTTTATTTTTTTGCTGGAGCCACTTCTTTTTTCTGTGCAAATCTAGAACAGGAAGTTGGCCTAGACTGCTAGTCATATCCACATAATTCCTTCACCATGGAAAAGCGGAGAACAATTCTAGCCATGAATCTGATTTCGAAGTGATTTGTATCTGAGTAAAAGTATATGCAAGATGGTTGTACTGAAAATTTAAGACGGACTTTGTGTTTATTACCCTAGACCAGGGCTGTCAAACTCCTGGCCCGCGAGCCAGATGTGTCATGCGCTGGCCACACCCATGCCTGGTTTAACAAAGGGGGAAAAAAAGTCCTGATATGTTACGTGATGCTGCCATGATAATGTGAGTTTGACACCCCTGCCCTAGACTACATTATTCCAACACAAGCCCCTCTCCAGAAATATTTAACTGTTTGTTGAAAGAGATGCTGATGGTGAAGAAATCTGTAAAAATGCCTACCAGAAATAGTAGGCAAGACAATGATTTGCAATGTTGCGGTGGTAACACAATAGACTTCCTCTCTAAATTATTTCCTTCAGTTTCTTTAAGCTGATGTTTAGAAAGCTTTGTTGTATTTGCTGGGGTCAGATGGGGTCCAAACTTCTAAAAAGAACTGAAAAGAGTGACCCAGGTAAAAACAAACTCAGAAATGGGTGTAAAGAAAGCCACACAAAGTGAAGGCAGAGTGCTCCGACTGTAAATTTCTCCATCCAATGACAACCACCCCTGGATCTTAGCAAGATTTATAGTTTTGCATAAACTCTCAGCCCTCTCCAGTCAAACTCAATGCTCAGTTGCCAATGATGATTTGTACTATGTCAATAACGTTAGTCATTCTTATGACTTACAGTATATTCTCCTCTGACAATCTATGCATGGAATGTAAAGCTGAGTGCTTTACAATTTGGTTTGTTTTTGGAAGGGAGGATGAGGCTGATAACTCAATAAAAGAAATAGCACAGGTCATTGGTAAAGCCATGTAACAGGAATCCGAGGTGGAAATCATAAAGAGAACTGACATTTTCTAAGCCAAGTCGGGGTGAGGACAAACCAACCGTCACACAGGGGGCAAGCCAGGTTTCTTCCTTTAATTGAAATGCACACCAACAAATTGCACACTAACCGAGTTATTTTTTAAGTGCTTGGGTTGCCCCAATGTCTGTGCTTATAGTGGGCAGCTGTTGTCTTTAATTTTTAAGATGCAACGTGAATGAATTCACATGTTTCTCTTTTATGCAACTTTAAGAGCATTTTGTAAAAATACAGAATTGATACAAGGACTGTGAATTGTGGGGGGGGGCTTCCTGGCAACACAATGATGGTGTTTAGAACACCTGTTTCAGATAGACCAGGCTGTTTGTTTCACCTCTTACCTGTCTAAATATGTTGACATCCTAATCGTCTTCAGACATCTTTTTAAAAGAGGTAGCCTAATTTATTTGAACAAACTCACCAAACCAGGAAGAGTCTGGTAGCATCTTTCTGACTACTAGATTTTATTAAGAGGCATAATCTTTCATGAGCTGCAACTCCCGTCATCAGATGCACAGATTGGCTAGACTGATGTAGGATTTTGGGGTGAGGTTAGGGAGAAAGGAGGGGAAGATAAGTAGGTTAGGCAGATAAAGGTGAGACAGATTACAATTACCTTATAAATTAACCATTGGAATGCATGAAGAACCCATTGCGTTTGTTGAGATCTTTTAGCTAGCTTGAAACCTTTTCACTTGTGTGAGTCCAACTATCTCTCTCTCAGTGGTGTGCTGTGTTTTTCCAAGATGGTCACTTTGAGATCTGCAATACAGCATCCTGGGAGGTTGAACTGCTCTGATATGACTTTGCCCTTGTTTTGAGACCTGATGTCAAACTTATGTCCATTAATTCTTTTGTGTGAAGTTTGTCTCATTTGTCCTACATAAAATGCAGAGAGGGGCATCGCTGGCAGATGGTGGCATATATCATATTAGAGGAACAGCATGTGAAGGCACCTCTTACCCTTAGAGTAGAGTTACCAGGGCCTCTAATTTTGCTGTTGGGGTAGATGTGAGGACAAAGTAGAAATCTGAGTTTATTGCAGGATGTGACTCTCATGTTTGCATCCTTGCTATATTTTAGGTGATAATCTGCTTCAGGCTGGCTGTTTGTATGCAACCTGTATTTGCAAAACCAACCAGTCTTCCTCTCCACCCTCATCCCCATTTAAAATCTACATCAGACCACCCACTCTGCACAAATTTGTACAGTAAGCTAGAGCTCACAACAGCTGGTGCTTTTAAATACAATTTATTAGTCAGAAAAGGGGCTACCAGTTGTTTATTATTATTATTATTATTATTATTATTATTATTATTATTATTATTATTATTATTATTATTATTATTATTATTATTATTATTATTATCTACCATAACCTAACATAGGTCTTCCACTATATTACGGACAGTCACCAGAGAATTTAACAGCTGTGAATTTTCTTTAAAGTAGTCTATACTCGTGATGGTGAACCTATGGCACGTGTGCCACAGGTGGCATGTGTAGGCCTTTCTGCCAGCACACAAGCTCCTCGCCGCAGCTGAACTTTGCGCGCGCCTCTGCCGGCCATCTGATTTTCGGGTCTCTGCAATGCCATTGTTTAATCAAAATGCAGTTAAAACACTATACAAGCCATCGAGAATATAACTATATACATCTAACAGGAACAGGAAGTGCCTCACAGGAGCTGATAGAGGTAAATCCTAGAGAGGCAAGAAATGCATCACTGAACAATGGAGATGAATGCTAGAGAGGAATAAAGCTGCATACAAGGCATATATAACACCTGTAGGCATACACGAGGTGGGGGGATGGGGGGGAATGCCCTGTTTTTGGTCCCAGGAGGCTTCAGGGGGGCCTGCTAGGCCCAAAATGGGGTGCGGGGGCAGCTCACGGGGCGAATGCACAGGGGGATGTTGTGCGCGCATTGTATTATGGGTGTGTGCACGCTTTTGGCACACAAGGCAAAAAGGTTAGCCAACACTGGTTCTATACAGTATGAGCTTCTATACTGAAGCTTATATAGACATCTATTTACATTTTTCTTTTTTTTTTTTAAATTTTTTTTTAAATTTTTTAAAGACAGACAAACATTTAATACATCATTCATTTCTTCCATGTGACATCTCGGTGTTATCTCCAAAAAGTTCTTCTCTTATCTCTTCTATCTTCATTCTCACCAAGTCCATTACAAAAATTTTCCTGTTTACATTTTTCATTTCGACATTGTTTGGCCGACGGCACCCTGAGGAGCCCCTCTCTGTGGGAGTGTATTGGCCAGTGGGAGGTTGTTGATGGCAGAAGGCGGTCTCGTATATACCCCAGTCCTAAGCCATGGAGCGCTTTAAAGGTGGTGACCAACACCTTGAATCGCACCCGGAAGACCACTGGGAGCCAGTGCAGCTCGCGCAGGAGGGGTGTTATGTAGGTGGTCCGAGTCGCCCCCATAACCACCCGTGCGGACACATTCTGGACCAGTTGGAGCCTCTGGGTGCTCTTCAAGGGGAACCCCATGTAGAGAGCATTGCAGTAGTCCAGACAGGACATGACGAGGGCATGAGTGACCGTGCGCAGGGCATCCTGGTCCAGAAAGGGACGCAACTGGTGCATCAGGCGAACCCGATAGAAAGCTCCCCTGGCCACGGCCATCATATGATCTTCCAAAGACAGCCGTGCATCCAGGAGAACACCTAAGTTGCGAGCCCTCTCTATGGAGGCCAGGATCTCGCCCCCAATAGTCAGCGATGGAGCCAGCTGACTATACCGGGACGCCGGAAGCCACAGCCACTTGGTCTTGGAAGGGTTGAGCTTGAGCTTGTTTCTTCCCATCCAGATCCGCACGGCCTCCAGGTACTGGGACATCACTTCAAGGGCATCATTGGAGTGGTTCGGGGTGGAGATGTACAGCTGAGTATCATCAGCGTACTGATGGAACCTCACCCCGAAACCACGGATGATCTCGCCCAGCAGCTTCACATAAATGTTGAACAAAAGGGGCGAGAGGACTGACCCTTGCGGCACCCCACATACAAGGCACCTCAAGGTTGACTCTGCCCCCCGCCAACACAAACTACATACGGTCGGAGAGGAAGGAGGAGAACCACCTCAACACGGTGCCCTCCACTCCCAACCCCTCCAATCGTCGCAGCATGATATCATGGTCGATGGTATCAAAAGCCGCTGAGAGATCTAATAGGACCAGAACAGAGGAGCAGCCCCTGTCCCGAGCCCTCCAGAGATCATCAACCAATGTGACCAATGCCGTTTCCGTGCTGTGCCCTGGCCTGAAGCCCGACTGGAACAGATAAACTGTTCCAGTAAACTGGCTGACATTTTGTAAACTGGCTGACATTTGCTACTTGGGGTCAATTTTTCTCAATTGCTACACACAGAAAAAGAAAGAAAGAAAGTCAGTCTGGTGTAGTGGTTAAGACACAGGGCTAGTAACCAGGAGACTGTGAGTTCAAGTCCCACTTTAGCTATGAAAGCCAGCTGGGTGACTTTGGGCTAGTCACGCTCTTTCAGCCCAACCCATCTCATAGGATTGTTGTTGGGGGAAAAATAGAAGGAGGAAGAAGTGTTGGATATGTTTGCCACCTTGAATTATTTGTAAAATTAATAAAGATAGGATATGAATAAATACATCTAAAATTTTAAACCATTTTTTTATAGTTTTCCTCACTCTGTTGCCCTTCTAATCAAAATACCTGATTCATTAGATGGTATCTAATTGCTTCATTCTGTTTTAATACTACTTAGAAAAAAAAATCCTCTTCTTGAGCAAGTATCTAGTCCCAACAGTTTTCCATGTCAGGGGATGCATGTGCTTGGCAAAATATTCCTTTAACTTTAATTAACTTTTAGAGTTAATTCTATCTCTTTGACAAGAGTTGTACCAACGGGTAACTCTGCTAGCATTTGTCTACCTGTTATAAACACCATAGTCATTAGCAGAACAAAGCTATTTATTTTACCAGCACCCAGTTAGATGGGACTTTACGTTTTAAGCCATTTTTGCAAGAAAGTGGCATACAAAATGCAACAAGCCTATTTTAAAAATATGCATCTCCTATGTTGATCTGATCACTGAAGGAGAAGTTTCAAAAAAAGTTGAAGTGTTTAGGTCTCTCTTTTTTCTGTTTGTCCATTTCAGTTTTGAAATTATGGCAGACTCAAGTTCCCTTGTCCCAACAAGTAAAATGAATTAAAATAAAATGCAAAATGTACATATGCTGTATGACAACCATTACTACAACAATTTCAAAACATTACAGATTGTAGAAGATAAAGCCAATCCTAAAGGCTAGATCAAAGTTAAAGTCCCAGCCTAGAAGCCAGGAGACAGTGAGTTCTAGTCCAGGGGTGGGTTCTACTTACCTTTACTACTGATTTGCAACAGGGCCACACGTGCACTCTTCTGTGCATGCGCAGAAGCATTTTCATGATGTCAGAGTCAGTGGGCGGAGCCTCCCGCCGGTTTTACTACCGGTTCTATAGAACTGGTGTGAACTGGGGGCAACCCACCACTGTTGTAGTCCTACCTTAAACATGAAAGTCAGCTGGGTGATTTTGGATTAATCAGCAGGAGACAGTGAGTTCTAGTGGAATGAACTGCCCGCGGAAATACGTAAGATCTCCGACCTCCAGGTGTTTCGCTGTGCACTGAAGACCCTGTTGTTCCGCCAGGCAGGGCTATCAACATAATAATTTTAAATTGGGGTATTTTAATTTTGGGGGTTTTAAATCGGCCAAATTTATTTAATCATTTTAATTTTTAATCATTGTTGTGTCCTTTGTTTTTAAATTGGCTGTACACCGCCCTGAGTCCTTCGGGAGAAGGGCGGTATAGAAATAAAATTATTATTATTATTATTATTAGTCCTGCCTTAGGCATGAAAGTCGGCTGGGTGACTTTGGCCGAGTTGCTCTCTCTCAGTCCAATTCATCTCACAGGATGTTGTTGTGGGGAAAATAGGAGGAAGAAGGAGCATCACTTCTATTCACCTGCTTGACTTACTTATAAAATAATAAAGGTAGGATAACAAGCCAATAAATGAAATAAATAAACAATATATTGATAAGTGCAGGCTATTCAATTTCCCTGTACTCTTACCCTGCTGGTCTCCCCTCTGGAGAAGTTAAGGCAAAATGCAGGCTTTGGTAAAAATCAAAGGGATTGTTTTCATTCCATGTAGAATGGATGTATTGCCAAGACTCAGAGTAAAGCAGGACTTATTCTTCATGCTTTTCTTTGTACCCACACAATTGGGCTCCCAGTTTGTCTTCCAAAAAGATTTGGTCTGCAATGTTCAGGGCGGGAGATCAACGGGGGTGTGAGGCCACAGTTTTTCACCAGAATGATACATTACTCTGCATCTGTGTAGTAGATAGTTCTGTGCAGCTCGGAGAGCTCGGAGGCACACCGTTTGCCTGCTAAATGTGGCCTGACAGATTTGCAGTCTGAAAAGTCCTGCAGAGAACTGAGGACGTGCATTTCAATGTGTGGTCTCCTGCAGAAATGCGCAGTGGTTTCAGGCGTTCTTCTTCGCTGTGCTGGCATATTCCATTTGGGAGAGCAAGTTGCAGTGGCAAAGGGATGAATTTACAGCAGGAAGTGAGTGCTCCCATCGTAGAGAATGCACTGGTCTTTACCATGAGACTCAGACTGGTGATTTACTGATTTGTACCTATGCAGCCCACGGAGTCACCTTGAGTCAAAACAGAAATATCAGCAGCCCAACAGAGGAAGAACTGCCCAAAGCCTCTTCTGTTTTTATTGTAAAGGTCCCCACCCTGACTCACCTCAGAAGTCCCTTCGAAGCTTTCCTCTCTGACCCCAAGAGGCATTTTGCCAACTATCTCACGCTTGGCAGATTGAAAGACTCCCCAACTCTCAGCAAATCAGGAATTGTGCAAAAAATAATTCCATAAACTGAAGCAATGATAAAGATGACATCTTGTCTGCCCTCCTATTTTTCCACAGAATTCACATTGTGTGCATATTGTGAATGGATTTGACCATTGCTGCTTGCTGTGGCTGTTTCTGGAACGGCATCTATCTTGGGGTTATGTTTCAGGAAACAAAACCAGATGATCTATTGCTAGGGAGAATCTATTGCTAGGAAGCCGCAAAATTCCAGCACATGTTTTAATAGTGGCCTAGAGCGTGGACCAGTATTTATGCTGATGACATTAACAAGTATGGTGACTGGGTCCACGGCTGCTAACAGCTTCAAAATAACAAAAGCCGTGTCATGACAATGCACCATAAATTCTAACCTTCGGGCATATATTGATGCACATAAAAAGGAAAGGGGATTTCATGGCAATAACCCAATGCTGCTGATGTGAGGTTTACCTGTTTGACCCCCCCCCAAGCCCTCCTACCCTCTGCCGATGCTGCTGGTGGTGTTCATTTTCTTGATTGGAGAACTTCATTGGCAAACTTGGAAAAGTCTGAAGGTAGAAATATACCATGTTGTGGTTCACAGTCTAGGAAGTACAAAATGGATGCACACACAGACACTGTCCTGTGTGACACCCAAAAATGAACAGCTGAGAGAATGCCTGAGGGCAGCAGCAGACATAAGAAGAAGATCAAGCAAAGGAAGTGCCATGGCAAGACAAGACCCTGCATGGGGGCATGTACCAGTGACAGACAATTGAAGTGTCTGGGAAACTGGGAAATCCAATCAGTGGCTGGAAAGGGCTGGACTAAAGAACAGTACTGAGACACCAATCTTAGCAGCACAGGGACAGCCACTAAGCACCAGATCCATAGAAGGAGTAGTTTACTACAACTAGACATGAGGTGCAGACTATGCAAAGAGGCCCCACATAGTGGCAGTTGTAAAATACAGGCAGAGATAGCATTGAACGGCACAACCTAATAGCTGTCATTGTGTACAGGAGCATCTGCATCAGTGGTGAAATTCAGATTTTTTTTACTGCCGGTTCTGTGAGTGTAGCTTGGTGGGCGTGGCAGGGGAAAGATACTGAAAAATTTCCATTCCCACCCCACTCCAGGGGAAGGATATTGCAAAATCTCCATTCCAACACCATTCTGGGACCAAATTTTTAATTTGTTAATCTTAATTGCACTTTTAACTGTTAAATTATGAGATTTGGATTTAATTTCTTTTTAACTTTTTCATTAGATGTTTTTTACTGTTGTGAGCTGCCCTGAGTCCGGCTGGAGATAGGGCGGCATATAAATCTCATTAATAAATAAATCTCATTAATAAATAAATAAATAAATAGAGGTGGTACTTGCCAGTTTTCCGAACTACTCAAAATTTCTGCTACCGATTCTCTGAATACTCAAAATTTTCGCTACCGGTTCTCCAGAACCTGTCAGAACCTGCTGGATTTCACCCCTGATCTGTATGGTGTGGATGTTTAGGATGATCAGTGGAATGACTTGCCTCCAGAAGTTGTAGGTGCTCCAACACTGGAGGTTTTTAAGAAGAGATTGGATAACCATTTGTCTGAAAAGGTATAGGATTTCCTGTTTTGGCAGGAGGGGGTTGAACTCCAAGGTTTCTTCCAGCTCTGTTATTCTGTCTATGAGCTAGACTCTCCTAGATCCAGATTAGAGATTTCACAGAAGGTTGTGGAGAATAGCAGGACTAAGTTCCTATATGGGACTTCCAGGTCCAGGTGGACAAGCAGGTACTGGCCAATCAACTAGACATCATGGTAGTAGGCAAGGACTAAAAGACAGTGGTGGTGATAGGGTAGGGTAGGGTAGGGTAGGGTAGGGTAGGGTAGGGTAGGGTAGGGTAGGGTAGAATAGAATAGAATAGAATAGAATAGAATAGAATAGAATAGAATAGAATAGAATTCTTTATTGGCCAAGTGTGATTGGACACACAAGGAATTTGTCTCCGGTGCACAAGAGCTCAATGTACATACAAGCAACAAGTGATAAATCATGATCATAATCATAAAATACAATCATTATAAATCATAAGATACAACACTCAGGGATATTCATAGGATACTACAGTAAATAATCAACATAAATCACAACAGGGTTCTAATAAAATCAATCAACATAAATCATGAAATGCAAACAACAAAGGTATAGTCATAAGAAGCTAAGGAAATAGGTAATATGAAAGATGAGAAGGATAATACTAGCAATACAGACCTACTAGGTGGTTTGGCATGCTAGGGTATAAGATAGTATTGTGGGAATTAGTTGTTTACCAGAGTGTTAGCATGGGGTGTGTATGTGGAACTATCTTTGTGTCTTGTTTTGGTGTGCAATGTCCTATAGCGTCGTCTTGAGGGAAGAAGTTGAAACAGTTTATGTCCAGGATGTGAGCGGTCTGTAGCAGGGATTCAACTGGGATTCAAATCCCATCGCTACCAGTTCACTCATGGATGTGTGAGTGCGTGCTCATGTGCATGTGCGCCAGTGGTGGGTTGCCCCCGATTCGCACCGGTTCTATAGAACCAGTAGTAAAACCGGCGGGAGGCTCTGCCCACCGACCTCGCCGTCATCAAAATGCTCTCGCGACACGATTGCGAACTGATAGTAAAGGTAAATAGAACCCACCCCTGGTGTGCACTACTTCTGCACATGCACAGAAGCTTCTGTGCATGCACAGAGACATCCGGACAGGTGGGTGGAGCCTCCTGCCCCTGCTGCTACCGGTTCGCCCAATCTGGTAGTGAACCAGTAGCAACCCACTACTGGTCTGTAGTTATTTTCATACCTCTCTTTCTGGCTTGTGCAGTATACAAGTCCTCAATGAAAGGCAGGCTGGTTGCAATTATTTTTTTTGCAGTCCTAACTATCTGTTGAAGTCTGTGTCTGTCTTGTTTGGTTGCTGTGCCAAACCAAACAGTTATAGAGCTGCAAATGACAGACTCAATAACTCCTTTGTAGAACTGTGTCGGCAGCTCCTTGGGCAGTCTGAGCTTTCTGAGTTGGTGCAGGAAGAACATTCTTTGTTGTGCTTTTTTGTTGACGTTTTTGGTGTTTTGGCCCATTTTAATTACTGACATATTATAGAATCTAGATACTTGAAGATCTCTACTGTTGATACTTCCCCTAAAATCTCCTATCAGCTCTACAGTTTTGAGTGTGTACAATCTTGAACAATCGATTCAAGGCTGTTCCAACTGCACTACAGGGCCTTCCTGTCTGTATGCAGATTCGTCATTGTCTTGAATGAGACCAATCCCTGTTGTATCATCTGTGAACTTCAGTATTTTAACAGAGGGATGGTGTCAAATGATAGCAACATTAGGAAGAAGGATATGAGAAGCTGGAGACATACAGGGCCTGAAGAAGGAACTGGAGAGTATGGGAAAGTAAAGGCCAAAGTGGTCCCAGTAGAAGCACTTGAAGCTGTGATTCCTAAACTGGGAGAGTGGCTTCAACAGATCCCAGGAATGACATCAGCACTCTTTGTCCAAAAGGGGCAACAACTTTTAGGAACAGGTAAGATATTGTACAGAACCCACGTAGACACCCATAGAGATGAGGGGGAGGCAAGAGGGAGAGAGAGAGAAGGAGGAAGGGTGGGTAACAGAGATGGTATTCAGCAGATTCGGACCAGTTCTGGAGAACTGGTAGAGTAGTCCGGAGAACCGGTAAATACCACCTCTGACTGGCCCCGCCCCATCTATTCTCTGCCTCCCGAGTCCCATCTGATTAGGAGGAAATGGGGATTGTGCAGTAACCTTCCCCTGGAGTGGTGAGGGAATGGAGATTTTACAGTATCCTTCCCCTGCCACACCTACCAAGCCACGCCCACCAAGCCAAGCCAAGCCATGCCCACCAAGCCACGCCCACAGAACTGGTAATAAAATTTTTTGAATTCCACCACTGGTGGGTAACAGCCTTCTTCATCTAAAATAAGTTCAAGGAGAGTCTGTAAGATTTTGTGTATAGCAATGTGTCACGAATATAAACATTAGAGGTAGTCCTCGACTTAAGACCACAATTGAGCCCCAAATGTCTGTTGTTAACAAATGTCATTTGTTAAGTGAGTTTTGCCCCATTTGACGACATTTCTTGCCACAGTTGTAAAGCGAATTACTGAAGTTGTTAAGTTAGCAATCCGGTTGTTAAGTGAATCTGGCTTCCCCATTGACTTTGCTTGTCAGAAGATCGGAAAAAGTTGATCACATGACCCCGGGATGCAGCAACCATCGTAAATACGAACCAGTTGCCAAGCGCCTGGATTTTGATCAGATCACCAGGGGGATGCCGCAAAGGTTGTAACTGTGAAAAACAGTCATAAGTCACTTTATCCAGTGCCATTGTCACTTTGAATGATCATTAAGTGAGCTTGTAAATCGAGGACTACCTGTACTTTAATCTCAAAGTTTATCACTCTTTTCAGTAACATATATAAATCTTTCACTCTTGTCATACTGAATGCTGAAACAATAACCACCCCCTTCTTACTTTCTTTTGAGTATAAGTCACCTCATCCTTCAATGCAGAAAGCAAATAATCACCTCAAGGTATGGTGGATCCTTATGTTTAAAGGGTTATTGTAATTGATTTATGAAACCATTTTCCTTGTTTATTTCAGAGCAAGCCCTTCACCCATAATTAATTAGATATGCCTCTCTTCCCTGCAGAGGCAAATAAATCTGTAGCTATCAGATGGTAGGTTTTGCTGTAATGTAGAAGCAATTAGTGTCCTCTGCTTTGCTTCAGTTTACTTCTGAAGTTATTGTTCCAGCTGGAAATTTTAAAGTTTGATGATGGAGTCACCGTAACTTCTGAAATAGGCTATAGTTGAGTTTACAGTTCTGGGCTATAAAAACTGTAAAATATAGACAGCCAGGACATGATAACCAAGAGTTAAAAGTTTTCTCTCTATTGCTTTGCTGCCATTTAACAATCATCCAAGTTATTGCAGCCCAGATTTAGTAGCGTTAGACAATTATTTCCTTATTTTATTTTTCCAACTAATAATAGGAGATTTCACAATGAAAGTTGCTAAGACCTACAGTAACTTTCATGATTAGAGACTTTTTCTTACATGTTTAAGAATTCAATGCAGTGAAATCCATTGCAGGCCCTGTCATGTCATGCCAATTATTTACAATAAAGAAGAGGGAAGAGTTTTTTGGGGGGGAACTAGGAAGTTTACAATGTTTTCTAGAGCCGTGTGAAACTTCATTTTGCTGAACTGATGGCAGTTCAATTCAGTCTTCCCTTTGATTCTATTTACTGAATCAGTTTGTTCACTTGAATCAAGTTAAATCCTTATGGGTCCACCTGAAGATTGTTTGGATTTTTGCATACATGCACCCACATTGAAATGAAATGGATTTTCAAATGGACACTTCTCATCAAACTGACCCCAAATTAGCCCTAGGAATCAACTCAACAATTTTTTTTTTTAAATTTGATTTATATGCCGCCCTTCTCTGGAGACTCAGGGTGGCTTACAATGCGTTAAGCAATAGCCTTCATACTTTTGTATATTTATACAAAGTCAGCTTATTGCCCCCACAAACTGGGTCCTCATTTAACCTACCTTAGAAAGGATGGAAGGCTGAGTCAACCTTGAGCCTGGTAAGATTCGAACCTGCAGAAATTGCAGGCAGCTGTGTTAATTACAGGGTGCATTAAACCACTGTACTACCAAGGCTCTTTGAATTTGAATCAGATCTTGGCTTATTTATCCATCCTTATTTTCTAATTTTTCAATTAGTATTTCTTCAGTACGCTGATATCCGCAAATGATGTCTTGTCCAGTTTTTGGATGCTTGTCAGCTGCTGGAAACTGAGGACGAGGAAAAACCTTAAAAGTGTTTCACGGTTTGTTAAGAGCAATGTCAATGTGAGGAGGTCAAAACAGGTAAGATGGCAGTTACCAAACTGTGACTGAAGCCCTCTCTCTTTGTACATGCATGCTACATGGATGCACCTGCAGATGGAAGTGTTACAACTACCGTCTTTGCTGAGTTGACACTCCCCTCTTCTATGGATGGACATCTCCTGAACAATACCATGGTTGAAGTAAGAAGAAGGGTCATCCTTCTTTCTTTAGTTTGCAGTGGCCATTTTTCATTGATTGACTCATCAAGGGATGGTTGCTGATGTGTAGATTTGTCTTTCTAATGTGGAGAAAATGAGATAAGAGTAGTTGACTGTTAAAAATAGAAAGAAATTCTCTATAGCACTAGTAATGGTAGTTGTACTGAAGACCAAGGGTCTCCAACCTTGACAACTTTATGACTTGTGGACTTCAATTGCCAGAATTCCTCAGCCAGTGCATGCTGGATGAGGAATTCTGGGAGTTGAAGTCCACAAGTCGTAAAGTTGCCAAGGTTGGAGACCCCTGCTGTAGGCAGTACTCTTGAAGCTCAAAATATAAATTCTATAAACAAACTAATAGGGCGTCAATACATTTCACATGCATTATCTTGATGTTAGTCCTGCCTGTAAGATGGCTGTTATTATCCCATACTGCAGCTGGAAGGAAAGAGACTGAGAATATTTTGCCAAAGGCTCTATAGTGAGTTCATGGCAGAGATTAGTTTCGATTCTTGGACTTTCTCATTTGCCATTATGTTATATCGACTCCTGTTCTGAAGAAAAGGACTAGGATGCTTTAAAGAAGAACAAGAATATAGAAACAAAAAGGAATATTGTTTAGAAGCGCAGGCACTTCAGAAAAAAAAAAATTCCAGAATTAGGAGCAAGTCAAGACAAATTAGAAAGTGGTATTTTAGGCGACATAAAACATGTTTAGTTGGTGAGATTGAATTTAAACCGACATGGCCTTTTCTGAAATTTGTTCTAACGTAGACATATTAGCAATGATGCTGAGTCAGGATTTTCACTTATTATATGATCATCTCTCTGGATTCAAATCGAGTTTTATAATCTTGGGAGGATTAGCTGAGAGATTTACTGCCTATGCATAAAAGTGATTTAAAACTTGGGAGGGAAGGATGTGTAAACTGGGTGACCTATGAGGTATATAGAAAAAAGAAGGAAAGAGTCTTGCGGTCATCTCCAAAGGGGTTCCTCTAACACAGCAGAGAGAAGAGCCCCTTGACACAAGGGTTGCAAAGAGAACATCAGGTTCACACCGACTTGGCAGAGTAGAGGACAGATGGAAATATAACTCTGATATTATTGATCTCATTAATGAAAAATTTAAGGAGTGTTAGAGAGGTCTTTTTCTTCAGAAGCAAAAAGGAGACGGAACACTGATTGTAGCTCGGTATGGGAGCCTATTGATCATTTGCAGATCAGCTGGATAGAAAACCTACTGAGAGGAGACAAAAACTAATGACCTGCACAGAAAAATACACCAGAGCTGGAACTTTACAGACAATTATCAAGGAATAGAATTTTCTTGACATAAGTCTTCAAATAATTACGCCTAGAGATTTCTCGTCCCAAATCATATTTATTACTTTTGAATGGACTGGGTGGGGGGTGGGGGGGAGGAAGGGAGAGGAAGGAGGTTTTTTTTTTTTTTACATTGTTCAGAAATCTTTTTATTTTACATGGCTTTCTCTCTGTGCAAGAAGTGGAACTCAGCAGGCAAATGATCCATCTGAAATGGAAGGTTTACCCCATTTCCCTCTGTTTAACAGCCTAATTTGGAAGTGTTTCCTTGAATGATTGCAAAATATGAACAGTTAGAGCAGCTAGACTGGATTGGCCTGTAATATCATTCTTCATGTATTACAGTGGGAGACGGAAGAGATGTGGAAGCAGGTTTCTTCCATGGTCCTATATTTTGAATCAAATGTGTCAGAGACTATACAAACAAACACCCCTCTTCCCATCTTCTCGCTCTAATGCCTGGAAATAAGAGATGGGAATGGTAGTAAGGCTACCAAACCAGAGATGCAAAATTCTGGACCACCACAACATTTGAAACAGCCACTAGAAGGCAGGAACAGATTTTCTCTGGCTCTTTGCTGTCATCTAGTGATCACTCAGGTTTTGCGGTGTGATGTGACAGGTTTTTTTTTTGAAAAACAGTTTTTTATTTTATTTCTTATAAATATATTGTAAATGTACATTCTCTTATCCATAATTAATCCCACATATACATATATTTTCTAAAGAAAAAAAATTAAATTATATTCAGAGTTGCTCTTCTACCCTTTCTTCTCCCTTATTTTACAACAATCCTTCTTCTCCTTCTCTTTCCCTTCCCTGCCTTCTTCTATCCTTTTCTACTTTCTTTTTTCCTCCTCTCCTTCCTCTTCTCTCCTTCCCCTTCCTTTCCCCCTTCTCCCTTCTTTCCCTTTTCTAACCTTCTCTCCTACTCTTTCCCCCCTCCCTTTCTTCCTCTCCTTTTCCCTTTCTTCTGTTCCTCTCTCCTTCTACCCTCCTATCTTACCCTCTACTCCTCTCTCCATTCTCTCTCCTTTGTTGTCCAATATTTCCCTTATTGGTATCCAAGCAGCCCCGATTTTCTATTAATATATACTTTCTTTTCAATTTCTTTTCAATTTTACCAATTACACATATATCATCATGGTTGTACATTTATGTAGTAACATTTTTTCCTCCCCCATCCCCCTTTTCCATTTACACAAGTGTCATATGAGTTTCTATTTCTTTTTGTCTTCTCTCTCATTTACCATCACATTGTCTAATTTATTAATCTGTCATCTTTTATTCATATTTCTTTTCTAACCATACATAAAATTATCCCCATGTTTTGAAATACACCAATTCCTCTTTATCTTTTATTCTTAATATTAATCTGTTCATTTCTGCGCAATCTAAAATCTTCTTTATTACTTCACCTCCTGACAGGATTTTTTCTACCTTCCAATTTTGTGCAAATACAATTCTTGCTGCTGTTATTATATGTATAATTAAATACGTATCTTCTCTCTGGTAAAATACCCAATAGAAAAATCTCTGGTTTTAATTCTATACACTGGTGTATCATTTCCTCTAACCATGTCTATGTTCTAATCCAATAATATTTTGCTTCTGTACATGACCACCGCATATGATAATATGATCCTGGCAAGTGCAAACATTTCCAACATTTAGCTGATTTATCCTTAAACATTTTTGCTAACCTTTCTGGTGACATATGCCATCTATAAAACATTTTATATAAGTTTTCTTTATATGCAGTTGCCATTGTTAATTTATAATTCCTGTCCCATAGTTGTTGCCATCTTTCTAATTCTATTGTATAACCAAAATTTTTTGCCCATATTATCATTGTCTCTTTTACTTCTTCGTCTTCTAATCTAATTTGCAATAAGTAATTATACAATTTCTTAATCATTTTTTCATCTGTTCCAGTCATTATTTTGTCCAGTTCTGATTTTCCTAAATTAAAACCATACTGTTTCAAATCTTTATCGTATCTTGATTGTAATTTGCAATCGTATGCACCAGTCTGTCTCAATCCCTTGTTTTTCTAGTTCTTGTTTCTGTTTTAGTTCTCCCTTCTCTGTTAAAATGTCCTTATATCTCACAATATTTTCCATGTTAATCATATTTGGATGTGTCAACACTTATATTCTTGAAAGCCACATTGGTATTTCCATATAATGTTTTTCTTTCACTCTCTCCCATACTGTTAACAAACCATTCCTTACACAATGTCTCTGGAAGTATCCATGTATCCTGTTTTTCCCGTACCATAGAAAAGCATGCCAACCTAATGATGTGACAGTTCTAATGACCGAGAGATCAGTCCCTACATCTATTGTCTTCAGATGTTAATACATTGGGAACCATGAAAGAGTTTTCAGCTGCTGCACCAAAAGGATGCAAGTCTTCCCACACCTGAAGCATACCCTGGGCCTTTACTGAATGGCTATTTGATAAACTACAAATGATCCAAACATATAAAAAAAAGCTGGGTGTAAATAAGCAAGTAAGCAAGCATAGCAGGCTTTATTATAAGACATGCTTTCATTCTCCTTCTATGAAATCTGTTACAATTGGTTTTTTGTTCATACTTTCGTTGTATTTTTGCATTCTTTAAATTAATGAGGATATGCTGCTTTTGAACCTGTTGTAGACAAAATAACGGACTAGAACAAGCTCTTCAGTGCAGGAAAGAGTTTATTTGCACAAGGTTCAAACAGTCCAAAGACAGCGAAAAAGTCTGAACAGTGATGGCTTCTTCTGGCCATGTATTTATACAGTTTAAAGGCAAAATTATTACAGAAAGTGATGCATTTCACACGTAGAAGCTACCCTTTAATCTATCTCTAGGAAAGACATAACAGCCCTGTTCCCACAGGCTCAGGTTCTCAGCTCCGGAGCTCAAGACATAATAAAAGAGGAGATAAGGGGCTCAAAGGCGCCTTAAGAGCAGTAAAGAGGACAGTAAGGGAAGCAGTTTTTCTTCTCTAGGATATACATGTCATTTGGGGTGTAATAAACAGTAAACAACAGGATGTATCTGTTTAGGGTCAGTTTGCCCTTTTACAATGCTGTACCTACATCAAATACCGTTTGTCATCTCAGCACCTTGGCACGGGAGAGGCACTTCTGTCTTGACCAAAGATTTGGATTTCTAATATTTGAGTTTTATCCCAATATCGAATCTTAGCCTGGCTCAAACCAAGCAAACAAATAACAAATGTAATTGTTGTGGCCCGCCATCTCCAGACTCAGACGATGAGGAGGTTGGGGAGGAACTTGGGCCAGTCCTGGAGTCTGGGGAAGGCTCTGATGGATGCTCTGCATCGGAAGCAGAGATAGAGCCAGAGCCAGCCTACATTTCACAGCTGCCTTCAGAGTCTGGCATAAGTGGGGAAGAAGAACAGCTGGGGCCTGTTCCAGAGGTGTATATGCGCAGAGCTGTCAGGAGAGAAGAACAACTGAGGAACAGGAGCCGACTTGGGAAGAAAGGCACACGTGGTCGCTGAATGGCCCCTCCCTGGCTGGGAAATAAATAGAAGCAAAAGGGGAGTGGTGGTTGCAGGAGACAACAGTTCGTATTTCTTTCGGAAGATTTGCTTATTGTTTATTCGTGCCTCAGAGACTGCTTGCCAGGAATTAATTTACAGCTTTGCAACTGGAAGCTCTCGGCCTGGCAATTATAGGTTGTTACTGCAATGAACCCTTGGAAGGATTATTGCCTGGACTTTTCTGTATTTGAATGCCATGAATTCACAGTAGCTAAATAAAGAGGGTTTTTTCGGAACAAGGAGTCTGTTTCTTGCTTCTGCTAAGGCTCGGTCAGAACAGTAATATTCCAATCCTGGTTTTTCAACATGCCTGAAAGTTTCCTTTACTCCTTTAAGTCAGGGATTCTTAATCTGTGATCTACAGACTCTTGATAGTTCATTCAGGTAGACTAGCCAGCACTCTCTGCCAGTCAACTAGCAGACTAAAGCTTGCTCCCTGCCTTAGCTTAGGGGCTCAGCAGTCAATACTGATCAGGTAGTTTGTCAAAATGGATCAGTGATTGAAAACTGATTCATTGAAGCACTCTTTATGATAATAGAACTAGTGATAGAACGACTGAGATCAGTAAAACCAATCATAATGAACTGGTTTGTAATACAACTACATGTATTACAGTAGTGGGTTCCACTTACCTTCACTACCGGTTCAGAATCGGGAGCGTGCACATGCGCTTGCTTGGCTCGAGTGCAGTGCTTCTGCACATGCACAGAACCTTATGCGCATGCAAAGAGCATCCGTGATGACATCCGGGCGGGTGAGCGGAGCCTCTCACTGCCGCCACTACTGGTTTTCCCGAACCGGAGCGAACCGGTAGAAACCCACCACTGATGTATTACAGAAAAGAAAAGCACAAAAAGAAATGCGAGGATGTATATATTAAAAAAAGAGATTTCATTGGACTGAAAATCTACTCACATCCAAGTCCTTAAGAGTTCTGAGATTTCTATTTAAAAATATCCTGGACCAATAATATTCTTGACCTCTGAGCTATTGCTGTTTTGATATCTAGTACATAAAATAATCCAAGTGATAAATGCATAATTTTGGGTTAGATTTTTGACAGATGGTTTAATTGAAAAACAACTTTTAGAATGGGGAGGTCAGAAATGCATACATAAATGCAGTTAAAATCATTACCTTATTTTCCAAAAAGCATGAACTCCCCCACTCTTAAAGATGCAAATACACATTTCTTTTTAATTAAAAGAACTCTGCCTCCACAGAACATTTGCTTAATGATCCATAGTCTGGATCAGTTTGAGAAACACCACTCTACATTTCAGGATTAGCCATTTCCTATACATTTTTCTCAGCATCCAATTTGGTGCCTACTGGAATCTTGGTCCATTTTTTGGATCATGCCTTTGCAAAGTATTTCTGTTGTACAGAATACAGAATAACCAAGCTGGAAAGGCCCTTGGAGGTCTTCTAGTCCAACTCCCTGCTCAGGCAGGAGATCCTAAATATTCTGCACAAATGGCTGGCCAATCTCTTCTTAAAATCCTCCAGGGATGGAACGTCTAAAACTTCTTGAAGCAAGCTGTTCCACTGATTGAATGTTCCCACTGTCGGGAAATTTTTCCTTAGTTCTAAGTTAGATCTTTCCTTGGTATGTTTCCATTGGTTACTTTTTGTTCTGTCCTCAGGTGCTTTGGAAATAGGTTGTCCCCCTCTTTTGTGTGACAGCCTTTCAAATATGCTGCAATCATGTCACCCCTAGTCCTTCTCTTTGTTAGACTAGTCACTCCCAGTTCCTGCTACCATTCAATATATGCTTTAGCCTCCAGCCCCCTAATCATCTTGGTTGCTCTTTAACCTCCATCCCCCTTGCTCTTCTCTGCACTCTTTCTAGAGTCTCAACATCTTTTTTACATCGTGGCGACCAAAACTGGAGGCAGTATTCCAAGTGTGGCCTTGCCAAGGCATTATAAAGTGGTATTAACACTTCACGTGATCCTGATTCAGGGGTGAAATGCTCCTGGTTTGGACAGCGATGGTGGCTCGGAGAACTGGTAGCAAAAATCCCTGCCACCCCCCATGCCCAGCTGAGCTGTGCAATCATCAGAGCCTTTTTAAAAATTTTTAAAAATTTCTCCTCCTTCCTCTCCGACCGCTCGCAGTTTGTGTTGGCAGGGGGGCAGAGGTCGACCTTGAGGTGCCTTGCTTGGGGGGTGCTGCAAGGGTCGGTCCTCTCACCCCTTCTGTTCAACATTTATGTGAAGCTGCTGGGCGAGATCATCCGTGGTTTTAGGGTAAGGGTACATCAGTACGCTGATGACACTCAGCTGTACATCTCCACCCCAGACCACCCCAATGATGCCCTTGATGTGATGTCCCGCTGCCTGGAGGCTGTATGGGTCTGGACGGGGAGAAATAGGCTCAGACTCAACCCTTCCAAGACTGAGTGGCTGTGGCTACCGGCGTCCCGGTATAGTCAGCTGACGCCATCGCTGTCTATAGGGGGTGAATCTCTACCCCCCACAGAGAGGGCTCACAATCTGGGTGTCCTCCTGGATGCATGGCTGTCTTTAGAAGAGCATATGACGGCTGTGGCCAGGGGGGCTTTTTACCAGGTCCACCTGACTCGCCAGTTGCATCCCTTTCTGGACTGGGATGCCTTGCGCACAGTCACTCACGCCCTTGTTACCTCCTGGCTGGACTACTGTAATGCTCTCTACATGTGGCTCCCCTTGAAGAGCACTTGGAGGCTCCAACTGGTCCAGAATGCGGCCGCGCGGGTAATTATGGGTGCAACTCGTTGCGCCCATGTAACACCTCTCCTGCGCGAGCTGCACTGGCTCCTAGTGGTCTTCCAGGTGCGATTCAAGGTGCTGGTTACCACCTTTAAAGCGCTCCATGGCTCAGGACCTGGGTACCTACGAGACCGCCTTCTGTCACCGATAGCCTCCCACTGACCAGTTCGCTCCCACAGAGAGGGACTCCTCAGGGTGCCATCGGCCAAATTATGTCGGCTGGCAACACCCAGGGGGAGAGCCTTCTCTGTGGGGACACCTGCCCTTTGGAATGAACTGCTCCCGGAAATACGCAAGATCTCTGACCTCCGAGTTTTCCGCTGTGCTCTTAAGACCCTGCTCCTCCAACAGGCAGGGCTAGCTTCATAATTGAGTTTTAAATTCGGAATTCTTAAATTTTTGGGTTTTTTAGCTAATTGGCCTTGAATGTAATACTTTTAATAATTTTTAAATTTATATTGTGATATTTGTATTGTGTTTTTACCTGGCTGTACACGGCCCCGAGTCCTTTGGGAGAGGGGCGGTATAGAAATAAAATTATCCTTATCCTTATCCTTAAAAGCATTTTTTCTGCAACCTCTTTGGCTGAAAAAATGCTTTAAAAAGTAAAAAAAAAAGCCTCTGATGATCGTGTGGCTCAGCTGGGATCGTCAGAGGCTTTTAAAAGCATTTTTTTACAACCTCTTGTAGAAAAAGTGGTTTTAAAAGTAAAAAAAAAAGTTGGCCACATTACCCCCCCCACACACACACACACCAAGCCACGCACACAGAACTGGTAGTAACAAATTTTACATTTCTTTTTTTTTAATAGATATTTTATTGACTTTATATACATACATAAAATATAGTAACAATTCTATTTAACATCGTGTACTGGTGTCACTTATGCTGTTTATTGCTATTTAGTTATCACACCTTTTACTCCTTCTTTGATTTTATCATTCATCCATTCATACCACCTTCCCCACACAGTATAATAATCTGAGTTCTCATCATTATTTATTTCATGGGTTAGTTTTCTCATCTCTGCGCACTCCAGTATTTTCCTAATTATTTCTTCTGGTGGCAGGGCCTTTTCTTTCCAGTATTGTGCGTATGCCATTCTAGCAGCTGTGGTTATATGTATTAATAGGTGAATCTTTTTCTTTCCATACCCCTTCTTTACTATTCCCAGGAGAAATATTTCTGGTGTCAATTCAATATCTTCTCCAATTATTTCTTGTAACCATCTCCAAATTCTACTCCAATATTTTTCGCTTCGGGGCATGTCCACCACATGTGAAAGAAGGTGCCCTGACTATAGCCACATTTCCAGCAGTTTGGGTGCATGTTGGGGAACATCTTTGCTAATCTAGCGGGTGCTAGGTACCACCTGTGGAGCATTTTGTATTGATTTTCCTTATACATTGCAGCTCTGGTCAACTTGTGGTTTTTATTCCATGCCTCTTCCCATTCATTAAAGTTTAAACTATGTCCAATATTTCTCTCCCATACTCTCAATTGATTTTTAGCTGTGTCCTCAGCTCTGTCCTCATCTAATAAGTAATTATATAATTTAGCCAAAACTTTTTTTTCCGTTCCCATCAGAATTTTATCTAGTCCGTTATATCCTAGTTCTAGACCATATTCATCCTTATCTTTCTGGTATCTTGATTTTATTTGTAGATAAGTCCACCAGTCTAGGTTTATACCTTGATCTCTCAGGGCGTCGTTTGACTTAAGGTTTCCTCCTTCATCTAAAATGTCTTTGTATCTACATATTTTCTCCATTCCCCACCTATTAGGGTAAATCAGAGCCTCTATTGTGGAGAGCCATTTCGGGACTTTGGTATAGTATCTCTGCCTGATTCCAATCCATGTTTGTATTAGAGAGTCCTTGATTTTATGTCTATGGAAATATGTTTTCTTTTTCTTCTCTGTGTCCCATAGGTATGCGTGCCACCATCTCTGTAAGTCGTGGCCTTCTAAGGTTAGAATTCTTTTATTTTCCAGAGTGGCCCACTCCCTTATCCATACTAGCTTGGCTGCCCTATAATATGTTTCCCAATCAGGGAGTCCAAATCCTCCCATATTCCTTTTTCCCTGTAAAATTTTAAGTGAGATCCTTGGCTTTTTCCCCTCCCATACAAATTCCCTAATGTTTTTGTTTAATTCTGAGAAATTTTTTTTATCTAGATTGGTATATTTTGATATACGAATAAGACTCTGGGGAGGATGTTGATCTTGATCGTGGCTATCTTGCCTATAAGTGACAATTTAATTTTCTTCCATCTATCCAGATCTTGTTTCATTTTTTTAATTAAAGGGGTATAATTATCTTCCTTTAGGGATGAACACCTTATGGTTGTCCAGATTCCTAGATATTTTATTTTTTTGACAACCTGTAATCCCAACGTTTCTTCTATCTCTTTCTTCTGCACCTCAGTTACATTCTTGGTTAATATTTCGATTTTGGTTTTATTCAATTTGAAGCCTGCCACCTCTCCGTATTTGCCCAATTTCTCTAATACTTTTTGTCCGGATTCTAATGGGTCTTCTAATATTAGGGCCACGTCGTCCACAAATGCTTGCATTTTATAAACCTCTTTCCTAATCTTTAGGCCTTTAATTTCCTCATTATTTCTGATTTTTCGTAGCAGGACTTCTAGGGCCAAGATAAATAATAGCAGTGATAGGGGGCATCCTTGTCTTACCCCCTTCCTGATCTGGAATGTTCTTGTCCTATCTCCATTTACTAAGATACTCACCCTTTGATTATCATAAATAGTTTTTATCATCTTTTCAAAATTTGTTCCAAATCCCATTATTTTAATTTGTTTAGTCATGAAATTCCAATTTAAATTATCGAATGCCTTTTGGGCATCCAAAAAGACTAAGGCCATCTGCTTTTCCGGGTGTTCTTCATAATATTCTAGGATATCCAACACAATTCTCAGATTGTCCCTAATTTGCCTCCCCAGGAGGAATCCATTTTGATCTTTGTGTATCCAAGTGTTTAATATATTTTTTTTAAATATTAAAAATATTTTTAAATATTTTTTATGAGCCATTATGCTCATAAATAATTTGTAATCAGTGTTTAGAAGAGAAATTGGCCTGTAGTTCTGAATTTGTTTTAGGTCGGCACCTTCTTTCAGCAGAAGTGTGACATGCGCTTCCCTCCATGAATCTGGGATTTTTGAACCCATCAAAGCCTCATTGAAAATTTCCACTAATTTTGGTTGTAATTTTCAACTAATTTTGGTTGTAATGTTTCTTCTAATTTTTTATATATTTCTCCTGGGAATCCATCTGGGCCTGGCGATTTGTTATTTTTGAGTTTAGACAGGGCTGTTTTATCTTTCCATTGAGCATTTCCTTCTCTTCCTCAATTATTTGTGGAAGCTCTGCATTTACCAGATATTGCTCTACTTTTTCTTCTGAGACCTCCTCTTCTTTGTATAGGGCTTCGTAATATTCCCTCGCTCTTTCTAATTTATCTACTTCTTTATTTAAGAGGTTACCCTCAGCGTCTTCTAATATTTGAATTGTCTAAGGTGACCAGATTTTAACATTGGTAAAGAGGGACATTGTGGGCGTGGCTTATTTTGTGGGCGTGGCTAGCTGGTCACGTGACTGGGTGTGTGTGGCTAGCTGGTCACGTGACTGGGTGGGTGTGGCTAGCTGGTCATGTGACCGGGTGGCCATGGCTATGTGTATAGGGTAAGGTGAACAGATTTTAACATTGGTAAGAAGGACAGCATTGTGGGCGTGACTTATTGTGTGGGCATGGCTTGGAGGCCATGTGACTGGGTAGGCGTGGCTAGCTGGTCATGTGACCGGGTGGCCATGGCTATGTGTATAGGGACTACTCAGAGGGCTGAAAAGTCATTTCTGACAGGTCCTCACACTTTTGACTGGTCCTCACACTTATGACCATCCTCACATTTATGCCCGTGCAGTATTCTTAACAACCATGTCACTCATTTCACAACTGCTTCTCTTCACCATGATGACAAGATAGGGCAAAAATGTAAAATGTGAGGACAGTCGTAAGTTCGAGGACTGGTCAAAAGTGCGAGGACCAGTCAAAAATAACTTTTTCAGCCCTCTGAGTAGTCCATATGCATAAAAGGATACAGCAATAGAGAGGGATGAAGGAAGGGAAGGGAAATTAGAGTAGGAGTGAAGGTAAGAGGGGGAGGAAGAGAGGAGGAGAAGGAGAAAGGAAGAGGAAGTAGGGAGGAGAAGAAGAGGGGGGGAAGAGAAAGTAAGAAGGAAAGAAAAGAGAGAGGTGGTAGGTTTGAGGAGAAAGATTGCTGTACAATAAAAAAGATGAAAGGGAAGAAAGCCAATCCCAAACAAATATAAAGATATTAAGATAAAGAATGAATGGTTAAACTTTAAAGAATAAAAGAGAACAAATATGAATAAATAGCAGTAATTAGAAACACACATACAAACGTACAATTTATTTTCTTTGAACAGAGTATTTGGCCGGTTCACAAATTTAAACAGTGTTTAGTCATTTCAATTAAATTTACAATTTCTATATTTCCTTTTTGCCATATTTATTCCTCATCTATTTTTTAAAAAAAACCAATATTACCCTTCATCCTCATCTCTAATCTTAATCAAATTCAATTTTTCCCTTCTATTCTATATTATACCCCTTCCCATTGTCATCTATTTTTATATCCATCCTCACATTGTTTAATTATGTAATTATGTAATACAGTTGTTTAATACAAATTCAACATTTTAATATAAATCAATTAGTTATAAAACTATCTTTTTTGTATATTAATCAATATGAACATGAATATTCCTATTATTTCCATGCAATCCAATTTCTTACAAATCAATTAATTATATTTACCAATAATAATAAACCAAATAATTTCCCCCATATATTCCTCTGAACCACAACTTAACCATTTCTGCTTTCAACACAATATACAATTAATAGTATCTCAATTATTACAATTCCCTAGTTAAATACAGCTTTTTTTTCTTTTGTGTTTTAAAATCTTGAACTCTCCTCCTAAATTTCCCATTGTTTGCAGTTTTTCACCTACCTTTTTTGGGGAGGAAAAATAAAAATAAAAATAAATCTCTCTCTGCCTCATTTTGTCACGTTGCACCAAAGATCCTGGTTTCGGTTTCGTTTCTGCAGCTTAGCTAGGGGAAAAAAAAACTGCTTCAGGAACTCTTTACACTGATTGCCTGTAGGGCGGCCCTTTGAAGCCCCGGGCAAGAGTTTAAACAGTTTTTTTTTCTTCTAGCCATCAGCTGGGGCTCAAGAGGCAGCGGGACTGAGGAGGCAGAATGAAAAATCGGGACTTTTTTGAAACGCCGCAGGACGCGGGACAAATTACTAAAAATCGGGACTGTCCCGCCAAAAGCGGGACGTCTGGTCACCTTAGAATTGTCCCTTTTTCATTTTCCTTTTTTAATTTATAGGCCAGCCACCTGCCCGACTTGTTGGCATTCTCAAAATAATATTGTTTTGTTCTTTTTATTTTTTGTGCTAGCTCCTCTTGATCTAAGATATTCAATTTATGTCTCCACATCAGCCAATTTTCTTTTGCTACTTTATCTCCGGGGTTTTCTTGGAGTTTTCTTTCCGCTTCTCTTAAGTAGTTTAAAAGATCTTCCAGGGATTTTCTTTTTTCTTTGTTTTTATACGCACTATATGATATCACAACCCCTCTTAGATAGGCCTTCATTGCATCCCATACTATTGCACGGGATGTTCCTTGGTTTTCGTTTTCTTTAAAAAAAGACTTTACTTCTTCTTTCAGTTTTTCTACACACTCTTTATCATTCAATAGTTTCACGTTGAACCTCCATCTCTGTTGTTTCTTTCTCTTTGTACTCTTCCACTTTATTTCTAGGGGGTTATGATCTGCCCAAGTATTTGGGCTAATTTCTGTCGTTCCTATTTCTAATCCAAGCTTCCTGGTGACCCATGCCATGTCTATTCTCGACCATGACTTTTGCGGGTTGGAATAAAATGTGTACTGTCTATCACTTGGATGTAGGGTTCGCCATATGTCAATTAGATTCAATTCCTCAGCTAAGTCAAAAAAAGCTTTTACATTTCACCACAGTCTTGATTCTATCCCTCTGTCTTTCCAGCCTAGAACTATGTTGGCTTTTTTGGCAGCTGCAGCAGCGATTGTCCACTTCTAGATCTCTCTCTCTCATTGTTTTTACTGTTGAGCCAAGTACCACCTTTTCTATACCTGTACATTTGATTTTTCTTGCCTAAGTGTAAAACCTTATTTTTCTCACCACGGAATTGCATTTTGTGTACACTGTGTTATCAGGCCTGCCACTTAATTACTGAGTCTGGGCCTACTGCTGCTTCTGTGCAAAGTAATTGCCTGATTGGAGATCTGGCACCAGAACCTTAATGACTCACGCCCAGGGCAATGGATATTTCTGAATGGACAGTTTACCTGCAGGGTTTCAAGGTCCCATTCTGAAAGATACTGTGCAGATGTACCTACAGAATCAGCAGTATAGAATGGGAAAGAGGTCAAGGAAAAGAACTGCTGACAATTTCAACGGAGTTAGTTGGCCTGGGACTACTGTACTGCCTTCAGGTGGTACACAGATTAATTGCTAGGCAACTGCTCCGTGCCTGCTGTAGGGGGTCTCTTTGCTTCCATGCTTGCTTGTATATTATTAAACAAAGCAAATCTTACAGACAGACTTTAGTATGAAATTATTTCATGAAGCTGCTCCCTGGTCACATAACAGCTCCAAAACCTGATGACCCGAAGATAGAATTTGCAATCATAGGCTTAAAGCAGAGAAGTCCAAGGAAGGAGGTGTTTTTTTTTAATGGTCGTTTCACGTCTGAGAAAAACTGCTCCTCAAGACATGCTGGAAATGTGCAGTGCAAGTATTTATAGAATCCAATAGTACGGAAAATGCCATGGAGGCCACGGAGTACATCTCCCCGCTCAGTGCAGGATGCCAGATTAAAGCATGCTAAGAAATCTGTATGCAGGCTGCAGTGAAAGGAAGCCCCTTACCTCCTTGGGTCTATTGTCAGACTCTTCTCATGGTTAGCCAGTTTTTGGGCTTATCCCTGTTACCAAAGGACTGGTAGTCTTCATCTTACTAAATGGGGGATTGCCAATTATCCATCCTTAGGGACAATTGCTACCATTGAGAGACTGAAGTGAATAAGGACTTTCCTGATTTCAGGAACTACCTCCTATTCAGACATACCCACATGCACACATTTCATTTAAACAAGCAAGGCCACATCCCATACAAACAATCTATACACATAATACTACACTATCTAGTGAACACAAACTGTGAATAGAAGGTTTAAGAACCAAACCACTATTTCTTTACTTAAAACTTACCAATTGGCTACAAAAAGTCAGATACTATGTTTTCTATTTGAAACCCAGTCAAACAATTAGAAAACCTTAGCACCTAAAGTTTGGTAATTGTTAACAATCCTGATTGAATGGGATGTGAGAAAAGTGGAGAAGATGTTAAGAAACCTTTCTGCCTTTCTTCCCATTTTCTCCTTTTTCCATTAGCAGGACTTCGGACTATTTTGGGATGCTGCCAGGCCTCACAGTCTCATTGGTTTTGGGAAGCTGAGGTGATTTATTTCCAACCCTGCTCTGGTTTAATGAAGACCACATTAAAGGCTACAGTTTGGGTTTTCTTTTGAGTTGCTGAGGCTCTAAAGATCTTGTAAACCTTGCCAGTTTCCCCCATTGATACAAACATGTCTCACAAACATGTGTCTCACTCTGGCTCCAAGCCTCAAGCCAACATTTATTCTTCCTCTTCTGAGGTTCAGAGTATTCTTTTTATTGCAAAAGCCTTATCTTCCTACCCATCTCCAATCCAGCAGCCCTAGACATTGTGTAGACACAGACCCGACAATTGAGAAAAGTCCAAAACCAGCGCAATCCTAGCATTTTATCTTCACAACCAATAGGGGCTTTTTAAATGCAATGGAAGAATAGTAGCAAGGCAGCCCGGAAGCTCTTGGAAGTTCACGATGCTTTTGTCTGCCCTTGTATAACTTCCCATTGTAGCACCCAGGTTTTAATTTTTGCAGATCAGCAGAGAAATGTGCACACTATGTCCTGAAAAAAAAAGTGTGAGGAGGGCACTAGCTCTTTATTTCTTTTTTTGGTTGGACAGAGTTGAGCAGATTTTTCTTACTCCATGAGTAGCGGTTACACAGGAACCAGAGCTCTAATTGGATGTCATCTTGGTCTCTCCTCTTTGTCAGCTATGGAAAGAGAGGGTGACTATTGATTGGGTCAACATGTTCTCTGCATTTCAAGGTGGGCAGAACCCAAGATGATTACACGCTGCTTCAAAGTGCTTTGTGAGGAATCAAAGTGGCCCAGAATGTCATGAGGAATTTTGTCAAATGCTTTAAATGAAGTCAAGATATATTATGTTCACACAATCTGATCCGGAAGCTATCCAGTGAAAACAAGACATACATTTAGTTTGACAAGAATCCCTTCAAAGTGTTTGCAAGTCAATAGCTTTATGATCTGTTCCAGAAGCTTCCTAGGTATAAATGGCAGCTACCTAGGTTTGAAAGGAAGATGGTGGTTTGGGATAGTTTTACAGAGCAGAAAGAAGTGTGCGGAGACAGAAACCATGAAGTTAGAAATATAACTTTTATAAGGAGGTACTCTTGAGGTTGGTTCTCGTGCAGGGAGATAAAGCTTTAAAAGTGGCCCTTAACGTATGAATAACAACAACAACAACAACAACAACAATAATATAACTTTATTGTCATTATACGTGTATATACAGTATACCCATACAATGAAATTCACTTAACACCCAAAGACCAGGTCCAACACACATAACAATTCCCAAACACCCCCCCCACCACCACCACAAATTCCCCACTCCTAAACCACCCAAACATCCACAAAACAGACCAAGTAATGCTGTCCAACAGCTCACTGATGGTGGCTCTTTAGTTCATTGCTGAGTGCAATTACAGCTCTGGGATAAAAACTATTCAGAAAACGTGAATGGAATTGGGCCAGAATTTCACTTGCTATACAAGGTGGTGGACTCCCTGTAGGTGTCAGGAAGGCATCCTGCCAGTAAATTCTCAGTTCCATTCAGTCGCCCGACTCCACCTTGTTTAAAGGGATGACAGGGTTGTAAAAAGAAAAACAAACAAACAAGGTGATGGCTAAGTAAGTCACACCTGATTGTATGACCTTTTCTGCTATAGTTGTTAAGTGAATTGTTGCAGTTAAGTAAATCAGTTGTTAAGTGAATCTGGCTTCATCCATTGACTTTGCTTCTTGGAAGCTGACTGGGAAGGTCACAAATGATGATCACGTGATCCCTGCAACAATCATATGTACATGCTGGTTGCCAAGCACCTGAATTGTTATCACGTGACTGTGAGGATGCTACAACGTACGTAATTGCAAGAACCGATTGTAAGTCACTTTTTTCAGTGCCTTTTGTAACGTCGAATAGTCACTAAATGAATGGTTGTAAATCGAGGGGTACCTTTTCCTTGTAAAGTGCCTGTCATGCTCTCTCTCTCTTTCTCTCTCTCATTCTCTCTCATTCTCTCCCTCCCTCCCTCCCTCCCTCCCTCCCTCCCTCTCTCTCTCTCTCTCATCAGGCTGGTCCTCACACAGCACACCTGAGAATCAGTCAAGAGGAGGAAATAGTGGAAGGAAATGAGGAAATACCAGCCCAACCAATAGGACACACATTATGTAAAGATATGCAAATAAGTCCTTTAGGCAAGGAAAGGAGATACAGACAGAACCAGGATCTCTCTGCATCTTTTGCCCCAAGGGATCAATAGGTTTCTAGGGGTAGAAATCCCACACACGCCAGACTGAAATCCAACTACTTTTATTCCAGTCAGCTCAAACATACAGGGGAAAGAAAGGGAAAAAGAACCCGCCCCCACTTCTCTGTCTTCCAACTGGACTATAAATTTTAGATCTTGTTGACTCCATCCCTGTGGGAAGGAGAGGCTGTTTAAAAGGCATGGGGAAGGGAGGGGGCGCAGTGTGCTTTTCCTTCCACACGACAGAGTCCTTCCACTGTGTGTGTGAATTGTACAAAGATTGCAAAGGGGGGGGGGACGACACACTGAATGTCAGTGAGCTCTGTCACACCATCAGCCGTTCCGGGTAAAAATAACTCCTTACACACTTCAACACCAACCTGTGTTTTCTCCATGCAATGCTCATCATCTGCAGATCAAAAAATGCTTTTAATATCTTCTCAATAGACTCGAACGTTTGAAGCTTTGCAGGCGGCGACTTCAAGGCAATTTCTGGTCAGCTGGCCAACTGCTGAATGCAAAAATCACCAGTTGGTGAGTGCTCAATCTCTCTGCTTCCAACCCCTCCCCTCCCCCCAAGATTCCTGTGTTCACTGAGCCCATTTCCCTTGCTTTGGAAAAAAAATGTTTCTAGCTCCCCCGCAGTGCACATAGCAACAGGTGTTTGGGTACATTTATCTCCTAGTCTACAAAATGTTCCTCCTGTTAGGCTGCTAGAGGGTAATCACAATGGAGGATTGGCTTTTGAAAGTGTGAGGTGATTACACAAAAAAGCACAGAAAGCCTTCATCTCTCCATGGCAACAGAACAACTTGGCTCCTAAAGTGTGCGTTAGGGTTTTTGCAAGGATTGTTGCAAGCATGCAAGCCAGCAAAAATGCATTTGAAGATTTCCCACCCTTCCCATGATGGGCAGGGGAAAACAGGAGTTGGAGGCAGGGGGAATGGCAGCCGGTCCCTTCAACGAGAAGAAGAAAAGCATACACACAAACTAACAAACCTGCAAACTCTTGGGAGACTTGCTAGAACATGAATTTCATCCACTGTTGAAACGGAGGGGAAACATTGGTTTTCCACAGCTAGCAAGGAAAGGCTCTTTTTAAGGAGCTTTCAACAGAGGTATGGTGGGGTGTGAATAGCTGGACAGCATCACAAACAAAACAAATTTGAGTGGAATAAAGAAGTGGCGTTCTTCAACAGAATGCTGAGAATCTCTTTCGACTGCAGCAGAATACAAATTTAATAAACAACAACAACAACATGTTAGGAATTTGGTCATCAGATTTGCAGATGACACCAAGCTGGCAGGAATAGCCAACACTCCAGAAGATAGGCTTAAGATACAGAAGGATCTTGACAGACTTGAACATTGGGTGCTATCTAACAAAATGAAAGTCAATAGTGAAAAAAGTAAGGTTCTACATTTAGGCAAGAAAAACAAAATGTACAGGTACAATATATGTGGTACCTTGCTCAATAGTAGTAACTGTGAGAGGGATCTTGGAGTCCTAGTGGACAACCATTTAAATATGAGCCAGCGGTGTTCAGCAGCTGCCAAAAAAGCAACACAGTTCACGTGAAGTGTTAATACCACTTTATAATGCCTTGCTTGGAATATTGCATTCAGTTTTGGTTGCCACGATGTAAAAGTGCAGAGTGCAGAGAAGAGCAACAAAGAGGATAAGGGGACTGGAGGCTAAAACATATGAAGAACGGTTGCAGGAACTGCGTATGTCTAGTTTAATGAAAAGAAGGACTAGGGGAGACATGATAGCAGTGCTCCAATATCTCAGGGGCTGCCACAAAAAAGAGGACATCAAGCTATTCTCCAAAGCACCTGAAGGCAGGACAAGTAGCAATGGGTGGAAACTAATCAAGGAGAAAAGCAACCTAGAATTAAGGAGAAATTTCCTGACATTTAGAACAATTAATCAGTGGAACAACTTGCCTGCAGAAGTTGTGAATGCTCCAACACTGAAAATTTTTAAGAAGATGTTGGATAACCATTTGTCTAAAGTGGTGTAGGTTTTCCTGCCTAAGCAGGGGGTTGGACTAGAAGACCTCCAAGGTTCCTTCCAACTCTGTTATTCTATTCTATTCTATTGTCTGGTCAAGATCCAGTGCAAATTTAAAGCCGAATATGTATACAGACTAAGTGGTACTGTAAGGTACATAATGACAATTTTGGCAGTTTCTTGCTCAACCTCATATACAAGATCTTCCTGTGTCTTCTGCTATCTCTGCCAGAAACCTGTCTGGAAATTTTAGCAATTGTTTTATTCTTAGCATAAGTGCTTGATCAGATGTATAGCCAATTTTCTGCCAGAAGCTCAAGGTGGCATCGTGTTACCTCCTTCATTGAGGACAAGAGAGAGGTTGTGGTGAGAGATGGTGATGGGCTGAAGTCCCTCAGGGAACATTCATAGCTGATCTCCTTAGACATCCCAACCACTAATCTACAGTATCTATCTAGTACAAGATCAAATACAGGTAATCCTCAATGTACTACTGTAATTGAGCCCAGACCACTACCCAATCATGCCCAATTTCATGAACTTTTTTGCAATGGTCGTTAACTAAATCCATTGTCTGCAATGGCTGTTTTTTTTTCTGGAAACTGAAAGCAAATGCCAATTTCTGGCAAAAAATAAATAAATCATAAATCGTAACCATGTGACCACAGTCGTCATTTCAAACAGTCGCTAACAATCTGTCGTAAGTTGAGGACTACCTGTAAGTTATGTGTGAAGGAGATTGTGAAGTTGATTCTAATTTAATTGTGTTTGGTGCTAAGGGGTTGGCGTTTGTTCTTAATATATATGTTTTAATTTTGTAGTGCTGATCTCGTTTTGACGTATTGTGTTTGTTTTATTATTTACTTATTTGTGTTATTCTGCGGAAGTTTTAATTGTGTGGTAAGCCACCATGAGTATATAGGGCGTCGGCAGCATGTCTGTTCAAGCAATCAATCACTCAGCATGACAGCAACAACTACCTGTATAACTATAGGTTATACTTATCCTGGAAACAATTCTCATCTGAAATAGAGCTCGTCAGCACATTATAGTTATGACAAAGAAGACATAAAAATGGCATCCTGATTCAGCAGTAATGTAAGATCCTAATTTACCATGAACTTCATCCAAAATAGATGTCAGATTTTGAAGATTCCTTAAGTTAGAATAAGGAAGAGAGGAGTGGAACAATGAAAACAGTTTAAGAAAAATGAAAGTAATCTTGAAATACATATTTCAACACAAAATTTGGAAATTTTGTGCCAGCAAACCTTTTTTTGGTGAAATCTACAATCACAAAGGCATTATATAACATTACCTTTGGCAGTCAGATAATGTGATGATAAGATAATTGAAGGCACTGTTTCATGAAGTAATAAACCAAATTTCCGAATTAATCATAATGTTAATTATATTTTCAAACTGGAACTGGGACATCAAGGATTACCTTTCACAAAAGAATCTCACTCATTTACCGAAATTACCAATCTAACCTCTTCCAACCATTATACAATTACTGAATTGTTTTCCATTGTTAAATTGCAGCTTTTTGCAGCATTTAATAATCCATCCTGTTGAGTAAAGCTTTTAGATTGTGCAGTACTGCATTAAGTGTGCAGTCCTATAATAGCTGCTTATTTGTAAGTAAGTCCCATTAACATCAACGAGAGCTACTTTGACATATATAGGATTTTGCTATAATTCTACATTGTTTTAACTGAGTACTTGGCCTCTGTCTTCTTACAGCTCATGTTCATCATTTGATTGGTAAACAGACATTGCTTTCCCTGATCACTGCTTGGTATCTTTTTATATATATATATATGTAGGTCTTTGGTTATTCGGGTCTTCTCCCACGTAAAATTGGAAGTGTCTTGGCGACGTTTCGACGAAGTCTCATTCGTCATCTTCAGGCTGGTGTTCTCGAAGATGACGAATGAGACTTCGTCGAAACGTCGCCAAGACACTTCCAATTTTACGTGGGAGAAGACCCGAATAACCAAAGACCTACATACAAACACCCGCGAAAACCTGAGAAAACATATATATATATATATATATATATATGTGTGTGTGTGTGTGTGTGTGTGTGTGTGTGTGTGTGTGTGTGTGTGTGAGAAAAGCATAGGCAGTCCTTGACTTACAACAGTTATTTAGCGACTATTCGAAGTTACAATGGCGCTGAAAAAAAGAGACTTATGACCATTTTTCACAGTTACCTCGGTTGCATGGTCATGTGATCAAAATTCAGATGCTTGGCAACTGGCTCATACTTATGATGATTGCAGGGTGCTGGGATCATGTGATCTTCTTTTGCAAACTTCTGACAAGCAAAATCAATGGGGAAACCAGATTCACTTAAGAACTGTGTTACTGTGTTCTTAACTTAACAACTGCTAAGTGATTCACTTAGCAACTGTGGCAAGAAAGGTCGTAAAATTCACTTAACAAACGTCTCACTTAGCAACAGAATTTTTGGGCTTAATTGTGGTCATAAATCAAGGATTACCTGTATTGCCTATTACCTTTTAAGTTTCCTTTTCCTGAAAAAAAAAATCAAGAGTAGAAATAATTGTATATTTCTATTTGCTGTTCAGATCATCAGTATTTAAGAATGAATTACTTGAAAAATCAAGACTGGACGGAGAATCTTTGATTAGGGAGACAAGAACACAGACTGCAAACATTCAAGAGGAATTTCCCTTAAATGCTTCGATTTCCACCCATCCTCCAGGATTGTCACGTGGGCTGTGCGGTTGTTCCGTCAAGTACACAGGGCTGTTACTGGGAGTGAAATGCCCTTTGGGCAAAGTAAATTTTTACAAACAAGGTATCTCAGTGACCTTGTATGTATGAGCCAGACAGGCGTCATTAGCAAGTAATTTGGCGGGAGAGACTCCTGTAGAGGCAATGATATTGTCTGCTGTTCCTATTACCAAGGCCTGGTTGACATTTGTAAAAGCTGAAGGTTGGAGCAAATGGCACAAATATTCCCCACAGCTTAGAGGTTCACATTTCACTTTGATATAGGAAGAAATAGAGGCTTCGGTGCGTTAGCTGATAAAATGCAGAAAGACCTATAGTATTTAACATTAGCTAGGAGTGCTGTTGGAGCAGTTTTCCTCACATGATTTTGATGGAGTAAATATGTTCTTTCAGATGTCCAGGAAGCCATATGGTAAATCTGATGTGAAACTAAGAATATAGATATGAAGTGACCTTAAAAAAAAATACATGCCCATCTGCAAAAAGGTATTGGACCGAAATTAGAAAATGGTTGGAAGAGATAATCGAGCAACCCATAGATTGGAAACCGGAGATATACTTATTGGGAATACCCACCAGGAAATATACCAAAGAAATACAATACCTAATTTTACATATAATAATGGCAGCAAGGATATCATATGCACAAAATTGGAAAAATAATAATTTACTAACTGAGGAAGAACTGATAAGAAAAATTCTGGACTGTGCTGAGATGGACAAATTAACGAAGAAGATAAAAGAAAATACTATGCAGTATGGAACAAATGGTATAATTGGCTGGAGATTAGAAATAGTAAATAAGAATGAATGGGAAAATGTCACAAAACGGATAATGTTTCTAAAATAATATATAGTTATAATATTATGCGTGAAGCATTATATACAGAAATAAGGAATAAAGGGACTATAAAGACAAGTATAGTTAAAGAAGAGCAGGGGAAAAATGTAAATAATAGAAGAATACCGTTATTAAACTGTTGTAAAAAGGAAGAATATGTTTTATGTTTGTGTGTGTTTTTTTTTAATTTGATTTATATGCCGCCCTTCTCCGGAGACTCAGGGCGGCTTACAATGCGCTAAGCAATAGCCTTCATCCTTTTGTATATTTATACAAAGTCAGCTTATTGCCCCCACAACTGGGTCCTCAATTTACCTACCTTAGAAAGGATGGAAGGCTGAGTCAACCTTGAGCCTGGCGAGATTCGAACCTGCAGTAATTGCAGGCAGCTGGTCTTAATAACAGGGTGCTTTAGACCACTGTACTACCAAGGCTCTTGTTTGTCATGTTCAGTCTTCTAAAAAACAATAAAAATATTTTTTTAAAAAAATACAGAATTCCTGGCATCTCAAAAGTAAAGAATCCAACTTATCCTGATGTAGAAACTGTCTTTGTACACAGATAAAGGATGATAGCCTTTTTAAATGAGTGGGCCATGTATTCTAAGGTAATAACGCCCAATGACAGGATTATACCATTTGCTATTTTTAAAAATTAAACAAGGAGCATGATGCAATGGAAGGATGGAAAGATGTACAGCAAAACTTTCAAGTTGTGGCTCAAGAAGATAAAAGAAAGCTGCACTCCTGGGTTGGATCCTGTAACAGCAAAATTCCATTCACAGGATGTTCCAGGTGGTGGAGTTTCAAAAATGCAATGTTCTTCAGCCTCTGCTTGTCATTCATTTAACATTAATTTGGAGCTTTTGAGGTTTCTCTAGAAAAACGTTGGAAGTAGTGGGGTTGGTTGGGAAAAAATGCTTCATTTCAAAGTTGGTTGCTCAGCAGCCAATGAAAGATAAAAGACTTTTTTCACAAATGGATGAATTGTCCTTTGCTGATGGACAAAATCCAGAAGTTCTGTTCGATTTGGAGATAAACAATGTGTCTGTATCTCCAAATGGTGATGTTTCAGGTGATACTGAACTTCAACTCCCATCAATCCTAAGAACATACCTTAGAAACTTTAAGATCTCAGGAGACTTTTGAATGCCTGAATTTGTCTCAATCCGCCATCTGCCCTAGAAAGTTTGCTCCCTCTAACTTTTGTGTGACTCCCTGATTATTGTTCGAGCATTATACAGCTCACTCTAATCTGAAAATCCAGTAATTTTGTCTCTTTTTTAAACTTTATATATTTTATTCTTATCTTACCACTAGACTTATGATTGTGATAATGTGATGATAATGATAACTGTTATCGTAATCACCAATGGGATGTCCCTTAAAAATCTTTTTTTGTGCAATCTGTAGCATTATAGCCCCACCTCTCACAGACCAGATTGTTAGCATTTATCTATTGAAAAAAAAGTAGCAAGATCTCTTGTCCATTTTGGCAGAAAATGAGGTAAATATGTTAAGTTTGCAAACCACTGGCAATACTTTAAAATTCTTCCCCCCAAAAGTACAAGAGGCTCATAATACTCCCCCCCCAGCTTATTTGCTGTCCCTGGAGGGTTCCCCTCTTTTACTGGGTTTTGGGGGTTTCGCACATGCATCTTCAGACACAGCAAATGGACATTTTTGCTTATGAATGGGGAGCCATTTCCTGTCATTTGGGGCTGCATAATTTTTTTTAAAAAATAATTTCTGCTTGTGGGGAAAAAAAAAACAGACGCAAAATGATTTGTTTGCAATCATTATGAGCCTTAATTATAATATATGTGCTTATGATGGAATTTGATTGAATACATGCAATTATATAATTAAAACATGTAGTTGCATAATTTAATAAATGTGTATTTAACCAAAAGAGCTTTGCTACATAGTTGCATAAACAGATGCCTAAAGCAGCTTGGTTTTCTGTCACTCAGGGTTGTGCATGTCCGTGTGTGTGTGTGTGTGTGTGTGTGTGTGTGTGTGTGTGTGTGTGTGTTTCAAAGTTCAATGCCTTCTACTGTTTGAAAGTGCAATTTTATTCCTGTCAAATATACAAAAAGTAGATTAAGCTATTTACGAAGTCAATTCATTTTGCTCTTTTGGTGTGCTAAGTACATGACTGATCTGCACCAACTTATTAACTACCATTCATATTTTTCCTGCTTAAATTTGACAACGTCTCGGGAATTTGAAGTCCTTTTTAAAATAATAAAAATCAATATGCTTTGATCTGCCTGGTTTTTTAATGTGGTGAAGGAACAGGGCGAACCACCAGAGCACTCTCAGGTAATACAAATGAAATGAAATGAACCCCCCCCGAAATATCTAGTTGTATGGTAGTCTTCAACTTGCAGCCACAATCTGCAGCAGACCTTCCATTGCTAATCAAAGCAGTTGTTATGTTGTTAATTGTAGGATCTTTTTTTACCATGGTTGTTAAGTGAATCATGAGGTTGTTAAGCAAATCCAACTTCCCCCAGTGACTTTGTTTGTCAGAAGTTGGCTGGGAAGTTCGCAAATGGCAATCACATGACCCAGGGACATAGTAACAATTGTAAATATGTGCCAGTTGCCCAAGCACCCAAATTTTGATCATGTGACTGTGGGGATGCTGCAACGGTCATACATGTGAGGCAGGGGTGAAATGCTCCTGGTTCGGACCAGCTCAGACGAGTAGGTAGCGATGGCGGCGGGCAGTTTGGAGAACTGGTAGCAAAAATCCCTCCCCCCCCCAGCCTCCAGTTTGCTTACCTTCGCATGCCTGCCTTGCTTTGCTTGCTGTAATCCCTGCAATCCATTGCATCAGCAAGCAACTGAATCTCTCTGCCTGCAATCAAGCTCATTGGTGAGCAGCTCTTTCTTCCTGCCTGCCTGTAAATTTTTTTCCCCTTTGGGAGCTTTAAAAAAAATAGTTAATTGGGGTTTTTTTTAGTTATTCCTTTTTTAGACCTAGCCATTTAAAGTTTAGGAAGTTTTAAATTTAGCTGCTTTTATATAAAAATAAAAATAAAATAAAATAAAATAATATTTGTGCAGCTTTCTGAGATTTTGTGTGTTTCTGTAGTGTTTCACTCTAACTACACAAACACACAAAATCTCACAAAGCTGTATGTGGAATTTTGTGTGTATAAAGTGGTTTTTTGGACTTTTTGTGCCTGTGTGAGGTTCCTGCTTGTTGCAGGGGCCATTTTGGGTCTAGCACAGCTGCTTTTACATTGTGGGTGAGCCAGTTGTGTTGTGTTGTGTTTTGTAGGTTAAAAAAGGGCAAAGAAGTGACGTCAACTTGGCCACACCCACCTGACCAACAAGCCACACCCACCCAGTCACCTGACCACTAAGCCCCACCCACTAATTAAGCCACGCCCACAGAACCAGTAGTGAAAATTTTTAGATTTCACCCCTGATGTGAGGATTGGTCAAAGTTACATTGTTTGTAACTTTGAACAGTTGTTAAATAAATGGTTGTAAGTCAAGGACTACCTGTAATAAGATCCAGTTGAGTTCAATGGGGAAACTGGGTGGCGGAGCTCTAGTTTTTCCTTCAGCACGAAAGGTGGGTGGGTCATTTGATCCAGTTATCCTGTCTAGCTAAATCCACCTCAGAGCATTATTGTGGACGAAATAGGGAGCATTGTAGACCCTATCTTGAATTGTACAAATAAAGTTGGGATATGAAGGGCCCTTGGTGCTTTCTGAGCTTCCTTGTTTTCTTGCATACATTTCATTACCCAAACTAGGTAATATCATCAGTGCTACTAAGAAGTGCAGTTTGCTGTCTGTTTATATTCTAGTGCTTGCCTTTAGAGATTCTTTGGTTGGGCTGTTTGCTGGGAAAGTTGGGATATCAATCCAATGAATAAAGAAAAAGCGACAAACTGCCCTTTATTATGAAAGTGGGAAAGCTACTTACAGATTACTTCATCTGACCATTTCAAACTCAGCCCAAACCCTTTTGAAGTTCCAGCCTGATTCAAAATGGTCTTGAATGCTGGATTCACCTTTCCCATCCTCCCAAACTCTTCCCTTGTGGGATTCCATCACCTGGTGTCCTCCTTTCCCACTTTATTCTGCTGCTGTTATCTACATGAAAGGGTGAAGTTGGAACCACCTCAGGCTTCTTAGCCCCTTGTAATTGCCAATTAAGATGATTGGGGGACTGGAGCAGAGGCTGGTTTCAGCAGGTTCTGACCAGTTCTGGAGAACCAGTAGCGGAAATTTTGAGTAGTTCGGAGAACCAGTAGTAAAAATCCTGACTGGCCCCACCACCCCCATGTATTCTCTGCCTCCCAAGTTCCAGCTGATCAGGAGAAAATGGGGATTTTGCTGTAACCTTTCCCTGGAGTGGGGAGGGAATGGAGATTTTACAGTATTCTTCCCCTGTCATGCCCACCAAGCCACGCCCACCAAGCAATGCCACGCCCACCAAGCCACACCCACAGAACTGGTAGTAAAAAATTTTGAAACCCACCTCTGGACTGGAGGCTAAAACATAAAAAGAATGGTTGCTGGAATTGGATATGTCTAGTTAAATGAAAAGGAGGACTAGGGGCAGGGGTGAAATACTACCGGTTCACACTGGTTCATAGAACCGGTAGCAGCAACAGCACGAGACTCTGCACACCCACCCGGATGTTGTTACACCTGTTTTTCCCTTTCTGTGCATGCACAGAAGGTTTTGTGCATGTGCAGAGGGTCCAAAATCGCACATGACACACACACGTACGCGGCATATGCACTTCTAAACCAGTAGGGAAGGTAAGTAGATTTCACCCCTGACTAGGGGTGACATGATAGCAGTGTTCCAATATCTCAGGGGCTGCCACAAAGAGGAGGGAATCGACCTATTCTCCAAAGCACTTGAAAGCAGGACAAGAAGCAATGGGTGGAAACTAATCAAGGTGAGAAGCAACCTAGAACTAAGGAGAAATTTCCTGACAGTTAGAATAATTAATCGGTAGAGCAACTTACCTGCAAAATTTGTGAATGCTCCAACACTGGAAGTTTTAAAGAAGAGATTGAACAACCATTTGTTTGAAAGGGTATAAGGTTTCCTGTCTGAGCAGAGGGTTGGACTAGAAGACCTCCAAGGTTCCTTCCAGCTGTTGTTCTGTTAATTCTCCACAATATTGTTTCCAGTGGCCCTGCAAAGTGCTGCCCTTTTGAGAAAGAAGCAGTGTAAATGGTTATTAAATCCTTTCTCCTCTTTATATCTCCCCTCTGCTTTTGTCCTTCTTTTGCCAGTTAACCGTTTTTGACTTTTGCTGAGGTTTAATAAAAACATTGAGCTATGTTTTGCTTTGAGAACTGGCATATATATTTGCTCTGGATACAGGGACTGACTGGGATGCAAACTAAACAGAATCCATGTCGCTAGTCCTCTCCTGCCCATTTTCCAAATTTCCTTATTCAAGAGGCAGGGATGTAGAGGGTTTAATTGAGACAGGCAAGCAAAAGAACAGATACATTATGCCTTGAGCTTATACCCTTTCTTCTATTCTGAGGCTACACCTAATTTTGATTAAGAAACATCATGAGATAAAGCACGCTAGAACCAATGGAAGAAGCCAACAGGATTTGTCACAATCAGCCTTTGAGCCTGATTTGGATAAATAAATAAATAAAATTAAAATGAATCATGTCCAAATATTACATGATTAGCATTGACAATAATGCAACTTGACACCATTTTGAACAAGGTCAATGGGTGGTCTACACGCTATTGTAAGATGCAAGCAACCAGAGCCACATGTGTAGAGTTCGAGCTAACTACTTAATTGTATTCTACCTATAATACAGGAATCTCCTGAGATTGCTGCCCTTCCCTTGGGAACAGAGAGAGAAACAGTGGTGGGATTCAAGTAATTTAACAACCGGTTCTCTGCCCTAATGATTTCTTCCAACAACCAGTTTGCCAAACTGCTCAGAAAGTTAACAACTGGTTCTCCCTAAGTGGTGCGAACTGGCTGAATCCCACTACTGGAGAGAAGGTTCCATGGAGTTTGTGGGGAGAGGCAGTTTTGGCTCTCTTGCGCAGCGATTCTAGACTGGTTTCCCACTTGAGCCCTCCTCCCTGTCTGACTGGGTGTTTTCCAACAGTTATTCACCAAAGTGTAATTTGCACAATTTTCCATTTTTAAAAAAGACAACGTAGAAATTGCATACTTTGTATGCACTGTATATAGGGTGTCCACACCATTCTTGACAGTTCTTGCTTATACCAAGGTTTCCCATAGCCTGGGCCTGAGAATTGGCCAGTAGGAATGACAAGCTTATTATGGATTTTTTTCCCCATCCCAAACCTTTCATCAAATCACTTTGACGAGATCAGAAATGTTCAATTTGCTCCATCTGACCGAAATAAAATAGAAAGTATGTGACTGTGAATTTTCCTCATAGTATCACCGAAAAACTTACCAGTAATTCAGGAAAACCTTTCCTCAGCATGAAAATTTGGGTAAGGCAGATGATATTATAGATAGTCCTTGATTTACAACCATACCTGAGCTCAAAATTATGGTTGTAAATTGATGTGGTTGTAAGTCGAGGCATCATATTTCCAGATCTGATTTTTCAGCATTTTTTGCAGTGGTCATTAAGTGAATGTCACTGTTGTTAAGTGAATTTATTTTACTCAATGTGCATTTTTTTCCTGCTAAGTGACTGGTTGCAAGTCAAGGATTACCTGTACTATGCAAAAATATTAGAAAATCCAGGATAAATGAGACCAAACACCATTAAAACCAGAATCTTGTTTTCTATCATGCCAGGCTAGATACTTCAGAAAAGAAATAAAATGTGGACTTCTCTAACTGCCATTTTTAAAAACATTATTTAAGTATTCAACAAGCAATTGATAGAGAAGTTTTTAATTATACAGTATGAACTCTAACTCTTTACAAAATCAAACAATCTCACCAAAGCTCAAGGTTGACTCAGCCTTCCATCCTTTCTAAGGTAGGTAAATTGAGGACCCAGTTTGTGGGGGCAATAAGCTGACTTTGTATAAATATACAAAAGGATGAAGGCTATTGCTTAACGCATTGTAAGCCGCCCTGAGTCTCCGGAGAAGGGCGGCATATAAATCAAATTAAAAAATAAATAAATAAATTAAAATAAAATAAAAAAACAACAACATGGTTGTCGCCTAGATTGGTTAAGATTTGTAGAAACTGCAGTCCAACACATTGAGGGAACTCTAGATAATGGAAAGTTCTTTTACATGTTGTAATATGATATAAGATATATAATTAGCTCAGTTTTGTATTATTACCGCAACATTTATCTGGGGAGGTTACACCACTGGATAAATTTTCTCTTTAACTGGCCATTGCTGACCCACTGACTATTGCAGTAGATGTAAAATATATTTTAACTCATCAGAAGCATTTCAAATACTTCCCTGTCTGCCAAAAATTATATTTTGCGTTTCCAAAGGAGGGTTAAAGGACAAAGTCATTCCATTTTGGCAGGTGGGTGGGTGGGGAGAGCTGACTTTACAATGACATGAAAATGAATTAACAAAGAAATGTGTTTCCCTAAGTAGTTCCCTTCAACACATTCTGACAAATTTGAAATTGTGTCTGAATAGTTAAAGGTATTTGAAAGACAGAAGAGCAATTTAAATGTCCAGGACGTCAGGCCACACAATTGTGAGTTGCACATTAGAAAGGAAGGTGAAGGGGAGAGAAACGAAGGAAAACCAATCAGACCAAGTGGGCAGGATAGTGGTAATCATCTTTTGTGTAACAAAGCAAGAGGCCACCTGCCGGATCAAGGAAAGAAAGTAATGTCAGAGAATGCGGTATGCAGAGTTTCAACTACATTATTCAGGGATGACTTTTATGGATTAATGAGAATTCAAGTGTTCATGGGTCACAAAACACACAAATGTTGCACGTTCCAAGTGGGAAGCCATGCTAGACCTTTGCAACAAATACAACAGAAGAATCTTTGTTAGAAGCTAACAAATATTGAACTTATTTCTGCCTAAGCTTTCATGAAATGCTTTCTCGTGTATTGTTTTATGCAAGGGATTATCCCCTCAGAACTGACTAGGATAAGGATTTTTAAGCTCATACCCTGAAAAAACAGGAATCTTAAAGGGAAAAAAACCCCAACATCTCCCAGAAAAATGATTTTGAATTTTATTGAAAGTACAGCTTGTACACTGCTAAGTAAAATTCACAGGGAAGTGCTTATTTTCCATTAATTTAGGAGCACAGTTTCATCCGACCTGTGCAGACAACTTTCAGAATAGGGGAACATCTTGCAAAATAGTTTTCTGTGTTTTTGTGTGTCCGTATCTAAAATGTCATAAATAACTTACGTTTTGGATTTAATGGCAATGCAATCCAGTATGCACTAGAGTGGAAATTACTACATCAACTGACCATGAGCATTCTGAAAATCTGTACTGATGCTGATGGTTCTACTTAGTGACTTTGAATTATAATTTTAATAGTGCTGCAAACAATGTTGCTGAATTTGCTGTTGAGGAAAATGTAACTGAAACTGCTGAATGCAGCTTTTGTTTGGGGTTACTGTTAAAAGTACTACAGAAACAATATAATAGACAACAAAACTCATATGGATCCCTGTTAGACATTAATGTTACAAATATTTCTTGGGACATGTGCCAATAAACGCACTGGGTTGGTTTCTTTAATAAGCTCACTCAAAATGGCCTTTTTATTTCTTTGGATACACAAGGAATAATTGGCATTGAGAAGTGCATATTTTAACCTCATAATCCGATAAATCTTCCAATGAAATGATGACTTTTAAGTGAGAGGCTTTCTTTCCTGATCAACAGGTTGGTTAGCGATTGAGATGCTAGGAGCCCATGGGTTTAAATCTTGCTTTGGGCTTGAAAACTAGTTGGGTGACTTTGAGCCAGTGGCTCTCTGTCAGCTCCACGAACTTATCAAGTTTGTTGATGTGGAGAAAATAGCAGGTGGGAGCATTAGATACTGTACGTACGTTGCTTTGAGCCTTTCAAAAATAAAGATGGGGTAAACCTCTAATAATAAATATTTTTTAAAAAACCCAAATATTCTATCTAATAGACATAACTTTCAAGCATTCCCTTTATTTCAATGGAATTCAAAGTTTCAATTCCTTCAGTTAAATTAACAAAGTTCCAAAATGATTATCACAATCCATAAGATATTTTACATTTTTAAAAAAAATTTGATTTATATGCTGCCCTTCTCCGGAGACTCAGGGCGGCTTACAATGCGTTAAGCAATAGCTTTCATACTTTTGTATATTTATACAAAGTCAGCTTATTGCCCCCACAAACTGGGTCCTCAGTTTACCTACCTTAGAAAGGATGGAAGGCTGAGTCAACCTTGAGCCTTGGAGAGATTTGAACCAACAGTAATTGCAGGCAGCTGTGTTAATAACAGGGTGCTTAGACCACTGTGCTATCAAGGCTCCATTGATGTAACCATCAAGGTTACATTCCATGTAACAGTAAGTATAAAGGTCTAATAACCTAGGCATTCTCTGGACAGTTGACGGAATTTTAAAAGAGGAAAAATATAACATTCATAAAAGCAAAATGTAAACTTCAAAAAGAACAGAGGTCTGATTATGTTACCTAGTTGGGTAATGAAATGTCTGCAAGCAAACAAACAAGCTCAGGGAACGGCAAGGGCTGCAGAGAACAACTTACTTTTTATTTTTAAACTGTGGAAACAATAAACTTGTTAAAAATGTGGATAACCCAAAAAACCCTCATGAGACTAAGGACCCCCCCCCAAATCATCATTTCTTGTTACTTATTTTATTTACGGAAGCATATTATCATGAATTCTGATAGGATTCATTTTTACTTACTTACATGATTTAATTAAATCTTGATTCTGTTAGAAACCAGGAATATCAATCATCTCTCACATTACCTGTTATGGTGTAGACAAAATTATACTCTAAAAGGCCAGGCTAAACATCTTCTCCTCAGACCAAATTTTTAGGGCAATCACAGTACTGTCATCACAAACGGCATGGCTTACAAATTCCCCCAAATTCAAGATTCCGATCTTGTATCTTACAGACTGTATGTAACAATTAGGGAAACCTCTCCACAAACCCCAGATTCAACCAAGAACAAAAGAGTTAGAAGGAGGAAGGGAAGACTCAAAGGTTGGTTAGGCAAAGATGTTTTAAATTTCACAGGGTTGATGAAGTTGTTCTCTTCTTGTTATTGTTCTTTTCCTTGTGTATTGTTAGATGGTGGAAAGCCAACATTTAAAGACTGTATTAAATAAATAAATAAATAAATAAATAAATAAATAAATAAATAAATAAATAAATAAACGATAGATAGATAGATAGATAGATAGATAGATAGATAGATAGACAGACAGACAGACAGACAGACAGACAGACAGACAGACAGACAGACACACTGCCCATTGGTCCAATTGAATTCTTCTGCTTAGAAACCGACTGATTCCAAGATTTGTTTTAGCAGAACCATCAGCTCCTAAGCATTCTAGAATTCCAGTTGCCAATAGCAACTTCTGTCAGTCTGAATGCTGCCTGGGTGAATAGACTTCCATTCCCAGAATGCTTAGAAATGGCCATGCTAGCCGAGAGATGATTTATACATCTGGAGGATGTCCAGATTGGGGGAACCTGGCTTCTATTTTGCCAATGGGAGCCTCTTTTTAAATAAGCTTTGGGGGTTGGAGACTGATTCTACGGTTGAGTGAAAATCCTACGTCATGTGCAAGAGAGAACTAGGGGTATTGTACAGCGCTGAGCTTCCGCAACCCATTTTCTAAAATGGGTTGAACTATGTGATAGGCATAATTACTTTTCTATAATCAGCCAGTTTTCCTTGGACAGTATAAGCTTTTTAAGGGACAACCTGTTGAGCACACAGAGCAGTCAGAGTAAAACAAGTCATATTAATCACTTGTGACTGCTTTTAAACACAGTTTAATCACTCACATTCCTGGCACTTATTTGTCTAAGAAACCTAAAGATAGCAACTGAAAGGGTAGAAGCCCCCCCCCTCCCATCAAACATTTTACACTTAGTTGGTTATTCAACTATAATTGGCTGTTTTAGATTCTAGATTGGGAGCCTGGTGTATCTTGTCTTTTATGGGTTTCTGATATTTAAAGGGGAAAAATAATGAGAATACTTCTGGACAAGCGACGATATCCACAAGTGCCTTTTAAATATGCACAACAAAATGGATTGTTAGGTGAAAAAAACCCAATCCTTCGAGTGCAGTGCGGCTTTTGTCAGTTTTCTACTAGAGCGCACTCGGTGCTCTGACAGAAAATTGTTCATTAATCTCAAAGGAATGACCAATTTTACAATAGTCACTCAACTGTGCGGCTGCTCTTAATTTTTTTAAAAGGTGCTGTGGGTGCTGCTAATTGCTTGCTGTGAGTGGTAACAGCAGCACTAATCCCCTTTGGATGGGACATTAACTTCCAAAGTAGCCATTATTATATATTGTATTTACTTTGCAATAAGTACATGTCACAGCTCACCCAGTAAACAAAAGTGGCCAAGTTTACAGACGAAAACAAACAAAGCCTGACACAGTGTGTTTTTTAAGCTGAATCTGAATATTTTAGGTTTCAGTCCTATCCTACATGAGCTCCCTGGGGACTTCGTTCTCAAAAGGTAGAGTATTGAAATATTCATGGCTTAAACATACAAAAGCTAAGAGTTGCACCTGGCCAGACAAAGTTGCGGGAGACTTTCCTCTTTTCCTAAGTACAGTTTATCTATGAGATTAATATTTGACAATTTGTTTTGAAAAGATTTCATGAATTTATTTTTTAAGCAGTAGACAAGTAGTCAAATAGTTATTGGAACTATTCTTGGAGAGAATATAGCCTTTCCTTCCAATCAAAGCCACCAAAAAAGATTCTTGAAAAGATACACAGACCGTTTATAATTTGCTTTGCATTCCAGTTTAGGGGTGGACAAGCCACCATCCCGATCAACATTTCTGCGTCTCCTAGAACTTTTCTAGATTCTTCTCTCTGCTGTAAGTGCAGCATCAGGATTCTGCCTTGGTATATTTGCGGTGCAAGGCAGCCCTCGTTTCCTGCCGCTTGGGACTCAGAGCGGTAAACAGCATCTGGTTCGGGGAGCAGCCAGATTTTGCTCTCCATTGTGGATGCCAGATCGGCCCCCTGCAAGCTCTCGTCTCTCGAGGAGCCCAACAAAAGTTTCCCGCACCACTTCAGGGAGTGGTCCTCGAGAGACAAGAGTTTGCAGGGAGCCGATATGGCATGCGCAATGGAGAGCAAAATCCAGCTGCTCCCCAAACCAGACACCGTTTACCACTCCGAGTCCCAAGTGGCAGGAAACGAGGGCTGCCTTGCGCCACTGGCTGGTGCAAATATACTGAGGCGGAATGCTGTTGCCGTGCAAATGAAAGTAGTGCTTCACTCCCGCAGCTTTCAGCCATCGCAAACACCGCTTCTTCCTGCTTGTGCCGCCCCTCCCCCACCACCACAACAGCACCATTCATTCTGGATGGCGAGGACTGCACTTCTTTTTCCGTATTGCACCACCTGCAAAAATGCAAAAATATGAAAATTTCTCCACAAACCACTAAAATTTTCTCGCAGACCACCAGTGGTCCGCGGACCACTGGTTGGTGACCACTGGACTAGATGACCTCCAAGGTCCCTTCCAACTCTGTTACTGTTATGTCACTCCTGATCTTTCTCTTTATTAGGCTAGACATACCTAATTCCCTTAACCGCTCATCATATGATTTAGCCTCCAGATCTCTTACCATTTTTGTTACTCTTCTCTGTTAATCTCTTGTAAGGTATTATAATCTTTTTTGTATCATGGTGACCATAATTGGACAGTGTTCCAAGTGTGACCTCACTAGTGCAGTATAAAGTGGTACTATCACTTCTCATGATTTTGATGCTCTCCCTCTGTTGATGCGGCTTAAGACTGCATCAGGGGTGGGTTCTACTTACCTTTACTACCGGTTCACATCGTGCCCACACGCAGATAACTTCTGATGACATCCAGGTCAGTGGGCGGAGCCTCCCACCAGTTCTATAGAACCGGTCCGAACCGGGGGCAACCCACCACTGGACTGCATTGGTTTTATTGACATTAGCACACTGCTGGCTCATACTTAAGTGGTAGTCCCCTAGAACACCATGATCCCTCTCACAATTACTACTGTTACTATTGTACTTCTACATTTGGTTTTTACTGCCTAAGAAATTCTGAATCTTGAGTCTCTCTTCCAAAGTGTTAGTATTTTCCCCCCAACTTGGTGTCATCTACAACTACCATGTGATTGGTAGATATTCTTTACTCCTTTTTTTTTAAGGGGTAAAAGTCCTTTCCAGGCCTTTCTGGATTACTTAAAAGAAAAATTCTTGTTATTTGAGCTACAGGAAGAAAATACAACCCTTGTGAATTTTACCTGGTAAAAAAAATAGCCAGGAACTTGTTGACATAAAAGAAACCCAGCTTTTCACTGATCCAGTAGTGAACCCATTAAAAAAAGAAGAAGAAGAAGGTTGTCTAGGAGAGTGATCTGTGACAAGCAGAAAGGAGTATCCCTGCCAGATGGCTCAGTTGGACTGGAGGCATTTGACTACAAAGAAATGAAGTACAATCGTTTGAACCAGACAGTACCACTGGAAGTGGCACATACTGGCTATTTTTGATTTATAGCAGAAAAACATGGACAGAGACTGCCACTCAATGGGCTGAATATGGGTAAAGGATGATGTCTATTTCTGTTGTCAAGAAATAGTCAGTGGCTCACACATGGGCAAGCAGATCATGTGAATAAGGCTATACTTCTTTAGCTCTGAACAGAACAGGACAGAACAGAACAGAATAACAGAGTTGGAAGGGAACTTGGCGGTCTTCTAGTCCAACCACATGATCAAGCAGGAGACCCTATACCATTCCAAACAAATGGTTGTCCAATCTCTTCTTAAAAACCTCCAGTGATGGGGCACCCACAAACTTCTGAAGGCAAGTTGTTCCACTGATTGATTGTTCCCACTGACAGGAAATTTTTCCTTACTTCTAGGTTGCTTCTCTCCTTGATAAGTTTCCATCCATTGGTTCTTGTTCTGCTGATTAATTGTTCATCATCCTTCCCCTCCAGGTCTGGAGATGCTGTGCAGAAGCAGAGGACACCATGAATCCATCAGCATGAGTCCATCATGGTTTCCTCCAGATAAGCAACAAGACTGCAAAAGTTGTAATATTTTATAAATTAATAATATTTTATAAATATTATAATAATATTTAAAATATTACTAATACTTTAATCTATGTAGTTTTAAATTCTCAATGTTTAATTATTTTTACTTGCTTTATAACTTGTGAGTCACCTTGTAGGGAAGATGGGTGGCATACAAATGTAATAAATAAATCTAGACCAATGATGCCATACCTGTGATACTGTATGCATGTCACGGGGGACACGCCAGGCCTCCAGACCTTCTGGAAGTCCTGTGAGAGGGCCCTATTTTTCACTTGGCCTCTGGAGCCTCATGTAAGGGCAAGATATACTTTCCCCTCTCTTTTAAGAGGCTGCAAAGTCCTACAAGAGCATTCTCCAAGTTTTCCAGGCCTCATGTAACCTGGAGCTGCCTCAGGTAGGCATTTTGAAAAATATTTACAATTATGTCCCTATGTGTTTGTTTGTTTATTAAATAAGAATTTTAAATAATTTAATTAAATTTATTACTCTTTGTCATGAATTGTTGTTTTTTTTGTCAGGGGAAGAAGGGGTTGGTGGTATACTAGCAGAGTCAAAATAGGCATTTTCTGAATTTTTGATATGCCAAGTCCAAAAGGTTCATCATCACTGTTCTAGATAGTGCTCTACACCCTGGTGCAGGGATGTCCAACTTTGGCAACTTAAAGACCTGTGCATGCTGACTGGGGAATTCTGAGAGTTGTACTCCACAGGTCTTAAAATTGCCAAAGTTGAACATCCCTGTTCTGGTAGCTCCTGGAGTAACAAGCAAACAAACTACTTCCCTCCCCTGATGGGGAAAAATACACTAATGTAATGCCTTTATAGTTATCTATGTGTTTTGCAAGTGTTAGTATGAGAGGGAAACTACCTGACCCCAAAGACCTAAGTATTTTCTGCATATAAATTCCCCCTGAAAGCTTTAGAGGTGGCATGACCCTATTGATTGCAATCAGGTGCTTTTCCCAATAGCTGCAAGCAAGATTGTAGATTGCAGTGGGCAGTGAAGAGTTTCTTTCTGTGTGTGTGTGTGGGGGGGCACACTTGCATGTGGATAAGAGAGAAGAAGAGGAGGAGGAGGAGAATAAAGGCTCATTTAAGTTCTAAGGTCAGGAGGCATTAGGAAACACATCTTCAGTTCTTATATCAGCAGGGAAAAATCAAACCAGCAGGGTCTGGGAGCTTATTTTCAGCAGGAATTGTGAAACGGGTTAGAAATTAACTGCACAGATTACTGTATATATTTATCTTATTTTTATCCCACCTTTATTATTTTTATAAATAGCTCAAGGTGACAAACAATACTCCTTCTTCCTCCTATTTTCCCCACAACAACAACCCTCTGAGGCGGATTGGGCTGAAAGATGAGTGGCTCAAAGTCACCCAGCCACATTTCATGCCTAAAGCCAGACTAAAACTCCCAGACTCCCAGTTTCTAGTGTTATCCTTAACTGCTAGACCAAACCGGATCACTGATAAGACTATCATTAAAATGTAGGAAGAGCTGAGTTCAGAATAGCAAGGGTGGTAAGAGGCAAGAGCTTCCACAAACAGGCAATTGGATGCTCCCAAATCCTGCAGAGCTCGAGAACTGCAAATCACAAAAGAGAGGTATTGTTGTTTGAACTGTGTCATGCTTGAGCATGAAGAAAATCAGCTCATTTGCCTAGGAAGAACAACTTCACCAGAGAAATGATATTGGAACAGGATCAGCATCAACCCTGCAGATGGGATGGCTTAAAATGAACCCAGAAGATGCAATATGATTCACATGAATGAGATATAGCATTCATTTCATTCCCAGTCTCACTATAATCTGGATAGATTAGGCTTCCTAATTGTGCTGACCAATTCCTCTGCTGTATTGAAATTTGTCACTAATGAGCTATCTTACTCTTTAAAGCCTGTTACTTTTACAGAGATGTTCTCTTGATATTACCAAAGACTGTACCCCTCCAGGGTTACAACACGGAAACTCACACCCCAGCTTTGTTTTTATTCATCTGTCAAACTAAAACAAAAGACATGTTAATACCGCCACCATTCACTGTGCGGATAGCATGACATCAGGGTATCCTCGGCTTTTTTTCAAAATAGCTAGTCTTTTTGGAGGGCAGGGTCATCAAATCAATGTTGACTCCTCATGACTGCATGGCCAATCTCTGTGGCTTTCTTGGCAAAGTTTTTCATAAGTGGTTTGCTATTTATTTATTTGTTTAAATTTCTATACCGCCCTTCTCCAATATAGGACTCAGGGCAGTGAACAGCCAAAGTAAAAACAAGACATACAAAATCTAAAAACTGTTTAAAATAATTAAATATTCTGGCCATAATTAAAAAATTCCAATTTAAAATCAGTTTAAAATTTAACTCAAGCCAGCCCAGCTAGCTGAAATAAATGGGTTTTCAGGGCCCGACGAAAAATCCGGAGGTCTGTTATTGTACGTATCTCTGGGGGGAGGTTGTTCCAGAGGGTGGGCGCCGCCACAGAGAAGGGTCTCCCCCTGGGGGTCGCCAGCCGACATTGTCTGGCGGACGGCACCCTGAGGAGGCCCACTCTGTGTGAGCGTACTGGCCGGTGGGAGGCTATTGGTGGCAGAAGGCAGTCTCGTAAATACCCCGGCCCTGAGCCATGGAGCGCTTTAAAGGTGGTCACCAACACCTTGAAGCGCACCCGGAAGACCACCAGGAGCCAGTGCAGCTCGCGCAGGAGAGGTGTCACATGGGAGTGCCTCGTCGCCCCCATAATCCCCCGCGCGACCGCATTCTGGACCAGCTGGAGCCTCCGGGTGCACCCCAGGGGGAGCCCCATGTAGAGAGCATTGCAGTAGTCCAGGCGGGAAGTGACGAATGCCTGAGTGACTGTGCGTAGGGAGTCCCGATCTAGAAAGGGGCGCAACTGGCGTATCAGGCGAACCTGATAAAAAGCCCCCCTGGCCACGGCCATCAAATGATCTTCTAAAGACAGCCATGCCTCCAGGAGGACGCCCAAGTTACAAGCCCTCTCCGTGGGGGCGAGTGATTCACCCCCAATAGTCAGCGATGGCATCAGATGGCTATATCGGGATGCCGGAAGCCACAGCCACTCGGTCTTGGAGGGGTTGAGTCGGAGCCTGTTTCTCCCCATCCAGGCCTGCACGGCCTCCAGGCACTGGGACATCACTTCAAGGGCATCATTGGGGTGGCCTGGGGTGGAGATGTACAGCTGGGTGTCATCAGCGTACTGGTGGAACTCCACCCCGAAGCCACGGATGATCTCACCCAGCGGCTTTACATAAATGTTGAACAGAAGGGGCGAGAGGACCGACCCTTGTGGCACCCCACAAGCCAGGTGCCTCGGGGTCGACCGCTGCCCCCCTGTCAACACAGATTGCGACCGGTCAGAGAGGTAGGAGGAGAACCACCGCAGAATGGTGCCTCCCACCCCCAACCCCGCCAACCGGTGCAACATGATACCATGGTCGATGGTATCAAAAGCCGCTGAGAGGTCTAACAGGACCAGGATAGAGGAGCAACCCCTATCCCGGGCCCTCCAGAGATCATCCACCAATGTGACCAATGCCATTTCCGTGCTGTGCCCAGGCCGGAAGCCGGACTGGAGCGGGTCTAGATAGACAGCTTCATCCAGGTACTGGGGAAGCTGTTGCGCCACCACACTCTCAACAACCTTCGCAACGAAGCGAAGGTTGGAGACTGGACGATAGTTAGCCAAAACAGCCGGATCCAGAGAGGGCTTCTTGAGGAGGGGCCTCACAACCGCTTCTTTCAAAGCGGCCGGCAGAACCCCCTCACTCAAAGAAGCGTTAACAATCTTCTGGAGCCAGCCTCGTGTCACCTCCCGGGAAGCCAGTACCAACCAGGAGGGACACGGGTCCAATAAACATGTGGTCGCGTTCAGCCGTCCCAGGACCCTGTCCATGTCCTCGGGAGCCACAGGATCGAACTCCCCCCAGATAACACTCTCAAGACCTGCCTCAGTCATCCCGTCCGGACATACCCAGTCAGAGGCCAGCCCTTCCCGAATCTGAGCGATTTTGTCATACAGATACTGCACAAAATCCTCAGCTCGGCCCTGCAAGGGGTCATCCCGCACTTCCAGATGGAGGAGGGAGCGGGTCACCCTAAACAGAGCGGCCGGGTGATTATCTGATGACGCGATAAGAGCGGCAAAATGGCTAGTTTTCGCCGCTTTTATCGCCACTAGGTAGGTCTTAATATGAGACCTCACCAGTGTTCGGTCAGATTTGGAGCGGCTGGTCCTCCAACTACTCTCTAGGCATCTTTTCCTATTGCCTCCTTCCTAGGACTGAGAGAAAGTAAGTGGCCCACCATCATCCCAGTTGGCTTCATGTCCAAGGCAGGATTAGAATTCATGGACTTCCAGTTTCTAGCCCGATGTCTTAACCACTACACCAAACTAACCCTAGCTGTTAGACTACAAAATTTCCTGACTGACCAAATGATTGTCCAGATAATGTTTTGTCCAATGATATAAAGAGGATATCCTCGGTGAAAAGGATTATATTTAAAATCATTATTCATTATTGTAACTTTCTTTGTTTTAGACATATCTGAGTCTAAAATCCAGGCTATAGATAATGCTTTTAAAAAAAACAACAAATCTGCTTGGAATCATAGGATTTCTAACTTAGACAGATGTAAACATAAGTGCATTTGTTACTGAGCTGACTAAATACATTATTTTCAATTACAAAGCTGACATCAAGAAAAGGATCTGAGGTTTTTCATATTCATTTTAAATATAAGTGTGAGTGAGGAATTTTAATTCACTGCTACCAAAGTTATCAAACTGTGAGCGTAAAAGACTTCAATGAGGAAGTAGACCATTTTTGGCCCAGAAAGCTATAAATGAGGAATCAGCAATAGGATGCTTTGGATGAGAATCTCCAAAATGCCCGATTATTGAGAGATCCACCTGGGGCTTCTCAGTCCAAAACATCTGGATAACACTAGACTGCTTTGCCCTTCATATTCTGGCTCTTAATTCAAGAGCTCAGAGGTTTTCACTCTGTTCTGCTTGGGGACATTCATCTAACTAAGATGCTGGACTGGATAAATCTTTGGTGTAATTCAGCTTAACTCTACTTCGGTGTCTAACTTCTCAGTCCACACTAAAAATTGGAGCCAATATATTTTCTAATGCTAGTAGATTGGTGACTATATTTTTCCTCAAAGTGGCATCACATTTTACAGCCTTGAAATTTTATTTATTATTTATTTATTTTATTTAATTTATATACCGCCCTACTCCCGAAGGACTCAGGGCGGTGAACAGCCACAAGATAAAAATACATCATACAAAAGTTAAAAACCATTTAAAAGTACATTAAATAATTTTGGCCCAAAAAACGAATTTAAAAACACCCAATTTGTATAAAACTTAAAAGCAAATTAAAAGGGAGAGTCAAGCCAGACCAGCCTGCTGGAATAAAAATGTTTTGAGGGCAAAACATTGAGGGAAAGATATATTTATTTTGGCACAATGGGAATGAAGCCTTATCCTCTTGTTGACCCTAATAGTTTAGGTTAGGTGAAACCTAATAGTTTAGGTTAGGTGAAACTAACCTAAACTATTATGGATGTGAGATTTTCGAAGCATTCTTCCCTCATCATCTTGATAGTGTAGTGGCCTCATAATGGCCTCTTAGAAGGTTCTTGTACAGGTTCCCCATGCAAAGTCTTAAGTTTCTTTAGGACAACTAGAGTGATAGTAGTTATTTTTAATTTTAAGTGGGAGATCACATGTTAGTTCTTAAAAACCTTTCTGGCTTCCAAGAGTCTAGTGAAAGGAAGGATTAGGGTTGACATGATAGCAGTGATCCAATATTTGAGGGGCTGCCACAAAAAGAGGGGGGGTAACCTGATTTCCAAAGCACCAGAAGACAAGACAAGAAACAATGGATGGAAAATAATCAATGAGAGAAACAACCTAGAACTAAGGAGAAATTTCCTAACAGTGAGAACAATTAACAAGTAGAACAAATTGTGTTCTGAAGTTGTGGGTGTTCAATCTCTGGAGGCTTTTAAGAAGAGACTGTACAGTCACTTGTCTGGAATGGTATAGGGTCTCCTGCATGAGCAGGGGGTTGGACTAGAAGACCTCCAAGGTCCCTTCCAATTCTGTTATTCTGTCCTGTTCTGTTCAGTGCTACAGAAGTACAGTCTTATTCACATTATCTAATCCTTGCATGACTTCAGAATTCTTTGGCGGGACTAGTGAATGGCAACCGAGCCAAGGGCAAGTACCCTTAGAGAGAAAGTTACTTCTTTTTTTTTATTATTAAAGTTTTATTACACACATATTAAAAAATTGGACACGGTGTAATCGTCCTGGCATTCTCTTTGCCATACATGCTAAAATGAAAGCTAAGTATCATATATACCTTATTACTTATATACAATTAGTCTGTTCAGTATTTACATATATAAAGACATCCTTCTTCTATCTATATTACTTATACATTTGTTTTATCCATTATCATTCTATTATAGTTACATACATAACCTTAATTCTCCATTTTATGAATTATAGTCAGTTCTTTTTTTTTTCAACCCTCTTTTCTATTCCAACCATTGATAAAATTTGTTCCATATCTCGTGGTATTCTGATTCACCTTTATTTTTCAATTCCAAGGTTAATCTATCCATTTCCTCACATGTCAAAATTTTTTTGATCACTTCATCTTCTAGAGGAGTTTCCTTATTTTTCCAATTTTGGGCAAAACCCATTCTTGCTGCTGTTATAATATGTATTATTAAGTGAGTTACCCCTTTACTGTATTTCCCATTTATTATTCCCAATAGGAATAATACTATTGTTAGAAAGTTACTTCAAAGAGCACAGGAGGAGTTAAACATATTATTTTCTAATACAAGCTGTCACTTGCAGGTCTTCCAATTGATATCCTGTAATTGATATTATTGAATGTCAATGCCTGGAGGATCATGTCCAGGATGATGTAAAACAACGATCAACCCAAGCAAGCACTTTGCAATTTTGGCAAAAATGACACTAAAACACCTGGTTGTACCTGAGCCAAAAGATTGGAAAACTGCTACAGTCTAGCCATCTTACCATTCCTTACTTTCCCACATCACTTGTTCACTGAAAACAGAATGGGTGTTTAAGAACATTCATCCTGGTTCCTAGAATTTATCACATGGGCTTCTGAAGAAAATGGAAATCAAAAATATTTTTTCCTTGAAAATATATATTTTTGTGTCACTTTTATTGATCATATACCAAGCCAAGCCTGGGCTTCTGAAATGCTCTTCTCTCTTTGTCTAGATCAGGGGTCTGTAGCCTTAAATACTCAAAGAGCCATTTGGACCCGTTTCCCAGAGAAAAGAAAACACCGGGAGTCACAAAACCTGGGTGGGCGTGGCCAACTCAATGTCACTCACTTCCACCAGTCACATGACCCCCTAGCCATGCCTACCCAGTTGGTCATTAGGGCAGAGAACCAGTTGTTAAAAAACACTGGGAACCACAAAATCCTTTTGACATCTCTCTCTCTCCCCTCCCTCCCTCTTTCCTCCCTTTCTCTCCCTCTCTCTCTGTATCTCTCTGTCTCTGCCCTGGCCGCTTCTCCATCCCCCACCATCGCCCTTACCTTCTCAGGCCAGGCAAGAAGTGACTGGGAGGGGAGGGCGAGGGGCGGGGCCATCCAATGGTGGGATCACTGGATAGGGAGTCACAGCAGAGGGCCCAAAGAGCCACATGTGGCTCCGGAGCCGCAGATTGCTGACCCCTGGACTAGATGGTGGACCTATGGAAAATAATTCAAAGGACCGTTGTGCAACATTTCAGCAGCACTAAAGAGTTTTTATAGGCGTTTTCCTCTTTTGATAAATATAGAACATTTTTGTCAACAAGGGAAAACACCCAAGAATAAATGTATGATAATGAGGTGGTGTACATGTATGGAAAAACATGCACAATTGTATCATTTGTAAAAGGTATACATAAAGCTAAGGGGGCAACCAAGCAATCAACAAGTGAACAACAACAACAAAAACCCCACCTTCTACAGCCCTGATTTATTAGTTACATTTTTCTGAGAAGAAATGGTTTATTCTTTCATTTTCTTTCCCAACAGATCACAATGCCTTTAGAAAGGTTGCCCCTTAAGCATAATAAACAACCCATATATTTTGCTCCAAACTGTTCTATAGAAAAGGGGCTGCCTTCTCAGTATAATTGGAAGCAAGTCTACAACTATAGAACATAAGAACACCACCCTCAAAATTGATAACAAAAGAAACACAAGGGAAGGGAAGACTTACCCATAGCTGACACCCAGATATAAGCTACAGCTCCTATAGCTGATATCTAAGTTGTGTGATGCAAAGAAAATAAAAACATCTTAGTTCTTTACATAGATTTTATTTGTGACAGCATCCTCAAACAGGTAGTCCTTGTCTTATGACCACAATTGAGCCCAAAATTTCTGTCGCTAAGCAGGGCAGTTGTTAAATGAGTTTTGCCCCATTTTACGATCTTTCTTGTTAAGTGAATCACTGCAGTTAAGTTAGTAACGTGGTTGTTAAGTCAATCTGGCTTCCTCATTGACTTTGCTTGCCAGAATGTCGTAAAAGGAGATCACATGATCCCGGGACATTCTGACTGTCATAAATATATGCTAGTTGCTAAGTGTACATGGGGGTGCTGCAACAGTCATTAGTGTGAAAAACAGTCATAAGTCACTTTTTTCAGTGCCATTGAATGGTCACTAAACGGATATTTGTAAGACGAAGACTATCTGTATTAGGTATTCCTATTTTAATTTGTATTTTAAAATTTCATGTGGTAAATGTGACACAGTTTTTTTTTTAAATGATGAATAATAACAGGTGAGATAGGAAAAGCATTGAAATGATTATAGGAAATCTGGGCTCTGCTTCCCCTCTAGTTTCTCCATATGTACTTTCTAATTGACTTATTTACAGCTATAATTTTAATGGAATACGTTGCTGGAGCAAACCTATAGCTAAAGGTATAGAGTGCCGTCTCCTGCTTGCTGCACTTTGTCTTACTTACGAAGACTTTTATTCCCGGAGGACAGAAACCTTTTACCTTCTGTCAATCATCAGCACCATTATTTCGAAGCTAATTTATCACATGTTTGACTGCTGTCTGAGCCTTTTATAAGTATTCTCCGTTTTGCAGAATTTACAACTAATCTAATAAGAACCCACGAAGACTGCCTAGGGAGAAAAGAAACACACACACAACACAAGGTGGTACAGTCTTTTCATTTTGGAAGTCAGTGAGGACGGATTGCTGGTTGCCGGCGTTAAGATTCCATATACAGTACATAATGTTCAGAAGTCTGGAGAGATACAGTGAATTGCCACCGCTGTGCAAATCGACTGCTAATAAAACAAACCATCCTTTGGTTCTCGGGGGGGGGGGGGGGGAGGGAAGCGTCTTTTAAAATATTTTTTTTTAAGCAATTGTCATTGCAGCACATCTGCTTCATGGACCACTCGAGGCCTAAGATTGGACCGGAAGGAGACTAAAGGGGCAATTGGACTTGGAAGGACTGGAGCGGTGTATTTATGCAGCATGTTTTCAGCTAGAAATTCCAAAAACACTTTAAATGGGCTGGGAAAATTGGATGGAAACAAATGTCTACTGCAGCATTTTAAAGTTTAGTTGAGCAGCTCCTAAGGCTCTGTGGATGCATTTGGAACAGATGGAATTGTGATGCTGCCATGCAGAACCGTTCTCTTGCAGTCCTTTTCTAGCCATTCGTTTTCAGTCTGCTTTCAAATCTGCTTTCAACTCAGAGGCAGAGAATTCTTCGATTGATTGCTGCACTTATTTAATTACAAAGCGGCCCAAGTGTTTGTATGAATGAATATTCTCTCTCATTCTGCAGTGTTCTTTCCAGGAGCCTTGGCTTCCCATTCTTCGGCTCAGCCCTGAGATGATATCATGATTAAATCCCAGAAGGAATCAGGAGGAAATGGTGAACCTACAGAGAAGCTTCAGAGCATGGAAAGATGTGTATCTAGAAATAAAAAGACAAATGGTTGGACCTTCTGCCATCTCCAACAATAAAGCTGAAAGAAAGGGGGGGGGGAGAGACGTAAAGGAATCTGAGAATAAGGTAGTAAAGCAGAATTCTTTTTGCAGAATTTTTCTTTTTGGGGGTAAGTTTTCCACTGTTCCTTAAAAAAAAAAATAGTAAAAAAAAAGTATTGCTTCTGACTGCTGCTTTCAAATATATTAAAAGACATGCTTTTACTTATTGTTCTCTATAGATGTTTTTTTTTTTCAGTTCAAGCTCCATGCACCCTTCTCCAACCTATCTTCAAGGTTATTAGAAACATCCTTCTCCCCTGCATCTCCAGCCCAACTGCATGAATATCAGGTTTCCCCTCATGGATTGCCTTCACGAGCTCCAAACTAGGGGAGGTGAGAACTTCCTCATTTGTCACAAAATGACTTAGTTAAAGATTTCTTTCGTGCATTTTGGTCTCTATTCACATGAGAGTTTCTGAGAATAAGGAAAGGAATCTGTGCCTGCTAATAGGTGATAGCTGGAAAGCATAAAATACCCATCCCTCTGTGCCCATTCAACAGCCTTAATAGTGAAAGAGAGAGAGAAAAAAGGAGCCAATTTCCCTCAAAATTTCCCCAAAGATAATTCCAGACACTGATTGAACTGCATCCCAAGTTCACCTCGTTTTTAGGAAAATTGGAAAGATGACCTTCATTGAACCCGCTTTAAAGAATTAATAATAAACTAGCAATGATGAGGTTATGATTATTTCACCCCCCCCCCCATTAGAAAAACATAAACTGGACAAGAGGTATCATTTCTGAATTCTTTGAGATGAATACAAGTTGTACATTCTATGGATGTAGAGATGTCTGAATAATCAGCAGATCAACATGACTAACTGGGTCTAATTCAGGACCACGACTAAACTTATCACCTACATAGTTCACTTCTCATCATGAGCAAAAATGAACTGTTGGAGAGAGAACGTGTTGAATTTTTGTTTACTGACAAAGAAATAAAGGGAGACTAGTATAGATCTATTTTAAGCTATTTAGCTCTCATCAGCTAGCCATACACTTCTGGGATTCGAACCTAGGCTACTTGCATATTAGGTAGATGTATTAACCTCTAAAAGGGATGTGGTGGCTCAATGGCTAAGACGCTAAACTTGTCGATCGAAAGGTAAGCGGTTTGAATCTCTAGTGCCGCGTAACAGGGTGAGCTCCCGTTACTTGTCCCAGCTTCTGCCAACCTAGCAGTTCGAAAGCACTTAAAAAATGCAAGTAGAAAAATAGGGACCACTTTGGTGGGAAAGTAACAGCCTTCCATGTATCTTTGCCATTTAGTCATGCCAGTCACATGACCATGGAGACGTCTTCGGACAGTGCTGGCTCTTCGGCTTTGAAACGGAGATGAGCACTGCCCCCTAGAGTCAGGAACGACTAGCACATATGTGTGAGGGGAACCTTTGCCTTATTAACCATTAAGCCACAGGTTCTCCTTGCTTTGTTGGCTATACTAGGGGAAAGATTAAGTGTTTTTTCTGGTGGTACTGGTCTATCAGGGCAACCTGATCTACCCAATTATGGGGCAGAGTAGTGGTGAAATCCAAATTTTTTTTACTACCGATTCTGTGGGTGTGGCTTGGTGAGTATGGCAAGGGAAGGATACTGCAAAATCTCCACTCCCACCCTACTCTGCGGCCAGCCAGAGGTGGCATTTGCCAGTTCTCTGAACTGCTTAAAATTTCCACTACCGGTTCTCCAGAACCTGTCAGAACCTGCTGGATTTCACCCCTGGGGCAGAGCATACTGCTTCTGTTTTTGCCTTTCAGCCCCAATCCAGGAGCCTTTGCAGGCAATTGCTTTTGCAAGAAACTATTTTTGTGTTGAATGTATGTTTACCAACAAAGAATGTTGGAGAATATGCTCATCCAGTGTTGTGGCCCATCAGCGGCCTGTGCAGATTGTAGCTGATTCTGACAATGAGGAGGCTGGTGTGGTGCTGCGCCAGCAGCCTCTGCAGCTGGCACTCGAATCAGACAATGAGGAGGCTGGAGAAGATATGGTGCCAGAGGCAGGGATTCAGCCAGGGCCTTCAGAACCTCCAGAAGCTCCTTTAAGTGAAGAGGATGAAGAGGAGGAGCCTCTTCTCGATGCACGGGCGCACAGAGCTGCCAAAAGGCAGGAGTGGCTCCTCAGGAGGAGGTCTCCTCGAGAGTAAGGCTTGGGGCTAATTGGCCACTCCCTTAGCCTATTTAAGGAGGAACGCCGACTGAAGCAATTTGTAGGGAACAACTTCAGTTCACTCTCCTTCGCGTCTGGATTCTCTGCAAATTGCTTCTGGGCTTTCTGCCAACCATAGTAAGATTGTGATTACTTTATCTTTGGTTTCTTGTAGGCTGTTAAGAAAGTTTATTAATAGCCTTTGTTTGAAAAAGATTGAGTTATTTTAGTAAATTAAATTTTGTACAGACTTTGTGTGTGCTGTGTTCTTTGGGGCCTATAGCTGGGGCAGAACATCCTGCAGCCAATCATGCAACACTAGAGGTTGATCAATGATTCCAAAAGCTGCTTTGGGGACACACGTATTCTTAAATCTGTAGTCCATCAGGCTGCATCTTTTCAGTGAAGGCAATGCTTTCCTTCTGATTCTTATTTGAAAGAATAAAGTGTTTGTGTGGGCGTAGTGTGCTGATTTAGTGTGGTCTAGTTGAGCTGTCTGCTGGAAATATGTGGATGGGGGAAGAACCAGGAGCATATAAGGAAAACTGTAAAATAGCCTGATATTACTGAGCTGATAAGAGTATATTTGTTGAGGTGCTGGCATTATAATAGATTAATCTTCTCAAAGTAAAGGTCACTTGTTTTGGAAGCTGTTTTTTTCCTTAATGCAGTTTGCTACACTACAACGTATGCTATATTTATTTTACTGAATTTACATCCCTCTTTTCCATAAAATAAATTCAAGTTGACTAACAGCAAATCCATGATAAGGAAAAGCACCCCAAGTCATCTAAAATGCAAATAGAAAAATAGAAAAAAAATAAGACGTCATCAGTCAGTGACAGCCAAATTGCATTGAGAGAGTTTAAAAAGTAAATATGATACACTTTTGGTCTGTTTAACAAAGAAACATTTTAGCATGCCAGAAAAAAGTTGTTCAAGATGTGATTAAATGAATTTCCCTTGGTCAAAAACTTCAACTAAGATTTTGAGTCCTCAGCAAACATTGAATGTTCATAGGCTTCTCAGATGCCTTTTTCCAGATTGTTTCTTCCAATAATCTTTATGTTAAAGCATTAATATTAACATCTGAAATGGTAAATATTTCTTGCTACTGACCTCAACAAACTTTGAGTTGCTTTGTTTGACTATAATCAGAAATATGTGTACATTGTGCTTGCTTTTGACACTGCAAAATAAAAGTAAGAATTTACAACTACAAGCTCAATTTTATAAAGAAAATACTATGGATTTTTAGAAAAACATTATTCATATTGCCTAATACAACTGGTGGCAGAAGTATAACTGCCAGCTTTCCTCAGGATCAGAACAATGTTCTACGGCTTCAAATTAAACATAAGACATTGGAATAATGTCATTCCACCTCCCCCAATTTTAAAGGAAGAGTATTACTTCCTTACAATAATCTTGAAAAGTACATCATTATTTATCTCTGTAAAGCTATTATTTCTTGTTTTCCAGAGAATAGATAATGATAATGAATCTAATAATGATAGTCAGTTATATTTGACTCTCAAATCTGCACAGTATTGTGAGCAGCAAGTTTGGTGAATAAACCCTGGTTATTTTATTGTCATGCTTTTAGCCCATGTCCCGATGCTCTCTGACTCCTTATGGCCACTTGGTAATCTCTCCCCCAGAGCATCTTATAACCTCATCCATCTTGATCATTCTTGGCCTTATTGGGAAGCGGAAGCTGTAAGGCTTAAGGAACTTTCTTTAAGCTATTCCTTTTCTTGGACGATGTTACCCTACGCTTTTTGAATAAAGGATAAAATCCTGCAACCCGGGGGGATAGAAGATTCCTCTCTGACTTGGGGCATCCATACCCTTTTGAATTGTGTGATGCTCATATGATGTGAAGACCATGAAAGAGGCAGGTTGTGAGATGGTAACAGAGAAAGAGAGATCCTTAATCTTTCTTCTTTATTTTCTCTGCTCCTCTATCAGCTTCCTGAAATCAATTCTTCCCCCTCAAACAACACCAATTAATTTTGCAATCCAATCAGTAGTTCTATCACCTCAAAATAGAGACTCAATTATCTTCCCTCAACACAGACAATTCCCAGCAGACACTCATCATTAATCATGCTCACACTCCCCAGATTCACTCCGAGCAAGAGAGCTATTTACGAGATTTGGTGTTGGTACCTCATGCTTCCTTTCTCTGGTCCTAAGAGAAAAGAACAAAAGTGGGAAATCTCTCCCCCTCCCCCATTGGAAAATCAGTCCACTTACCCCATGTTTGGCGTATCTTTGAATTTGCGAAAAAACAGTGTCTTGATGTTCTGATTCACTAGGCTCTCTGCGACCAAGGTCTGGCGCCTCTAGTGGATTGGCCGCTACATTGCAGCAGTTTTACCATCCCTCATCTGCTTCCCGCTGATTTTGGCATTCAGTTGGTGTGTCCTTTATATATATATATATACACAAAGGCACAGTTGTGCATGTTTCGTATTAAATCTAGGACAAAAAGGATAACAATTCCAAGGGTGCAGATTCAGTAAGAACTGTACGGGAATCGGAAATAGGAAATGTAAGGCAATCTAAGGTGGCAAACAGCTAGCTTTATTATCCTCCTCTGAGAACTTCTGAAAGATCATGCATTGTATTCAGGTGTTTGGTGTTGTCACTTCTAAACTGATGCAAAAGTCAATCAGTGAACAAATACTGCAAAAAAAAAAAAGCACCTTTCATAACATGGCTTGTTAAAAAGAGATCCAAAATAATAATAAAAATGCTTTGATAGATTTGTGCTGTGATCATTCTTGATGTGCTGTGCCTAATTCTGGTCACCAAACTCCCCAAAACATTGTACAGCCGGCCACGGATGGGATGGGGGCTGCAGTAGAGGATGATTACCAGGAAAAGTTATGACATTTGAGTTTTTAGCTTAGGGGGCAAAAATGAGTGGAGAGGAATAGTAAAATGAAGAATTCCTTGACTTTAAACTTCAAGGATACAAGTGCGTATTATTGTGGCAACCATACAGAAGTAATTTCTCATTATTTTCTTCAGCTGCTTGACCTTCCAGCCTAGCATATTTTCTCCCATCCAAAATTAAGGTGTGTGTCTGTGTGTGTTTGCGTGTAATGTACATTGTGAAGAAAAGGAAGGAATAACATAATAAAAGGTAGGAATGTTTTTTTCCTTCATAACACTGGAACCAGTGGTGGGATTCAGCCAGTTCGCACCACTTCGGGAGAACCGGTTGTTAACTTTCTGAGCAGTTTGGCAAAGTGGTTGTTGGAAGAAACCATTAGGGCAGAGAACCGGTTGTTAAATTATTTGAATCCCACCTCTGACTGGAACTGAAAAATCATTCAGCCTGAATGATGGGAAACTCAGGATAGGTAAAAGGAAGTGCATATTCACACAGCATTGAAGTATGGATGCCATAAGAACTATCCACAAATGGGAATGCTTTTGAAAAGACATACTCATCAGGGCCTGAGACTATTAATGACTACTAGTCACAAGGACTATACAGGCAGTCCTTGGCTTACAACCGCATTGGAGCTGGAATTTTAGTTGTGAGACGTGTCGGTTGTATGTTGAGGCACCCATACGACTGGACCCAATTTTATGACCATTTTTGGGCAGTCATAAGTGAACCACACAGTCTTAATATAAATCCATTCTCCGAATGGAGAAAAAACCCCGCTGCAAATCATGATCACCTGGCCATGAGACTCTTGACAACCAGTTACAAATGTGAGCTGGTTGCCAATATCTGAAATGCAGTCATGTGACCAGAGTGGCAGGACAACATTTTACGATGGCTGGAAGTGCTTTACAGACCATAAAGCATCCTTTCTGAGGCCACTGGAAATCCAGATAGTCATTAAAAGGCTGGTCGTAAATTGAGGACTACCTGTATGTTACTTTCAAGCAGTCTGCTTTCCATATCTGGTGCTGCAGAAAGTGTACTATTTTCTTGTGACGCTTAGACCAGCTCTCTTCTGGCTTGGAGTCTTTTAGCTTGAAACAAATACAAGTGAAGGGAAGGGTGAAAGGTAAAACATGATAGAAAGTCAGTCTCTCCCTCTCCCTCCCTCTCTCTCTCTCTCATCTATATCTATCTATCTATCTATCTATCTATCTATCTATCTATCTATCTATCTATCTATCTATCTATCTATCCTGTGGTGGGATTCAGCCAGTTCGTACCACTTCGGGAGAACCGGTTGCTAATTTTCTGAGCAGTTTGGCAAAGTGGTTGTTGGAAGAAATCATTAGGGCAGAGAACCGGTTGTTAAATTATTTGAATCCCACCACTCTATCATCTATCTATCTATCTATCTATCTATCTATCTATCTATCTATCTATCTATCTATCTATCTATCTATCTTATACTTACACATGCACACACACTCTCTCTCTCATATCTATATCTATCTATCTATTGCTATCTATCTATCAGATAGATAGATAGATAGATAGATAGATAGATAGATAGATAGATAGATAGATAGCAATAGATAGATAGATATAGATTTAGATTTAGATTTTATTGAATTTCTATACCGCCCTACTCCCGAAGGACTCAGGGCGGTGCACAGCCATGAAATAAAACACATAGATATACAAAATTTAAAATTGAATAAAATGAATTAAATAAATTTGGCTGAATTAATACCCATAATTTAAAATTCCCATATTTTAAAATACAGTAAAAATTTAAAATTTACACTTAAAAGGGAGAAGATTTAGGCGATATAGATATGAGAGAGAGAGTAGATTATCTATCTATCTATCTATCTATCTATCTATCTATCTATCTATCTATCTATCTATCTATCTATCGTATCTACTCTATCTACCTATCTACCTACCTACCTACCTACCTATCTATCTATCTATCCACCTATCCACCTACCTACCTACCTACCTACCTATCTATCATCACCATGATAATTAAAGGTAGGGAGATATAGGACTGATAAAATGGCCCCCAATTTAGATGGTTTTGAAAGGAAACTCAGCTAATTTATGGAAGATTTATCTATTTGGGTTGTTAATTCTGATGTCTGTTAATTACTTCTGGAATCAGTAGGAGGCCCCTTTCAATAATGTTGACTAGGGCACAACAATGTAAGAAACTCCTACCTTTCTTTCCATATCTGAATTTCTTGAATGAATCTGCTTGTTAATAGTCTCCATATGATGAGAAATGCTAGATTAGATGTATAGCTATGGCTGCAGAACTCTTGGTGATCTCTAGATGGCAGCAAAGAGAAATTGGACATTTCTGGGCTGCCACTTCATAATCAGCGGGTTTTAAGCAGCTCAGATATGATAGCAATTTTAGAAAGGCCTGATCCAGCAGGGGTGTTCTGAATGACCACCTTCTGCCCTTCCCATTGGTGTTTTATGGGCCATCATTGGATTGGATAAATCTTTGGTTTGATATTATGTGGCTCTTCTGAGATTTCCAATGTTTCTGGCACCATCAGAGGGATTCTCTCATGTTTGATGTTCCATTCTACTTGGAATCACACTGCAGTCCTAATTTAAACTCCTGGTTTATTAACCTGTTTTCGCTATGACTCTTAGGTAAAAAGCATTGATCTTGTCATATAAATGTTGTGTTGATATTACATAATTAACGGAGAAGCTTGGGGCCAAAACATGTCACAGATAATCTATGATGGCTCTTCAGATATTTATTTCAAAGCAGTTACTAGGTGAGTATTAATTTGACCAGGGTAAAGGTGGTGATATCTTCCTTCTCACATTATTTGCACAATCTAAATCATGCTCCCCTCCCAAGCTTCTTCTAGACCTACCGACCAATTCTTTGCATTTCCTCCCTCTATGGAGTTAATATTAGCTTTGAGGGTACTGATAACTGTGCAAGAAAAAGGATTAAACCCTTCCCAGCATTTAGAGTGTAGCACTCTGGTTGCTATGATTTTTTAAAAAAATGTCATGCGTTTTCACATTACTTCTTGGAGTGTGCATTTGTTTTACTATTAATGAGATCCATTTGGCTGTGCTTTCATTTCTCCTGCAATTAATATGGAGAGGATGGGAATAATCATGCCCTTTGTAGCCTTTGGCAATGGAGAACTTCGCCTGTTGTGGTTGGCAATAAGAAACAAATTATTGTTAGCAAGAGCGGAAATTCAAGGCCAGCTGTTCTGGGAAGTCCCCTTCTTATTTCTCCCAGAATGCACTGCTGCAAAATCACACAGGACAGAAAGGAAGGATGTGAAACAACACTACTTCAGTTTTCAAAATCGTGATTTAGAATAAAATATTCTTTATTGGCCATGTGCGATTGGACGCTCATGGAATTTGGACTTACATACATGATAAACTCTCACATACATGAAAAATAATGAAATGATAAATCATAATCATAAGATACAATCATAAATCATAAGATACAACTAACAAATTTGTATCAAACAAAAAAAAAACCCATCCAATGTTCAATTACAGGTACTCAATGAGCAATCAGCTATTGACACTAGAGAATATTGTTGGTTAATGTGTGCTTCACCCAGTGGTGGGTTGCCCCCGGTTCGGACTGGTTCACAAGAACCAGTAGTAAAACCAGCAGGAGGCTCCGCCCACTGACCCGGACATCATCATAGGAGATCTGTGCATGCACAAAAGCTTCTGTGCATGCGCAGAAGATTGCACACAGGTGCGATGCAAACTGGTAGTAAAGGTAAGTAGAACCCACCGTGTTCACCGTGTTGTGCAACTTTATTTATTTAAGAAGCCGATAGTCTTTTTAGGGAATAATAATAATAATAATAATAATAATAATAATAATAATAACAACAACAACAACAACAACAACAACAACAACAACAACAACAACAACATAAAAAACCACTTCTTGGATAGCACAGGATAGGGGTGGCTTGGCCACATGATCCATGAGAACAAAATTTAATTATGGTAAGGCATTATGAATGAGTGACCTTGAAACAATTTGGAAGTACCAGCTGCTAGAATTCCAACCTGTTTGTCTAGGTACTGGAATTGCATTCTAATAGTTCTTCAAGATCTATATTGCCTTCCTCTTTGACCCTGAGCTGAATCTGAAACAGAAGAGTTTACTAGTACTGGGGATGTGCATAGCATTCTAAAGGAGATGCTTCTCAAAAGGCACTCATATAAAGCAATGCTCTTTAAAGGGTAAAAGCAGGCACATCCTTTACAAGCTGCTTCGAGATCTGTCCTGGTTGTCTACGCATGCACAGGTAACACTTCAGCTGGACATTCACACAGATGCAGTGGCAGCTTCAGAACCAGTGGTGGGTTGCTCCTGGTTTGGTCTCGTTCTATAGAACTGGTAGTAAAACCGGCGGAAGGCTCTGCCCTCCTGCCACGACGTCATCATGGGTGATCTGTGCATGCGCAGAAACTTCTGCACATGCGCAGAAGCACGCGCCCCCCCCCATTGCGAACTGGTAGTAAAGATAAATAGAACCCACCCTTGTTCAGAACCAAGTGTGTGTATGCCTTGTAAAAGAGATGGTTCATTTTACAACACAAAAATGCCTCATCTGTGTTAACTCCTATTGCCAAGAGCCTCTTTAAATGCTTTGCACAACACAATGTGGGGGCCAAACTCTTGAACAAGCATCTCCTCCCACCCCCATTCTGCTGGTGCATTAAAGTAATTTGAGGAGGATCTTCTCAAGTGTCAGAACCAAGAAACACATTCTTCATTGGCAGAAAAACAAAGCCTTCTCTTTGATCTACCTTGAGAAGATGTATCACTGGATTAGTTTTGTTCTGTTTGGGGTGGGTTTTTTTTTTTTTTTTTTTTTTGGTGAGTACTCATGGACCTGTTTGCTAGGGTATTTAAAACTAATCATATTATTTGCTAGGATAGGTAATGCACCTCAGTTTTAAATTGTTTGTATTTTAAAGTTATATATGATACCTGGCAAACTATTGGTCATGAAGATCAACCTGACATTTTGAAAATAAATTAACAAATAAGAATGAAATGAAATAATCACATTACTGTCACCACTTTCTACTCATTTAAAAATGATTTACTTTATATTTTAGAACTACTGTATTACATTCTCCTCATATACAAACAATAGAACTCTTCAGTACTTGTTGTAACTATCTGCCATCATAGGCATCATTTTGTGGAAAGATGGAATGCAAGTTAAAATACATTTAAGTGCCCCCCAAAATCTCAACAAGCGCTCTCTCTGTGTCTTTGTCTCTGTCTCCCTGTCTCTCTCTCTCTCTGTCTGTCTCTGTCTGTCTATCTCTCTCTGACTCTCTGACTCTGTCTGTCTGTCTCTCTCTCTCTCTCTCTCTGTTTGTGTGTGTAAAGGAACAATGATGGAGAGATGTCTACTTTCTGGTCCATTAATAATTGCAACTGTCCGTACACTATATCTGTACATTGCATTTTATACTTTACTATGCATATGTAACAGAAAGAACACAGGGGATTAAGCCTCTGCCTATACAAATGCAGTATTGCCCACATTGACATAAGAAGTGCCCCGTTGGTATTTGCTTAAATAATTTAACTTCTGATGATGATCCAAGCACGCCCCATTTCCAGCTGTGGTTGGTCCATGGACATCCTTAGCCTTCCACTTTGAAGAACATTTTGAAAGGTACAGTGATCCTTACAGTAGAAGTGAAGTATTAATTATCTCATTGCTATATAGTACTTCTGATGTGACAACTCAATCATATGGAGCTGAAGAGTTCACGGAGCCTGGGCACGGCCAGCTAGGCTGATTAATTGCTTAATGAGGTAGAGGGAGTTGAAGAGTTGTATCTGAAGGCTTGGCTGAAGTGTTTAAAGGAAAAAAAGGGAAGAAGCGAAAGGAATACGTAGTTTTAAATTAAAGAAAAAAAGTAAAAGAGAAAGAGGATTAGATGCGTACAGAACATGATCCATTGAACATTAATCTTAAACTTGTCCTGGCCATGTTATGGTTTAATTGTACATAACCAGTGATTTGGGTTGATCAATAAATTTAATTTGCTTTAACATATCAACTGCAATTCTTGGTACATTTAGAAGTATTTGTATTCAGAAGTCTTACTCTTTCTTTAGGGTTAGGATTAGAGGCTAAAGCTCCATTCATGTGCCATGCTAAATCTAAATATGATCTGATTTTTTGTGCTTATTGTGTTGTTTCAGCCTAATTGTGATTTAATAGATTGGGACTAATTAAACCATAATTTATGAATTTAAACAGGACTCATGCATCATGCTAAGCTACCATGTCTGGGCCATAAACATGAAATGAAAGATTGCAGCAAAGAGAAATAAATATAAAGTTTTGTATTTCTTTCCTGACATGCACTGATTTTCTGCATTTTTTGCAGCCCAGATTGCTAGTCCTAACTAGCCTATAACCTGGTTTGTTTGATTTTAGCTTATTGTTTTGTGTGAAGGCATATATTATGCTTTACAAACTATGGTTTGCAATCTACTACACTGTGTGATCCATTCAACTGCAACTTACAGAACAGGCCAGGTTTCAAGAAACCAAGACTTAGAGAAACCACATAAGAAATAGTTTCTTATGAATCTGTTAAAGGAAGTTAGGAAGGAGGCTCAGCCAAATGGGACTTTTAGCAAGGGCCCTTGGAGTCCTCTATTTTTCAAAAGCACCATAAAAAGATCAATAAAATAAGGAAAAGGCAGGACAGTATTTTAAGAGGAAGATATGCCAGGAAATGAATAAAAAACTTTAGAGCAATTGGAGATAAGGACTCTTTAAAGTAGCCTTGCTATTTATCAACCACCGACTTTGTCGCAATTCATTCTCCTGGTGCCATCTCCCCCCCCCCTTTCTTTCCATATCTAGAATTCTTCAGATACATGTGCTACAGTGAACTACAGATAGACTGTATCCCGTTCCTTCAAACAAAAAGCACCAGCTAAATTTAATCTCCCACGAGTGTTTCTCTCCTTTCCAGCAATGGTTGCATATATTCTCAGTTCGCTCTGCCAGTTCTTTGGTCCTTAAAGATTTAGGAGTGTCAGCAGACAGGAAGGGAAAAAGTCAACACTGTATGATCGAAGCCACACCCCTTTTTATACGGGTTGCTCACTCATGGTATTTAAAAAGTGAAGCTTTGATTGTACAAGTGTGACTGCCATGTTGATTTTTTTTGGGGGGGGATGGGTCAGAAATGCCCCTGTGCCTGCATTAGAGCTTAAGACTGAGGAAAGGGAACACTGTCCCTCTGTAATATCATTTTTACTTGTTAATGGACATTATTGCCCTGGTGGTGCAGTGGTTAGAATGCAGTACTGCAGGCTACTTCTGCTGATACCAGTTTGGCAGTTCGATTCTCACCGGCTCAAAGTTGACTTGGCCTTCCATCCTTCTGAGGTCGATAAAATAAGGACCCAGATTGTTGGGGGCAATATGCTGACTTTGTAAACTGCTTAGAGCGGGCTGTAAAGCATTGTGAAGTGGTGTAATAAGTCAAAGTGCTATTGCTATTGTATACTTTCTAAAAACATTGTGTTCCACTTGAAGTGATCCCTTCTCTAAAAGAAAATGTAGTTTTGGAGAATGCATTGTTCCAGCTTTTTAAATCTTCCTACGTTCTTCTTTTTAAACTTCTTTCAGCTTCTCAACAGGCCTTTAATTCAACTGAAGCATGGGAAAAGATGATTATCTCAGGATAAATGATGATGTAAACAACTCTTGGTTGTGGATTGACTGATTAAATCTGGTAGAGACACTAAAAATAATTACTATTTAGGCTCTTAATGAATATTTTGAAATATCTTATGTCTGACAGGAAGTGGGAATTGTTAGACTTCCTGTCCATTGCAAATTCTCCCCTGCTTGATTTTGAAAATGAAAGCTACCAACAATATGGCAAGCATTGTTGGAAGTTGTTCTCCTTGGAGAATTATAGAATTCCATCTCACTTCATGCTGTCTGGTTTCCAAAGTGTACAGGAGAGACACACAGGATCAGATCATCCCTGGCTGAATAAGTAGGTTCTCTTCTAAGTGTTTATGATACTAGCAGTTAAATGTTCTTTCCCAACTAAATTAAAAAGATAATACCGTACTTAAATATTTCACATAAGGGTTATGTGAATCTAGGTTTATAACTATTCCCCTGTTGCTGTGCAACAGCTAAAAGTGGTTGTTGCAAACAGGAAGCCTCAAGTTTAAATCTGTTCTGACATTGTTCTTCACTAACTAGCATCAATAGACAAAAAACAGCATTGTTATCTTCTATTATTGGCTGCCTTGCATATTTCTTATATACCAGATTAATAAGTATAAAATGTGTTAATTTGGTATATACAGTAGTTGGCCAATCATTCAATTTTTCATTCATAAAACAGGAACCATTACAATCTCTTGCAGCTCCATGAACATTAATGTTACGTGACAAGAAATCTCCCTTTGCTTAAACAATCAAAAGAAATAAGTTTTAGTGTCATGAAATGTTCCAAGGTTTAATGTTCCATTTCAGGTTTTAGCTGTCCAGCAAATACTCTGTTTCCATTCATTATTCCTTGCCCTGGTTTTCAAAGTCTCCCAAAGCAGATACTATGTGAGTTCTCACCACCTAGTATTGAGGGTCCTTCTTGCTCATTGATCTTTTTTCAAACCCTCTTGACTTGGAGGGTCTCTAAACATGCCAATCATGTAACATGTGGGGTCACATGAGAATCCTTAAGCAATAAGTTCACAGTTAGTATAGGACTAAGAGAATACTATATTTTAAGGGGGAGGGGGAATGTCTATTTAGGCAGGAAGCTGGAGACAAGATCAGTGACACGCCCCATTCTTGGTTAATCGTGCCAGTTCAGAACTACTTCATTCTCCAATCAGTTTCTTTAGATGAGCTGGTAAATGTCATGGAACTGCAGTACAGAAAACAGATTTATTTAATAGACACATCCCAGTTTGGTCTGAATCAGCCTCTGCTATAATAAATCATTTCTGTCCTTAAATAATCATCACACCATGGTACTCCCTGAAGTGAGAGCAAACACTCTCCTATCGGCCATTCCTCGCTTTAATCACCTGCAATAAAAGGCATCTTCTCTCAGCTTCTCCATGTCAAAGAAAGGCTCACCCACCATCCATTAATGGAAGGCAAGTCAGAAACAAAGAAGAGGAGATGAAAGCTTTGCTCACCGAGGAAAAGCTGCAGATCTCAGCAAACCAGGGGCCCTCCCCGGAAGAGAAGGAAATGGCAACCGGCCGAGCCTTCTTTAATGGAGCCAATATGCTACAAAGCAGTCTGCAAAAGACCCAGAAGGACTCAAACTGGTCAAACAATGACATAACTGATTATTATTGCTCTCTTAGCTCTCCACGGCAGCAAAGAAGCAAACAAAGGCTATATTAATTTGTTGATCCAAGATATAGTGGGTTCATTAAGTAGTGGGAAGGGAAAGAGAGGGAAGGTTGTGCCAAGCCGGGAGCTGGTGATTAGAAATGAATTCAGCATTTCTTATCTTTCCTGGAGAGAGAAGTTGAAGGATTTGTGCAAGACAAGTTGATTTGTGGCTCCGAGAGTGATCAATAGGATGAAATAGGATTCGGTTGGTGTTTCACTGGTAATGAACTAAGGGAAAAAGTAGCCCTGGCTGGAAGAAAACAATGAGAATAAAAGAAGATTCAGGATTAGGTGGTCTGAGAAGTTAATCCACATCACAACCTTCCATCGTTATTCTTCAGGCTTTACTGTCTCAAAATCAAGCTGATGCATTTATGCAGCTATCATTATTTTTTTCCAGCAATTTATTTATTGCTTCCCATATCCAAGACATCGTAAAGCAGTGAAATACTCATAAACTTCCCAGTGAAACAAAAAAGAAAACACGTTGAAGGAGAAATGTGAAGGGGAAAAGAGGTTTTATTTGAGGGTCTATTAATTCTATCTCCCCCCCCCAACACATACACACACATGTTCTCCACATCTCCCTCTCACCAAAGGAAAACCCTATCAAAAGCTGTCCTAAATAGAATAAAATTTTAGAGGTGTCAAGAGAAATAAAAAATGCATGGGCATCAATTAGAAAAAAAACCCATATTGAGTTATTTGCAGGCTTAGTCATCGTAGAGAGATCCATTGAATTTGTGATCAGTTTGATGCATAGCAAAGTCAGCTAAGAGAACATGATGTCTCAGTGGTGAAAACACTGGGTTTGTTGGCTGAAAAGCCAGCAGCCCAGGTTTGAGACCCAAGTATCATGCAATGGGGTGAGCTACCCTCCTCACCCAAGCTCTTTCCAACCTAGCAGTTTGAATGTGTACAAATGCAAGTAGACAAAAAGGTACCACTTTGGTGGGAAGTTAACAGCTCTCCATGACATCATGCTGGTAACATGACCACAGAAACATCTTTGGACAATGCTAGATGAGTGGCCCTCAAAACAGAGATAAGCACCACCCTTTATAGCTGGCAACAACTAGTGGAATAAAATCTGTAGCGTCTCCTTAATTTTTTCAAAGTTTGATATTTCCAGTGTGACACCCTGGAGTAAAATAAAATTATAAAGTCCTTTTATAGATTCTAAAATTATCTTACATCTTCCTGAAAGTGAACGAATTTCCTAATAACTTTTCTAAAAAGAAAACATAGGTATGAACCCCAGATATATTTCCCCAGGTCTGATGTCTGACATACTGCCATAGTTGTGAACCAATTATGTCATGGGGGAGAAATGTATTTCTCAGCCTCTCTAGTATTGTCCCTTGCCTGCAATCTTAGGATAAAGGAAGGAGGGAGAATCCGCCTTCTCTGCACTTTCTCATGAGAGGTGTTTGCACCACTTCTGGATTAGTCCCACATATCTGGGATCCCACATTACATTCCCCTGGAAAGTGAGCCAACTGACCTCTGGCTCAGTTGTGGTACATGAGGAAATGCCCTTAAATCTGTTTGTAGCTGGAAACAGTGGTGCTTTTTGGAGCTCGGGAGCAAATCATTCCCTCACTGGAAGAAATTCTGACTCAACTTTACTTCAGCCAACCCAACAAATCTTATGAGGGGAATGGTGGTTTCAGTTTCATACCTCTCCCATAGTAGCCAAGGTCAAGGGGTAAGAGGGGAAGGGACAAGGCCAAGGTGTATCAAAGAAGTGGCCTACCTGAATTTTTTCTTCCTTCCTTCCTTCCTTCCTTCCTTCCTTCCTTCCTTCCTTCCTTCCTTCCTTCCTTCCTTCCTTCCTTCCTCCCTCCCTCCCTCCCTCCCTCCCTCCCTCCCTATCTCTCATAAAGATTTAGTCCTCTTTTCATCCATTTTGCAAATTCCATAGCTCTCTCCAATAACACTTTGAAGAAAACAATCCAGCAACCTATGTTTCTTCCTCCATCAGTTAGAAGAATATTAATTCTTAGTTTTAATGTTTGTAACACCATGCTTCTTGAAGTATTTTCTTTGGTCTGCTTCCACAATTCATTTTATTCATGTTGAGAAGAATATTTCTTCCCTCTTAGAACTTCCAATGCTGCTCTCTAACTAAGTTGACATCTTTATCTAGGTTTTACATCTATGTGACTATATTATTGTGATCCTATGAAACACCAATGATTCCAGAACAGTTGGGAACCTCTTAACTTTCCCCTTCTCCTCCATTTGAAGTATCATCTCTTCTTGCAGAACGTTTTCTTCTTCGAAGCAAAATATGATAATGTTGGATTTTCTGAGCATCCCTATATTTGACAACTAAGTAGCTACTGTTTCTTCTTGATTCATGATGGCAATATTGTACATCTTACTGTGGAACCACTTGGGCTTAAATCTAGGATTGTCCCGGGGTGAAATGCTCCCGGTTCAGAGCAGATCGCCTGATCCGGTAGCGATGGCGGTGGGTGATTCAGAGAACCGGTAGCAAAAATCCCTGCCCCCCCCATGCCCATCTGAGCCGCAGGATCATCAGAGGCTTTTTTTTCTTTTAAAAGCCTTTTTTCTACAACCTCTTCCGATGAAAAAATGCTTTTAAAAGTTAAAAAAAAAGCCCCTGATGATGGCACGGCTCAGCTGGGATAGTCAGAGGCTTTTCAAAGCATTTTTTTCTGCAACCTCTTGGCCGAAGAGGTGGTAAAAAAAATGCTTTGAAAAGTCTCTGACGATCCCAGCTGAGTTTCTTGATGGCAGAGAGGTCTTTTTAAAAAAGCCTCTCTGACGATCCCGGCTGAGTTTCCTGATTGGCAGAGAGGTATTTTTAAAAATGCCTCTCTGATGATCCCAGCTGAGTTTCCTGATGACAGAGAGGTATTTTTTAAAATGCCTCTCTGATGATCCCAGCTGAGTTTCCTGATGACAGAGAGGTATTTTTTAAAATGCCTCTCTAACGATCCCAGCTGAGTTTCCTGATGGCAGAGAGGTATTTTTTAAAATGCCTCTCTAACGATCCCAGCTGAGTTTCCTGATGGCAGAGAGGTATTTTTTAAAATGCCTCTCTAACGATCCCAGCTGAGTTTCCTGATGACAGAGAGGTATTTTTTAAAATGCCTCTCTAACGATCCCAGCTGAGTTTCCTGATGGCAGAGAGGTATTTTTTAAAATGCCTCTCTGATGATCCCAGCTGAGTTTCCTGATCGGCAGAGGCTTTTCAAAGCATTAGAAAAAATGCTTTGAAAAGTTTTTTTTAAAAAAAAGTTGGCCACGCCCACCCACATTACCCCCACCCACACCAAGCCACGCCCACAGAACCGGTAGTAACAAATTTTACATTTCACCCCTGTATTGTCCCCCCAACTTCATGATGTTAGAAAAGTTGTTTTTAATTTCTAAGATCTATTATGATTTCAATGTACATTTATCTAGCAATGAAAGAGCCACGGTGGTACAGTGGTTAGAATGCAGTATTGCAGGGCTAACTCACTGCTCACTCCAGAAGTTCAATTCTGACAGGCTCAAGGTTGCCTCAGCCCTTCCATCCTTCTGAGGTGGGTAAAATGAGGACCCAGATTGTTGGGGGAAATATGATGACTCTGTAAACCGCTTAGAGAGGGCTGTAAAGCACTGTACAGCAAGAGCCTGTAATACAGTGGACTAAAGCACTGTTATTAACAACTGCTGCTTGCAATTACTGCAAGTTCAAATCTCACCAGGCTCAACGTTGACTCAGCCTTCCATCCTTTCAAAGGTAGGTGAAATGAGGACCCAGATTGTGGGGGTAATAAGCTGACTTTGTATAAATATACAAAAGTATGAAGGCTATTGCTTAACGCATTGTAAGCCGCCCTGAGTCTCCGGAGAAGGGTGGCATATAAATTAAAGCAAAAAAAACAACAACACAAAAAACTGTGAAGCAGTATATAAGTCTAAGTGCTATTGCCATGAAAGCAGTGTCAACATTGTTTATTGCTAGAATATTTCTCTCACCAATTCCTTTGACTCTCAGGATAAAAACAATATTTCTATCCAAGGAGCTGATCTAGACGTCATGTTAATTTTTGCACTAAATTCTACGTACTATGTTCAAGGCTCATTTCTGCTATTATGCACTTCAGGTTTTTTAAAAAAATGTATATCATATTCCTTCTAAAAAGACTATTTTAATCTATCCTCTACTATTATTGCTACTGTAAGATCTGGAGTGGAGTGACATAGTCCCTTTCAAGGACTCTTATGGCTGATAAATCATTAAGTCATTCTGAGCTAAATAAAGTGTCTGGTCATCCCTTTACAAGAGAGGCCTTGGACAAGTATGATGGTGCTTAATTGCAAAACATGTCTATAAAAATCCAAAGGTTATCTGGATTAACAGGATGCTGATGAGACAGCAAAACAAAGGAGCAGGGGAGGCCATTAAAACCTGCCTTCATTTAGGGAGTTGTTTTCCTCCTAATGAACTGCAAGCAGCGATGAGAGAGAAACTGAAAGAGAAGCAGTGTCAGTCTGTCCTTTTCTAACGGTGTGATCTATGTTGCATTGCCGGATGCAAGGAGACGAATCCTTTGTTGTTGTTGTTGTTTATTTGACAAGCCAAGACAGATGTTGTTCTCATCTCTACATGCCGCCTGGATTTGAGTTCAGAGGACACAAAGCCCACCTCGGCAGGTAGCTCTTTGAAAGGAGATGCTCGGATTAAATTTGGAAGCAATCGAATGCCCCAGAGAAAATGTTGCTCTCTTTCTTTAAGCTCTTGACTTTTCCACCCCTCACTTCATTTTTCAAATACTCCATGGCAAACAATTCAAGGGGAACATCGGCCATTTTTGTTCCTTTCCTTCCCCCCACCCCACAAAAAAAAACATTTTGGAGGAAGGAGGAACAATGAAAGGGCATTTTGTCAAATAGCAGTATTTTGCAAGATTACATTGATGCTCCCTCACCATAAATAATAAAGTATGCCCTGGATTTAAACAAAAATGATTTAGGAACCAATGTCTTTACTCTGTTCTTATAACACTGAATGAAACTAGCTATCACAGAATCCCAAGATTGGAAGGAATCCTCAGATCAGCTTAGACCAGGGGTCTGCAACCTTAAATACTCGAAGAGCCATTTGGACCTGTTTCCCAAGGAAAAAAAAAATACCGGGAGCCACAAAACCTGGGTGGGTGTGGGCAACTCCACATCACTCACTCCCACCCAGTCAAACGACTACCCTAGCCACGCCTACCCAGCCGGTCGTTAGGGCAGAGAATCAGTTGTTAAAAAACATCGGGAACCACAAAACCCTTTTCTCTCTTTCGCTCTCTCTCCCCTCTCTGTATCTCTTTATGTCTCTCTCCCCCCTCTGTATCACTCTCACCCCCCCTGTATCTCTCTCTCCCCCTCTCTGTATCTCTCTCTCTCTCTCTGTATCTCTCTGATTTCCAAGGCCAGGCGAGGAGTGACTGGGAGGGGAGGGCGAGGGGGTGGGGCCAGCCAGTGATGGGACAGGGAGCTGCAGCAGAGGGCCCAAAGAGCCGCATGCAGCTCTGGAGCCACGGGTTGCTGACACCCGGCTTAGACAAATGGCTGTTCAACCATGAGGGCCTCCAATAATAATGAAATGTCTTTAAGTATATTCAAAATCAGCTGGGGAAATGGCTGTGCCATCAGACGATAAAAGTGATGCTCAGGGAGGAGACGTAGATTGCCAAGAATTGAATGAAATCTTCACATCTGCCTTTACCGCATTAAAAATTGGATAGATACCTCCCAGTTGGGGGCAGCATGTCGTCAAATACTAGTTGGGAGAGAGGTCAATCCCACTTCCTGCTTGTGAATGCTCCAGAAGTATGTGGTTGACCACTTTGGAAAGAAAAAATCTGCTAGACTATGATAGGCCTTGGCCTGATTCAGCAAGACCTATTTTTAAACCTACTTTCAAGGAGGTTATTTTATGGAGAGGGAAGTATTCCTCTTCCTGGCAAATAATGATAAACCAAAATCTAGGCTACAATGTTTGAAGGAAAGCTGACCCTTGAAACAAGATTTGCAAAAATAGATATGGGGAAATTACAAAGAGCCATTTCCAGAAAAGACGTATGTGCTTTGACATGTGAATTTCTTATCAGCTGAGCCTTCTTGCTGAACTTCTCATGGCAGCTTCCATCTTCACTAATCAGTTGCTGTGCTAACGTGAGGCAGTTTTCAGAGCCAAAGATGGTGGCCTGGCCTGGCTATCAAAGCAGAGGCCACTGGTTGGATCAAACAAAATTTTACATAGCAACCATACAAAGGTATAGGGCAGTGATGGAAATCACATTTTTTTTACTACCGGTTCTGTGGGCGTGGCTTGGTGGGCATGGCAGGGGAAGGATACTGCAAAATCCCCATTCCCACCCCACTCCTGGGGGAAGGATATTGCAAAATCTCCATTCCCATCCCACTCTGGGGCCAGCCAGAGGTGGTATTTGCCGGTTCTCTGAACTACTCAAAATTTCCGCTACTGGTTCTCCAGAACCTGTCAGAACCTGATGAATAGCACCCCTGGTGTAGGGGTGGCAGTGGCAGGGGATGGTTAGGTTGTTATTTTTAATTGGGGAGATAAGGTAAGAATGTTTTAGTGTATGCTCTTTAGCTTTAAAATTGGTCAGTGGGTAAGGCTATTCTCTACAGTGTTTGCTCTTCCTCCTGTTTAGTTTCCTTCGTACCTTTTCACAAAATATTTCATACCTTTGTATATCCTTGTGTTACATGTTGCTTTAGTGGTGGAGGAAAATCAAAAAGGGCCAAATATTTTCAGCCTTCTCTATGATTTTCTGTCCCATCACTCCAAATAATATGGGGCAAAGAGAGATACGTCACAAAGGGAAAAGATAGATAGGTTTAGGCAGATAGGACCTTTTGTTCATAAAGATGGCTACCACATCTATACATAATTCTGAGTGAATTGAACAAGTACAGGTTTTGCCGCTACTCCTGTTGAGCATTGAATCTATTTCCAATTACATACTATACCATACACCATCTTAGAACAGACTGCAAGGTGGATGGTGTGCATTATAGAGGTCTAAGAGGATGGAACGTGAACTTCCCTTCTGCTGGCTGAAATTCTGTGCAGCAATTGGGGAAGGTTACTGCCTTGGTCCATAAAGGTACCATTTCATTTTCCAGGCCTGTAAGTAGGTTTCTTTTGAGAATGTATAATCTGTCTGTCTGCCATGTCAGGTAAAGGTAGGGATTCTGTTGATTGCCCCAGTAATTATTGGAATCCCCAACTAGGTCTATGATCTTCATCATTCCCACTGAGGTAACCCTGAATTCAGAATTTCATGCTTTACTCCAATTGCTTCAGCACTATGAGTCTGGCCAGATTCTTGATTTGGATTTTATCTTGGATAAAAAACATGGATCTCTTATGTGATGAATCATTCTTTGTTGAAAGCTGGTCTGCCACAGCAAATTCCCTTCTTCTGAAGAAGAGAAGATTAGTTGGTCTGCCCAGATTAATGGATCTAATTGGATTCCAGGCAGCACTGGAATATATTTTCCAGTGCTTCCTTAAATCTAATTGATTATTCTATTGATAATCAAACTTGAAAGAATAAAGTCTTCAGGGCACTTGATGTGATGGTGATTAAGCTAGGTCCTGTTCCTTGCCAGAGCCCATAATATCCCATGGCATACAGGCAGTTGTGTGTGATGAAGAGACTTGAATGATTATAGGAACAAATTTAAACAAATTGGTTAGGCCCCATTACAAAGACAATACTGTAATGGTCCTTGATTATATCTATGAAGAAGCTTCTGGAGTTCTTAATGCTGTTGGATGTTTGACATAGCTCTTTGCAGTCCTATCCACCATCCTTCTACCATCCAAGCTTCATTGTAACCACTTTGCATGCTTTCTCACATACAAAATAGCTTGGATCTGTGCCACTTTGTACATTATGTTATCTAAGGTATCCAGCACTCCATTGTATAACATTTGTTTGAGACTTTCATTGCTTGTCTTTTGAGGAAGTGAGTAAGAAACTTGGATTGTTTCCCACCATTTCTTGCCTATTAGATCTTTCACTGGCTTGTTTTATAAGGACTTCCAAGGACTGCATTTTGGAGATTAACACCATTATACAGCAAATGGAGTTCTCTGACACCTTGCTTAAGAAGTCTCTTCTAGACTGACCTATTTTAAAAAGAGTATGCTGGAGTAGATTCACCTCAGCTTCAATGCAAGAACTTCAGTGGGAGATCATATATAGCTGGCACTTGACTCCAGATAGAGTGGCACATATATTCTTCCAAGTTGGAGAGATTGTTAAAAAAAAGAGTCATTTTTTCATTTGAGATCATCATGCAATAAAGCTATTTTCTTTTGGCATAAAATTTTTGGGGAGAAAAGTACCATCACTAAACAAAGAATTGAATGCTTCCAAAAGTTAGGCCGAATGCATTTATTTACAGGACCAAACCTCATGCTTAAAAATAAGGCACATATTTTCTAATTTTAGCAGCTAAAATAATAATTGCCCAACATTGAGAAACTTATATAACATAACAATTGAGATGTGAACAAGCCCTCTTCAATTCCCACATTAGAAAAAAGTTAAAATAATGGCATATCAGAGACAGGAACCATACTTTTATCAAATTTGAATGGATTTTATGGCTTTCCTCAATAACAGTAGACTATAATATGGTAATATTTTACATATACTGTATGGTGACTTCCACATGTACAGTACAGTGCTTGTCTATTTTAATAATTTATTTGTACTTTATATATCATTTTTCTCTGTCCATCTTAGATTTATGTTAATTTAATTACCCAATAATATTTGTTAATTATAGTTCAATAAAAACAAATTTAAAAAACTCAACCATCAACCAATGTTTATCCAAACTGTAGAGAAGGAAGTGAGGCCACAGTTCTAGGAATTCTGAGATGAAACAGATTATCTACAATTTTTCCAGTGTGGATTTAGATCCAGATTTGACAAATGATGTCCTTGATCCCTTTGATGAATGAGCCATATACAGAGGAATTATTGAGTCTGTCATCTGCACCTCCATAACTGTCTGGTTTGGCTCTGCAACCAATCAAGACTTCAACGGATAATTAGAACTGCAGAAAAAAACAATTGCTACCAACCTGCCTTCCACTGAGGACCTGTATACTGCACAAGTCAAAAAGAAGGCTGTGAAAATATCTACAAACCCCTCACATCCTGGCCATAAATTGTTTCAACTTCTGCCCTCAAACGACCCTATAGGACACTGCACACCAGAACAACAAGACACAAGGACAGTTTTTTCCCAAATGTCATCACTTTGCTTAACAACTAATTTCCACAACACTGTCCAATAATCTACTATGACTTTATTACAATTATTCTAGGGCAACGCGTGCCATAGGTTCGCCACAGTGGTGGGTTCCTCCTGGTTCGGTCCAGTTCGGCCGAGCCGGTAGCGGTGACGATATGACATCACCGAACCGGTTCTCCCCCCCTCCCTCCCACCCCCCACATTATTCTTACCTTTTATTTGGTCCCACCCCCAATCTATTGCTGCCTCCTGAGTCCCAGCTGATGACTAGAGGGAATAAAACTGTTTAAACTCTTGCCGCGGGGCTTCAAAAGGCCGTCCTACAGCTGATCAGTGTTAAAAGCAAACAAATGAGTTGGGTCGTAAGTGCGAGGACTGGTCGTAAGTGCGAGGACCTTCCAGAAATGACTCTGACCAGCTAGCCACGCCCACCTAGTCACATGACCTCCAAGCCACAGCCACAAAATAAGCCACGCCCACAGAACCGGTAGTAAAAAAATTTAGAACCCACCCCTGGTTCGCCATCACAGGGATAGACAATTTTCAAAACCCTATCTAAAAGGTTTATACTTTCCAAGAATTCTGAAGTATAGACAAAAAAATCCTCACCTGAAGTTTCAGTAAAGTCAAAGTTATACCACAGATTATGAACGGTCATTTAAATATGTTAAGATTTGCTTGTTAGATTTATATATTATTTTTCTTTTAGGAGTTTAAGAAGGTATTATTCTGTTTTCCACTTTTATTCCCTTTGCAATGAGCAGTCAAGTCAAGAAAGAATGGCTGGCTGAATAACCACCATAAATACCATAAAATTTGAAAGTTGGGGGTGGATTAAACCGAGGCCTCACTGGTTCGTTTCCTGTATTTTAACCACATTACCAGAAGTGGCTATCATATATTTTTTTAAAAGAGAAAGGAATTTAAGTCTATGTTTGGACATCTCTTAAATTTCTCTAGGTTTGGTTAACATTCAACTATTGTGGGAAAGGCACCCCAAGTGACAGTGCCAGGAACCACTAAAGCAGAGCCAAAAAACTTAATCCAGCCCTTCCCCTTTAAGAAAACCAAGAAACACCAACTGAAAGGAAAACTAACAAAAGTAACAAAAGCTGTTACAAAAGTAACAAAGCTGACCACAAAAACACTTAAATAGAGCCAATATAAGAGCCAAGGTGGCACAGTGGTTAGAGTGCAGCACTGCAGGATACTTCAGCTGACTGCTAGCTGCAGTTCGGCAGTTCAAATCTCACCAGGCTCAAGGTTGACTCAGCCTTCCATCCTTTCGAGGTCGGTAAAACGAGGACCCAGATTGTTGGGGGCAATATGCTGACTCTGTAAATCGCTTAGAGAGGGCTGTAAAAAGCACTATGAAGCAGTATATAAGTCTAAGTGCTATTGCTATTGCTATTGCTATTAAGATAAGGGGAATCAGGCTAAAAATAAACTCTCCAAGGTAAACCGAAGCTCCCTTTGTTTTAGCCCTGACAGGATTAAACCCCAAGGACAGGAAAAACAAAAGACCTGGGACCAAGATTAACCCAGTAAAACAGAAAAAAAAATCCAGGGCAATCAGAAACACATCAAACTCATCAAGCTGCAGGAGCTTCAAAGGGGAATTAAGTATAAAAGGCAAGATTCACACTTCCAAGCTGCTTGCAAGCCAGGAATGCTCGAGCTGTGTCACTTTTTACTTCTTGCCTTCCTACATTAAAAGAATTCCACTTTCTGGCAGCTGGCTTCTCTATCTATTTCTTCTCAGCATCTCTAATGTATCCCAGCTGGGAAAGAATTGGGGAAATTTCTTCCAACACTATGAACCTCAATCTTTCTCAACACATCAACATTCCTTGATTGGATTGGAGTCAATCCAAATTAATTGCACATAAGTCTTACTGAATCATGGTTACATTTAACCAATGTTTTTAGTAAGACAGATATTCTGTTAAGTAAGTCTGAGTCAATTCTGTTGTCTCTGAGCTGAATAAAATTTGGAGTATCCAGGAGTGGATTTTATTTAGCGTATGGTTGGTCACACACAGTATTCCAGGAGTGGAATTTTCTGTGAACAGGGACTGAAAGTTCACTCAGTCCAAGTCATCACAACCAAGTCCTGCCTCAAAGTTATTCAATTCCATATCTGTACCAAGTTCTATCTGGTAAGTCAAAAGCTTCCCAAAGACAATTTCTACAAGCCTGACATTCTTCATTGAATATATTCAACAATGAAGTGTCTTCCTATTACCTTTTCAACCAATATTCCTATTGGTTGGCTTATTTATATTGTCAACTTTATGGGGAAGACAACAATGTCTCTCCCATCCTTTCCTGTCTCTAGTTCCCATGCTCTCCAAACTATAATCTCCTTTTTCACAAAACCAGGCTTGTTCTGATGCTGCTAATGTAATATAATTACTTTGAGCTACCTGCAAATATCCACATCGCATGCCAACATTTTATTTCTGTTCCTATTCCTCTAAAGGTAAACCATCTGTAATTTTATTTTACCCCTATTGAAGAGGAAAATGAAAGCGGAGAAGGAACAGGTTATCAGCATGAGCTAACAACCAGGTTTAGAAACTGTTTGACAGCAAACCTCACAAGAAGGGTTTGGGGAATGGATTAAGGACTTGTGCCTGCATGACAGGTAAATGGATTACCTAAATTTAAGCTACCATTGTGTAATCCATTTTAAAAGTTTGTATGTGAAATGTTTTAAGTTCCTTAAATGCAGTACTAGACACATTTCTCGCTCACTCTCTTTTATTCATTCTTCCTGTATTAAACACAAATCTCTTCCTAAACATTCAGCAGGGAGGGTGCTGATTAGAAATCATTCTCTCTCCTTCCTTCCTTCCTTCCTTCCTTCCTTCCTTCCTTCCTTCCTTCCTTCCTTCCTTCCTTCCTTCCTCCCTCCCTCCCTCCCTCCCTCCCTCCCTCCCTCCCTCCCTCCCTCCTTCCTTCCTTCCTTCCTTCCTTCCTTCCTTCCTTCCTTCCTTCTTGTCAGAGATCAGAACTGAATATTTGTAGAACGTTTAGTTCAGAAATGTTATTTTTCCATTGTCAGCCCAAGCATTCCTCCCAATTCCCAATCTTTATCAGAAATGTTAACTGTAGCAAAGTTATTCCCAAACATTTTTCCACAGTGTTTGGTGGGAAGGAGAATCTTTTCCTAATGTCAAAGCACATGCGGATCCAAGAATAAGCAATATTATTTTATTAAATTTAATTAATAAACTGTGCCTTTTTCGTGGGATAAATGCATTCCAAGTGTGACAAGTGAATTATTACTAAGCCAAATGTCAAGGGATATTGTTCTCCTATCTGACAGGCCTTTGTCAAGGAGGAAATCTCACAGGGCAATCTGTAATGCTTTCTTACCACGACTTCCTGCTGAGCCTCCTTTTCAGCTACCCTGAACTTCATTTAATCACACGCCCAAGTGCAAAGTGGATATAAAGTTTCTCATCTAAGAGCATTTCACACTCGCTTTGCATAGGCATCAGTGACTGCATAAAGTGCCAGACCAACCAGCAAATATGGTCAGAGAATTTACTCTTGGAGAATCTCTTACAAATTTTATAACTGAATTGGGATTTTAAATAGACACTAAAATTGGGGCATATTCTGCCAGTAAAAGGACATTGTGTTACAAAAACAGTATTAGTTTTTCAGAGACTGCAAACCATAGTTCTGTTTTTCATTGTCTTGTCTATATCCCACAGTATAAAGGGATTTTTCCCTCTTCTGGTACTTATTTATTTATTTAAAATACTTATAAAGCTGCCCATCTCACAGCAGCGACTCTGGATAGGGCACCACAGATTAAAACAAAAAATAAGAACATAATCTACAAAATAAACAATGCAGTTACTATTCCATAATAAAAATATAACAAAATGTGCTAAGGTCTAAAACGCTCACTTTTCAATCTCTAAAGAAAATTCAACTCACAAAAAGGCTGGTCTACCAATAGGGCTGCTTTAATCTTCTGGTCTAAATTCCTGCAAGAACAGTCAAGTTTTAAATCCTTGCAAAAGCTGAGTACTGAGGGGAAGGAACACAGGGAAGAGGGAGGAATGCTGTTCCATAGGTCTGGTCCTAGCACAGAGAAGGAATCTTTATGACCTTTTGTGTCTTAAAACAAGCCTCACACATGGTTCCTTGCTCCACATTCACCTACAGTTCCCAACTCCTGAATCAGGGGACTGTAAATGAGGAGTATGCTTCCTATCACTTTTCTCGGTCAGCTTAAATTGAGATCAATACAAAAATATACCAAAGTTATTTCACGAGTTACACCCAGTCAACAGAAATTATTAGCTGTTCTGAAACAGGCTATATATAAGTTCAGATAGTCCTCAACTGACACTCATTCATTTAGTGACCAATCAATGTTACAACGGCATTGGAAAAAAAGACTTATGACCATTTTTCACACTTACAACTGTTGCAGCATCCCCGGTGGTGGGTTGCCCCCCATTCCCACCGGTTCTATAGAACCTGTAGTAAAACCGGCGGAAGGCTCCACCAACCGACCCCGATGTCATAAAACTGACGCATGCACATATGAGCGAAGCGAGCACACGTGTGCGGCCCTGCTGCAAACCGGTAGTAAAGGTAAGTAGAACCCATCCCTGAGCATCCCCATGGTTACATGATCAAAATTCAGACGCTTGGCAATTGGCCTGTATTTATGAATATTGCAGAGTCCTGGAGTCGCTTTTTGTGACCTGACAAGCAAAGTCAATGGGAAAGCCAGGTTCATTTAACAACCGTGTTACTAACTTAACAACCGCAGTGATTCACTTAACAACTGCGGCAAGAAAGGGAGTAAAATGGGACAAAACTCAATAATAGAATTGTTCTGTTCTATTGCTGAGCAATAGAAATTTTGGGCTCAATTACAGTTGTACATTGAGGACTATCTGTATGTGTTTTATTTACATACACAGAGCTGCAATTTGTTATAAGCAGCAAAAAATGTATGTTCTTGTCTAGCTAGTAGCTTTAACTGTGTAGATGAAAAAATATGATAAATGTTGTTAAAGAGTCCTAAATAAATGAAGTCATCTCTGGTTCATAAAGACTTGCAGGGAGCAGCATTAAAAGAGCAGATGTAGCCAAGGATCATATATTGTCCGGTCTTGCTGTTCATATTTAATTGGAAGTAAGCCCCACTTAATGCAAAGCTGATTTCTGAATATACCAGATTCTACAGTCAAGCAGAATTCTTTGGCTGAAAGCCCAGTACTCCTTTTTATCCTCTGGAGTAGAGCAACGATTCTCAAAGGTTGGAACTACTTGTGGGCATGCAAGGAAATTTGATAAGGAGTTGCACTCACTCCCACGTTGCCTCAACAGCAGAGGAGATATTTGCCAAGCTTCTAGATGTATCTTGACCAGGGGTGAAATCCAGCAGGTACTGACAGGTTCTGGAAAATCAGTAGCGGAAATTTTGAGCAGTTTGGAGAATCGGTAGTGAAAATTTTGAGTAGTTCAGAGAACCGGCAAATACCAGCTGGCCCCAGGAGTGGGGAGGGAATGGGGATTTTGCAGTATCCTTCCCCTGTCACGCCTACCAAGCCACGCCCACCAAGCCACACCACACCCACCAAGCCACGCCCACAGAACCAGCAGTAAAAAAAATTGGATTTTACCACTGATCTTGACCCAGCAGCAATGGTCCTGCAAATGCCCCAAGTCAGTTTCTAAGATAAATCCCAAAGATGCTTTTTCCAAAAGGCAACTGGATCTTCTTGTTTTTTTTCTCTTTGAAAACGTTTAGCTTCTCATTCAAGAAGCTTCTTTGGTTCTGAACTGTTCTGAACTGAAGAAGCTTCTTTGGATTGGAAGCAAAACATTTTCAAAGATTAAAAACCAAGAAAGTCCATTGCCTTTTGGAAAAAAAACATCTTTGGGACAACCGTGATCTGGATGATTGAGAATCTTCATAGACATTCCCAAGATAAGAAAAAAAAAAAAAATCTCAGCAGATTACCAACATTTCCAGTTTTGGAATGGAAGTAGAAAAAAAAGAACCTCAGTATAACTAACTTTTTGGTATTCATAACAGGCCCAGCTAAAGCCTTGTTCTTTGTGTTTTTCTTTCTCACTTTTGAAGATTTTTGCTTAAATTCCAAGGCTGTCATTGAAAAAAAATGAAAGTCCTTTTTGATTTATGACCCAGCTATTGTTGAAGGGATATAAACCCTGTCTGCATTACTATTATTCTGCGGCAACAATAGTTGGATGATTCTAGAAGATGCTATAAATCTTTAATGAAGAAAGGCCTTACAACGGGCCTTGAATCAGTGTCCAAAGCTGCGATCCTACCCATATTCCTATACAAATAAATCCCAGTGAATCCCGAGGGACTTGCCATTAGCAGACATACTCCGCATACTTTTTTTTCCATCAAGGTTTTTAAATTTATACATATCATTATGTGGATGGTGTGGTGTTTGAGTATCATACATTTCAATACAGATAAACATATTCATAATTATTACATTCCATTTTCCTTATTCCATATTATTTACCCCTATCTTTTACACAAAATTTTTATTTTCATATAAAAAATTAACAAGTATGCAATAACATCTAAACCAATATGCTTTAATGTCCATCATATTATCTTTCGTTATAATTTCAATAGTATAACCCTCAAGTAGAAAAAATACGAAATTGCCCGTCTGTTTTCTTTTCTCCTGTACATCATATTTCACCCAATTTTACAACAATCCATCTCCTTTCCTCTTTTTTCTCCTCCCTCTCTTCCCTTCTCCCCTCTCTTTCTCTCTATTTCCCTCCTTCCTTCTCCTTTTTCCCCTCTACTTCCCACTCTCCTTCTCTCCTTCTCCTCTCCCCTCTCTATTTCCCCTCTCTTCTTCTCCGCTTCCCTCTTCTTCCCTTTCTCCTCTCCTCCTCCTCTCCACTTCCCTCTCTCCTTTCCCCTCTCTACCATTACTCTTTCTCCCCTCCTCTTCTACTCCCTTCCACTCTACTCCATTTCCCTCTCTCTTTTTGTTGTTATATATAATATTCCCAATATCTACACCATATGGTGTATTTTCCAATTAATATCTCTTTCAACTATAACTGCAACTTCTTAAAGTTACATTCAAAAATAAAAGAAACAGGCTTAATCACTTAAGCATGTGTTATTGATAATAAGCATCATCATAATTATAATATCATAATATTGATTAATCTTGATGTTAATAATTTTACCCACATCATCATTCTAATCTTTTAATACTAACATCACTTCATTGATCAAACAGCATAACGTCTGAATACCAGTTTCTTACATCCTAACATTTCAAGCTTACCACCATTTTCATTCTTTGTGTCTATTTTTCATGTTTCTTTTCCTAACTTATTTTACTTTGTGATACATTGCTTTACACCCTTCCATTCTAAACTTCCACTAATATTCCCCCCCTCCACATTATTATATTCAAGGACATGATACACTGTTTTGTTATTCATATTCCCATTATTTAACTCTTCCTCTCTGTATATTTTAAAGTTTGTTAATACACATAAATATATCTACCTATACAATAGTCATATTTTATACACTTTTAATAATACCATCATTCAACCTCTCATTTCCAATTAATGAATTCTCATTCATAATTTTCCAGTTTAATATCTATTTGTAGTAATGTTTATCCTAATGTTTATTTATATTAAATACCAACTAATTGTCCAGCCTATATCATTCTAATATTAATACAATTATTAACATATAATCATGACATATCTATAACTTTTTCTCCCCTTAACCATTATATCTTAGCCACATCCCATCCTTTAATCCTACTTTTTTTTCACTTGTCTCCCCTGTTTTCCTCTTAAATCTTTTTCCATCTACTTCGAAGTTTATATTCTGAATCCATAATTTAATTTTTTCTCCTTGCCCTTTCTTTTCCCATTGTTTAATTGGAAAGCTTTCTGCTCTAAATCCTATCATTTCCCTCCAAACCTCTTCCTGTTCCTCCCATTTCTTTTTAAAATCTTTTAAAATGTTTTCCCCCTGTTTTAATTCCTCAATTCTTATTAATTTTAATACTATCTACTCCTTGTTATCTTCTTTTTGCTGGTTTCTCAGTTCTAATTCCCCTTCTTTTCCAGCTGATGATTCCATTGTTTCCTTCTTGTCCTGGTCTTTGCTCCTTGTCTCTTGTATACAATTTTCCTGTCTTCTATATATATGATCAAATATTTCCACCATGTCCTTGTGTAATTCCAGGATAAGGTCCTTAATGTCCTTAATGTTTTGAATCATTAACTCCATTCCATTTGAGTTTCCACAATCATCAGTTCAGAAATCAAACCCCCAAGTCAAATTTAAATGTCTCATCAATGTTCAATCAAATCAGTTAGTTACTTCAGGGATCCTCCACTCCTCAAGTCATTTTTGTATATCCAATAGTATTTAGGGGTCCCCAGACACAAATTCTTTTTTAATATTCCGGTCTCGAGTGGTTAGAAGGTAAATATGTATAGTTCAACAGTTATTTCCCTTCATTTCAATATTTACTCCCAAATTGCAAAAATTCACTGTCATCAGCAGATGGCACTCTTTACTTCACTCTGCTACCTCTCTGCTTTTATTTTGACTCTGCTGCCACTCTGCTTTTATTTTGCTTTTATTTATATTTGAAGAAAAGGTAGGTTTATATTTCCAGCATCTTAATATGCCTTCTTAATATCACGCCTTTTGTTTTGGGGATTCCATTTCCAACTTAATTTTCTTTTTAAACAAATATTTACTTCTTTAAATTTCCAATATGCTTTTTTACAATAGTTACACGCCGCTGTAACAAATTGTTCTAAAAGGCATTCTCCTTAAATTTTTGGGGGGTCCGGCTTCAGCTGTAAATCTTTTCTTACCCAGACAACACACCATTCACCCTTTCTCTGCTCCTGCACAAACTAATGGTTTCTGGATGTTCCCCAGCTTCATGGCAGCCATTTTAACTGCCACTGCTCCTAGTCTTCGAATGAAGGGGTTTTCCAAGTCAGGGAGGGGAGATGTGGCTACCCTCAACCTGCAAAGTGGTCCCCTTTGCTTCACCACCCCTACAGGGTGGCTATGGCTTCAAATGAAGCCCCCAACAGGGAGAGCTCAGAATGGACTCATGGAGGTCACGGATCTCACTTCCGAAGGCGCTGGAAGTTCAACCGGAAGTCCCCATATTTCACATACTTGAAATCAATTCCAATTTTCATTGAAATTTGGGTGTTTGACAAAGGAGTGACCCACCCCTTCTCATCTTTCCTCGGTGATATACACTTTTTAAAACATGCATATTGATTTTATCAAAAGTATTACATCTTCAATAGAAGCTACTGTCTATAAATAAAGAGCAAACCCATACTTACTAACACTGCTGATATTACCTGTTCTGGTAATGAAACATCTGCAAGCAAAGAACCATGCTGAGAGAGCACCAAGGACTTCACAATATCACAACTCAGTTATCCCCTCATTACTTTATGCCCATGCATCACTACTGCTCCTGGGCAGCAATGTTTGTTTCCCCTTGCTGCTGGAATTTAGAAGAATTTGCTTCAGACAACAACTGTTGCCTTTTCAAAGAAGTGTATGCTAATTTATACAAGCTCACAATGTCACAACTTTATTTTCGAATGTTGAGTAGAAGCACATATCTAAATTGTTTTGAGTAGTAGTATTATAGCATTTTGGTAATGAAGCAGAAGATAAAATTTAATTGTGAATTAAATTCCAGACAAATTTTGTTACTAAAGTTCCACTGGAGGCCAAATTATACAGAGCTGCCTGACAAATGAATCAAAAACAGATCTGTAAGTATGTTATTGTAGGACCCATACCATCTCAGAAAAGCCAAATTATCTTGGTACAGTTAGGCAAAAGATTGTCGATTACTGGTATAACTGATTTACATGGTGGCTGTATAGATTATCTGTATTTTCCTTATTTTTGTTATGCGCCTAATTCTCCTCAGTTGCCTTAAAATCTCTCTCATAGTCTGTAAATATGAAGCTCAGTGGGTAATTACACTAATTTATTTTCAATAATTTTCAAATTAAAATGATGTGCTGTGGAGATGTCTGATTGAAAATCGTGCTGTTCTGTTGCTTGGCTGAAAATGTGTGTTGCAGTCAATCAAACTGCTCAAACTTCTATTTAGAGAAATGTGTGTAGTCTTCCCCTAATTATTGAAAAAGGACCATTAAAGATCTTTGGTTTGGTTTGGTTTAGCTTGGTGGGGTTTCTGTTCTGGAGAATCCCACCATTTTCCTTTGAAGTGTGGCATGTCTCTTCAACAATAGGATCTCCTATGTAAAAAATACGAGACAAAATTCTGGTTGTGGATATATATTCTTTGGCTATATGTGAAGATAACCTTTAAAAAATATGAATCTATTAATATATTATGAAAGCAACTGATGCATATTACTATTGCATTTTTCCCTGAAAAGAAATCATTTTCACAAACTGTATTGGAAATATACAGAACAAGAAGTTGGGCTAGACCATGAGCCCCATCAGCAACATTGACCATGGCTTTATAAAAAGTCTCTCTATATAAGCACATTCATCTTTTTATGGCCATGTTCGGTCATAACAAGCTTGGCTGTATGTTGGAGCAAAATTAGCTATACCCACCTTGTTCTTGGTTTTGTGCTCGTGTGCCAATATCCAAAATTCTGTCTTTTAAATCATTACTTGCAATTCATGGAATGAATTCTACTTACTTCTGAATAAGTAATATGATGAGTATATTACTTGCTCAAGCATGCTATCTCTGCCCCTCTGGTAGAAGAAAGTTTCCTGGTCATCTGTCTATAGAGATTCTCAATCATCTAGGTCATCATTGTCTCAAAGGTGCTTTTACAAAAGGCAACTGGACTTCCTTGGGTTTTTTCTTTGAAAACATTTTGCTTCAGAAGCTTCTTGGATAAGAAGTGAAACAAGAAGTGAAACATTTTCAAGTTAGTTATGTAAACAGTTTCAGGCCCTGGGATTGAAAGATGATGGTTTCTTTCCCTCTGAGCTGTTAAAATGGTTAATTGTATTTGGCTGATTGTGTTTTATTCCTGTTGCTTATGTAGATGTTACCGTGTTTCCCTGAAAATAAGACCCTGTCTTATATTTTGTGGAACCCTGAAATAAGAGCTTGGCCTTATTGCCATGAGCTCAAAAGCCTGATGGGGCTTATTATCAGGGGATGTCTTATTTTGGGGGAAACAGGGTATCTTAATTGAAGATACTGTTTCTTTGGTATGTTCTTAATTTAACATAGGAGAGAGAATGCAACATTGTTGGAGCAGTCTAAAAGCTTTATTAAATATGATGACCAAGGAGAATAAGTTTTTTCTGGATAAGCTTTCTTGCACATTTAAGTGGGTGTGTTTGCTTGTTGATTTAGAAGTGAATTCTATGTTTTATTCAAGCCAATCAAGGTAAAAAAACAGGCTCTGATTGTCAAATAAAGAATAAGAGAATTAGCTTAATATGAAATAAGGAGGGTGGTGCTAAAGAGCAGAAGGAATGCTATGCTACATGGTAAGCAGTAGGGACAAAGAGGAACATTGTAGTTATGAATAACAACTATGAGAAAGAATCTCATTTGTACCAGCTGGACCCAATAGCTTGTGAAGTGACCTGTTCCCAGGAGCACAGACCAAGATGTGACAAAATAGCTGCCTGCGCTCATCAAGTCTACTGGCAAGTTTACCATCCTGCTTATCCATGTGAGGAGAAATGATTCTTCAAGAAGAATTAACCATGGAAGAAGTTGAAGCAGCTGGAGACTTAGATGTTGTTCTATCTCAGACTGTGGAAGGAGACCGTAAAGGAATAAAAATATTGTATTTTTATTCCTTTACAGAATAAAACCATTTTATACCAAATATAGATTTGGAGTCTTGATTTAATGGGGAATATACCAGCAATTTATTTGATATCACCAAATGTCAATCTCCAATATTGAAGCAGACTTCAATAAACAATGCAGAGATAAATCAGTAGGGCTGTACAATGATTTGGAAAAAGCGATTCAGACCTCAGGTGAACAAATGGGAGATGAGGAACTAAATTTGTGCAGAAAAATAGAAGGAAAGGGACTTTTTATAAAGCTAAAGGATTATCACACAGAAGATAGTTAAGACCTGGGGTTTTTTATAGTCTTGGAACACAGATCATGGAATAATAACCCCGAGTTACAGATTGAATGCTAGAAAGAACATCTTGACAGTAAGAGGAATTCAGCAAGAAACCAGGTTCAGATAGTTATTAAGTTCTGTTGGGGACTATGTTCAAGCAGCATCTTTTGATGGCTGTGTGTGTGTGCTTTAATTTGGGCTTGAGTACTCATAAAGGTATTGCCCAAGATATTCATCTCAGAGATCTAAGTGGCCCTTTCCAGCTCCAGAATAATGCTAGAATTTTTCCCCCTTAAATGTCATTTCATGTTTCCTTCCCTCTCTCTTTTAAAATAGCAGTTGCGTGCAGGTCCAATCACAACCAGGAGATGAAGTATTTAAAGAAGTTCTTAATCCTGTTCCACATGCTGTGCTTCTGGCTGAAACACCACCCACACGTGAGTCTGTCTTTTTGGCTTCTGCTGTGCAAGAAATGGAAAACCTAGAACTGGAAAACCAACTTCCATCTCTGAAAATATCTTTAGTTTAAAGTTTAGACTGCTGTGCCATATTGACTCATTCAGCCTGAAGTTGAGTCCAAATGAATGTTGTTGTGTTCCCAGGAAAAAGACTCACAGAAAACACTTGATATGCCATTGTGTTCATAAATGGAAAAAGAAGACATTCCTAAAAAGATGTAGTTAGTGTAGCCTGCAATCTTAGAAATTACTTATCTTGCTATATTTCCCCCTAAATTTGTGGACTGTAAAACCAAATAATCAGAAAATAATATTATGGCCTGTTCTTGTCCCATATAGTAATGGCATAATGATCTGTATGAACAAACAGGTGAACTTGTGAGATATGATAATGATTGGAGATCAATCTGCTATTAAAATAATAGATTTGTTAGTTGGCAACCTGTGGAGAAATGTTATCTTTTAACACAGGGTCCAAGCAAACAAAATGTATGGTGTTGCTATTTTAACCATGATAAATAATCATCTTCCCTCTAACACTCATACAGACAAACAGACAGGCACCCCTGGGTATTTCTAGATAATTGGGACTATCCTCTTACTGTATTTTCTACTCCACTTAAAGGGCTGTTACCATTTCCCAGTGTTTGAAAAGTAAATCAGAATATAGTATTCAGGTGTGTGGCTCCTGATAAGAAAATAAACAACTGAGAAAGATTATAATTACCAGAAGCCAAATACCTCCAAAGGCTTGGGAATGTTATCTCACCCTTTTGAGCAGCTAGAGAAATCAAGGCATTGACTTGGCTTAAAGCCAAGTAGTTATTGTCACCACTAAGATCAGAATTTTCTAACCTCATCATTCAATACAGATAGTGGTGCACTGAACACACCAAACAGGAGAAGCGTGAAGGCGTCTTGAGGATTACGCTATGATGCCTTTTTAGTAAAGAAAGAAAGTTTGGCCAAGAGATGTTTGCACAATTTGAGGCACTTTCTTAAGGACTAATTCTTTGCATTTAATGAGCTTTGGACGACTTCTCTTTTCCTTTCTTTGTAAATCCCCATAGAAAACAAAAGTCCCTGATAAGATCCATGGATGTATCTGCTTCAAATTTCTTTGCTCTGTAAGAAGTGTGGGAAAACTTTTTGAATGTTTTTAATGTATACTAGATTAGGCACACAGATTACTTGCCTTGTTTGTCAACATCTCTCAGAAAAATCCGCCTGTGACAGGCGTAGGGAAAAATAGCATGTAAAACAACTCCTTTTTGGAATCCCTCAGAGGACTTTTCCAGATGCAGGCCGTTATTGTCTGTCCAAACCCCCAGGCAATGAATGATATCTGATGCTGTATTTTAGTAAGTCTTTTCTCCAGAGGTGAGATTCATTTCAAAACATTGCCTTCACTCTTCAGGTCTCCATAGGGTCACCCAGAGGGAATATACCTGTTTCAGGTATCCTACCATTGAGGTGTCAGGGAAATGATTTGAGAGAGGAGTGCCATCTGTTTACATTGCATGGTTTTATAGGTACTGTGTGGAGTTGGTGTGACTACCCTGTAAAGTCCAGAAGTCGACTAAGACTATACTTTTTATATGCCATGTGCAAACAGCCACTTACGGTGGAGTCCTATGTGTCTCTTGACAACAGAGTAAATGTTGTTACTTTCCAAGTGGTAACTCTATTTATTTTAACCATTTTTAGATGATTATTTATTTATTTATTTATTTATTTATTTATTTATTTATTTATTAGTTTTTATTTATTTTTATTTTTTTAATTACTAACATTACAAACAACATATACAATACTTCACCCTGTGCTATACATAAGAAAGGAAGATTTGGTTCTTCGGATATATCCTCATGATCGCCAAAATCAAAATATTTATTTATTTATTTATTTATTTATTTATTTATTTATTTATTTATTTATAACACAACACAATATAACAAACACAAAACACATAATATAAGTTCCCTTTTTACGACTGTTTCATAACTGTCATCTTCTAATATTTACATCTTCCCCCATTTCCCCTTATACTATTCTTTTCCTTCTTGTCCCTTTTTCTCTTATTTACATTATAATTTCTAACAATCATGATATTAATTTTGTACATTTTATACCTTGTCCTATAAACAATTTATATTTACAACTTCTCACCTGTTCTTATTGTGCACTATTTCTAATCTTCAGCCAGTTGTACCATTTATTCGATACTACATAGTATTCCATATCTTCCTTTTCTTTAAGTTCTTTTGTTAATTTGTCCATCTCGGCACACTCTAAGATTTTTTTTTTATCAATTCTTCCTCTGTTGGTGTATTTTTATTTTTCCAATTTTGTGCAAAAGGGCCATAGCCTGTTTAATACAATTGATGGTCAAATGCGCATGTGCGAAGGTCCACTCGCACGAACAGAGGGTGCTTTATACTTGCGCTCAAAACTCTACTCACACGAGCAGTAAATGCTTGCGCTTGTGTGTGAAGCTCCATTCACATGAATGGAAGGTGTGCCTGCTGCTAGCACAAATGGAGCTGTGCACATGTGCATGCGCCTGCCACTGCCGGGTTGCCAAGCTGGAAAGGTTGGGAACTGCTGGTTTAGAGAACCAGTATGATAGCAATGGCAATAGTACTTAGACTTATATGCTGTTCACAGTGCTTTACAGCCGCCTTTAAGCGGTTTTACAGAGTCGACATACTGCCTCCAACAATCTGGGTCCTCATTTTACCGACCTCAGAAGGATGGAAGGCTGAGTCAACCTTGAGCTGGTGAGAATCGAACTGCCGAACTGCTGGCAACTGGCAATCAGCAGAAGTAGCCTGCAGTACTGCATTCTAACCACTGCGCCACTTCGGCTCTGATGTAGTAGTTAAGGTGCTGAGCTAGAAATCAGAAGATGATGAGTTCTAGTCCCACCTTAGGCACAAAGCCAGTTAGGTGATCTTGGGCCAGTCACTCTCTCACAGCCCTAGGAAGGAGGCAAAGGCAAACTACTTCTGAAACCACTAGCGAAGAAAATTGCAAGCCACCTTCCCTCCCAAAGGACCTGGGTATTCTCATTGTCATTAAATGTTAACTATTGGGAGGGGTGAAAAGAAAAAACAATAACACAGGGGCAGGGGAAATTTAATGGAGCAGGTTATATGGAAACCTCAACACAGCACCTTGTTGTACGAGGATCCATTTTGATAGCTGAGTAGAACCTACCTCCTCCCCATCTCTTTGTTAAGCTTCTTTTCTTTTCTTTTCTTTTCTTTTCTTTTCTTTTCTTTTCTTTTCTTTTCTTTTCTTTTCTTTTCTTTTCTTTTCTTGTCAGTTATGCACTGAACAGTAACTGGGTATACTTAAATATGAACTGCAGATGACCAAAATGACCCTTTCTGTCTCTAAAAGGCACAGTCATAAAATTTTCCAGGATTTGGGTTTTTTTCCCCCCAGTTTTGGGACTGGAGAATTGAGCTTTTCTCTCTTTCATCATCTATAGGTATTATACGCTTTATTTACTGCCTCAGGCTACACGATCTTACATGAGTGTAATGATTCAAACTAACTAAATGGGACTTTCTTCTGGGGCGAAAAACAGAGGTAGTGTTGTTTACCTTTTGAAATTAGGGGTAATATAATTCCTCGCAGAGTACTTTCTTAGCTCCAGCTGCCCTCCCCTTGACAAAGACACATAATAATCTGTCAACAATTAATAATGCATCTCTTTACTTTTGGTGTCCAGACAACCACAGATCTGAGAAATACTTACTTAAAAGGGCAGGTTGAGAAAAGTCTAACAGAAATCCAGGGGAATAACTTCTTAAATCTAGTGAAAAGCAAACTTCTACTTTAGACATATTTAACGGGTTTAAGGCCAAAGTGATATTCAGCAGGTTCTGACCAGTTCTGGAGAACTGGTAGTGGAAATTTTGAATAGTTCGGAGAACCGGTAAATACGGCCTCTGACTGGCCCCGCCCCATCTATTCTTTACCTCCTGAGTGCCAGCTGAGGAAATGGGGATTTTGCAATATCCTTCCCCTGGAGTGGGGAGGGAATGGAGATTTTACAGTATCCTTCCCATTCCACGCCCACCAAGCCACGCCCACCAAACCATGCCATGCCACACCCATCAAGCCACGCCCACAGTACCAGTAGTAAAAAAAAATTGAATCCTACCACTGGTTTAAGGACATTCCAAAAGGCACATTCGTTATTGCTTACACAACGGAGAATCATTTTTAATGTTCTCAAGAGGTGTTTCAAAGGTAACAGTTATGATTATGATAACACTATAAATGAGGCTCAATAGTCACCATGGATTATTGCCATTATCTAGTCATTTTTCCTATCTGGTTGACCCAGATGGGTTGACACTTCTTTATGGAGCAATTAGTTTTGATAGTTTATGAGAAAGAAGATGGGCAGCCATGAGCAGGAATGGTCATTTTTCCTTAGAGGACCTGTGGTGGCCTCTGTGTCAAAGGATTTATTGCTGGTCCAGAGAAATGAATCCATTGTTCAAATCCATTGTTCATTTAGTTCAAAGACTAAAAGAATAGAGCTAGTTATTCCATACTGGATTTGTATTCTGTTTGTCGATTTATTATTCTGAATAAATTCCCATTTTAAGTTTTGGAGAAGAAAAGCTGTTTTTTTCCTATAAACCACTTAGGATGTTCTGCAGCAGAACCAGGATTGTAAGATTATTAGAGACCTTATTCTCAGTTGTTGAGAAGAGAACATTTCAGAAGCTATATAATATGTGACACTTAAAAGAACTGGTCTGAGATGTGATAATGATTCTGGGAAGGATGGAACCATATTAGAAAATCCCAAGTCCTTATTAATTTATCCCCACCCCCATTTATTTATTTATTTATTTGTAATTTTGCTTTTCTCGATCTGGCATACCAAAATTTGGTTTATGAATGAGACATTCAAAGAGCCTCAAACATTCTTTTCCCCATTATTTTAAAGCAGTACATTCGGCTTGATGGGATAACTATATTTATATACAGTTAGAGCCTGGTGGCATAGTGATTACAGTGCAATATTGCAGGCTAACTCACCCCTCACTGCCAGCAGTTTGATCCCAACCGACTCAAGGTTGACTCAACCTTCCATCCATCCGAGTTCGGTAAAATGAGGAGCCAGATAGTTGGGGATAATATGTTGACTCTGTAAACCACTTAGAGAGGACTGTAAAGTGGTATATAAGTCTTAAGTGCTATTGCTATATGAAAGTAACTGGATTTTCTACTTCTTTTAACTGAATTGTTAAAGGGGGGGGGTGGTTCCCCAAATTTAACCATTCTGTTATTTTATCCAATGTACTACTGTGGGATAGACTCCAGGAAGTGTTTTTAGAGATAAAACCCAGTCTACTGTGTATTCATAAACTTAGGGACCTGTCTCTTAAAGTAATAATACCGTGTTTCCCCAAAAATAAGATCCTGTTTTATGTATTTTGAACCCCGAAATATGTGCTTGGCCTTATTTTCGGGGAGGTTTTCTTATTTGGGGGCACATGGAGCAAGGTGGGGCTCCCCTTGCCATCTTACCTGATTTCCAGCTCTGCATTTAAATATTTTAGGGGAGGGCTTATTTTCAGGGGGAGGCTTATTTTAGCTCATGCACTCAAAAGCCTGATTGGGCTTATTATCAGGGGATGTCTTATTTTCAGGGAAACAGGGTACTTATATCTATTATTATATGATAGGCTACAGGTATGGGATACATTGCAATAGTTTTATTATAACCATCTAGCTCTTGTGGCCAGTTCTTTGCTTTATTTGATATTTTAGTCTGAGGATCCTTTGATTCTTTAGATAAGACCCATTGTTCAAAGAATTAAAATACAAGTATTTGTGATCTTTAAAACATACTTATACATCAAAGACTGAATCATATGCACGTTAAAATGTAAAATTAGATTGTAATTCTACAAATTTTATCAACTAACTCAAAAAGTATTTACTTCAAAGTAGACAAGTAGATAAGCATTGAGCGGCCATTCATTAATTATATAATAATTTTCTCTCTAGCAACAATTTAAACCATTAAATATATCTTTTAAGACACACCCTTTAAAAATCTTACAGTCATATATACAGTCATGTATACCTTCATTGCAAAAAATCATGCCTCCTGCTATTAATAGTATCACTGAATGTTGATTATTTCAGATATTGAAAGCGCTTCTACGCAGCATCTCAAAAATGTTTACATTCCTGTATGATACATCAATGGAACGACACTTGGCTTAATTACCATCTGTGACCACTTGCTAGCTCATTATTGAATTACTGTTGGTTTCATCAGGAATGAATTTCCTCACTACCTGAGAAACAATGCAGATGCAATAAGTTTGGGGAAAGATTGCACTGACTTAATGTATTCTTTACAGTGCCAAAATCCTCCCCCTTTGGAGTTGTCCAGGGACTTTATTTTTTACCAAGATGATCCTCCTTTCTGGAATAAAGGATGAAGGAGGAGAGATTCCAAAGCCCATCTGAATTATATTTTCTCTATGGCGCCTACAAGAAGGTGGGGCCATGCTGGAAAAATCCATTAATGGGAAGGGACATTTCCAAGCAAATCTTGTTCTGATGTTCATCCCTTCTGGAAAATACATATTTTAACAGGCATCACTTTCTCATATTCCAGGTGCATAACCTGAAGCCTTACGGGAAGAAGTAGGTAACTACTCCTAGACTGTCGTTGACAGAAAGCGAGAGAGGGAGAAAGACAAATATGGGGTGTGTTAGCCGAATAAAGCTGGTTCCTCCAATTTGCAACATCTGTTTGGGGGCTTTGGAGGGGGTGGGGGAAATGAACGCACATGTGAATTTTGCAGGATATTCTTGCAGGACTACCCAAAGCAGTGGATTTGCTTTCATCTGTCTGGGAAGTTGCTTCTGCCTGATCAGCTTTGCCTCTTCCTGGCTGTTTGAGATGCAGCCGGCATCACCAGAGACACCGAGCAGCCCGCTGACGCAGCTGTGGTGTCGCAGCTCTTGCTTCAACATATTTAGACACAGCACTTCGGTAATTTGTCTCGACATGATATCATCTTTTGTCTTACGCAAAACTGACCCTTCTTATCTGCCTTCGTTCTGCACTCTCTCTCTCTCTCTCTTTTGCCAGGCATTTGCTGGCATTGAGAAGGGGAGAAGGGGGCTGAGGGGAACATAAAACCAGACCTGGGTACAGGAAGGAGAGCATCACAGTAATGCGCATTGTTCTTTTCCTAAGGGGTATTCCTTCTCCCTCCCTCCCTCCTTCCCTCTCTCTCCTCATTCTCTCTCATTCTTCCTCTCCCCCCCTTCTCAAAAAAGGGAACATTTTGTTTTTATCAACGTTACAAATATTATTAGTATACATCCAATAGAACCCAGTAAGGAGTTATCAAGGGGGCTCTATCTTCACCTGATTAGAAGAAACACAACCTTTTAAAAACAGCATCTTTATTAGGGATTCTTTTTAAGTATCTACAGTGCTCTAGAGATTCCTCCCCTCCCCAAATCTTGTGCATGTGACATTAGATGACATTTTGGTTAGTGTGACACCAGAATAAATGGTTGCCCCCATGTGGCTCCTCTGCTTTACCGCAATTGCTTCGTTGTTGATGGCTCTCCCGATGTTGATGAGTGAACTTCTTATGAAATATTTTGATTCTTCTGGAGGGGAAGGTTTATTGATTTGGTGACAGAAGTTCACAAATTATGCAAATGTGAACTTGTTACATCTCTGGAGGCCCCATCAGTGAGGTTCAAGCCCTGAAGTCTGGCAGCTGAAACACGGGATCCATTACAAAAGGAGGGAGCAGAGCCTGCGGGAGGCATGGCTTTATTTCTAAAAGGAAACTGACTCAAAAATGTTTGGCAGGGATTTTTTTTTTCACACTCCTTCCCAAGCCTGAGTGTGGTGAGCTGCTTTATTGCTCTGACGGTCAGTGGTTCTCAACCAGGGGCCCTATTGCTCCAGGGGTTGGGGGGGCAGGGTATTTCGATGTGGCCACAGGTGAAAAACATGTAATAGGGACCCATGCCACATGTTGAGAAGAACCACAAATAAATGTCTTGATGCCAGAAAATGTACCAGTTACTGTCCCATGATCATATGTAATAGTTGGACCTGGGCAGGAGGCCACAAGAGAAAAACAAAGTTGGAAGGAGCCATGAGGGGAGAAAGGTTGAGAAACATGGTATAGATCAGGGTGTCAACTCGCAAAGTCGGAATCCTGACACAGGGAACAGTTCTGATACTGTAATGGTATGTGAAAATGACCTTGGAAGATGCTGTCTAGGGAACAATCAGATAAGAGAGGTCACAACCCATAGCTGCATAACGGATGAAAAAGGAGGCTCTAACTTTTACCGCCTAACTTCTCAGGGCTTAAAAGAGATGGTGGGAGATCAGACTTGTAATGTAGTTGTACAATAAAGTAGAATTAGCTCATGTGGTTGTTTTTCCTGTCTGGTTTAACTGGGAGGGTTGACAGATACAAAGAGGGCGCATGATGGAGGAGGAGAAAAACAAACAAACAAACAAACAAACAAATAAATAAATAAATAAATAAATATTTTTGGGAGGAGAAGCTCTGTTTGGAGCATTGGACAATTCAAGTTTTGCTAAATTTTGGCAGTGTGATCGGGGGACTCTGAAGGGAGGTGAAAATTAGGTCTTACATATATAATAATCTCTCATAAACAACAGACTCTCTTCCTTAAATTTACATCACTTCTCTCCAAATCTAGTAAAACACCCACAGTTTTAATATTTATTTATTTATTTATTTTAAAAAGAAGACTTTAGCCTGGTGTTGCAGAAATTGCAGAAAGGCATGCAATTGTCTTTACCTCCTTGAGAAAACCTTACCACTTTATCATGGACATTTGGCAGTGATCATACTTAAAACCAATCATAATTCAGTTGCAATAAGATCTTGGAAACACACCAAACTGTTTGCCAAACATTTCCCAGAGCTCCCTGGAAAACCTCTGGGTCTAAAGATCTCTGTGGGTGGATTCCAACATGTGGACCTCCATCACTGCAGACTTGTAGACATGGACAGGAAGAGATCTGTCCATGACAGCTGCTGAAAAAAGCAATTGATAGAAATTAAAGATATTCTAATGGGATAAACTCTCTTCACGCCTTAGATGTGATTGTTTTATGTTAATGTTTTTATTTCTAGTCCACAGCTACTGTTAGGTAGATCTTTCAGGCTCATGTTACAAGCTGTGGATTAATTTCCAATAGTAAAATGTTGGCTTTTGGTTTGAATTATGGCAGATAAATTTGGACTGCCAGCGTCCAAGTTTGAGTTATTTTGGGAGACTTGAATAAAGTCAGTTTGACCAGTTGAGAGGAATAAAATATGTCTGAAAAAGTTATAGGTTCACAGAGAACTCATAGCTGAGAATAACATTTTAACATGATTTAATTTCATGCACTGTCACTCTGTGATCAGTCAGAGGAGCACAAGCTGTGGAAGAATGGGGAAAAATTCACAAACATTCGGAATTTGGTGAAATTCTCTGATGTCCAGAGGGCAATAAACCCTAAGGTACTTCATTTTATCTTCAGTTCAACAATGCCCTAGAAATAATAGATGCAAAGCTTCTTCTGCTCTGGGACTAGAAAGTCTACCAAGTTCAATTTTGCTCAGTTTCTTACTCTGATTTTTCTATTCCTTCCTACATTGTCATCAATTTAGATTTTTTTTAGTTATACATTTATATCATTTTTGTGCACATTTTGGAATGTGTGCTTTTTGCACAAGGCTTCTGCATACACACACACACACACAATTTGTATACATTATTTGTAATATGTTAATTTGGATAAGAATTTTCCTTAATGTTGTGTGTTCAATTCTTCTAAATGTTTATATTTTCTTGTGGAACATCTCCTAACAACCATGTTTTTGTTCATATTTTTGAATTGCAAACTCAACATTATCAAACTGGGAAAAATAGTGATAGTGATTATATCCAAATTTGTAAACATTTCTACTAATGATGATAACATGCTGGTTGGAGCATTTATAACTAGTTGGAACAAGATAGACTTCTCTAAGCCTGAACCATTCCTAGAGCACTAATGTCGGTATAAGTTCTTCATATCCGCAGATCCACAATGAAATTAACTTTCTTTCTTATATATAATGTTTTTTATTAACAGTTTTATAAAGGACATAAACACTAACACAAACTAATAAAGAGTAAAAGAAAAAAAGAAGAAGAAAAAACAAAAGTGCAAAAAGAAAGAATAAAAAGAGGAGAAGCTTCCAATTTCTTTTCTAGTAAATGCAAGTACAGTTACAAAATAATCTCTTCCTCTTTGATTAAAAATGTTCACTTTTTATTATCCAGCCTTTTTCCCCCTAATCATCAAAACCACAAATCATAAGTACGTTTTCTCCCACTTCATACGAAAAGTTGATAAGGGGTTTCCAGTCAGCCATAAACGCAGATCATGTTTTTTTTTCTCTGATAAGTTAATTTAGCCATCTTCACAAGTTCCAAGATCTTCACTAACCATCCCTTCAGTGAGGATAATTTAAACTTTTCCAGTTTAAACCCACTTGTCATATTTAAGTTGTCGTATATAAAAGCAAAATTCCATGTCCATATATTTATGTTGTTGTTAGTTGCAAAGTCGTGTCCGACCCATCGCAACCCCATGGACAGTTTTCCTCCAAGCCTTCCTGTCCTCTATTATCCTCTGGAGTCCATTTAAACTGATGCCTACTGCTTCAGTGACTCCATCCAGCCACCTAATTCTTTGTCGTCCCCTTCTCCTTTTGCCCTCAATCTTTCCCAGCATTAGGTTCTTCTCCAGTGCATCCTTCCTTCTCATTAGGTGGCCAAAGTATTTGAGTTTCATCTTCAGGATCTGGCCTTCAAAAGAGCAGTCAGGGTTGATCTCCTCTAGAACTGACTGGTTTGATTGCCTTGTAGTCCGAGGTTCTCACAGGAGTCTTCTCCAGCACCATAGTTCAAAGGCCTCAATTCTTTGGCGCTCAGCCTTTCTTATGGTCCAACTTTCATAGCCATACATTGCAACTGGGGAAACTAGCCTTGACTATAGGCGCTTTTGTTGGCAGGGAGATATCTCTGCTTTTTAGTATGCTGTCTAAATTTGCCATAGCTTTCCTCCCCAGGAGCAAACATCTTTTAATTTCTTGGCTGCAGTCCGTATCTGCAGTTATCTTGGAGCCCAGGAAAATAAAATCTGTCACTACCTCCATTTCTTCCCCATCTATTTGCCAGGAATTGAGAGGGCTGGGTGCTTAACATTAGTTTTCTTAATGCTGAGTTTCAAGCAAACTTTTGCACTCTCCTTCTTCACCCACATCAAGAGACTCTTTAATTCCTCTTCACTTTCTGCCTTTAGAGTGGTATCATCATCTGCATTTCTGAGGTTGTTTATATTTCTCCTGGCAATCTTAATTCCAACTTTTGATACATCTAGCCCCGCCTTTCTCATGATGTGCTCTGCATATAAGTTAAATAGGCAGGGCGACAGTATATAGCTTTGCCGGACTCCTTTCCCAATTTTGAACCAATCAGTGTGTCAGCATTCCAGAACACCCCCACTCCAAGTAAAGATGTGGAAGCAAGCATTTTCCAAAGTTCTCTTTACTAAAATAGGTAAACTGGCACATCTGGGAAACCTGAATCTGAGAGGTCCGAGTTTTCCCTCAGTAAATCAAAAACCCCCAAACCATCCCCTCACTCCTCAGTCAATTACATGCTCCAATCAACGTCCGTCCCATCTCAACTCAGCACTCTGACCACTCCTTCTCCAGATGCCGGATCACCCTGACCTTGACTGACAGGAAGAATGCTAATATGTCTACCAACAACTCCTCTACTAAATCCCCCCTCCTACTTTCCCACACATGAGAGGGTAGCAGCATGGAAGCTTCCAGCCTAATATGGCTTCCAAAGCTGACACAGTGGTTCCATGTCCAGTTCTCACTTTTGCTTCTTGACCCGCATATAGGTTTCTCAAGAGACAAATAAAATGGTCTGGTACTCCCATCTCTTTAAGAACTTGCCACAATTAGTTGTGATCCACACAATCAAAGGCTTTAGCATAGTCAATGAAGCAGAAATAGATGTTTTTCTGGAACTCCCTTGCTTTCTCCATGATCCAGTGTATGTTGGCAATTTGATCTTTAGTTCCTCTGCCTCTTCGAAATCCTGCCTGTACTTCTGGTAGTTCTCAATCCACATACTGCTGGAGCCTAGCTTGTAGGATTTTAAGCATAACTTAACTAGCATGTGAAATGAGTGCAATGGTGCGATAGTTTGAACATTCTTTGGCATTGCCTTTCTTTGGAATTGGAATATAAACTGACTTTTTCCAATCCTGTGGTCACTGTTGAGTTTTCCAAATTTGCTGGCAAATTGAGTGTAGCACTTTTACTGCATCGTCTTTTAAGATTTTGAATAGCTCAGCTGGAATACTGTCACCTCCACTAGCTTTGTTGTTGCTCAGATTTCCTAAGGCCCATTTGACTTCACATTCTGGCTCAAGGTCAGTGACCACCCCATCGTGGTTATCAGGGATGTTAAGATCATTCTTGTATAGTTCTTCTGTGTAATTTTGTCACCTCTTCTTAATCTCTTCTGCCTCTGTTAGGTCCATGCCATTTTGGTCCTTTATCATGCCCATCTTTGCATGAAACGTTCCCTTCATATCTCCAATTTTCTTGAAGAGATCTCTGATCCTCCCTATATTCTATTGTTTTCTTCTATTTCTTTGCACTGTTCATTTAAGAAGGTATTTTTATCTCTTCTAGCTATTCTCTGGAATTCTGCATTCAACTAGGTGTATCTTTCTTTCTCCCTTGCTTTTCGCTTCCCTTCTTTCCTCAGCTATTTGCAAAGCTTCCTCTGACAGCCATTTTGCTTTCTTGCATTTCTTTTTCTTTGGGATGGTTTTAGTTGCTACCTCTTGTATAATGTTGCAAACTTCCATCCACAGTTCTTCAGGCAATCTGTCTATCAGATCTAAATCTATCTAATCAGATCTAATTCCTTAAATCTATTTGTCACCTCTACTGTATATTCATCAGGGATATGATTTAGTTCATACCTTAGTGGCCTAGTGCTTTTTCCTACTTTCTTCAATTTAAGCCTACCAAATGCAAAGCCTATCTGTAGCCATCAAATCATTCGTAAGAAAGATGCCTTTAACTTTTAACCCCTTCTTGCCTTCTCTGCAATCTCTCCCTGCCTCTGATGAATTCCATTTCACTTTTTGGCATCATGTCTCATGAAGATAAGAGCTTTCCTTTTAGCAAGACTTGGACTTTAATTTATACCTTTCTGTTGCCTTGGCCAATGTCACTCTGCCAACTTCACCGTGGCATTATTCTAAGCTGGCTTTATGCCACCCAGCGATTGGCCTCAGTGATTGACAGAATGAGCATAATGTGGCAGATAGCACAGCCTGTTCAGTGCACCAGGGAGGATAAGCAGAGTGCTGCCCCAAATCCATTGGGAACTAAGAATGCAAGCTTTATGGTGTCTTAAATTGGATGAAATGTTTACTGTGATGATGTACAAGGCTGCTCTGAGTTATATTTATACACTAATATTCTTCCTGTAGTACAACCTCATTCTTCTAGTGAGGACTAGAGGTGACATGCCAGCAATGTTCCAATATCTCAGGGGTTGCCATAAAGAAGAGGGGAGTCAACCTATTCTCCAAAGCATCAGAAGGCAGAACAAGAAGCAATGGATGGGAACTAATCAAGGAGAGAAGCAACCTAGAATTAAGGAGAAATTTCCTAACAATAAGAACAATTGATCAGTGGAAGGACTTGCCTCCAGAAGTTGTGGGTGCTCCAACACTGGAGGTTCTTAAGAAGAGATTGGATAGTCATTTGTCTGAAATAGTATGGGGTTTTACTGCTTGAGCAAAGGGTTGGATTAGAAGATTTACAAGGTCCCTGTCTGTCCCCGTCTCACACACGCACACAAACAGTCAGCCAGGAGTTAATAAAACCAGCAGTCAGGAATTCCTTTGAGATAACAGAATTGGCAGCAACCCAGTAGCTGCCTGCCAAAGACTTTATTCACAAAGGGAGGTTTTTCTCCTCCGTCTGATACACCAAAATAAGTCCACAAAGCCAAAGAATTGTCAAGTTCAGTCCATAATAAATCCAAGGAGGGCATATAACAAAGTTCCAGAAACGCAGTATGACTTGCTAGCTTTTCAGTTTTGTCCGTCACAAGGCCTGAATGGCCACCACACCCCCTTTTATCCCCTGTGGGATGTGGTCCAGTGACTCAGCTTAATCTCTGGCATGCCTCTTTCTCTGCTGCGCGCGCTTATCTTTCTGATGCTGTCAGGGATCCAGCCAAGTCGCTGTCTAACTGCGGCTGCTCGGAAGTGCCTGGCTCCTGCCCTATCTCTTGGCCTTTGGAGGACACCTGAGGCATTGCCAGAGAGGAGGGTTCTGGAGAGGGAGGCCTTGCCAACTCCTCTCCTTCACTTTTGAAGTCTTCTCCCTCTGATAAGATGGGCTCGGGGGTCGGAGTCACAACAGTCCCTTCCAACTCTCTATTTCTGCCATTCTGTTATCCTGACCAGTTCACGAACCTTTCTCCACCTATGACCATGTGATGATGAGAGCAGGAAGAAAATACATAGCACCGGGAATGAAACCTCAAGAGTTCAATGTGGCAAGCATAGGGTTATTGCATTCTGTCCTTATATCAATCCTGTAGGTTAGCAAGAAAGCTGAGAAGTATGTATCCAATACGTTGACATGCTCTTCCACACCTCCTATCAGGTTCATCTCATTGTGGACTGCTACTCTGCTGAGCAACAGAATGAGCCACCCAGATAGCAGAGTCTGTTTGGTGCACCAGGGACAATGGGCAGAACGTTGCCCTGAAGGAGAGCACAGTGGAATAGGAAAGAAGTGTATTATCGCAATTAATTCTTTTCTTTCTTTTCTTCAAGTCAGTGAGAAATCCACCAGGAAGAAGAACTCCACTAGGAATATTGAAGTTATGCTGAAAACTCAACTACTGGACATTTTTTTTTTGTAAAGCCAGGTAGCTTTTATTTATGATATTTATACCCTGTCCCAATCAATAGGAATTCTGGGCTGTATTGGCAGATAGTGTGGTATCTGGACTGTAATGGTAGTAGTGCTAGAATAACGTCGGACCAGGATGAAATTGAATATTTTTTTTCTTTTTTACTTAGAATAGAATAAAATAGAATAGAACAGAACAGAATAGAATTTTTTATTGGCCAAGTGTGATTGGACACACAAGGAATTTGTTTTGGTGCATATGCTCTCAGTGTACATAAAAGAAAAGATACGTTCACCAGAATCATAAGGTACAATACTTAATGATAGTCATAGTGTACAAATAAGCAATCAGGAAACAATCAATATCAATATAAATTGTAAGGCTACAAGCAACAAAGTTACAGTCATACAGTCATAAATGGGAGGAGATGGGTGATAGGAACGATGAGAAGATTAATAGTAGTGCAGACTTAGTAACTAGTTTGACAGTGTTGAGGGAATTATTTGTTTAGCAGAGTGATGGCGTTCGGGAAAAAACTGTTCTTGTGTCTAGTTGTTCTGGTGTGCAGTGCTCTATAGCGTTGTTTTGAGGGTAGGAGTTGAAACAGTTTATATCCAGGATGCGAGGGGTCTGTAAATATTTTCACAGCCCTCTTTTTGACTCATGCAGTATACAGGTCTAGACTATATTCTATATTCTAAAACCTGTCCCTAGTTAATCTTTACCAAAGTTAAAGAGTTTGGGCCTTGAATTGACTAGAAAGAAAAAACTTGAGAGACAATTTTAATGTCATTTTATCCATGATCAATGCATATCAAAACCTTTAAGAGATTATAAATGGAAAATTGAGATAAGCAGATCAGTGCAAAAATTGGAAGCGTAGTCAAACTTACCCAACCACCATCGAAGCTTCACTGCATGAGCCAGGTAGTGTATAATCATTTACCATGCCCTTATATGAAATGAGCATTTCTCATTCATTCATTCATTCATTCATTCATTCATTCATTCATTCATTCATTCAATTTCTATAGGCATCCATCTCCAACTCATAACTCTAGGGGCTTACAATTCTAAGATCCTGAAATGAATTTGAAATCTTTCCACCAATCCAATCTCTCATCACCAGATGAGAGATGAAGGGGAGGGTTGGTGTTTTCAGACGAAGGGTTGACTCAGAATTAGCTCAGTTTCTATGCTATGCTGAGCTCAGAATTAGCTCAGTCTCAGTGCTATGGAGCACTAATTTCAGTTGCAATGATATTTCTAAAAATGAGTAATTGCCTCAGTTGCTGGAATTGGGTCTTTGTACAGCTGTCTTTCCTACCTCATGTGAAACAATCCTGATGACAGTTACAGCTCACTGATAGACTGTGGAGAAGCCAGATGTCGAATCGTCCTTCTGCACACTGTCTTTGTCAGATGGTTACCTCTGAGTGCATATAACGCGAGACCACAAAAATACGGGGGCTTCACTTGTCTGCATAAATGTGGACCTTGTGATTTCACCGGGGAGACGTGCGAATTCTAGACTTTTTGGATATGGATTAAAAGAACATCTGGAGGAAAAAATACAATTAGTAATGACATGTTGATTTGCAAAAGAACATTTCAGCCATGCTGATTTTAGAGCTGGGGCAATCTGTGCTACCCACAACAGAGAGCTCAATTTTTATAGTCAGTTGTTTCCGTATGCACTTGGAATGTGATGTTTGTACGATAAATAATTGTGCATTGGAATAAATCATCCCGAAGTTGCCATTTAACTTTTTGGAAAGCATGTCAGAGAACAATGAATGTTTCTGCCACATTTTAGACAAAAAGGAGGTTGCGTGAATGTTTGAGCAGTCTAGGATTTAAGGTGGTGTGCGTTTGGGTTGATACTATTATATATTTACAGCCTTGAATGACAAGAAAGTAGCAGGTAGCATTTGGTGGAAAAAGCTCTATTATTGCACAAGGGATAATGCAACAATTCTGCGCCGGCAAATTAAAGCTTGCAGGGTTATCATTTGAAGATGAGCAACTTCATTCCATGTCAGAATCAATGAGATGTGTTATGCAATCCTGCCAGATGGTGTAGTAGACTTCATCAACTGTATATAATAAATTGTTATGAAACTATGGCTGCATTCAGGTTCAAAGTGTTTCTGCTCTCCTGCCATTGGACATGACATAAAATTGTCCTATATGACAGCCTTGAGGATTAGTGAAATTCTAGCACATGGCTTTAAATATCTAAAAATGTAATGATGACAAATACTTGCATCTCTTTTCAATGCCTTTGGTACCTATTGACTCCTTGGCTTAAAAGAATCTTTTCAAATACTAACCCTGTTTGTATTTCATCAGATAAACCTCAAAGCCTGAAGTAAGAAAAGTATTGAAAAGTCCACTTACCGATCCAATATTTCTTGGGCAACTAGATACTTCTCAGAAATGTTAGGAAATCTACTGTCTACATTAAATGTCTGTTCTATAGTATTTTATCATTATTGCCAAATGTGTTGGATCATGAAGTAGCCCTGTACATAAAGTTTGAGGAAAAAGAGTGTAATAGTATTCTGGAAAAAGCACTCAAGCAAATGGCATATAATGAAAATGTTGACATTTAGATTTTTTAAAAAAGAATATTTCTAAGCCGATCATTTTCTGCAATGCTTTCTCTGAGTACATGGTAAATATCAAGATTTTTTAAGGATTGGCTTCACAGAATTCAAAATGTAATAATGAACTGTAATACAATGTGTTATTGTGTTTTAGATCAGAATCTTTATGAGTCTTGAACAACCACCTAAGTGTGCAATCTTCTCTCTCTCTCTCTCTCGTGTTTGTTTATTTATAAACAACTAAAGACACCGAACATACCTAATATTCTTTCCTCCTCCTCTTTTCCCAACCACAACAATCCTGAGAGGTGGGTTGGGCTGAGAGAGACAGTGATTTGCCCCAAGTCATCCAGCTGGCTTTCATGCCTAAAGTGGGATTAGAACTCACAGCCTCCTGGTTTCTAGCTTGGTACCTTAACCACTAGGCCAAATTGCCTCTGTCTATCTCTTAACAATAGAAACACTCCAGGATGGTTCTATAGAATATAGAATATATTCTATAGAATATAGTGAATAATGTTGATCCCCTCCAAAGAGACTAATCCCAACTCTGCATAGCCATGCCAAAATGTGTCCCAGCAGCATTAACAAGCTTTTTTATCAGGAGAGGGTCACCATGTTGCTAAAAAGCCAAGCCTTTTCCTGATGCTCAAAGGTTGGTACAACTGGAATATCACAACAGAAGTGGCCCTCTTCCTTACTGTTACTCTCTGGAACTTACTCTGCAAGTAGGAGCAGAACCACTGAAGACCATTGCCTCCCATTTAAGCTCCAGGGCAATTAGTGCAATGGGATACAGGTAGTTCTTGACCTAACAACAATTCGTTTAGTGACTGTTCGAAGTTGCGATGGCATTAAAAGAAAAAAGTGACTCAGGGCCGTTTCTCACACTTACGACTGTTGCAGCATCTCCACGCGATCAAAATTCAGGTGCTTGGCAACGGATTCATATTTATGACGGTTGCAGAGTCCCGGGGTCACTTTGAGCGACTCTCTGACAAACAAAATCAATGGGGAAGCCAGATTCGCTTAACAACTATGTTAGTGACTTAACAGCGGCAGTGAATCACTTAACAACTGTGGCAAGAAAGGTCGTGAAATGAGGCAAAACTCATTTAACAACGGTCTCGCTTAGCAATGGAAATTTTGGGCTCAGTTGTGGTCATAAATTGAGGACTATCTGTACCGTGTTTTAATGGTATCAGAAACTACTAAGGAAGGCAGGAGATTCATATCCACGCCATCTTTCCTCAAAAGCAGATGAGGTGTTTGGTGAACAATGCGGTTCTAGTCAGGGGTGGCATTCACTGACCTTTGCTGCCAGTTCACAAATGTGAGGGGCCTTCCGCCTTGGGGAAATGGGATGTGATTACGTCCAGGCGGGTGGGCGGAGCTACCCGCAGCCACCGCTCCTGAACCCGATAGAACCTGCTGAATACCACCACTGGTTCTAGTACTAAAACCTGATCTGAATTCAGATTGGAAAAAAGTCTGGATAAACAAATCTTCCAGAGTGTATGAAAGGTGGTTGGCTTTTCCCCCTTTAGGGACTCCTCCCCAACCCCAGCCTCAAGGGGATTTTGTTAACAAGTAGCACAGTGGTGAAATCCAATTTTTTTTACTACCGGTTCTGTGGGCGTGGCTTGGTGGGCATGGCTTGGTGGGCATGGCAGGGGAAGGATACTGCAAAATCTCCATTTCCCCCCCTCCAGAAAAGGATACTGCAAAATCCCCATTCCCTCCCCACTCCTGGGGGGAGGATATAGCAAAATCTCCATTTCCACCCCACTCTGGGGCCAGCCAGAGGTGGTATTTGCCGGTTCTCTGAACTACTCAAAATTTCCACTACTGGTTCTCCAGAATCTGTCAGAACCTGCTGGATTTCACCCCTGAAGTAGCAGTCCTTGGGCTTCAATGAGACCCTTCTTTTAAGGGAAGGGTGTAGGAACAGACATGCAGGCAGATGTAAGGAGGCACTTACCATTTTCACAACCAAGGAAGGCTACTCTTCAACTGAGATTAGCAGTATATGCAGAACTTTTTCCCCACTGGGATTTGCGGGTATCTCCCATCAATCACTGCCTTTGGCACATACAAGCTTCAATGAACACAATCCTGGATTTTTTCCCCCCCACAGTGAATGCCCTCTATATATCATTGCCCAATTTATGTTTTAGTCAATCATCTTGTCAAGTAAGGGGAGACAAGCTTTGGAGAAGGTAAGATTGCTTTTTTCAGCACTCAGTGGCTTCGTAGTGTGAGGCAAACGTGTGCTGTTAGATTCCCTGGGGCGGTTGAAGATTTATTAGGCTCCTCCTTTTACAGTTTTCACGGCAGGATTCAGTTGGGAGATCTGGATGAGATCCCTTGCTTGGTCATTCACGTTCATCATACGGCTTTGTTTGGAATGTTCTGTACAGTTTTGGTGAACACTTGGATTGGAATGTTCTAGATCTAGAAAAGGACCAAAAAAAGGACACCTGAAATGATCAAGTGGGTTCAAACAAACTGTTCTGTAAGAAAAGGCCAGTGACAGCAAGACCCATGCAAATATGCAAAGCTGTTTTTCTGTTTGTTGACTTTACATTTTCTTGAGATTTTAAAGGGAGGTTGAATACAAAGGGAGGTTGAAACAGCTGAAGATCTGAAGGGAGCTAATTCAGAACTTAGTGTCAACACTTCACATCCAAATAGTTTGACCATTGCATCCATTTAAAAAAAAATGGAAGAGGAAATACTGTATGTTGTTACATCTGCAAACATCAAATGATCTTTAACTGAGCTTTCTGCCCCGTTCCCTGCTGTCTTCCGTAGGCCTGAGTAATCAGTCCCCCACTGCAGGATCATTAGAGTGGAATACTGAACAAGCCATGCGTGAGACCAACTTGTATGTTTACTTCAACTTAATTATATTAAAGAGATTATCATTTAGTAGTGATGTTCTCCATTGATATGCATGCATAATCATACATACAACAGAGAAGGTCTTTGCTTGGTGTGTGATAGATTTCTTCTGAGTGTTGGTGATGACACCAGAACTTCAATGGGCTGTTCTGGGGCTTGTCAGCTACCTTGGGACTCAGCTAACTGCTCTTTGTATCATAAGGTCATTTATAATTTTAACTGATGGTCCATAAAAATAACTCTTTAAATAACACCCTTTTGCCATCTCCTCCTTGAAGGCTCTGAAATCTTCTGATCACTTCTGATTTTCAGCTTGGCCCGTTTATTGACATAGATCCTTTGTTTACAGTGTTTTTTGACCCTCATGTGCTCATTTATTTGCTCCCTGAAAAAGTTATTTAAAAAAAAAATCATTGCATTTAACTCCTATCCATTGTATTACTGCATTTGTGTTACTAATTCGTGGCACTGTTAGCCAGATGTTCAGACTGGATTTGGCATTTGTTATCCATCTATCAAGTCCTTCCAAGGGACCTGAAATGGGCAGATTTATTACTATTATGGTGGTGAAGATGATGATGATCATATGATGATGTTGATGATGATGATAAGCCATATACTGCACTCCCAATAAGTATTGGATAGATGATTCACCACATTCTAATACATTATACTAGATGATAGCTAGCTAGCTAGCTAGCTAGCTAGCTAGCTAGATAGCTAGTTAGATAGCTAGATAGCTAGATAGATAGATTATAGATAGCTAGATAGATGATAGATAGATATAGATGATAGATATGAATATGAAATAAATAGACCCTTCCTTCCTTCCTTCCTTCCTTCCTTCCTTCCTTCCTTCCTTCCTTCCTTCCTTCCTTCCTTCCTTCCTTCCTTCCTTCCTTTCTCTTTCTTCATATTTCTTCTTTATATTTTGTTTTGAGTTTACAAAAACCCTCTCCCGTTATGTTTTAAATGCCCTTTTTAAAATGCATTTTAACCAGCCAGAGTCATGACCCGATAGTCAGAGAAGTGGAAAGTCTGGAGAATAGTTCCGTTCTACAGTTTAGTCTGAGATCCATCCATCATATCATAAGGTAAAGCAGAATGCTAAAATTCACAAAGAAGCAGTCTGTGGGTTAATCACTGCAGAATGATGATCGCTTAGGGTTCTTAAGTTTGCAAAAATATATTTTTTAAAAAAAATCCCCACAAACTTTCCTGAAAAACCAGCAGGAGAACCTAACCCTTGGAATATGCCAGCAATTGTTTTAGTGCAACAAACCTTATCTCAGTAACAGCAGAGGTAATCTTACAAAAGGATGGCATATTTGGGTATATCTAGAGGGTGTGCGCATGTCTGTTTACATTTCTTCAGGCCCAGTTATCTGTGATGCTGTTAATACTGGCTGATCTACTGACAGCTCCTCTGTGTCAGATTAAACTGAGCATTTTTTATTAGGCAGCTTTCCAAGGTTAAACCAACCTGGAATACTGTACAGCTTCCAAGATAAAACTTTCTGAACCTTATGGTGACTCTTTTTAAATAAACAGGGTAAACATGACAGTGAGCAACGCAGAATGAGGCCACAGAAAAAGGACGAAAGCAGCTTAAATGGATATAAAATGAGCCCGGAGAAACATGAAGCTTAAAATGAGTTCAAAACATTTCAGGGTTACCAAACTTTTTAGGAAAATATAGTTATTTTATATCTGAGACTTTAAGGTGGAACTATGTATAAGTTTGATAAATGCGTCTTTATCCTAGTTTGTAGGCAAAACAGAAATGGGGAAGAAAGTGAAGCCTGTTTAGTTCAGTGGAAAAGTATTCACTCCTTTTAGATTTCTGAATTGTTACATATCTTTGCTGTGGAATATTAACAGCTATCAGATTTTTAAAGGGGGTTTGAGTGGAAATATGACCATTGGGTGCTTCCTTCATTTCTTTCATATAAAAGTCACTTAACGTACAATATGCTATCGTGAAAAAAAATCCTCCCCACCCCTTAGCTCATTCAATTAAGGGGAGATCTAGATCACTTGTCTGAGTACTGCATGAAACAATCAGCCAGCCCTGTGCTATATAAATCTCCCCTCATCACAGTGAAAATCTCACTTTACAGATGTAGAAGCATATTATGACTTGCTCAAAAGAAAGCTTTGAAGACTCCCATAAAAAAAAAAATACTGATGTCTACCTGTTTGGAAGGCTTAAAAGATCATTTTGGAGATCACTATTCCACCATTGTGATCATCATCATGAGATGACGATACTGAAGCAAAAGGGCATCCTATCAAAATCTCTCAAAAGAAGAACATAAAGTTGTCCAAAGAACTCAGAACAACATCTGGAGATCTTCAGGCCTCTCTTTGCTTTGGCTAAAGTGGATGTTTGTGACTCCATTACAGAATAACTTTGGGTAAAATCCGCATTGCTGACTAAGAGGAACGTAGATATTCATTTCAAGCTTGCCTAAAGCTCAGGATGACCCTTCAGAGTTCTTGAAGAATATTCTGTGAACAGATGAGTCAAAAATTGGAATTTGGGTGGGGTGGGGTATTTATTTATTTTATTTATTTTATTTTATTTCTATACCGCCCTTCTCGGGACTCAGGGCGGTGTACAGCCGAGATAAAACATTGCATATAAAATTTAAAAACAGTTTAAAAAACAATTAAATAATTTCGGCCCAAGATTTAAAACAACCCAATTAAAACCGAATTCAATTAAAACTGAGAGGATGGGATCAAGCCAGCCCGGCTAGATAGAATAAGTGTGTTTTCAGGGCCCGATGAAAAGTCCAGAGGTCTGATATCGTGCATATCTCAGGGGGTAGGCAATTCCAGAGGGCAGGTGCTGCCACAGAGAAGGCTCTCCCCCTGGGGGTCGCCAGCTGGCACTGTCTGGCCGACGGCACCCTGAGGAGGCCCTCTCTGTGTGAGCAAACCAGTCGGTGGGAGGCTATTGGCGTCAGAAGGCGGTCTCGCAGATACCCAGGCCCTAAGCCATGGAGCGTTTTAAAGGTGGTCACCAACACCTTGAAGCGCACCCGGAAGGCCACAGGAAGCCAGTGCAGCTCGCGCAGGAGAGGTGTCATATGTGAGCACCCCATTGCTCCCATAAGCCCCCGCGCGGCCACATTCTGGACTAACTGCAGCCTCCAGGTGCACCCCAAGGGGAGCCCCAAGGGGTATAAAGGTATCATTGTGTTTCAATCAAGCAGTGCATTCCACAGTAAAAAATACCTCCTACTTTGAGGTTCTAGTGTCATACACCTTCTAGTATAGTGGTTAGGTATTGGATTGGCACTGGGGAGACCCAGGTGCAGTCATAGAGTCATTGAGTATGATACAATATAGTCTGAATTCCCAAGAGGGAGGAGTGCATTCCAGAGAAGTAAGCGGCAGCTCAGTTCATGTGTGAGATAAAGAGGGTGAAGACAGCTCCTTCCTAACAGTTATCAGAATATATGCTTGTTGTAGATAATAGTGTGCTTCAGTTTGGCAAGATTCTGTCTATAGGTGTGAAACAATAAAGAAATCTACTTAGAAGAATTCCCACATGTCTTTCTTGATTTTTGGAGCCTGACACTGAATATCTTTGGGACAATAATTTTGTTTCAGCCCAACCTACTTTATAAAGCAACTGCTTTAATAAGTAAAAGTGGAGAAGGGACTGTGATGTATGCCATCTTGAACTCCCAGACACAAGTGTGATATAAATTGAACCAATATTTGGGAATACTTTGCTACCTCAGTATCTGGGTGCCTTGCCGTCATTGAAGGAAGCATGAATTCTGCTTGGATCGGAGATTACAATGAAGAATAACATGCCTTCGATCTGATGAAAACGAAGAGCATGTAGATCAAACAGGAAGATAGTGACTCCAAATTTACAAACAAGTCTTAAAGGGAATGGATGAAGGACAGTGTTGTGGATGATGAGATCAAACTTCCATAGAAATGTTGTGGAAGGCCTTGAAACATATAGTTCATGCTTGAAAACACTCAAATATTGCTGAGTTGAAGCATCTTTCCAGTTACATTGACCACCAGGAAGCACTACATGATTAGTTTCATCCTTATTGGGACTTCTCAGAAATAGGTTGCAGGTATTATTTATGGGGTTCAGGTCCTTTACCTGAAACTGAGCTCACAAACCTTCACATTTAGTTGGGTACATACAGTGCATTTGGTTTCAGAGCTACCAGGTTCTGGCAGTCAGTACTTGCAGTTCACCATGTAATTCACTATATGGCAATGGGCCAAAATGTTTACACAATGATGTTAGCCCTGATTGCCAATTACTGGAAGCATTTTGTTATGGTTATAGCAGCTAAACGTGGTCAAACCAGTTCCCAAATCTAAATGGCTTTTTCATGGGGATATATCACGTGAAATAAATGGAGCACGTACCAAACACCAGTGTTATTATGTTCACTCAGCCTCTATGTGAGTATTAGCAGAACCCACAAAAAATTCTGATTGCATTTCACAACAAAGATAAGTGAACATTCAATAAATCTTTTAATAGGCAAATCATTTTCACAAAATTATAGGAGTTAAGGGAGGGATTTAATTTCATTCATCTGTATATATTTATTAATTCAATTTATATGGCCACTCATCTCAAATTCACCTCTGGACAGCTAGCAGCAGTTAAAAACTATACAGATACAAACACACAAAGCTGAGAAACAAAAAAGCACTAATGATAATCAATATAAACACTGCATGGGCTCTACCATACTTCCTGGTCCACGTTCTTCCTCAATTAGAGATTCTCCTCTGCAAATACATTTCCCCCACCAAGTTGGTTCTCTTTCCCCTTTGAGAACTGAATTCTGGAGCTCAGCTAATTGAAATAGAAAAGCTTTACCATAGGCCAGAGGAAAGAGAGCAAACAAATTTCTTCTGTGTGGTTGCTATTCCCCTTTTAACACCTAGTTCTGCTTCGGGAACACAAAATGTGTTCTTAGAGTGCTATTTCCATTCCATCTTTTAAACTCTAGCAACCTCAAACATTTCACACAACCACAAACTACCTCTGCCTTTAAGTTGAGGAGAAAACCACTTGGAGTTATCTTGAAATATGGCCAAAACGCATATTTTTCATATTTCCAGTAGCTTTTTCTTCCTCTGAGCTGTGCTAAGATTTCCAGGAATAAAATAAAACCATCCTCGAGTCTACAAAATCCAAAGCATAGGAAAAGGAAGAAGGAAATGAGCCTGGAGATTGCATGGAGGGAGGTATAATATTTCACTGGGAGAAAATACTTTTTAAAAAATGATCTGCTTTTGGAAATATCCACTGACAAGAGTAAAACGAAGCAAGAGCAGCTTTAGAGTTAAGAGAGAGAGAGAGAGAGATTGTAAAGATTCCACCTTCAAATGTTTTGCTTTCCTCTCCTTGGTCTTTATTTTCATAAAGACTCAGAGATGTCAGAGTGACTTTTTAGGCAAGCATTGCATTTTTATCCCTTCGTGATGGGCAAGTTGTCACCTTCTGCAACTCCCCATTTCTCTCCAGTGCTCTGCCTTGTCGATTCTTCCTGCCGGCGTGGCTCCCTGAGTCGTAGGCCTGTTTTAAATGTCTGTGTGACATAAAGGCAGTAGGATATGTGACAGAACATAACTGGGAGGGATTCGTCTCTGCTGTTTTTTCTGTGAAAGAGCGAAAGAAATGCAGCTAAAGGCAGGGATATTAAAGAGGGCTGTAGATCTTTTGAGAAAAAACAATGCGCTGTAACTGAGGAAGAAGGAGATGTGGGGTCTAGAGGATTTCAATGAATGTTATTTATTCTGGCAGCACAGATAGCCCTGAGTCAGGTAAGATAGGAAAATGTGGACTTTGTAAGCTGTCATCACAATGGTTTTCATATCGCATGGTCAGGCTCTTGCCCATTTGCCTACCTGACATATTGACTGGGCCCAGGAACAGCCTTCTGCCTCTATCCCATCTGTGAAAGACCCATATGTCTTTCTCAGACATGGATGCCACAGCTGCTCTTGCTATTGTTAGAAGAAGCTTCTCGGTTCATTCCAGACTGGGTCAAAAAACATAGAACAACCGCTTGAAGTGGAGGTAGAATTTTTCAGTAACAGACAGGTTAGCAATTGAAGATGGCCACACATTGAAAGGCAGGGTTAGTAATATTTATAGGAAAGCTGGGTCTTTGTTTTAAAGAGCACACAAATGTGGTTCTCCTTGGGGGTAAAGCTGTCTGGTGTGGATCATATGCAATTTTCTCACCCTCCAAGATGAGATAATCTTCTCCTCTTTGTGTGTCCAGGTGCCAATTTTGGGTGATGGGTCTGGAGAATCCTATTGTGCATGTAGATAATTTCCATATTTTGCAGGGATCTCTTATGGATGTGATTGAGTTGCTGACATTTGCCAATTTCCTAGCGAGGGAACCGCTAGTTTCAGTCCAAGGGTCAATGTGGGCAGAAGAGCATAAGGAGTCTTTTGTTTTGTTGCTTGGGATTCACTGGCATGACAGGGAAGATCAGGGTTGGGTGGCAAGGGTGGCATAAGAGTTTTGCCTTCCCACACTACTTGCTGCAAACCAACGTTTAAAACATGGTGATTGTGTGCAGCCCAAGACAATAGAAATGATGATAAGGGTAGTGGCAGCCCTTTACTGATCCATAAAGACCACTAAGTTTTAGGCTTGGTCCAATCTGATTAGTTTTTGGAAGTGAGATCATTAGAAAATATTGAAAACATAGGTTAAATTGGGAAGTCAAAAAGAACCCCGAAAGGAGCCATGGATAGATCATTTTTGTTTGAAAACTATAGAACACTAGATACGTGTCCAAAGAAATCTACCTACAGTATATGTTCAAATGTTGAGCTTAACTAACTCAAACTGGGCTTAACTAAGATGTTATTCTTCAAGTAGTAAAAACTGTAGAAAATACACATATGTGCCAAGAAAAGTGGCTCAGGAAAATACTTGTCCTTCTGAAATAGTTTTTGGTTTCTTATGATTACATGTTTATTTTAACATTAAAGGGAATGTAGACATTCTTCCGTTTTTGTCTTGTGTGAAGCTCCATTTGATTCGGGGCTAGAAAGAATGTCCTTTGATGGTACATAAACCACCCGAGATAAGAAAGAGCCCATTTGACAATTGTTGATTTTCTTTTTTTAAAAAAGAAACTCTTATAATGCATCTATAGATAGCTGAGAAGTATAATGCTCTCTTTATCTAAAAGGTGGACTTCAAAGGAATTTACCACTTCTACAAGTGCAAGCCATGTGAGAGTTGAAATTTAAGCTACTTCACTGTAAATTGACCTCTTCATATAGAGATCTTCATACGACCAATCCAGAAAAGGGCAGAAATATGGAAAACCATTTTCCATTTTTGAATTATTTTTTCCTTCCACTGTTCCCTCTCTTTTGGTTTTGTTTTTAAAAGACTATCTTGAAAATTTCCACTAGTAGTTTGAGAATCATTCCATTGCATCCATTCGATTATCCTTTTTCCATTTAAATTTCATTATTCTTTTTTTATTTATTAATTAAAGCATTATTTCAATTTTGGTATCAAACAATTAATATATAAGTGGCTAGTCTCCATTCTGCATGGTTTCACTTAACAATGGCCTTGCTTAGGAATGAAAATTCTGGTCTCAATTTTGGTTGTAAATTGAGGACTACCTATATAGATGACAGGGCTGTTGTGTTTTGTTTCTCAGTGCAATAAGTGATGGGTGGATCTTACCTCCCAAAGAAAGAATAGGGATCCTGCAGTAGATTTCCCATCTACAGCCTAATCCTAATGCAATCGGCATTATAGCATATTTGTAGCTATACAATTTGGGATGAACACCTTTTGAATGGTGTGGAATGGATTAAAAAAAATATTTGAAGGATGGGGATGTCAGCATGAGATGTTGATTTCTCTTCCTTATAAATATCACGTATGGTAAATCACTCAGATTCAAAGTGGTGAGGCAAGGCCTTTTATAGAGATGCATGATAAAACAATACCGCAATGTGGGATAGGATTGGTTCTTTGGGGATGGGAACAAAATAAATTTTAGGAGATTATAAATGTGCAAGGCACATTTTCCCAACTATTACGTTCACAGTGTAATCCCCGCGCTTGTATTGAAGCCTCAGTTCAGTCCTCTTCTTCTCAGCAAGATTTATACTAAAATACATCTACTTACGGGCCTGTCTAATAAGCAGACCAGGGATACCACTTTCTTTGTATTAGATGGGTCCTGCTTTGTATTAATCTATGCTGGAACAGTAATTTTGTTTTTCACATGGTGATGCTTGTTATTTTTACCCATTTTTTTTTACAGCTGATTGTCGCATCCAGACAACTCAAGGGGTTATGAAAGCACTCAGTTTAATTAAATAATGGGAGAAGGAAAGTGATTAGTCATGCAAATGTAAAGCAACAATCATGTGGATGGGCTAACCCAACTAACAAATGAATAAAGAATAGCTCCTATTCAAAAGAGAAAATTCAGTAACCAAATTACAAAAGATTATGCTGCACCCCATTGTGTGACTATTTGTACGCTTACTGAACTTAGTTTTTCATTAATAGAAAAATATGTATACGATTTATCTAAATTCAGCCACTTCTTCCAATTTCCATGGACTAATACAAACATTTAGTAGGCAAGGGAAACATAGCTATGGTAAATGGGCTTCTATAATCCCCTATAGAGTCTGAGTTTATTATCTTACAGTCCTAGCAATATTTAATTTGAGATTGTGCATCTGCTTAGCTAATGTGTTTTACTTTGAAATGTATAGCAATTAAGGACACAAGTTGGCATTTTATAAAATTGTTCTTTATTGTTCTAAACTGGATTGCTATGCTTTGGAGCATGGAACTTTGCACATAAAACAGTATGGATCCTAAGATGATAGGAGCTGTATTTTGAGAGGCTGCAATCCATTGACACATGGGCAGATATAGAAAATGACATAATTTGAAGGGTGAGATTGGTCTGAATGCTGATATATCCATGGCAAGGTATGTTTAACAAAGAAAGGAGCTTGTTTATGATAACTATCCAGGAACTGATAGCAAGTCTCTTAATTAAAATACTGTAGACCAAATATTAGTTTCCCTCACCACAGGGTTTCCTAATCTTGACAACTTTAAGATATGTGGACTTTGACTCCCAGAATTCCCCAGTCAGCATTGTTGGGGTAGAAGAGGGTTTCCTAACCATAGTAAGTTTAAGATGTGTGGATTTCATCTCCCAGAATTCCCCAACCAGCCATGCTAACTGGGGAATTCTGAGAGATGAAATCCATACATCTTAAACTTGCTATGGTTGGGAAACTCTGTTCTACCCAAACAATTTTAGAATATTGTTATGCATCCTCTTTAATGGTTATATATGGGAGGCACAATTCTGTTGATTCCAGTTGTATATAGGTTTGTTCAAATGAGCTGTTAATATCTCAGGGCTCTTCTGCAGAGCAGCATTAAGCTGCTGCTATTCGGTGAGGGAACCAGCATAAAATTATGCCATTGTTCAAATGCACTGCCTGTACCTTTGCTCTCTATTCTACTTTGACAACAAAGCCAGGTCAAGATTTTATCCTTCACGTGATCAGAAAACAGAAAGGAGAATGTTCACTTCCCTTCTCTCTACTAGAGCTGTTTCCCTCTCCTCCATGGATGAGTTAAGTAATGCCCAATCTGCAGGTGGGGGTATAGGTTTGACACATGGCCAGAGCCATTTCAGAAAACATGTCAAAATTGCATCCTCAACCTTTGATTAAGAGCCAGTTTCTCTAGTGGTTAAGGCACCAAGCTAGAAAGAAAGAGATCAAGAGTTCAAATCCCACCTTAGCAATGAAAGCCAGCTGGGTGACTATTGATTGATTGATTTAGTCAAGCATGTATTAGATAACAGATATAAGTATAAACATTTTTTATTTTATTTTATTTTTATTCAATTTGTATCCCGCCCTTCTCCTAGTGGACTCAGGGTGGTGCACAGCCAGAACTAAAACACATACCAATACAAAATTTAAAATTATTAAAAGAATTATATGACTTTGGCCCAAAATTTAAAACATTCAAACTAAAACCCATTGACAATTTAAAAGGCTAAAAAAAAAAAGGGGGGGGGGTGTTCCATACCAGCCCTGCTTGATGGAAAAGAAAAGTTTTTAGGGCATGGCGAAAGACCCAGAGATCCAATATCCTTCGTATCTCCGGGGGCAAATCGTTCCAGAGGGCAGGAGCTGCCACAGATAATTATGAATACATGAAATGAATACGAATAAAAGGGAATATTAGGAAAGGGACGGTCCAATCACTCTCTCTCAGCCTAACTCACCTCAAAGGATTGTTGTTGTAGGAAAAATGAGAGGAGTGTAGGAAGTTAGCATCCACCCCTCTCTTAGGAAAATGAGATATTTTAGGAAATATTAAAAGGGCAGAATATTTCCCCTAAAAGGGAGGCAGAAACCCCACCCCCCACCTTTGTCAATGGGCCATTGAGGCCTGGGCCAGTCTATTCAACATAACAAAGATCTACCTCCTTCAAGCAAAGCCATAATAGGAATTGCCCAAAGCCCCTTCATTACATCATCACCCAGCAAGAGTCAACCAAACTTGGGACTCAAAAACACAACCTACAAAGTTACCCCTGCATGGCCCCATGGGAGTCTGACAACTAATCAGAATGCAAGCTCAAATTCAAAAGCCCAGGGACGGTATAAAATTCAGGCACTCTCAGCATCTCTTCCCTTTTTTTCTTCACCCAAGATCTTCAAGGCACGTTATTCTGTCCACCATTAAAACCATCTTTCCAAGCAGCCACCATGTTTCCAGTGTCTTTCTCCCCACTTGGAACTGAACCCAAATGGGCATTGCTTCCAACAGGAGGAAGGAGGATTAGATATGTTATTTGTAACAATAAATATGGAGTTATTTGTAAAAATAATCAAGGTGGGAGATGGAGACAGATGATAGACAGACAGACAGACAGACTTGTTCTTCCTTCTTCTCCAGGGTTGATGACTAAAGCATGCTCCCCTCTCCCCGCTGATACTTCTGCTACCATCCCTCCAAGCTCTAGTAACCCAAAGATCTGCTGTCAGGTCTGGCAAGGTTGGCAACAGAAGGAGAATAAGATTTCTTCAGTTCTAGAGTTGCTGGCTGTGACACCACAAAGGTTTCCCCCCCTTTTTTTTTAATAAAAGGACCTAGATTTATTGCTTCTTCTAACCAACAGATGCCGCTTGCCCTGAAAACTAGAAAGTGAAGTGGGATGAACAGTGCATAAAGCATCAGCGCCTGGTGTTGTTTTCATGGGCCGAGACTGGCCAAAAAAGCTTTTTGGAGTGTCTCCCTTATGACCCATAATAGAGCAGTTCGCCAGAAGATGTAGAGCTTTTTCAGTGATGGCACTCCAGCCATGGAACCCCTTACTCCGAGGGCTCTGCCTGTCAACCTTTTTATTGGTTTCTAGAAGGAAGGTCAAGACAACCGTAATTCAGGGAGCTTTTAACTTGAAGTCAATATATGCTTAAATATAAAACACAGAGAGCCACATTGCTCCTTGTCCAAAGTAATGGTTTGTTTATACATTTCTCTACTTTACATTTTAACCCCACAAGTTTGAGCATGATGATGAGGTCATCCAGAGGGGCTTACAAATTTGAAGGGAGGCAGGGAGAATACAAATATCCCAGTTAAATCAGGCAGTTAATACATACTAGAAAAACGCATATAAAAATCTGAAAATGAGCTTGGCAATTTCATTAGCCTGTCAAAATACATTTTATTTGCATTGTTTACACAACTGTATATATTGGATATCACCATCGTTTTTAATGATGACTCTTCTTGTATTCCTTCTGCCCAATAATTTTTACTGCTTTTTCCAACTTGGGCCTGCATCCTGCTTTTTCCTTGTGCCCCTGACTCCCCCCCCCGCCCCCCACAAATCTAATACAATATGAGAGAGTGCTACAAGCTTGCCATGAAGTTTATTATGCATGCATTCATGGGAACTGCAAACAAGATGCCAGCAGAGAAGTGGGCAGACCCTCATCCTATTCACATAAGGTATAAAAGGAGAGAAACAACAGATTTGAGGGAAATAGTAGTAGCAATCCCCTTTCCCCTTAATACAATATGTATTGTATTGGAAAAGCCCCAGGATGTGCAGGAGACAAGAAATGAAGAAAACAGAATTGTATCATTTAATCTACCTTGTAGAGTGTTAGTGTTATTATTTGTCTCTCCCTTAGTTTCTAAATGTAGTTATATAAATTATCTGCTATCAACTCAGTATAAGAAATAGAAAGAGGCTGTATGTGTGCATGTGTAGATGGATACATGGATGATAGGGATGATAGACAGAGAAGGAGAGAGAGAGAGAGAGAATAGAAGATAGATAGATAGATAGATAGATAGATAGATAGATAGATAGATAGATAGATAGATAGATGATACAGATAGACAGACATGATAGATGATAAATAGATGATATAGATATATAGCAATAGCAATAGCATTTAGACTTACATACTGTTCCATAGTGCTTTACAGCAGTCTTTAAGTGGTTTACAAATGTCAGCATATTATCCCCAACAATCTCATTTTACCGATTTCAAAATGATGGAAGGCTGAGTCAACCTTGAGCCCCATCAGGATAGAACTTCTGGCTGTGGGCAGAGATGATACAGATAGCTAGATGATCGAGAGAGATGGTAGATAGAGGTAGAAAGACAGACAGACAGACAGACAGACAGACAGACAGACAGACAGACGAGGATAGTGGAGGGATGAATGGATGAAAGATAGATAGATAGATAGATAGATAGATAGATAGATAGATAGATAGATAGATATAGATTTTTATAAAGGAATACAAATAAAAGCTGAAATCAAAATAAATCCAAATATAATTGTTGTGCCCTCAAAACTTCTTAAATGTCTTCTTAAAAACCTCACTAAAACGCAAAGGAAATATAGAAGCAGTAGTAAAACTCAATAGCAAATCATCTAAAACCTCACCATCAGGAAAATTTAAGGCACAGCTGATAGTAAAGTTGAAATTCTTGCCAAAATAAAAATAAAATTAGAAGTATCCTTGTCTCTATAACACTGTTATAAAGCAGCCTTCTGCTGCTTCAGATATATATATTGTTCATTTAGATAGCCACCTATCCCTGGAGAAAATCGGAGGAGAGCTACTTTAACTAGTTCTCATTTATATTTTCTTATATCTAATATGTTATTAATGCTAACTGTATTATTTTTTCCAAATCAAGAAGACTATGGTCTTCAAAGGAGTTTAAGAAATCAATTAATTCAATTAAACACTGAACACAGAAAAATGTTGCTGTAGCATTGTGTTGTCTAAGTTGTGTATGTGTATGTGTATGTAGGAAGTAGCTTTCCTCAACCTATTTTTGCAATATTGACATATTTTCCCCTGAAGTTTATCCCCTGATATACTGCACTTCATTATAGTCCTTTGCATGGAGCTAACTATGGAATTACACATGTTCCATTCCCAAGAAATTGTATCTCTCTAAATGGCTCTGTTACGATGGCTGATGAGGTTGCTCTTAATGCAGAACCAATGGCTATTTACTGTGCTGAAGCATTGTTTATTAGATAAAAGATATGTTTTGAAAAGTACTACAGAATCCTTTAATGGAGATAGGAAAATTCTTCCAATCATCTTTCAGTATACTTTTAACACAAGGATGGCAATGAACTGAAGAGGTGAAGGATGGCCTTGCTCTTGTGGGTGGTGAAAAATTGTATCCTGGGCAGAAGGACAGAGGAAGAGACGTATCATAAACAATTTCTCAAGGTGGGTCCTCAACCCAACAGCATGAAGACAGTGAAGTCTTCATGAACCTCTGGATGTTCCACATCAAATAAGTTTAACAAACGTGCCATTATGCAGGGCACAAAAGCAAGCTATAATGATACTTCAGAATGGTCAAGCATTGTGGACAGGAAATGGCTCTATTTATCACAAAGAAATAAGCCAGCTTTGTGAGGACTCACATCTCCTATCAAAAGTTTTGTTCAATTGGACAAACATTTTTTCAGTTAAAAATCAAGGTCAGTTTTCTCCCCAGGAATGGTGAGGCACTCATAATTGTCTTCAGGTCAGACTTCCAATAAGGTCCTGGCATCTAATGAACTGCTGCCACATCACACGTGCACACACAAAATCACATTAAAGTGTGATTCTGATACATAAGCTAACTACAGTATACCACTGAATCGAAGCCCACTTTAAAACTTGTGGAAATAAATGTTGCAACAACAACAAAAATAGCAGCAGCAGCACATCTATTACAATAGTATTTTTAGTAAACCTACCTGACCCAAAAGCCAGAAGTACCAACTCCTTGGTAGTATAGTGGTCTAAGGCACCCTGTTATTCAGCTGGTTATTAAGACCAGCTGCCTGCAATTACTGCAGGTTCGAATCTTGCCAAGGCTCAAGGTTGACTCAGCCTTCCATCCTTTCTAAGGTAGGTAAATTGAGGACCCAGTTGTGGGGGCAATAAGCTGACTTTGTATAAATATACAAAAGGATGAAGGCTATTGCTTAGCGCATTGTAAGCTGCCCTGAGTCTCCGGAGAAGGGCAGCATATAAATCAAATTTAAAAAAAAAGAAAAAGTCCAGCCAGAGTTATCTAGTAGACTGTATGGAAATAACAGCATTGATACAAATATTTTAACCCCATTGTCTTAAAAATGTCCTTGATATCTGTGCAATATTCAAATAAAAAAATGGTACTGAAAGCCAAAGTTCTTTGATTCTGGATATGAATCTTGGTGACTTTACCAAGTTATCTGACCTTGATTCTTTGCGAAAGAGATATAGGAAGCCGTTTAGAATTAACTGGTATTTACTTGGGTTTGTTTTTGTTTTTTTACCCAAAAGAGAGAGAGAGAAAGAGAGAGAAGAGAGTTTGATTGAAATCTGTGGCATCTGGAAATGCATACCATAAAATGCATTTTAGAAAATGCTGATTTTTAAAGTCTTCCTGTCCTTCCATTGTTTGCTTGATATCCATAATCCACTGGTACTTTTTGAGATTTGGGTGCTGAGCAGCACACAAGGAAAGTTTTGATTCCCCCCCCCCATTTGTCACCCCCAGCCCCTATTAGTATCCTTTGAAAATTTGCACATTTCTTTTTCTGCAACATATTTATAGTAATGTCAATTTCATGTAAATTTTCACAAATAGGCTTCTTTTGTCTTCTTGAAGAATTTACATACTTCCCTTCTACAATCTAGACATTCTGATTTGCCAGTGACAATGGCCGAATCAATGAATGGTCCCCTTAAAAAGGAATTGTATTTTGAAGGCTCACAGTGATGTCAGCAGTCCTGCCTTGCAATTCAACACCTGACATAGAAATGTGAGTCGGAGGCTTATCTATCCAAATTAGCTGCAAGTCCTGGTATATTGTTCAATCATCTCTAGATATATTAAGGTACTCTCTGTCCAAGGTGGATTATTGCTTCTGGGCATAATTTAAACTGTCTCTAAAATTTATTCAGATAACACAAAAAGTAAAGAAGTTTTCCAAGTGAACTTAATTTCTAATGATTGTATTTAGGCAATTGTATTGTTACTTCTGTAATGGCAGCATTACAGAAGTAACTTGTTATTGCCATATTCTGAGGTGCCTTTCAGTCTAGTCAACAGCCTTTAAAAAGGTGTCCTGTATCCAATTAAAAACCATATCACTTTTGCTAACGATTGAGGTCAACAAAGACCATCTAGGTGCGATCCCTTGTTCAGGCTTTTAAAACATGGCAGCCTAAAAGACTTCCTTTCAGACCTCGATTAATTAATTGATGTCACAAAGAGACAGGTTGTCTGTTATGGACAAACAAATCATAGGAGCAAAGTAATAGAAATTATTTTTTATCAAAAAAAGTGCTCAAGTGAGATGATAGAATGAGTTCATGGTAAGTGTTTCATTTTATTTTTTTCTTTCCATTGTCTTATTCTTGGAGACTACTTGGACTAGTCCCTGCAATTTTCTTGGCAAGGTTTTTCAGAAGTGTTTTGCCCTTGCCTCCTTCCTAGGGCTGACAGAAAGTGACTGGCCCAAGGTCACCTAGTTGGCTTTGTTCCTAAGACAGAACTAGGATTCATGGTCTCCCAGTTTCTAGCCTGGTTTCCTAACCACTACACAAAACTTGCTTTCTTTTCAGCATAACAATGCAAATCTATGTTCCAACCACAAATGTAGAAAATGCTAAGAATTCTATCCTACTTCCAACATTTTGCCAATAAAATGCACACACACAATTATAATAAACATAGGCAAATGGAATGTTAAAATATGAAATAGACTAACAACTGAAATATCATGACAGTAAGGTACAAGAAATTAATCACATGATTAATAGTTACGACAGTATAATTTGATGCATATGGCAAATATCATTTTTCTAACAACTTGAAAGACAATTATGTACATGGACATATCGGATGAATTGCATCAACATTACATTTATAAGCAAAATGGGGGAACTCTATTCAGTCAACAATAAGACCTGGAATTGACTGCGACTCAGACCATGAACATTTTTTCCCCAAAATTCAATTTAAATAAGTAAACAAAGAGAACCATGAAGGTACTATCTCAGCAATATTCCAAATGAGCATATGGTGAAGATAAAGAGCAAATAATGGAATAGATTTAATAAACGGAGTGCCTGAAGAATTCTTGACTGAAATTCACAATATCATTAAAGAGGAAACATTCATAAAATGCTTTATACTGGGGGGGGGGAAGCAAAATAGCTATTGTCTTGATACCCAGAAAATTGTTATGGAAAGACAAGGAGCAAAAGGCAACAACAATAGAGGAATATGTGCACGACTAAATTCCCAATTCCAGAGAAAAGGTGAGGAGATATATCTAAAATCTAAAAGAAACTGAGAACTGCAATTGAACAGGAATACAAATACTATGGGGAAAGACTATGTAAAAGTACAGATACATCAAATTGATAACAAAGGCATATACTGTCAAGGCCACCAACTTTCTGATCTTAGCATATGGTTGTGTAACAGGGTCATCAGAAAGGCAGAAGAAAATTGATACCTTGGATCTGTGTTGCTAAGGAAAATTATGGAGAGTACCTTGAACAGCAAGAAGAAGAAATCATTTACTACCAGATGAAGCAACACCAGACCAATGACTAATAATAAAGGTGAAGCTTCATTACCTTCAGCTTCACCATATTGTGAAAGTAACAGTAATTGGAGAAGACCCTGATACCTAGAAAAAACAAAGACAATGGAAAAAGCTTGATTGATGGCTAGAGGCTATCACTAATGACATAAGCAGGGGCTTACCAGAAGCTATAGAAGTAGTTATTGACAAGCAAACTTTAAAAAAACAATGTCTGTCAGATCACGAAAAGTCACATGTGATTGACAGCTGAACAAGAACATATTATACTGAGAAAGGGCTCCAAAAATAAATTACCTTTCATTTGTGTTGGTTTTGCAGAATTGGATTTAGCAATTTCCAATCCATTATCTCGAAAAAGGACTTCTTTATACTTATCTGCATAAACCAAAGCATAATTCTCACTACTCGGCAGATTTTAAAGATTCCCAAAACAGAAAATAAAGGAGAGAGGAGTGAACGCAGCTCTACACTACCGTTTGCAATATTTTGGATTTAATTTCATAGAGATGCTTTGGAATGTCTGGGATGCTGCAGAGAAACCTCTTTGTAGCATCTTCATGACCTTGGAAAAAGACACAACCGCTTTAATAGCCATAGAAAGTCCCGCACTATGATCCTGTGCACTCTGAAATACTTTTTCCAAATGAAATCCATTGCATTGCACGGCCTTATTGCATACTTCTGTCCAATAAAAAAATATTGATTATATCATTGATACTGATATTCATATAAATTATTTTTATATTTTATAAATAACGCTCTACTATATTATTAACATTATTTTAGATTTTTGGGAAAAGAATAAAAAATGCCATCCAATTAACATTTCCATACAAGTAATGTTTAAAAGAATAACTAGTTTTGTCAATAAATTTTATCAAACGCTTCTCTGCATCTAATGAAACTGTTACAGCAGGAGCCACCTTTGCTTTATTTAAAGTTATAAGACAATCTTATCAGTGGTGGGTTTCAACTGGTGTTACCACCAGCTCACTTCGCTTGCACGCACGCCAAACTTGCACTTTGCACAAGCGCATTGAATTTCAGAACAGCTGAGGCACGGCAATCTGCTCTGATGCGCCTATCAGCTGGGCTAAAAATGAACGAATATAGGTAGATATAGCGCAGGGGCGGGCAGGAGGGCCCAACTGATGGTTGGAGCGAACCGGTTTGGTCTCACCTCACCAACTCCGCTACCCACTCGCCCGAACTGGGGAGAACCGGTAGAAACCCACCACTGAATCTTATATAGTCAGCTCATTGTCCAGGACAGATAGACCCTGCTTCATCAAACACATCAAATATACTGCTAATTTCTGAAGCAAAGATGCCAGATTCGAACATATGAAACTTGAAGCTGACAAAAAGTTTAAAAGTTGATAAATGAAGGTACAGGCAAATGGCTAGAACGTCTGTCACATTGATTCTCCCACACTGTTATAACAAATGTATATTACTAGGCCTTTTCCTATTCGGCATCCAGTAATTTCCCTTGTACAGAAGCCTAGATACTCTATCCACGTTTATTAATATGCTCATTTTACAATCGATACATTAGAAAAAAAGATCTTCTTCATCAGCTCCCAAAAATTGCTGAAATTACCATTCTCCACCCTGGCATTAAAATCTCCAACCAACAGCAGTTAAACTCAGCTTAAATGAATTTATCTGCTTCAAAAACAGATCCCAGGTGTGTTAAAGAAAACCTTGATCTGGAAAAAGGGAAATGTAAACATTCATGATGACAAAGGATCAAGTACTATAGTTGTCTAGTTTCAGATTAGCTGGACCTGATATTTGTGTATCAAATGCTACTTTAAGGAGACTAGTATAGCTGGACTTCTGATAGTGTGCCCCCTGCTTGCATTTGGACTGGGAGTGTCCATACTTTATATCTTGAGTTCAAACTATGGAAGGGGTCTTTCTTTTGTATCCAGGTTTTCTTATGGCTTGTTTTCCTTCTGGCTTTTGTTTTGGCTAGTTTGGGGCATATAAGAACCTCTATTACGTTGAGAAGGGGCAATTCTACCCTGAGAAAGGAGAATGAGAATGGAGTCTAGAAGAAACTCTACTAGATTGCTCTAGAATTCATCTTTTCCCTTGGCCAAGGCTTTGCATTGTCAACTACTGGAATCCAAATAGGATTGTTATAATTCCTACAGCTCTTTGGGTACAAGGGGTATGAAAAGAGTTTTCATAATTACTCTTCCAGGACGTTCTAAGGCAGGAGTCTCCAAACTTGGCAACTTTAAGACTTGTGGACTTCAACTCCCAGAACTGAGGAATTCTCAGGTGTTCTAAGGTGATAGCCTACCTCCAAGTCTGAAGAGGCATGTTCTTTTCTGTTTCATTTCTCCTCTTTAGACAGGGGAAAGGTTTCTATCTTTTTTTTTGCCTGATATTGATTATGGTATCCTACACCCGCTTTCTTCTCAGCATGGAAGATGGAAGATAATTCTTTCATGAAGAGCAGTTTCCACAAATAATTTATGCCTCTTAGAGAGCAACAGGTATTTACAGCTACTTGCCCTTTAACACATGCTTAGCTTTTAACTCAGTGCTCCCTTTCTGTCTTCTAATAAACTTTACATAGCCCCCACTCACTCTAGAGGGAGGCATGAAAGCTGATGCAAATTTTTCATCAAAGTTGTTTTTCCATTGAAGGAGTCTTTACAGTTCCTAATTGCCCAAGAGTGTATAACCAAAATTAGGCCTTCACAGGTGTGAGCTTACATCAACACACCATGTTTTGAATGACACCATGATCCAAGGGTATGACCTTTTTCTTCTTATTTAACATTTTAAAAATCCACATGGTCTTCCTCAAATGGATCAGTATATCACTGGGCAGAACTGGGTACATGCTGAAAAGCTATGCCTGCACTCCTCTGCTATCAACAGAAGTCTTCAACCAGGTTTCTGGTAACTGATCAGTCCAGCCCAGTCTAACTCACATTATGATTAACTGGCTCTTCTAAGAAAAAGCAAGGTCAACCCCAGAACATTGTTACTTTGCCACTGGTCTGTGAGCATCATCTCCCAATTCCTTATCAGAGTTCCATGCTACTATTCGACCACAGCTAGCATTACCATGTTTATCAGTTAAAGCATGGGTGTCAAACTCACGGTGTGATGTTGTTGTCATGTGACGTATCACGTTTCTCCCCTTTGCGGAGCTGGGGTAGATGTGGCCTGCATGTGCTGCATTCAACCCACGGGCCGCCAGTTTGACACTCCTGGTATCAGATATTACTGGGAGAGCCAATGCTATCTGTTACAACAGTGTCAATATCTTATATTAGCAAGCAAAGTTTAGACACCCTAGGTCAGAGGTGGGCAACTATTGTGACTTCTGGACCTCTGGACTTCAACTCCCAGAATTCCTGAGCCACCATGGCTCAGGAGTTGAGGTCCACGGATCATAAAGGGGCCATAGTTGCCCACCACTGCCCTAAGTGATTTTAAGAAGCTGTTGAGTTCTCATTATAACTTGCATCCCATTTAATTCATCTGAATTTCTGTATGATGAGTCTGAACATTTAGCTCAGGCTGCCCAAGGAGCTGCTGATACATTTCTACAGAGGAATTATTGAGTCTGTCATCTGCACCTCTATAACTGTCTGGTTTGGTACTGCAACCAATCAAGACAAACACAGACTTCAATGGATAATTAGAACGGCAATTGCTACCAATCTACCTTCAATTGAGAACCTATATACTGCACCAGCCAGAAAGAGGGCTGTGAAAATATCTACAGACCCCTCGCATCCTGGACATAAACTGTTTCACCTTATATCCTCAAAACGATGCTATAGAGCATTGCACACCAGAACAAGTAGACACAAGGACAGTTTTCCCTCCCATGCCATCACTCTGCTAAACAACTCATTCCCACAACATTGTCAAACTATCTAGAAAGACAGTATTACCATCATTATTCTCATCTTCCCTAGTCCCTATCTTCTTATCTTCTTATGACTATAACTTTGTTGCTTGCATCTTACGATTTATATTGTTTACTTAGTATCCTAGTATGATTTATGTTGATTGCTTATTTAGTATCCATGACTATCACTAACTGTTGTATCTAATGTTTTATGATGAATGTATTTTTACAATGACTATGATAATGATCTATCACTATTGTTGTATGTACACTGAGAGCTTATGCACCGGAGACAAATTCCTTGTGTGTCTAATCACACTTGGCCAGTAAAGAATTCTAATTCTAATTCTAATAATTCTAATTCTAATTCTAATTCTAATTCTAATTCTAATTCTAATTCTAATTCTAATTCTGATTCTGATTCTGATTCTGATTCTAATTCTAATTCTAATTCTAATTCTAATTCTAATTCTAATTCTAATTCTAATTCTAATATAGACAAATACCTTGTATTAGAGATTTGCTGAGGGAATTAATTTGCATAGATTTCCTTGAACTTGACCCTCCTCTTCAAGTTCACCTGAATCATTCAATGAGATTCCTTCTTTTTCTTTAATCAAAGATAATGGGTCAGAAGCCGAAGCAAAATCACCCCAACTTGAGTTAATGCAGCAAAACTACTCTGCCTAGGCTGCTGAGTAAATGTATTTACCTAGAGCAAAAAGCATGATTGCACCCCCAAAAAAGGCCTGAAGGAAGGATCAAAGTCCACATAGCAGGAAAGGGCAGCACAGCTGGTAAACAAGCTGGAGCCCTTCAACTACAAGCAGCAGAGATCTTCACCCTGGTTCTGGCTGAAAGCAAAGCTTAGAGCCCAAAAAGGAATGCTGCTTTTCAAACATCTGTCAAATCAATAAAACAGAAATCAGAGAAAGGGATGGGACGACCAATAGCTACAACCCAAACCTTCTTCAATTACTAGTAGCAAAAGTCTCCGTCCTGCCCCAAGCTCCAGGGGAAAATAAGGTTTTTATAGGGGCAGGCCAGCTAGCACAGGGTCTCCAACCTTGGCCACTTTAAGCCTGGCGGACTTCAACTTCAAACTGTGGTTGTGCGGGGGTTGGGGACTTGAAACAACTGCCCCACTTCCACCTCATTTGTCTCTCCTCCAGCGCTCCCTTTTAAGACCGGGCCCACTGGGACCAACTTTAGCCTGTGGGACTCACTTTCGCTATGTTCTCACTACCAGCTGAACCCCCTGACTGTGGAGAGGGCTATGGAAAATGGAGGTCGGCTCATGGCTGCATCCCTTCGGCTAAGGGGGCTGGACACCAGTTGGCCACCGTGAGAGGGTGGCCTGGTGTTGGGGCCTCCTGAGGGCTGAATCGGGATGTGTTCACACATAAGCACTTTACCAGCGGTGGGGACCCGACCATCGGACCAACCGCCGTGAGAGGGCGGTTTTTTGGACCTGATCCCTGGACACTGTTTGGATGTACTGACTCTATTGCTGCCACCTCACCACAAATGGGGGCGGACCAGCTGACCTAATCACCGTGAGAGGGTGGTTGGATCGATTTTCCCCCTTGGATTGTGGTCGTTGTGGATTGTGACTGTGTCCTCTGTTGTGAGGGGACAGTGGACTTGGTCCTGTGAATTATGTGTGAGATTCCCCACTTCCCTACCTTCTTCCCTGTCCTTTTAAGGACCCTTAGGATATGGTCATGGCGAGCCACTATGACCAAACTGTACTCAGCAGCGGAGCTTCTTGGTCTGCGAGACTCCCCCCTCTCGCAGGCTTGGCCCTCCACTCTATCGAGGGCCTACCTCGATGACGGGCTTTGGAACCCCGAGAGGTGGCATGTCGCAAAGAGGGGGTTGCGGGGTTTTTTAAAATTGTCTATGTCTAATCTTTTAAGGGGTTTGGGGAGGAGGGAGGGGGTGGTATTGGAGTTAGGGTCGTGGGTTTGGGGGATAACCCACCAAGGGGAGGGTCGGGCCCGGCCACGACGCGCGGCGGGGCGGGTGGGGGACCCAGGGGCAATGGAGGGGGTCGAGCTTGTTCGGACTGTGTTTTTACCATCAGTACTGTGAGTGGGAAGGGTAGATATGGCGGGAGCAGGGGGCCATATCATGTTAAGGGAGCACGCACCCGCTGTCTCCAAGTGGTAGGGTGCTCCGGCCCCCAAGGCTCCACCCGTTGCCAGGTTGCACAGATCCTCATGGCCCGGGCCTTCGTCTGATGTTGTGCAACGCCAGGTCCGTAGTAAATAAAGCCCCCCTCATCTGTGATCTTGTTCAGGAGGGGGGAGCGGACCTGGCGGGTATTACGGAGACCTGGTTGGGCCCAGAGGGAGGGGTCCCTCTGGTAGAAATGTGCCCACCAGGCTTCCACGCATTCCATCAGCCGAGGTCACAGGGGAGGGGCGGGGGAGTAGCGGTTATTATTAGAGAAGGCCTTAGGCCCAGGGAGACCACTGTACCTCAGACAGCTGGTTGTGAGTCCCTCCTTGTGAAGTGGGGCCATGGGGTTCAGATGGGCTTGCTGATCACGTACCTGGCTCCCTGCCGCGTGGCAGCAACCCTGCCTTAGCTACTCAACGTTATCGCCGCGGTGGCGGTTGATACCCCCAGACTTATGGTCATGGGGGATTTCAACCTGCCGTCCGTGGGTGAGACGTCTGAGGTGGCTCGGGAGTTCATGGTTTCCATGACAGCCATGGATCTGACCCAACTAATTCATGGCCCTACGCACACTGGGGGAAACACACTGGACTTGGTTTTTGTCTCTGGACAGTGGTTGAGTGATCTTGAGATAGGGGATGTAGTCATCGAGCCCTTGTCATGGTCGGATCACTCTCTCCTTCGCCTTGACCTTCGTACCACGGCACCCCGCTGCAGGGAGGCGGAACCGATAAGATGGTACCGCCCCAGGCGCCTGATGGAACCCAATAGGTTCCAGACGGAGCTTGGGCCAATTCCTGAGGTTCTGGCTCACGCCTCGACTGGAGACCTAGTGGCCGCCTGGGATAGGGTGGCCGCTGGGGCCCTGGATCGAGTCGTGCCTTTGCGGCCTCTGACCCGGCGCGGATCTCGCCTGGCTCCTTGGTTTACCGAGGAGTTGAGGGAGATGAAGCGCCAGAAAAGATGCCTAGAGAGTAGTTGGAGAGCTAGTCTTTCTGAATCGGACCGGACACTGGTTAGATCCCATATTAGGACTTACCTAGTGGCGATAAAAGCAGCAAAATGTACGCATTTTGCTGCTCTTATTGCGTCATCAGATAATCGCCCGGCCGCCCTGTTTAGGGTGACCCGCTCCCTGCTCCACCAGGAAGCGCGGGAGGACCCCTTGGAGGGAAGAGCCGAGGACTTTGTTCAGTATCTGTATGACAAAATCACTCAGATTCGGGAAGGTCTGGACTCTGACTGGGTAGATCCGGCGAGAGTGACGGAGGCAGGTCTTGAGACTGTTATCTGGGATGAGTTTGATCCTGTGACCCCAGATGACGTTGACAGGATTCTGGGTAGATTGAATGCGACCACATGTTTGTTGGACCCGTGTCCCTCCTGGTTAGTGCTGGCTTCCCGGGAGGTGACGCGAGGCTGGCTCCAGGGGATTATAAATGCTTCATTGGGTGAGGGTGTCTTCCCCACCGCCCTTAAGGAGGCGGTGGTGAGGCCCCTCCTCAAGAAGCCTTCCCTGGACCCGGCAATATTGGCTAATTATCGTCCAGTCTCCAATCTTCGTTTTGTGGCGAAGGTTGTTGAGAGTGTGGTTGCGGGACAGCTTCCCCAGTACCTGGATGAAGCGTCGTATCTGGATCCGTTCCAGTCGGGTTTCAGGCCTGGGTACAGCACGGAAATGGCATTGGTTGCGTTGGTTGACGATCTCTGGAGGGCTCGGGACAGGGGCTGCTCCTCTGTCCTGGTCCTGTTAGATCTCTCAGCGGCTTTTGATACCATCGACCATGGTATCATGCTGCACCGGTTGGAAGAGTTGGGGGTAGGAGGCATCGTACTAAGGTGGTTCTCCTCCTTTCTCTCCGACCGGTCGCAGTCTGTGTTGACAGGGGGGCAGAGGTCGATCCCGAGGCCCCTCATATGTGGGGTGCCGCAGGGATCGGTCCTCTCGCCCCTTTTGTTCAACATTTATGTAAAGCCGCTGGGCGAGATCATCCGTGGTTTTGGGGTGAAGTACCATCAGTACGCGGATGACACCCAGCTATACATCTCCACCCCGGACCACCCCAACGATGCCCTTGAAGTGATGTCCCAGTGCCTGGAGGCCGTACGGATCTGGATGGGGAGGAACAGGCTCAGGCTCAACCCATCCAAGACCGAGTGGCTGTGGTTTCCGACATCCCGATATAGTCAGCTAGTGCCATCGCTGACTATTGGGGGCGAATCATTGGCCCCCACGGATAGGGCCCGCAACCTGGGTGTCCTCCTGGATTCACGGCTGTCGTTAGAAGAGCATGTGACGGCCGTGTCCGGGAGGATTTTTCATCAGGTTCGCCTGATCCACCAGTTGCGTCCCTATCTAGATCGGGACTCCCTACACACAGTCACTCATGCCCTCGTTACTTCTCGTCTGGACTACTGCAATGCTCTCTACATGGGGCTCCCCTTGAGGTGCACTCGGAGGCTCCAACTGGCACAGAGTGCGGCCGCACGGGTGGTGATGGGAGCGACATGGAGTTCCCATGTGACACCTCTCCTGCGCGAGCTGCACTGGCTCCCGGTGGTCTTCCGAGTGCACTTCAAGGTTCTGGTTATCACCTTTAAAGCGCTCCATGGCTTAGGACCTGGTTATTTACAGGACCGCCTGCTACCACCAATAGCCTCCCACCGGCCAGTACGCTCCCATAGAGAGGGTCTCCTCCAGGTGCCGTCGGCCAAACAATGTCAGCTGTCGGCCCCTAGGGGGAGAGCCTTCTCTGTGGGGGCACCTACGATTTGGAACGAGCTCCCCCCCGGAGATACGTAGGATCCCAGATCTGCGCACCTTCCACCGCGCGCTTAAGACTTTTCTATTTTATCAAGCTGGCCTGGCCTAAATCTTCCCCCTTTTTAAATGTGGAATTTTAAATTTTTAAATTTTAAATTCGTCTTATTTATAGGGGTATGGGTAAGGCGTTTTAAATTGGGGAGCCATTTTAGATTTAATTCTGTTTTAAACGTATTTTAATTGTTTATATTGTATGTTTTTTAATTTTGGCTGTTCACCGCCCCGAGTCCTTCGGGAGAGGGGGCGGTAGAAAAATCTAATAAATAAATAAATAAAACTTCCAGAATTCCCCAGCCAACTAAACTAAGCTAAACTAAGATAAACTGGCTGGGGAATTCTGGGAGTTGAAGTCCCCCAGGCTTAAAGTGGCCAAGTTTGGAGACCTCTGAGCTAGCAGATACTGTAAATCCAAGCCACTTCAATTTCAGTAATCAGCATTGGAAGAGGGGGATTAAGTATTAGACAGGATGGAAAAATAATGGACTGAAAAAATAAAAAGAGGTTAAATTAACTTTAATTTTAGCATCTAAAAATTTAATGGCTTTCGCAGATGATTTAGTTACCGTGCTTTTTTTTTTTAAAAAAAATCATCCCATGGATTTCCCTCAATGAAGGAAGTTGTGCTAAAGATATCTGCACGATGGGAATATTCTCTCTCTCTCTTTTTTTAGGCAGATGTGAACATCCTATAATATGATAAACACAAAACTCTTTGAGAGATATGTCAAAAGGAACACTGCATTTCCATGAGATGGATAGTTCTACATAACTGAACATTGCTTTTTTTGACCAGCTTTTTACCATGGAAGAAACATATCTGTCCTCCATGGTCTTCCTTGAATAATCAGAATTAATATCTTTGTCTCTGATGCTCGTAATATTTATTTATTAAAATAATATCACAGCTAATCTTATAACTGATAGGTTGGTTAGAACAGGAAAACCCAAACCCCAATCCATAATAATAACTTTTTAAAAAATCATTGGCAAAAAATGCAGCAATCTGCCCCCCCCCAAAAAAAGCGTTAAATAAGAACAAAATGCATGCACAATCCATTCGCAGCAACCATAAGCTTTACCTGCTGATGAGCTCTTCCAAGGATATATCTTAATTGTAAATCTCAAAATCTTTGAATTGAAGACTCGAGGCTATCTGGACCTGTTCCCAAAATGAAAGAAAATCCGATGTGCCCTCTTGTAAATAAATATCTGCAGACAGACCAAGTATCTTACACAAGGAAGTCTAGAGAGGCAATGGGATACTCTTTTTCCAATCTTCAGTGATCTAGTATGATCGTGTTTCCTAATGCATAAGCCTAGTAGTGAGTAATGCTTAATTAACTTTTTAAAGGTTTTTCATTACAGCATTTTCAATAGCATTTCCCCTCTTCTAATTGGGAAGTCATGTTTTTCGTGTTATCAGGTCTAGTTGGAATTGTATCAGCAGATATTGGGAGCACACCCATCAAATCTAATTCTTTAAATGCATGGTACATGTTTTATTCATGTCTTTTAAGATAAAACTTTCCTCTTTCATCATTTGTGTCAGATGAAGGAGGAGAAAATGGCACTGCCACAGGACTCAATTTCAGGCTTTCCTCCCTTTGAAGACATCTAGATAAACTATAAAATATATGCCAGTAAGATCAACAACAAAAAAATTACTCAACTTGTTTATCAGTTTTATGGAAGGAATTATTCAGTTCCCTCAACCCAAAAGGCAGAAAGCAACAAAAATAAAGGGACAGGGTGTCCACAGGAAAGAGTCAAAAAAGTCAAAGCAATTGTGCAGCATGTGGCCTGCTCCCTTACAAATGCATCACGGAGAATATCAAACGCAAGGGGACTTTAACTATGCAGTCACAACCGTCATCTTGTCAGCCCTGCTAGGACAACCAGATAGGAAACATAGTCAAATGAGCTAATTCTACTTTCTTGCCAATGCTACATTAACAGAATTTAGCAAATCTGAAAGTACAAATCTCCCCCTGTCACTTTTAACTGCCTAATCCATTAGGGCGGTTCCTTCCTAAATTGATTTCTCTGACCATTAAGCAATAGCAATAGCACTTAGACTTATATATCACTTCATAGTGCTTTAAGCCCTCTCTAAGCAGTTTACAGTCAGCATATTGTTCCCAACAATCTGGGTCCTCATTTTACTGACCTCAGAAGGATGGAAGGCTGAGTCAATCTTGAACCAGTCAGTATCGAACTGCTGGCAGTTGGCAGAATTAGCCTGCAATACTGCATTCTAACCACTGTGCCAACACGGCTTTGAGAGCTCCTCCCCCTGTTGTCTGATTGGTTCCATAGGCAGCATTCTCTTCCCATTATCTCTCAAATTCAATCCCACATACAGTACAATCGCACCCAACCCTGGTGAATGATCTTGAGAAGGAGAGTTGTATTGGATAAACATTGATTTGCTTCTTCATTCCTAGATGACAACAAGTTTGGGTAGAATTTGGAATATGTGCCAAGCAGCAGAAGAATCTTCTTACGAAGCTTGAACTATCTGAACTAAGCAGAATGGCTCTTTCTTTATGTGGATAACATTTGAAATGAAGTGATTTTTTTATCTTTCAGAAACAATAGTAAAGGAAAAAATCCATCAATGGCAGAGCAGTGATTCTGACCTGGAAAAGGACCAGAAGATATCGGTATTGGGGCGGAAGGAGAAAGGGTGGAGAGGCAAGTGTCAAAATGTGCCTCACATTCTCCTGACACAAAGTCCACTCCATATCTACTAGTGTGCAACACTGCACTACATTGTGATATCACAACATATATGTCCTCATTTTGGCCTCCGGGTTAGATATGTGTACTAGATTGAAAAGTTTCATAGATTTATGTATTCATATTTACTTTGAACGAACAACTTGTTCCAGGAGTTTGGAGACTTAAAAAAACCAAATAACACAGGAGAGAAGTCATGTTCTTCTCTACATGACATAATTTGAGATGATTGAGGTGTCTTCTTAAATAGTCTCACATCAGAAAAGCATAAATCCCTCCCCTAACCCCATCGCCTCTCTGCCTCCTCCCATGAATGGCTACAAGACCTAATGTCATTTCAATTAGGAGTATGCAGATTGGTGTAAATTGGGTCTGGTTTGCTGCCCACTTTAGAGGGACAGATTTTCATTCTGCTAGGTTTTTCTCTAGATTTAGAGAAAGAAAGAGGAGGGGGGAGCCCAATAGACATTTGCTGGTTTCTTTTAGAGGCAGAAAGGATCCACTTATTTTTAAAAATGTATGAAGTGGTCAGAGCTCTTGGCTTGTTCTTTTTTTTTTTTAATAGCAAAAATATCTTACATGCTTATAGCAGTACAACACTCTCTTTAGAAACTATTTCTCTTTTGCAACATTTCTGACGTACTAGAGAGAAATAAGCCACAATCTAAATCAATCAGAATAGAGTTGGAAGAGACCTTGGAGGTCTTCTAGTCCAACCCCCTGCTCAGGCAGGAAACCCTATACCATTTCAGATAAGTGGCTGTCCAGTCTTTTCTTAAAAACCTCCAATGATGAAGCTCAACTGTCTGGAACCCGCACTGCATATCGGTCATAAATACAATCGAGAGAGTCCAGAGATATTTTACGAGAAGAGTCCTCTATTCCTCTAACCGCAATAAAATATCTTATGGCACCAGACTCCAAATTTTGGGCTTAGACAACTTAGAACTATGCCGACTTCAGTCTAACCTAAGCATAGTATATAAAATTATCTGCCACAATGTACTTCCTGTCAATGATTACTTCAGCTTCAACCACAACAATATGAGCAAATAATAGATTCAAACTCAAGGTAAACCGTTCCAAGCGTGCATAAGTGCACCAGCGTGCCTACCGTCCCTGTCCTAATATTTCTTTTTACTTACTCTTTTCATGTATTCAAATTATGTTTATACTTTTACCTGTTATCTTATATATACTTGACAAAATAAACTTGTGACTTATGACTTATGACCTACAACTTCTAAAGGCAAGCTGTTCCACTGGTTACTTGTTCTCGGCTGTTAGGAAAATTTTCCTTAGTTCTAGGTTGTTTCTCTCCTTGGTTAGTTTCCATCCAGTGGTGGGTTGCCCCTGGTTCGGACCAGTTTGCAAGAACCTGTAGTAAAACTGGCGGGAGGCTCCGCCCACTGACCCCGATGTCATCAGGAAGCTTCTGCACAGCCCCGTTGCGAACCGGTAGTAACGGTAAGTAGAACCCACCCATTTCCATCCATTGTCCTGCCTTCAGGTGCTTTGGAAAATAGGTTGACACCCTCCTCTTTGTGGCATCCCCTCAAATACTGGAATACTGCTATCATGTTATCCCTAGTCCTTCTTTTCTCTACACTGTTTGGGACTATTCTGGTTCATTTAGCTAAGCCCTCAGGAAGGAAGAGTGTAGCAGAATTTGGAGTCTGGATAAGCACATTCCTCACTCATGATAAACTTGCAATTTTGGTTTGCCATATTATGGCAGCTGAATGCAGCCATTATCTCTCAGCCTAACCTTCAATTGTAAGATTGTTATGAGGCTAAAGATGTGGGCGGGGGAGACCCAAATGCGCTTGATTGATAAATAATCCATAGATTGTGTATGGGACAAACAAGCCAGTAAATTTGTATACTAAATGGCATGGCAAAAAAAAAAATAGTTTTATTATAGTAGTAAAATGTTCTTTCTTGTTTCTTTCTTTTTTGGAAATAGTATATCCAAATATATGGTTATTTTTTGTTGCTAGTTTGGTTATCCTGGTTAGGCCCATATATAAGAGACTGTAGGCTTTCTTGTAATAGTAATATTTATTTCTTTTCTTCCTCAGGAACACAATTAGACAGGCACTAATCTGGGAGGAGCAAGAACTTATATACAGAGAAGGCGGGGCTAATGGTAAGTATTAACCAATGGTAAGTGACACAATGACATCACACAATGACATATAAACAAGCACACATATTTACAGATATCAGGTTAGGTATTTTCATCTGTAACAAATCCCCCTCTAAAATACCTAACTAATGGTGGGTTATTAAGATTATATATGCACATCAAGTTTGGAAGTCAAATACATATGTTGTTTGGTTGGCAATGGCTTAGTGAGGATATCAGCAATTTGTTCACTAGTATTGCAATGGATAGCTTTAATAAATCCTATACTTGACAGTTGTCTTACATGTTTATATTTTATATCGATATGTCGAGATCGTTGACCTATTGCTTCGGAAGCTGATATATCAATTGCTGCCTTATTGTCCTCATTGATAATAATTGGATAAACAGGTTCATCCCACACATTGGTTAACAAGTCATCGAACCAAGTTAGATTGTTGACCGCTTTGGATAAACAAACATATTCGGCTTCCGCTGTGGAAGTGGCAATTAAATTCTGTTTGCCTGTGTACCAGTGCACCGCACAGCCATTTATAAGAAAAACATATCCAGAAGTACTTTTTCTGGTTTTTGAATCAGTAGCCCAATCAGCATCAGCGTAGCAGGTCAAAGTTGGTTTTTCAGAAATGAATGGTTCTAAGAATAAGCACATATCAATGCTAGACTTTAGATATTTTAGAATCCTCTTAATTCCTTCCCAGTGGTATGAGTTAGGATTGCTTACATGTCTTGACAACAAATTTACAGCAAGGGTGATATCAGGCCTGGTCCAATTAGATATGTATAATAAGGACCCAATAATTGATCGATATAACGTGTTATCCTTGAATGGTTCGTACTCATTATACACATTCCTATAAAAATCAGTTGACATAGGAGTATCACAAATTTTTGAATTAATTAAATTACATTTTTGTATGAGTTCCATAATCTTGTCTTTCTGAGATAATTTGAACCCCTTATCTGTTTTGTCAATTTGGACTCCTAGATACTTATTTACCTTTCCTAATATTTTTAAGTTGAAATTTTTGCCTAGTTGTTCAGCGAAATTATCACATTTAATTTTGTCGTGTCCAAAATACAATATATCATCAACATAAATCAAAACATATTCAATAGAATCATTATTTTTTTTTGTGAAAAAACAAAAATCAGATGAAGTAGCTACAAAACCCATATTTTTAAGTATCTTTGATAAGCACTCATACCACCGCTTACCGGACTGTTTTAGTCCATAAAGGCTCTTGTTTAATAGCCAAATTTCTCCCTTTTTTGTATCCTTTCCTGGGGGTGCTTTCACATAAATTTCTTTATCTAGATCAGCGTGCAGATAGGCTGTCTGCACGTCAAATTGATATACTTCCAGATTTAAGATAGAAGCTAACACTAGTGCTGTTTTCACGCTTTCTGATCTAACGGTTGGGGAATAAGTGTCTTCATAGTCATCCGGAAATCTTTGGGCAAAGCCTTGAGCCACCAACCTGGCTTTGTATAGGAATTTACCATCCTCTAGCTCCTTGATTTTATAGATCCACCTAGTGCCAATAGGGGATTTCTCAGTGGGCAGGTCTGTTGGTGTATATACATTTAGTTCTCTCAAACTGTCCATCTCTTTTTTCATTGCTTCCTCCCACTTACTTTTTTCTTCTAGGGGTAGCTTAAGTATGTCATCATATGTGTTAGGAGTCAGGTGTTTAGCTTGGATAGACAGTACGTAATCATCTAATCTTTTAGGAATTATGCCCCTATTGGATCTAATGGGCCTATTCTGGGGATGTTCATCGCTATGCATATACTTAGCTTCTTTTTCGGTTAATTGATCTACTTTCAAAGTGGGGTGTCCTTTTTTCCATTCATCATTAACTATTACTGGGCATTTGATTCTGTTAGTAGATGTGGATTTGGGGTTCGTATCTGATGTGTGATGTTTTGCGTGCGTGTGTGTAATATTTTTTGATTCTGGGTAAATTTCATTGAGATGTAATTTTGACCAGTTCATGTGTTCATGAAACACGGCAGATCTGGATACAATGAAGTGATTATTTTTATCAATGAAGCGATATCCCTTGGTTCCTGATTCGTACCCCATAAATATCAGTCTTTTGGATACTTTCTCTCCTTTGCGTCTTAACTGTGAGGGCACATATACATCAGCAGATACACCAAATACGTGTAAATGCCCAATTTTTGGTTTCCTTCCATACATGAGTTCGTATGGGGTCTTATTGATTGTACTGGACCATAAGCGATTTATAGTGTAATTGGAATAATTAAGGGCTTCAGCCCAGAATGACTGGTTTAAACCAGCATCATCTAACACACATTTAACCATGGTTTGTAGCAAACCATTCTTCCTTTCAGAGACTCCATTTTGGAATGGGGAAAATGGACAAGATTTAAAGTGCAATATTCCTTGTGATTTTAGCCAAATTGAAAATTCGTTGGATAGGAATTCCGACCCCCTGTCAGTCATTATTTGTTTGATTTTGGTATTGTATTGTGTTTCTACCATTTTAAAGAACTCCTTAAATTTTTTGAAAACCTCACTTTTGTGGTTAAGGGTGTATACAAAACCAAATCTACTATAGTCATCGACTATGGTCAGGAAGTATCTTTTTTTGTATTTAATTGAAGGTTTTAATGGGCCTACTACATCCATATGAATTAGTTGAAAGGTTGATTGTGTGGTGCGGGTGGCTTTTTTGGGTTTTGGCTTGTTTTTAATTTTGGAAGAATTGCATACAGAGCATTCTAAGTAATTTTTACAGTTCTTTATTTTTAAATCTTCGGAACACTCTAACATTTTTCGTATGACTGGAAAGCTCGCGTGTCCTAGCTTTCTGTGGAGTAAGTGACTACAATTATCGTGAATAGGTTTTCCATTGTTTAAATTTTCAGACATATTAGTATCAGTGTTTGATGCATTCTTATCATTATTTTCATCATGGCTATCTGAATTTGGTTTTTTGTTTCTTAATTGATAGTTTGCATAGACTAGTTCGTTATCTTGTGGCAGTAGGTATGTTAGTCCATCATTTGTAAATAGTTTACCTATGTTTCTGTTGTTCTTAGTCATGAATACCTTTCCACCTCTGAAAGTGGTTTCTATTGCATTGTCTAAGCTTAACTTTAGGGTTGCCAATATGTTATTTGGAATTTCGGGCACAAATAGTACCCCCTCTATTTTTCCTATACCTTTTATATGCGTGTCTCCTATTCCTCTCACTAGGACTCTATTTTGGTTTGCTACTTTAATATAATATTTCTTTTCAGTGAAGTTACTTAATATTTCTCTATTATGAGTTGTATGGCATGTGGCTCCTGAATCTATGAGCCAGGTGTTGAGTGAATCAGATATCAAAGTGTTATTATTTCTTATTCCATATAGTGATCCTTTCTTATTTTCTCTAGGGTTATTTCTGTATGTTTGTCTTTCTCTAGAGTGTGGTGATTCTCTTCTCTTATACCTGTAATCTGGGGAGGTTCTGTCTAAAAAGTGTATTCTTCTATCCTTGTGTTTATATGAGTCACTGTATCCTATATTCTTGGGACAGTCTCTACTCTGATGTCTTTCAGATCCACATGTGAGACATTCATGTGGGTATCTGTCTCTGGCCCTGAAATCAGTCCTTCTTTGATTTCTACCTTCTCTTTGTTGTGTATATCGCTCTCTTCTAAGTCTATCTTCAGTAATAAGCTTATTGGTAAGGTTTTCTAAAGTAATTTGCTCTATACTTAGGTTATCTATTAGTGTAATGTAGTTATCCCAGCTGTGATCTAGTGAGTTAATTATAATGCTTTTCATGGTGTTGTCAGAAATGGTTTCTCCCCTTTGAATAAGGTCTGCTCTTACAGCGTTTAAATTCAAGATATGCTCACTCATGGATGTATCATGTTTTAGTTTGGCAGAATAGAATTCCCTAGAGATTTTTGTGGTAGTGGCTACATTTTTGCTATAGAACAGTCTGAATAATTTTTGATATACTTCAAATACAGTTAAATTATGCTCTATACTGGGGAGTATACTTGGGGAAATAGAAACAATTAACATATAGTATGCTTTGTGGTGGAGGCAGTCTATTTCATAGGTCCAAGGCTTATTTGGTGGGTTATCAATAAAAAATAAAACATTTTCTTTCATATATACAATCTGTAAACACTGATCCCATTCCATTAAGTTGCTTCCATCTAATTTCAATTTTATAAAGTCTGGAGGTATTGTCCCTGAGTGTAGTGAGGTGTTATTCATGTTTAGTAGCTGTCCATGATTTAAGACCTTAGCATACTCACAATAAGGCCTGGGTATGGTAGATGTATGTCTGTATTTACTTATCTCTATGTTGCGCTGACTTGTATTTATGTTTCCTTCTTCTTTCTTTGCAGGCTCGTTCTGGGCATGCTCAGTCCTCATTTTTCTCCAGCAGTCGATGAGGGAGGTTCCTGTGTCTGCAGCTCCTGGGGTGAAGTCCCAGACGGCCTTCTGTTGCTCTGCTTTGTTTCCGGAGGGCCTCTGGTGACTGAAGAATGCCTGGGGTGCTGCTCTGCTCATCGGGGAGTCTTCTCTGAGGTCGTCAGTAAGTGGAGCTTGAGGCGGGCCGCCATTGCCAATGGAGCCGGGTTGTTCAGGGAGCTGCTCTTCAGTAGGTAAGTATGATTGCCAGCTTGTCTTTCTTCGGGTGGCTAGGCCTTTCTTTAGACAGTCTATTTCTTTTTGGCCTTTGGTAGATGGTAGTTTAGAATTTTCTATTTCATTTTCTGGTTGTTTGTTTGGTATTGTTAGTTTAGTCCCGAGTGCTGCAGTTAGCACCTGTATAGCATTGTCTATTTTTACTTCAGTAGGTTGAGCTTTGTTTTGTTTAAATAATTGTTTTTTATTTGTTTTTGGACTCGGGTAATCATCTTCTTGGTAGGTTTTGTTTTTTATTTCGTAGTTTGAGGTTTGGAATTCTTTTAGTAATTGGTCAGGCATTTTAGAGGTATTAGGTGGGTAAGATGGCTGCCATGAAAAAGGCGGGAAGCTGTCGCCATCTTTGATGTCATTTTTGAAGTCAGGGGTTGAATTTCTTACCTTGCAGTTTTCTTGTTTGTTATTTTCGTTATCTGCTGCTGTTCCGTGGTCGTTTATTATGCTGCGGATTTTCACAAGCAGATTTGATTCAGCTGTAGTTGTTTCTATTAATTCTAGTATTTTTCTTTTTACCTCATCTTCTTTGTTTGGTGTTAGCAGTTCATTTTCTTGTAATTGCGTTTGTTTCTTAATATTTTCAAGTGGTGTATATTTGTCAGGAGTTAGTTGAGCTGCCATTCTTTTCGTTATGTATCTGGTGGCAGGTCTTCTTTTGTCGTTATGTGAGTCTTGCATCTTTATGTTCGGTTGGGCCTACCAAACCATCCTCTTGCTACCAATTTGTTGCTAGTTTGGTTATCCTGGTTAGGCCCATATATAAGAGACTGTAGGCTTTCTTGTAATAGTAATATTTATTTCTTTTCTTCCTCAGGAACACAATTAGACAGGCACTAATCTGGGAGGAGCAAGAACTTATATACAGAGAAGGCGGGGCTAATGGTAAGTATTAACCAATGGTAAGTGACACAATGACATCACACAATGACATATAAACAAGCACACATATTTATAGATATCAGGTTAGGTATTTTCATCTGTAACATTTTTCCACAAGTATACATTTGCAAAATATCTGGTATTAATTTCTACACTTTGGGATTTTGTAATATTTTTAGTTGAAAAGAAATGCAGAATACTTGTGCGATAAGGAAGAATTCAAGTAGCCATAAAAGCATGCTTCTTTTAGAGAGGATTGCTGACAAGTCTCCCTTTATTACAACATTGTGCAAGACGTCACTATAATTAACTTAGTGGCAAGATTTCTGCAAGATGTAGAAGTTACTCATATGAATGAGCTGTCAAGTGTTGGCTTGCCTGATCCAAATAACCCAGAACTTTCAATGGAGCAATTGAAGACAATGACTTTATTTATTTTTATCCTGTGTTTATTATTTTTTATAAATAACTCAAGGCAGAAAACATATCTAAATTCCTTCCTCTTCCCTTTTTATGCACAAAAGTGAACCACTACAGTTGTTAAGTTAGTAACATGGTTGTTGTGAATCCGGCTTCCCCATTGGCTTTGCTTGTAACGAGGTCGCAAAAGGTGATCACATGACCCTAGCACACAGCTGCGGTCATAAATACATGCCAGTTGCCAAGCGTCCAAATTTTGATCACATCACCATAGGGATGGGCATAAGTGTGAAGAACAGTCATAAGTGGCTTTTTTTCGGTGCTGTTGTAACTTTGGTCACTAAATGAATGGTTGTAAATTAAGAATTACCTGTATGTGATTATCTAGAGCGCCCCATCCAAATTATTTATTCCCATGTGCAATCACAGTCACATATGTGAAAGGAATCTGTGCCAGGAAGGTAAGCTGATTCTTATAGAAGATATGCTGAATGGCTTCTTTCAGAAGGACAATTTATCCCCAGGCTCATATTCAATTTATTTGTGATTGAAAAAGCCTGGATTCTCCTGACAGGATAGGTAACAACCATGGGGCTTCCTTTAGAGGTGTGTAAATGATTATAAGACTCAAGGTGGTTATTTGGCTTGAGGTTTGGAGGATTTCCTGTGGTTTAATCAGTTTTGACATCTGAATTCCGCACAATAGGAAGGAGCTGAAGTTTCAAAATGGTATGGATGGATCATCCCAGAATTAAATTAAAGGAGTAAGTAGAGTTGGCCAAACTGATAATAGCTCCTGAGGACACACATCTCGCTCATTGCACACCTGACAAGATATACACATTCCCTAGGTAGTGAAGCAAGCCACACGTTCAAGCAGATCACAGCTGCTCTCCCTCCAAATATTGGTAGAGAGGAATAAATAGTCCTAGCAAATGAAGTGTATGATCCAGCCAGAAACTCTCCAGAAAGAAGTCACAGGTTTTGTCAGATGTAAATGCCTTATTCTCCAATGTGTAAATAATGTATATATGGAACATCAGAGGTTAACTTATTCTTTGGACTTTAATGTATTCATAACTTACCACTCCTATTCCTAGCTCCACCCCTTGTATATATAAGGAGCCACCCTCACCATTCTCGTTGCTTCTACCTTGAATATTCAGTGAATATAGAATGCCTATCATAATTAAAAAGAAATATATTTAAAGCTCTAACTCCTATTATCTTTATTGAGTCTGATCCTGAAAATATTGCAACAAGCTGGTAGCAGAGGATGGTTAATTGACTCAATAAGTAATTAAAAATGTCCAAGAAAGATAGGCCCAACACCAGGGCCTACAGCAAAGAAATAGAAACTGATCAAGAGATGATCAACGAATCCACCAATGCGATTTCGAGAGAATCCGAAGAATACACCACTGAAGAAGAAGAACTAATGAGTGAAAATAATGACCAGAAAGAAATCGAAATAGAAAATAACGAACTCAGGTCAGAGATATTAAAGATACTAAAAAGCCAAAAGAATGATGAAAGTCTCATCGCGGACCTCCAGGAGATGCTGAAGAACAGCGGAGCAGCGAGAGAGAAAAACGTCATTAAAGAAAAACCCAAAGATCAAAAAATCGTAAGTGAGATGACTACTGAGAAAATAGTTGTTAAAAAGAAAAGATGTGATCCCGCGCGAAATTTTGAATGGCAGCCATCTTGGTTTCAACGAACTTCAAAAGAGAATGGAGCAGAGCCAATCAAAACGCTCAGTTCAAAATTTCTGGCGCGAAAAACACTATCAGACGAAGAAAGTGAGGAAGAAGTCTCAAACTCTTCAGATGATCCAAAATCAGAAAGTGAAGACGATTTAACAAAATCTCAAGTAAAATCAGCAATGAAAACGCTTTTTGCTGCTTTTAGGCCAAGACTGAAAATTACCAAGACATCTACGAAGAAGCAAGAAATCAAACCGGCGACTCAAGACCTGCACGCTCCCATCCTGACTTCGAAAGCGACGACGCCCGAGCCCAGAGAGCCATGCCGATTTCGCCCTACACCACAGACAAAATCGAATACCAACGCACACAAAAAGAAGAAAAGAACCGTCACCACCACCAGAACCCCAAAAACCGAGCCAGAGACCGACTCATCTGAGGAGGAGCGGATCGAGAGAGCTGAAAGGGAGAGAACCTTCCACGACGCCACCAAAGAAGAAATGAGCAACGCGCATGTGCGAAACTACGTAGACGACCCAGAAGGACTTGAACTGGCCAGAGAACCGCGCAGACTCATTGCAAGCATCCCAATGCCGTTCTGTAATTTCCTGCACTTGAGAGATCACGGACTGCCCCAGGTTGTAAGTAATGGACAGAATAATATAGGTAACTTACCCAGTGACTTCCCAAAACTTAGAATTGATGGCATTAATTTACAAGAGTGGTATCAACAGCTTCAGGTTATTTTCATGAAAGAAAATTTACTATTCTTTATAACTAGCCCTCCAAGAAGACCTTGGACTTTAAAAATAGATTGTTTACATCATAGAGCATTTTTCATAATAATATCTAGCGTGTCTTCTGCAATGTATCATAGCATCAAACCAAACCTAACTGTATCAGAAATAATTCAATGCATGTTTAATCTATTTCACAGCGATAGCGTAGCTACAACCACAAGAATGTCTAAGGATTTCTTTTCCTCTAGAGTAAAACCAGGGGTTTCTATAAGTGAGCATTTGATAAATCTAAACAAAATAAGAGCTGAGCTACAATTGAGGGGGGAAGTGATTTCAGATCAAACAATGAAAAGTGTTATTATCAATTCACTTGATCCATCATGGGATAGCTTTATGTCACACTTAGATACCATTAATTTGGGATATTTATCCATAGAAAGTCTATCTAACAAATTGATAGCAGAAGACAATTCAAGAAAAAATCGATCCAGTAACCAAACAGACCACAAACCTTTTAGGAAAGTAGTCTTTCAAGATAAACATAATGAGGCCTTTAGATGCTACAATTGTGGATCCAGGGAACATAGTAGAAGAGACTGCCCCAAAGTCTCAAGAGAGAGACATAGACCAGAATATAGGAGCAAATATAATTATAGACAATCTTCCACAGATAGACACAAATATAGAAGCCCACCAAATTACAAAGAAGGTAGAGGGGGTAGAGAAAATTCAAAAGAGAGGAAATCTGGGTCACTGAATGGGCTAAATAAACAAGACAGCACCAGAACACAGCAGGATGAAAATAACAATTGGCTTATTGATTCTGGTGCAACAAATCACACCACCAACAACAAAAGCATATTATCTTCATTTATAGAAGATAAGTTTGTGATAAAGGTAGCTAATCAAGAAAAGGTTCAAGTACTAGGCAAAGGAAATGTGACCTTGCCTGGTCTAGGGAAAATAGAGGGGGTATTATTAATCCCAGAAATACCTCACAACATACTAAGTGCCATAAAATTAAGCAGAGAATCTGATATCAATATAGTTTTCTCAAAGGGGAAAGCAACTATAGAAAAGAACAAAACAAATGTAGGTACTGTAATGATAAAAGGAGGTCTACCCTATCTGATAATTAAAGAAAGATGTTTACATAACATTGATTCAAATATGGAAGATTGTATTGAAGCAGATGATGAAAATGTCAGTAACAGTGACAATGATGAGTGTAGAATAACTCATGATCACAAAAATACATACAAGGAAAAGAAACCAAAAATAGGTAAACCAATTCATGATGAGTGTGCTCACATCTTACACAGGAAGTTAGGACATGCAAGCTTTCCTGTAGTACAAAAAATGACTGAACACGCAGAAGGTGTCAAAATAAAAAATTGTGAAAATTATTTGGAATGCTCAGTATGTAAGTCCACCAAACTAAAAACCAGTCCCAGACCAAAAAAATCTAACAGATCAACTAACAATATTTTTGATTTGGTACATATGGACTTAGTTGGTCCATTAAGTCCCTCAATTACCTATAGAAAACGTTACTTCCTAACAATAGTGGATGACTACAGCCGATATGGTTTTGTTTACACATTAAAGCACAAGGATGAAACATTTCAGAAATTTAAGGAATTCTACAAACGTATAGAAACACAACATAATATCAGAATAAAGCAAATTATGACAGATAGGGGATGTGAGTTCATGTCTAAAGAATTCTCCCAATGGTTAAAGGATAGAGGAATGTTACATTTCACGTCCAATCCTTTTTCTGCATTTCAAAATGGAGTTGTAGAGAGGAAAAATTCCACACTACAAACCATGATTAGGTGCACATTAGAGGATGCTGGTTTAGGCAAACAATTTTGGTCAGAGGCATTACATTATTCGAATTACACTCAAAATAGAACCTGGTCCAGTATTGTGAATAAGACACCATATGAGGTGATGTACAATAGAAAACCCAAATTATCACACATGCACATATTTGGAGTCACTGCAGACGTACACATACCTAAACAATTGAGGAGAAAGGGAGAAAACGTATCCAGGAGATTAAGATTCATGGGATACGAAACTGGAACCAAAGGGTACAGATTTATTGATAGTAATAACAAATTTATAGTATCCAGAACAGCTGTGTTCCATGAACAGGCCAATTGGTCAAAATTGCACCTTAATGAAATATTTCCTAATAAATATAAAGATACGATATCTTGCGAGGAAGGAACAACAGAAAATCAAAATATTAACAAAAGTAAGAACAAAACCAAAACTTGGACTAATAGTCAGCATAAAATAAAGACAGACACATTAACAAAAAAGGAAGCTAGATATTTGCATGATAACCATAGCAAGCCTGAAAGAACTATTAGAAACAATAGGAACCAAATACCAAATAAATACAAAGATTACATAATGCATATGAATGGAGAACAAATAACACCTAATACATATGAAGAAGTATTGAAACTTCCACATGAAGAAAGAGAAAAATGGGAACTAGCTATGGAAAAAGAGATGGAAAGTTTACAAGGATTAAATGTATTCACACCTGCGATCGCACCTAAGGATAAAACAATTATAGGTACCAGGTGGATTTATAAAATTAAGAACTTAGAAGGAGGCAATACCTTATACAAGGCTAGACTAGTTGCACAAGGCTATGCACAAAAATATCCAGAAGACTATACTGATACATATTCACCCACAGTGAGAACAGAGAGTGTCAAAACAGCCCTTGTAGTAGCATCTGCACTCAATCTGGACGTATTCCAATATGACATACAGACCGCATACTTACATGCAAAATTAGATAAGGAAATATATGTAAGAGCACCACACAGTCAATACACTAATAAGAACGAAATTTGGTTATTAAATAAGAGTCTGTACGGATTAAAGCAATCCGGCAAAAGATGGTACGATTGCTTGGTAAAAGTACTTAAGACCATGGATTTCAACGCCACCACTGCTGATAACTGTTTCTTTGTAAAAAAGAGTAATGATCATATTGAATTTGTATTAATTTACGTGGACGATATTTTATACATTGGAAAGCATAAAGAGAGCAGGGAAATCTTTGTAAATAAGTTAAATGAACACTTCTCACTGAAATCTCTGGGTAAAGTGAATAAATACCTTGGTGTGCAAATTAACAAAACTAAAAGGGGATTCAAACTTACACAGAAAGATAAAATCATCGAACTCCTAAACAAATGTAACTTAAATAATGCTAAAACCTGTGACACCCCTATGCAAACTGATTTTCTTAGAAACACTGATGAATCTTCCCCTGAGTTTAAAGACAACACATTTTACAGATCAGTTATAGGTTCACTCCTTTATATATCTAATTGGACTAGGCCAGATATTGCATTACCTCTCAATCTATTGTCAAGATATGTTAGTAAACCAACCTTGTATCATTGGGAAGCTGTCAAAAGAATTCTAAGATATCTGAAGGGTACATTAGATTTTTGTTTAATGTTGGAACCCAATAATGACAGAGAACCAAAAATTACTTGTTATGCTGATGCAGATTGGGCTGGTGATACATCATGCAGAAAGAGTACTTCTGGTTATGTTTTTCTATTGAATGATTGTCCAGTTTACTGGTATACTGGTAAACAAGAACTAGTAGCCACTTCTACCACAGAAGCGGAATATGTTTGTTTGTCCAAAGCTGCAAATAACCTTGTATGGTTCAATGATCTGATCACTGATGTTTGGAAGAAACCCACCTTACCATTTATTATGCATGAAGACAATAAAGCGGCCATTGAAATATCCAGATCCGATGCAATTGGACAAAGGTCCAGGCATATTGATATAAAGTTTAAGCATGTGAGACAACTGTCTCAAGACGGATTCATTAAAGCAATACATTGCGATACTTCTGAACAATTAGCTGACATATTAACAAAACCCTTACCTTCTAAACAACACAAATATTTAACTTCTAAATTATATGTATTATATTGTCCTGAATCAGAATGTAATTGGTGTTGTGTAACGAACCGGCATTTAGAGGGGGATTTGTCAGATGTAAATGCCTTATTCTCCAATGTGTAAATAATGTATATATGGAACATCAGAGGTTAACTTATTCTTTGGACTTTAATGTATTCATAACTTACCACTCCTATTCCTAGCTCCACCCCTTGTATATATAAGGAGCCACCCTCACCATTCTCGTTGCTTCTACCTTGAATATTCAGTGAATATAGAATGCCTATCATAATTAAAAAGAAATATATTTAAAGCTCTAACTCCTATTATCTTTATTGAGTCTGATCCTGAAAATATTGCAACAGGTTTCTTATTATGTTCATGAGATTCCCACGACCTGGTTTTTTTTCAACTGGTGAATTTGGACAGCAACTGGGTTTAAGGGGGGGGGGACGGGGGGGAACATTCCTTCAATTCAAACAGATTAATTTCCTCAGCCGTGCTGCTTGAAAATTAGTTGTGTGCAACTTCCATTTCATAACTTCTGAGAATCTCCTCTTATGTCAGTCATGGGCCATTTTGTATTGGCACTGTCTAGATCAGTGTTTCTCAACCTTGGAGATTTTAAGACAGGGGCACTTCAACTTCAACTTCCCAGCCAGCATGGGATAGTTGCTAAGTGAGTTTTGTCCCATTTTACAATCTGTCTTGCCACAGTTGTTCAGTGAATCATTATAGTTGTTAGGTTAATAACCCAGTTGTTAAGTGCATCTGGCTTCCCCATTGACTTTGCTTGTCAGACGGTCGCAAAGGGGGATTGCATGACCTTGGGACACTGCAACTATCATCAATATAATCCGGTTGCCAAGCATCCGAATTTTGATCACGTGACCATGGGGAATGCTGCAAAGTGTGAAAAACAGTCATAAGTCACTGTTGACTTATACTGTTGTAACTTCAATGCTGTTGTAACTTTGAACAGTCATTAAACAATTGGCTGTAACTTGAGGACTACCTGCATCCACTGATTCCTAATGATCCCTAATAGTGGTTTTCACGAGTAAAAAGCAAAGGACCTTCTGGAAAACTAGAATGAACATGAAAACACCTTTTGCTACCAAAAGCTTTGTTTCTTGTCAGGATATACCTGGGCACAAAATTCTATGTATGAGAAAGGAAAAGATACAACATCAATCAATGAACCAACAGAGCAGATAAAAAGGCTTTCAGTATTTTTGAGTTTCTGCTGAATCTTTGCAATTCGCCCTTGAGCCCATTTACGTCCATCATTTGCTGCAGCTTTCCTACCAAGTTCGATGGGCAGATTCCAGAGATCCTTTTGTATGGCGCATGATTCAAACTCAGATAGTCCCCACAAGGCCCCTTCTCTGTTGTTATCTCAAGGCTATAGGAAACGGGCCCAGGTTCATACAGGACCCAACCCAGAAATTTATTTCCCACTTATTCATCTCAATGGTGAATGGTATGAAATTCAAAAGCTCACACGGTAGCCTGAGAAAATGTGTTACTCTTCATAAAAAAAATTGTCTTGCTGTTCTTGCAGTGAATGCAATAATCTATCAAGTCTTGCAAGAAGGAATGGGCCAAGGAAGACTGTTTTCTCTATGTTCTTCTTGTGCAAAAGCACCGTGTTCTTAAGTTGCTATAAGCCAAGGGTGTCAAACTCAAGGCCCGCGGGGTGCTTAAATCTGGCCTGTGGGGCTGTCCTGGAATTAGCAAAGGTGCCTGCAGTGGCTCTGGAAGCCAAAATGGGGCATGGGAGGTGCAAGCAGCCCTCCTACAACCCGTTTTGGCCAGCAGAGTGCCCCCCGGCCAGAGGAGAACTACAATGCTGATCTTGCCCGCAAAGAAATCCAATTTGACACCCCTGCTATAAGCTATTCACTATTACAACTGTGCATATCTTTTGTGTGTTTTAAATCTTCTTCCTAATAGCATCACGGTGTATCATAAAACGTACTGCTAAAGTTTAATAAGACAGTTCTGATCAGATTCCTGTATTTTAGAATGATTTGTCCTTTCAATTAAAACCGGGCTGTTGGAAAGAACATATAGGAAAATATAACTTCTGAAATAATTTTTAAATGCCTAAAAACAGTCAAAAAAAAAAGTAGCAGGCATTTATCACTGGTGCATTAGAAAGAGCAAAAATATCAATGGAGTATGACATCATATGTATTCTTATCTCCATCAGAAGACAAAGGGTCTCTATTGTATGTGATTATAAATCCACAGTAGATTTTTTTAAAAAAATCTCCAAATGAATATACATCATGATATAGAAAAACAAACACCAAAGATCTGTAAAGCCTCTGAAGTGTAAGAAACAGTACAGAATATAGAGCCTTTCCAGTTTTTCTCTCTGGAGAGACACATTAGGCTTCTTAATACAGAAAATGAAGGTTTTGTGTATTAATGCTACAAGCTGTAGGCTTCTCAGATGTAAAGGATACACCTCTTCTTGCAGCTTTAAAATTATACCTCCCTCTTTTACAAGGCTGTGCATCAGTGATGGGAGTCAAAGTTTTTTACTACCGGTTCTGTGGGTGTGGCTTGGTGGGCGTGGCATGACTTGGTGGGTGTGGCATGAGTTAGTGGGCGTGGAAGGATACTGTAAAATTCCCATTCCCTCCCCACTCCAGGGGAAACTTGCTTCAAAATCCCCATTTCCTCCTGTTCAGCTGGGACTTGGGAGGCAGAGAATAGATGGGAGCAGGGCCAGTCAGAGGTGGTATTTACCAGTTCTCCGAACTACTCAAACTTTCCGCTACCAGTTCTCCAGAACTGGTCAGAACCTACTGAATACCACCTCTGCTGTGCACTCAGAGACGATCACAAACCGATTTTGGAGCAGCCCTTCTTTCTTGGTCTTTTAACGATGCAGAGAACAATGTTCTGTTTGGGCTGCCTCGCATTATGAAGACCCTCTTACAAAGTACTATCAGGTAGCAAGACAGCAGGATTTCTGAAGAAGGATCACAAGGGGCAACAGCCATTTGTTTCAAAGGATGAAGAAAAGTCAGTGCAGTCCTGGATTATGGCTATTTTGTCCTAAACAACACTAGGGCTTCTCTGCTAGGTTATGGATTCTAATCACCTGTTTTTCTTTTCGTTTTAATGATAGTACATTTTTCCAGCATTCAACCTGCAAGAGGAAAACATATATATGATTTTGCCTGAAGTACTAAGAGGCTGTTACAATATGGATCATTTTCTTCTTTAATTTTTTAAAGTTAATTTTATTTAAAGTTTCACAAAGAATATAAAACCTAACACAAATCAATAAAGAGGGAAGGAAGGAAGGAAGGAAGGAAGGAAGGAAGGAAGGAAGGAAGGAAGGAAGGAAGGAAGGAAGGAAGGAAGGAAATCTAAAGTGCAGAAAGAAACAATGAAAAGAAATAGAAGCAGCTTTTGATTTCCTTTGCAGCATATCTAATTCCGACTACAAAATTATCTCTTACTCTGTGATTTCAAAAAGCTTTTTCAATTATCCAGTTTTTGTTCTAACCACCGAAACCACAAATCCTAAGTGCACTTTTTCCCATTCATGAAAAAATCTGTTTCTAGTCAGCTATAAATGTAAATATTGTTTTTTCTCTCTGATCAAATAAATGAATTTAACCACCTCTGCAAGTTCCGTCATCTTCAACAACCATTCCTCCATTGTGGGTACTGTAGCGTTGAACCTTTCCATTTTTGAGCATATAATAAACCTGCTATAGTTATACAATGTGGGTCATTTTCTGAGGGTTACTTCAACAGCAGGCAAGGTAGCTTGTAGGCTGCACATGGTCCTCAGTACACAATGCAACTAATGCAACTAAGGTTGGATTCCTCCTCAAACCCAAACAACATGATGCCTTCTTGTGGGCTAATGGGGGGGGGAGTCCTCCTTTCCATAGTCCAGAGAGAGTCATGTGCACCCAACCTACTAGTCTAATAGATGTTGTAATCTGTATAATAGATTCTACTAGATGGCGTACTTTAACTACAGCTCCCCCAACCTTCATTGTTTGTCCTTTTTCACAAAGGTGAAGCTTGTAAGGAGCCCTTCTGCTTTTTGTGTGACAGTCATCCCTACCAGCTTCCTCTCAAGCCCTTGGCAGTTCATCTGTAAGTACTTAAGAATGGATGAGATTCATAGAAGATGGATCTATGAGAGAGTATAGAAGATGGCCTTGAATGATAGAGGGAAGATAAACGTGGCTTTAACCCAGACCAAGAAAGTGGTTTGTGAAAACACCACAGACAACACATACATGTGCGCACGCACACACCGTTGTACAAAGATAAAAGAGGGAGGAAGGAAAGTACATTCAGATTTGGGAGATATTGTTACTCTAGTTGTTGTAATAAAAGTAGCTTTAGAGTTGTGGTGGTGCAGTGGTTAGAATGCAGTATGGCAGGCTAATTCTGTCAACTGCCAGCAGTTCGATCCTGACTGGCTCAAGGTTGACTCAGCCTTCCATTCTTCTGAGGTCAGTAAAATGAGGATCCAGATTGTTGGGGGCAACATGCTGACACTGTAAACTGCTTAAAGAATGCAGTAAAGCACTATGAATCTATATAAGTCTAAATGCTATTGCTATTTAGGTCCATATAGGATTGACATCAATATATCTACTACCCTGTAAATCTCTGCAAGTATTTTCCTTCTTTATTCAGAGTAAAGAACTAAGAAAGGATTGAGTTTTGGTCAGAAATACTGCAGGTTACAGATATGGTCAGAAATACTGCTATAGCAACACTGCAAGTTACAGATAGAACTGTAAGCATATGCACTCAAAGGTATTTAATGCAGTCCTATTCCACATCTTCACCTTGAATGTGCAGAGATCCCTGCAAGGAACAGTATATATGGATATGCTGGAATGGGTATGCAGAAGTACACTCCATTGCTATTTAGCCCAGTGGTGAAATCCAAATTTTTTTACTACCAGTTCTGTGGGAATGGCTCAGTAGGCATGGTGTGGCTTGGTGGGCGTGGCTTGGTGGGCGTGGCAGGGGAAGGACACTACAAAATCTCCATTCCCTCCCCACTCCAAGGGAAGGATACTGCAAAATCCTCATTCCCTCCCCATTCCTAGGGGAAGGATATTGCAAAATCTCCATTTCCACCCCACTCTGGGGACAGCCAGAGATGGTATTTGCTGGTTCTCCAAACTGCTCAAAATTTCCATTCCCGGTTCTCCAGAACCTGTCAGAACCTGCTGGATTTCATCCCTGATTTAGCCTCATGCACACATGCAAGCGAATACCTCTGTTGGGCTTAAGGCATCACACATGCCTTCACAGATTTTTTATTTTTTTTGTTACAAATGTTTTATCTTTTTCCATATCGGAGTAGGAATGACAAACTAGCACATCTGGAAAACACCAGGCTTAGAAGACAACATTCCCCTATTAATTATTCTGTCTTATACCTTTTTCAGCAGGTCCTTTCATCACTATCTCCATGGAAACCTCTGATGCAATCAGTCATTCTCTTAAATCACCAATTGAGTATAACTAGTGGATACAAGCAATAAGATCCTCAGAGATGTTTTTCGTGGTCTTGGATCCAAAAAAGAGCAGACTGGAGGATGAGTTTCCTGTTCCCATCTTCCCCAACAGCTCTTACCCACAGAAAAGCTGCTTGTCTAACCTTGGAGGACCCCCTCATCTGTGTCCCATCCCATCATAACTTTACTCCTTAGGAATCAATTGTGGGTGATCTACTGAATGGAAAAGGATCAGACAATTGTAATTCATTATCTACCAGCGTATTTATGGATCCAAACCATATAAAGATTTAATATTTTTTTTTGTAAATGTACAAATATATCCCCACTGTATTCATTCTGTGAAGCAGAAATTGCATTTCCAAATTTTATAAATTCTGGTTAAATATATTGAATGATTTTAATGCTCCGCATCAGTTCTCTTTTTAATGTTTTCTCATCATTGTTATCATTTCGTTCACTCAAATCTCTGAAGGTTGGTCATTAGCTGTCTGAGAGTCATTGAGGCCACTTGGGATGGTGGTGGTTAAAAACATTTTCAAGGAAAAAAACCAAGAAAGTCCACTTGCTTTTTAGAAAAGCACCTTTGGGATAACCACGACTTGGATGATCGAGAATCTCCATAGAAACTTTGTGAAAAATATGAAAATGGTACAATCCATTTCTGATCTCTACATGCTACATACTTTTGTTCCAAACAAAGCCACTCAGGATCACTTTTGGATCCTATTTTTCTCTTCCCATTTTATTTTACCTATCTATGCATATTTTGCAAATATTCAACAAAATATGATTAGTGATTACAGAACTGTACTGGCTACTGTTCTAAGACAGTGAAGGCTTCCAAGAATGCTTAAAAGACCAAAAGGAGAAAGGTTTTTTTTGCATTTCATGTTCAATCTCTCTTTTTGTCTACTTTGCTTACAATAAGGTCAGTATCGAATCCAAATTATTGCCATTACGATCCTATTTCTATGTGCATTATATTTTGTATTGACTGATTTTATGCAGTTTTTTAAATTAATTTTTTTTTGTATAGTTTTCATATGGCTGTTTTATGGCATTCCTGTTGACCTATGTGGATTGCTGTGAATAATTTTGATTATGAGAGGGTATAATCAATCAGTCAATCTGCTTGCAATTTAATTACCGGTAACTCTCACTGAGGATAAGTCTTATATTTAAATATAACTTCCAGTGTTTATTGGAGATTATTAGGACCAAGTGATCTATGGAATTCTGTTCCCATATCAAATTGCCTGACATGTTTCATCTCAGTTACTTTTAGAAATGCTTCCAAACACGGGTTGTTTGGGGGTTGCGTCCTTTTGTAAAATTCCTGCTTCCAAAGGAATGTTTGCCTCTCAATGCAATATGTTCAGGCCATACCAGCTATTCTTTTTTGTGGTTCTGAGTCACAGATGATTTTTCGGAATGTATGTTTGTAGTGTTATTTAAGTCTATCGCTCTTATGTTGGTCTGTTATATTGCTGCTGGTTTTTTTTTTCTTTCACTTTTGATTGTGTTAATCTTTGTTATGCAAAAATTAGTGCTTGAAGGCTCGTTGATTAAAAACGTGCTAGTATAAACTTTAAAAACAGACTTAGAGGGATTATCGCGCTGCTTGAACATCCTCCTAAACCAGAGTTTAATGTGAGAGCAATTATTGAAGTCTTAAGGTTTTGGTGTGGTTGGGCAAAGTTTTGACCACTTCCTTCCATTCTCTGACCCAGTAGAGAGAAGAGTTAAGAGGCTTTCACTTCCCCATTAAACTAACTGCTAATTGCATTGAGAGCTAAGACTAAAGAAACAACAGAGCATCCTAACTGCTATTTCATGAAATTGTTTTGCTTTAGTCAGCCATAGTTAGGGTTCAGTCACAAGATGAGAGAATCTCTAGCATGTCCTCAGAAATGGAGAATCCACTTTCTTTTTAATCAACCAAGTGTTGATTCATTGATTGCAACCGGAATTGACTGATCGGCTTCTCGCCTGAGCCTCAGTTGTGCACTGAGAGTGAGTGACTGGCCCAAAATCACCCAGCTGGCTTTCACGCCTAAAGTGGGAGTAGAATTCACAGTCTCCTGCCTATCGATTTAAAAGGGAGACCCTTCTCTGTGGGGGCACCCGCCATCTGGGACGAGCTCCCCCCGGAGATACGGAGGATCCTGGATCTGCGCGCTTTCCGCCGTGCCATCAAAACATTTTTATTCCAGCAGGCCGGCCTGGCCTAACCTCCCTTTTAAATTGTTTTTAAATTTTTTTTAAAAAATTTAAATTTTAAATTTGTCTTATGAATTTGGGGTGTTTTAAATTTCATTTTCCAGGCCAATTATTTAATCGTATTTTAATGGTTTTTTAAACATTTGTATTATATGTATTTTATTTGGCTGTTCACCGCCCTGAGTCCTTCGGGAGTAGGGCGGTATACAAATTCAAATAACAACAACAACAACAACAACAACAACAACAACAACAACAACAACAACAACAACAATAATAATAATAGAGAGTCTCAGTCATCCTGGTCATGGTTGTCCCAAAAGTGCCTTTTCAAAAGGCAACTGGACTTGTTTTTCCTTGAAGATGTTTCGCTTCTCATCCAAGAAGCTTCTTCTAAACTGAAGCTTCTCAGTTGAGAAGTGAAACGTCTTCAAGGAAAAACAAAGTCACAGTCTCCTGGTTTCTAGGCTGTTGTCTTGACCCGTGGGCCAAACCTGTTGGGACTAGAGAGTGAGGAATGAAAAAAAGAAAATTAGGTTCTTGTTCTAATAGTAACAGAATTGGAAGGGACGTTGGAGGTCATCTAGTCCAACCCCCTACTCACGCAGGAGACCTGTACTAGGGAGTCGAACTGCCGAACTGCCAACCTTTCTGATCCTCCGATATCTTGGAGGGGAAGGTGTATGCACATTACAGGCTTAGTGAACATTCAAGATGAATGCTGTCATGGGGATTGCAAATTTACCTGACCTCTCAGTGTAACTCACTATATTATGCTGCACTCCAATTTCATGTTAGGAAAAATAGCAAGAACGGAAGGGAAAAAGAAGGATCTGAAATATTTGAAAAGAATGTGAATGTATAAATAACTTCACCAACTCAGGCCGAGGACATGCCTCTGAATGTATTTATTTATAACAAATGTGACCTCCTTTTCAATGCTAAAAACCTAAACTCAGAATAGGGGGAAATTAACAGTAATTTACAATTAATTGTAAACTATAATAATAAAAAAAAAACCCATTCAGTTAAAAATTCTGGAGATATTTTACTGAATGCATAAATAGATAAAAACCTAAAATACTAGTGGGCCATTGTAAAACCAGGTCAGCACTCACACCTTAACTGATTGACTGCCATTCAATTACGTGGTAAGTGGCAGCATAAACGTTTGCCATTAAGCATAACAGGACAACAAAGGAATTCCGGAAAATCAGCATTTGCACCAAGGATTTCTTGTTTCTAAAGCAACTAACCAGAAGCCCTGGCTAAGGACAATACACAGGGCATGGAAAAGGCAGCCCACTGAATCTGAACTAACCCCAAATTTCTTTCACCCCTCTGGCATATTTTTGCCAGTGTCTTGTGGGATGGTGTCTCCTAATCTCAGCTACTGAGATGTGCCTGAATCTTTGTTGGAGCTGCTGGCCTTGACTGACTTTTGCCCATTCTGTTCTGGAACAAGGGCAGTAGCCGCCTTGAGCAGTTCCTTTTTAGCTATCATCTCTTGTGATTTGAATTGTTCTGAACTGGGAGATAACTCTCAAGCCGGCCAGATGCAGAGGAGCCTGCCTTTGCCACTGGCTGGGCTTTACCTTCATGGCATCCTAGCAGCCTTCCTTTTAACTCTGGCTCACCGGGGAAAATTGTGGGAAATGACAAGCTTGTAATATTTATGGTTCCCTTTCAACTGGCTCGGACTCCTACAGGTACCCATCATGTAAAGAAGCCTCGATTCATATTTTTTTCCCCCTCATTAAAAAAGAAGGCTCTTTGGGAATTTCAACAGATGTAACAAAGGCAACAGCAGGTGTGGCATAATAAAAGCAAAGCACTTTGAACTGTCAGCCACTGCTGGGCCAGGCTTTGTAGCGCTCGGGTGGAAGTATGCTGGTGCCACTTCAAAACAGCTGCTCTCTCACAAGTAGACCCTTGGCTCCCCTTCCTTCACAGCACAGTTAGGAAAAAAAACCAATGCTCAGACCAAAAAGGCCAGCTCAATCCTCTTCCCACCATCCCCCTGAAAAGATTAAAAGCCTGGAAGAAGCCTCAGCAGGTTAGCACTGATCCCTCGTGTGAAACTTGGCTACGGTTCAGATGCAGACCAATGCTGTAAAAATAAAACATTCCTTTTTCGGTATGTGTGTTCTGTTAAAAAGGTGCCAATATCAAAATCAAGATTCAGGAAGGACAAAAGTATTACATTTCATAATCACTCACAAATGCCATCCTGAATTAGCGACTACTGCAGGGATATAAAACTCAAGGCCGGCAAAGGGGGGGGGGGCGGATCCGGCTCATGGGGTACTTAGATCTGGCCTGTGGGGCCACCCTGGAAACAGCGAAGGACTGGCCTGTGGTGCTTCTGCCAGAGAAAATGGGCTCCCTAGTTCTGTTTTCGGCTGCCATGGCCTCCTGCAACCCTCTGCCAGTAAAAATGGAGCTTGCAGGCCTCCCGAGCTCCATTTTCACTGGCAGAGAGTTGCAGGAGGCTGTGGCAGCTGAAAAACAGAGCTCGGGAGCCCGTTTCCACTGGCAGAGCGCTCGGGCCACCACAGGCACCCCTGACACGAGTGACGTCAAGATGGCCACACCCATCCTGGCCATGCCCCCCTGCCTCCCCCCCCCAGGGTCAAACACAACCCTGATGTGGCCCTCAATGAAATTGAGTTTGACACCCATGGTCTAATGTAACATACACTTGGGTTTAGTGTTGTCTGATTTCAAGATAATGTAGATATATTATCCAAACACACAGAAATGCTACAATGTCTGCACCAAGGACCTCTTTGAAACTGAGGAACAAAAAGCTGAATCAACTGAAACAACAATGTACTCAATTTTGTAATAATAGATCAAGTGATAACTTTGTAATTGTACTTATATGTGCTGCAAAATCAGAAGCTTCAACTTCTTTTTATTTTTTCTTTCTGCCATTTTTTTGTTTTCCTTTTCTCTCTTTTCTGCCTTTGCTTTTTGTTAGTTTCTATTGTTTTAACTGTTTGAAAAAAATTAAGTTTTTTTTTTTTTTTAAAGGGGGATGTGCTCATTGTATATTATACACTCTATTTCTATTACTCGGGAAAGGAACCAAGAGCTGAGCAGGAGCAATTTTACCATTTTCAACAGATTTTGATTTCTGATCAGTGTGATTAATCTGATCAATCAGCTTTATGTTCACATATAAAAAGGCCAAGAAAAGCACTGATAATCAAATTGATAGAAAGAAACCATGAGAGCTGAAATTACCAGAAAATGGTCTGAAGCCCTCTGCCAGTGCACCAGCAATTCTCTGCAGAATCCTTGTTCAGTCCACAGAATACTGATTTAGAATAGCTCAACTAACAAAGATGTTACACAATATAGAAGCAGTTCTCTATAGGAGAAAACAACTACTACTCTTTGCGGGGTAGGGGTGATGTATGTGCTGGAAAATAATGAACCATTCATCACAGCACAATGCAAACCGAATCAATCAGAAAACAGTTGGAAGGGACCTTGGAGATCTGCTCAAGCACGAGACTCTATACCATTTCAGACAAGTGACTGTCCAGTCTCTTCTTAAAAACATCCAGTGATGGAGTGCCCATGATTTCTGAAGACAAGTTGTTTCACTGGTTAATTGTCCTGTTAGGACAATTTAACCAGTTGTTAGGAAGTTTGTCCTTAGTTCCAGGTTGCTTCTCTCCTTGATTAGATTCCATCCATTGTTTCTTGTCTTGCCTTCTGGTAATTAAGTTGACCCCCTCCTCTTTGTGGCAACCTCTCAAATACTGGAATAATGCTCTTGTGTCCCCCCAGTCCTTCTTTTCTTGAGACTAGCCAAACCCAAATCCTGCAACTATTCTTCATATATTTTAGTCTCCAAGCTTTTAATCATCTTAGTTGTTCTACTTTGCACTTTTTCCAAAGTCTCAATATCTTTTTTGTAATATGGTGACCAAAACTGGATGCAGTATTCCAGGTATGGCCTTACTAAGGCTTTATAAAGCGGTACTAATACTTCATGATTTTCAATCTGTGTCTCTGTTTATGCAACCAAGGATTGTATTAGCTTTTTTGGCTACTGCCGCACACTGCTGGCTCATGTTTAAGTGATCGTCCACTAGGACTCCAGGCCTTTGACTTATGTGCCAGATTTTTTTTCTGTACTCATGTAGATGTTTCCATCTGTAGTGTAGGGTCCACCTTCATCCTTGATAGACTGCATTGTGAATAGATATAAGCTCCGTTCATATGTCCAGCTTTCTGGACAGATTTAAGGACAAGAATTATAACCCAGACATTTCAAATTTCAGATCTATGTTGGATTTTTTATTATTATTTCTGCATACAGGTCATTCTCAATTTATGATCCCAATCAAACCCAAAATTTATGTTGCTAAGGGAGACAGTTGTTCAGTGAGTTTTGCCCAGTGGTGGGATTCAAATAATTTAACAACCGGTTCTCTGCCTTAATGATTTCTTCCAACAAAACTGCTCAGAAAGTTAACAACCAGTTCTCCCGAAGTGGTGTGAACTGGCTGAATCCCACCACTGTTTTTGCCCCATTTTATGACATTTATTGCCACAGTTGTTAAGTGAATTGCTGCAATTGTTAGATTAGTAACACAGTTGTTAAATAAATCTGACTTCCCCATTGACTTTGCTGGTCAGAAGCTCGCAAAAGGTGATCGCCTGACTCTGGGAAACTGCAACCATTGTAAATACATCCCAGTTGCCAACCTTCTGAATTTTGATCAGATGACCATGGAGATGCTGCAATGGTTATAAGTGTGAAAGAAACGGTCACAAGACACTTTTTTCAGTGCTGTAGTAACTTCGAATGGTCACTAAAAGAATGGTTGTAAGTTGAGGAATACCTGTATACTCACACATTTGCCAGTATCATCTATCTTTTCTAGAATGGACAGTCTGTGTTCAGGTATATTCAAAGTGAAGGTTACCACACTACTGTACCACATAATACCCAACCTATATGACACAAGTGTTGTGTCAAAAGCAAATAAATAAATAAATTATGGCTTGGCACGATATATAACCTCACCCGTTGTGATATATTATTGCTTCTTCAAGAAAGTGTCTTTTAAGAATTCCTCTCCTGGTGTTCTTTGTCAATGTAGGCACACTATTACTACCAGATATCTTAATGAAAGCAACTCGGTGCTTATTTTTTCTGATTGCAGGCCCACTAAAACCTTATTAAGCTGGAGCAAGGCCTAGCATGGAACATTGTTTTCTCACTTACCAGTCTGGAAAGGATTGACTGTTGACATAAGACAGAGAGTATTGGGGGCGGGAGGAGCTGATGTCTCTGCGGGATTCATCTCTTCAGCAGTTTGCTCTTTACCTCCCATTTCCACCTCAATTGATCCTCACAGAAAGCAGAGAGTGAATACATTAGGGTTCCCATTTCTTGCCCTATTTTCTTGCTTGCTGTTGCAAAGACTACTGTAGCACAACCGAGAGAAAGCATTTAGAAACAGTAACCTAGCTTTTAAAGGATCCATCAACATTTCTGGGTCAGGAGACACATTCCTCTTAATAGAGCTTGCATCCTGGATGATAGTTTGTTGGATGTGGCCTCCCATACTAAAATTTCTGGGGGTCTTAGTATGGTGCCATCCCTTATGCTGAAAAACTCCCCTTTCCCCACCTGGGTATGATACATCTTCAATGTTTAATCGATTAATTATGTTCATCAATTAACACCTCCAGTGAAGTATAATTTGTTTGGTTTTTTTTAAATACAGATTTTTTTTTGTCGATGCAAGCAATTCTTTCTGCAGCACAGAAATTATAACAGGTGATATATCAGCCAGGGTTTATTGTGTGTGTGTGTGTGTGTGTGTGTGTGTGTGTGTGTGTGTGTGTGTATAAGATCTTAACACTTTCCTTAAGCTAAATCTTTCAGTTATGTGAAATGCAAATGCTGCTTCAGCAAGATATATCTTCCAGGAAGCAAGCAGCTTATTCAGGTCCCTCTTTCCCAAGCTTAAATCCACTCCTTTCCAGCTAATTCCAAGCAAAATACTCAACTCAATTTCTGCCCTTTCCCTACTCCATTCACAAAATGGCTTTTGCTGTTGTTCCCAATCAGACAGTTTAGGGTTGACACCCGTATTTCACTTTACGATCCCATTGGCTCCATCCTGCACCCCTCCGATGGAAGGGACTGTAGAACGATGTGGGTATCAAAAGTGGGTCCTCTTTTCTTTCTTCTCCAATTTGCCTTCTAACACTTTTCCTCTCTGTCTCGCAAGCAGCAGACTAAAAGTTGACTGAACTAATTTTTTTAAAAACATTTTTTTTTTACAAACATATCAAATCAATGTGTGAACAGTGTGGCACCTGAGTGTCATACATTCTAATACAAGTAAAACTAGTAAAATTGATCATAGTTATTACATTCCAGCAACTTATATATTTCTAATAATGATAAACAATTATCATAAATTGCAATCTGTCATTGTTCAATTATTCCATGTTTTCTCTTATTGTTACTTTATTTTATTATATAAAAGTGTCTACACTAATATTCCCCTTTCTCTTATTTCTATCACTTATTCTAACTTTTAATCATATCACGTCTAACTGAAAAAACATTTTCTTTCTGTCCTACCTGCCTTCTATTTGTGTCACCTATGCGAAACAAAGAAAAGAAAAAGAAAAGAAAAGAGAGAGAGAGAGAGAAAAAAGGAAACACAAATCTGAACAACAACAACAACAAAAATAAAGAAATCATTCATCCATCGTCTCTTGCCCACTTCAATACTTTGGTTGCTATGCTTTTTTTTAATTTGCCCCCTACCTTCCTCTCTAGAATCTTTATTTCTATTATCTCTATCTGTAACTGCTTCTTGACTATTCAATCTGGGGATTTGAACTGAATTCTTGTGAAAGACTTAATCAACCTCTAGACCCCTCTTTTTTAAACTTTCCCCCCATTAGAACCTGTTCCCACTTTTTAAAAAAATATAGAACACCCAAAAAAGCTTTTTCTATATGAGTTTCTTATTGATATTCAGTGTACTAAAAATTAAAATTGATACATTCACTGCCATCACCACTGCTCATGATTATTTGATTAGATTTTAATATTGTATTGTTTTTCAACGTAGGCTGGCAAATAATTTTGATTTTTTTTTAGATCATTGAGAGGGGTTTGGGATCCTAGGAACATAGTTTAAGAAATACTGCTCTAGATGGCTTCCAATGAGAATCATGGCAAACTAGACATCTCTGAAGACGTAGGGATCATATTGTGGTGGAGAACACTGACCAGAGGGTGAATACTAGCCTGCAAAGTCTCTCCATGCAAAGGAGAGATAATGAGACTGGCCACATGCACTCCAGATACTTGCTCCTTGGGAGTAAACTGCAGAAATGGTACTTTTGCAGTCGGCTCATGAGTTGAGCAGATGGGAGTCAAAGGTTTCCCATCTAAGTTCACAGCCTTAAGGTAGCCTATAGGACACCAAGTTCAGCCAAGCTTCATTTCTTAATCACTTTTGGATGCAATTAATTTATCCCATGACCCCATTTTTATAGGACAAATTGGGATGAGATTTTTTTTAAATTAAAAAAAATTAAATGGACGTTTTGATTGAATTCTGCCCAGAAAGCAAGAGATTTTTTAGAAAAATTCAAAGAGTTGGAAGAGATTCAAATGAAGGTGTCCGAGGACGCTATACAAAAACTCCAACCGAATAATGATACTGAACAAGACAGTGCAAGTATCAATTTTTCTATATTTTGGACTTGACTATGGATTACAAATATTTAATATGCAATATAAATGAAGCAAATACTCCTTAAAAGAGGGAAAATATCATTATTTGATTACATTAAAACAAGATATAATTTTCCTACAAGACAATTTTTTTAAAAAAAGATATATTTTCTCTTCACAATTGTACAGAACTTACATTAAAATTATTCATGGTAAATTACCAAAAGTTTTTTTTTATTTGATGGATAATTTAGGGATAGTTGATATATGGAGATCAAAAATGGCAATTCAAGAGTATACCTATTTTTCAGAAAGACATAGATTCTTTTCAAGAATAGATACGATTCTGATTCTACTAAAGTTCTCTAAAGCAGAGATATTACTAAAGAGTTTTTCAGATATTATTGTTGTGAGTTTTGTTCATAAAATAAAATCTAATTCTTTCAGTTGGAAACTAACTGTAAAAAGAAATTAAAAGAAAATTTCCAATATAATGTAGTTAAAATCACTGATGTAAGAATGGCTTTGGATGCAAATAAAGCTTTATTAGAGGTTATTTTATACAATCTATTAGTGAACCCAAAAAGAAGAAGAAAGAGAAAACACAAGCTATTTTGGATGAGATAAAGGAAGAAGAAAGAGAATTAAAGAAATTCCCAGAGTAGATAAGCATGTCTCAGCAGATTTAGCTATTAGAATGAAAGTTAACTATTATAGCAAATAGATTAACAAAAAGAGAAATGACAATAAAAATGAATTATGTAAAAAAAAAAATGTGTTTGCCAATAAACCAGGGTAGCGGGCGGCATATAAATGAAGAAAAGAAAAAGAGAATTGAAATTACAAGAGGGAGATACTGTGTTAATGTACAATGTGACCATACAAAAAACATTTTATCAATATTATTTAACTTGTTTAAAGAAAGTGACACCTCTTTAGAGAAAATAGATGGATAGCAAAAAAACGAATTTACAGAGGATTACAGAGGAACAGAGAGAAATTTTGATCAGATCTATAACAATAAGAGAAGTTTTTGAAGCTATATAAAAAATCAAACCAGGGAAGTCTCTTGGACCAGATGAATTATCAGGTTTGTATTCTAAATGCCAGAAAATTGCAAAGAAGGCAATATAGTACTAATACGTAAGGAGGGACAAGAAATTATTAACCAATAACATTACTGAATAATAGCTATAAATTGTTCACAATGATTTTGATAGCCTGAAAACAGTGTTGGAAAATTTTATTCATGACAATCAATGAGGGTTTTTACCTAAAAAAAATATTTTTTGGAGCAACATAATAAAAAACAAACTGCATTGATTTTCCTAAATGCAGAGAAGGCCTTTGATAACTTGAACTGGACTTTTCTGTTTAAAGTATTGGAAAGTAGCAATTTTGGAGAGAATTTTATAAAATGGGTAAGCTTGATGTTTACTTCCCAGAAAGCACAATTAATTAATAGAGATCTAGTATCGACTATAGTTCCCACTTTTTAAATTTTGGTTCCTGAAATAGTGAATAGAGATATAAGATAAAATGGGAAGAGTGTGGGAGTAAAGATTACAAAGAGATTTACAAATTAACAGCTTTTGTAGATAACTTGATGTTGGTTTTGGAAAATCTTTTAAAGGAAATTGAAACATTAATCAACAAATTTAAAAAATGGTGCATTAGCAGACTTTAAGAATGATAAACCAAAGATGAAGATGTTAACAACATATGAAAATAGAAGATCAAAGAGAATTGATGAATAAACAGGCTTTAAGATAGAGAAGAAGATAAAATATTTGAGTATCACTATGACTATAAATTGTATGTTAGTTCAAAATAGCTATGTTAAGAAAGGGAATGAAGTTAAAAAGATACCTTAAAATGGTAGAAATTACAACTGATTGCTAGGGAGAATTTTTGTGATTAAGGTGGGTGTCTTTCCTAGACTGATACTTTTGTTTTGGACAATATGTTGACAACTAATATGCCATTTAGACAATGGTAGAAGAATATATATATAAATTTGTGTGGCAGACAAAGAAAATCACAAATTAAATTAAATATAATGTATAAACATTGTAAACATTGTAAGTCTGAGTTTTTAATAGAACTGTGTACAAATGATGAATGTGTAATTGCTAAGATGTAACATTTCAGTTATAATATACAGATGGAACATTGGGAAAATATGTGGCTGAAAGAACTGAAATTTACATTATGCTATGATCTTAAACAGATTTTTTTATATAAAGAATGAATTGTTGATAGATGCCACAAGATAAATCTTTAAAATCTACAATTTCAATACAATTGAAACTGGAGACTTTTTTTCTGGGACTGATGGACAGGCAGTTGAAAACAGTCATTGAATTTTGATTTTATACATGATAACCACAGCTGGATTATTATTTACACTAAAATGAAAATATTTGGTTTTACTTACAGTGGAGGGATAGTTGTGTAAGGAATTGGTGGAAATGGACAAATTAACTTCTTTAATAAAAGACAATATGTATATTTATGGCTGACAGAAAAATCCTTATAGATTTTTTGTGTCTGAAACAGTAAAAAAATGACCTTATGATTTATGGTTTTATGATTAGACAGAATATATTATAGAAAAAACCATATATACTAACTATAGAGAAAGAGGTAAATTTACAATTTAGTTTTAGTTTTTTTTTAATTTTTCCCTCTTTCTCTATATAAATTTCTATTTGTTTTTATCTTCTTTCTTAAAATTTGTAAATAAAATTATAGAAACGTAAAAAGAAATGCAGTTCTACACAAAGGATTTTAAATTGCTTCAAGCCTGATGCCTCTTACTCAAAACCACAGAAAGATTGTCATATATAAACATGAAGCCTGTTCTTATTTACAAAACATTTAATAGGCTGGTTCTCAATTATTAATCAGGCATCTTACTTAGTAGAAGGGTCCACTAGTATAGCTGAAATCCTTTCAGCTCAATGTCAGAATTTGCAGAATCTTTTCAAAATACCTTTTTGAATAGTTTTAAGCCACGAAAGCATCTTATGATTAATGTAATTATATATCATAGCAAAAAATGTAAAATTGTTAAGACACAAAATTCTGCCTTATCGTTTCAGATTCAAGTACTGAGCTTGTAGAAGACTCTAGTTGCAATCTCATAGGACAAGCTATTCTAGGAAACATTGTTAAAAAATAAAATTATTCAGCCAGATGGTTAATATTTCATTCTGTATTGGTAGATTTAAAAAAAAGGGTTTTTAAAAACTTTCTCTGAAAAAAGGAAAGCTGCATTTGCAGGCTACGCACACATGCTAGTATTCTATTAAAAAGAAAATAGAAAGGTGTGTGGTAAATCTCAGGAATTTAATCAGAAAATAAACGGAAGTAAATTTTGATAGTATTCAAGCAGGAATAAGAAGATCGAAGGAACAAGCAGTCTCTCTTTAAGACGTTTTGTTGTAAATTTCAATACAATGAAAGCACATCCACAGGGAAAGTCTCTAGCACCTGCTGCACTGAAGTGATGAGAGCCGAACTGCAGGTTTTTTTAAATAGTTCCCTTATTAAATGATACTGCTGAACTACAATTCCCAGCATCCATCAGAATTGGCCAACCTGACTGGAGTGCTATATGTTGTGATATTGGGAGAATCCAAGCTTCTTTCTTTGCCTTAGGCATCCATAATGGAGATTGTAGAAAAACTGAATATAATCCTTCATTCACCTTTATAGAGGAAGATGTGAGGCAGCAATCTGTGCCTTAAGTTTTTTTTTTTTATTTTTTTTATTATTATTTTTTTAAATTTGATTTATATGCCGCCCTTCTCCGGAGACTCAGGGCGGCTTACAATGCGTTTAAATAAAACAATGCGTTTTAAATAAAAGAATTGGAAAGCCAGAGACTAAGTAGGGCATCAGCAGATAAAGTGGTGAAGTTCTAGACTTTATTACCAAGGTGAGCAATAGCAGATCCCTAGGTGGTGATGGAGGCACTTGGAAGGTAGCTCAGCTGGACTAAATTTAATGGTCATGCTCAATATTTCCTGTAAAAAACCTTTATAAATCGATTGCCAGAGTTGCAAAGATATGCACGGAGATTTATGATGATGACATCATCATCATCACTATCCATTTTTATTTCTTCCATTTTTACAAATAACTTTATTATTAGTGGTAAAAGCATAAGCACATCTGGACAGCAAAGCTAAAAATCCAGCATTTTCTCCCACAGTAAGCCAAAAAGGCTGTCCATGGATAAAAGACGTGCTTTAGATTTCGGGTCAAAGATGAATCATTAAGGGCATTAAGCCATTATTCTTTTAACACACATTATCAATAACAGTGATTAAAATCCCTCTCGCAATGAATTGTAGAGATTAGTTCTCTAGTCTCTGGAATCTTAATGTTTTCACCTTCGGCTTTCTAAGGAATACTTTTGCTTAGGCAGCAGATGAAGTAGAAAATGAATGAAGAACAAATGGCTGAAATGAAGAGGTTAGTGACTGCAGAGATCTTGGGTTTCTCTTAGGTCAACAGCCAGTCCCAGCAACAGGAAATAAAGTTACGTACCAAGAGAGATGTTTGCACCGTCCAAAGGAGAGGAACATAAAATACTGGGTTCGATTTTACCAGCCACAGCTTGTTTGACATTTAGTTGAGATTCTGAATTGTTCTGACACCTTAACTACAGTTTTATTTAATAAATGAGGTTTTTTTCAATTGATGCCTCTTAGAGAATGTTCTACCTAACATATGGGAGGTAAGGAGGAGATAATGTGGTGGGAGAGAAAAAAACTTTGTTAAATTATGTTCAAAGTTATGCTAGATGAACTCATAAAATAATAATACGTCTTAGAATCCTGTTGGAGAGAGAAATTTCTGGAATTTCAGTTTGTACAGATTCTTAGTCATCCATGGTTGTTCCAAAGGTGCTTATTCTGGAGACAACTGGACTTCTTGTTTTTCTTTGAAAATATTTTGCTTCTCATCCAAGAAGCTTCTTCAGCTTTGACAGGATAGTGTGGAATGGAAGGATTTATATTCCTTGTAGACAGCTGGTCATTTGCATCCTTTTAGAGGGTCGTTGAAGCACTTGGAGGTTTCTCTGTGTCTTCAGGGTCATCTGAGTAATGCTTCTGGTTCCTGTAGTCTGCAATTTTTTCTCTGGAAATCCATTCCTACTCCCACACCACTCAAAGGATATTCATTTGAAACTTCTTGGATGAGAAGCGAAACATCTTCAAAGAAAAAACAAGAAGTCCAGTTGCCTCCAGAATTCTGGAATTTCGGTTCCAATCCCTGGAAATAGTTACAGCAACAGAACCAATGATGACCTTTTCTGATAATAGGTTGGAAATCCCAAAGATGCTTTTTCAAAAGGCAGCTGGATTTTCCTTTCTTTTTTTTTTTTTGAAGATGTTTTCCTTTTCATCCAAGAAGCTTCTTCAGTACTGAAGCACCTTTGGGACAACCAAGATCTGGGTGATAAGAATCTCCATAGACAATAGGTTCTCTGCCCATAAATTTCCTTCTCAGAATTAAGAGTCCCACAGCAGACATCCTTAAGATTGTTCCTTACAATTACTAAAAACAAAAACCACTAAGTATACAAACTGTATAGAAAAGTGGAAACATTACAAATGGCAGTAACAACAGCAATAAAGCATTTCAGATAAAACTATCAACCTCAGCATCCCATCACATCCTCAGGCGACATTGAAAAGACCTCAGACTTGATGAAGTCCGAGCCCAGAAAATACTTTTTAAACTCAAGATGTCACCTTTTAAAAGGTGACCTTGGGTGTCAGGGAATTTTACGTCTAAAGGCAGATGAACACCAATAAGTACCATAAGATCAGGGACTGGCTTATCATTAGGCCAAATGACGCAACTCCCCTAGACAGCTGATTTAGCATTTCATGAAAGGGCAGCAGGATGTTAGCTATCAAATTTGTCATTGCTGTATTTTTTACTGCCAGGAACCAGAAGAGGGTCTGTGGAATTTTTCTGCCTCGATGCCAAAATCATTTGGCTGCTCTTGGGTACAATGAGTTTTGTCTTGGGAGGGTTGGGATGGGTGGGTGCGGGAATACATAAGGAGCGAGATTTCTAATTTTAGCAGAGACTAATGGGATAAAAAAAAAATCATCCAAATGATATCACGGTTGTACAGCAACAGTATTTTTTCTTCTAGTTTCCCAGCTGTGCAGTCTGTTGTCATTCCCTGATGGTATAGAAGCTCACATAGTCTCTTTTTTGAACGCATAACTTTCATCTGCATTAGTGAACCTGGGTCCCCAAAGTACTATCCATTCTCTGAAATTCAGCCCTGTGTGTCATGCCTACGTGCCACCTGGCTTGAAGGAAGCGTTTTTTTCAGGAGGAAACAAAGCTCCTCTGACACCCTTCAGCAAAGAATCAGGCAGAGTCTTCTCTTGCAGCTGCCTTTGTTACTGCCACCAAGAAACGGAAGGAGAAGGCTGAAGCCTGTCATTTACATAGTGGAAAGGGACAGGCAGCCATGTCAAAATGATGCCTCTTTTGCTAGTCTTGCAGAAGATGTCTGGCATGATGTGCCTGCAGCTGACATCAAACGACATAAGTGGTGCTTTCAGCAGTTGACTGAAATTCATCTGCTTTTGCCTCATTTGCTGCATAGACTTCTAGAGCTGATTCTCCACACACGAGTGAGGGATGGAAGAGATTCAAGTAAATCACATAAAGAGATTCATAATAAAAGGTATAACATTATTTAAGGTGGGCAGAAAGAAAACACTGCTTTCCTCTCCTCTCCCCTCCCCTCCTCTCTCCTCTCCCGTCCCTCTCTCCTCCCCGCTGTCCTCTGCTATCCTCTCCCCTCCCTCTCTCCCCTCTTCTCTCCCCTCCCACTCCATTGCTGGAGTGGTCAAGTAAGGCTTATGGAAAAAAAATTCTAAGTCCTACCAGAATTTACCTCTGCAAGCAATCAGCAAGCTAGCTAGCTAGCCAGCTGACTTATTTATTTACTGAGATTTTTATATTGGATGATCCCCAAGCCTCTGAGAACACATCAATAACCCAATATAATAAAAACAATCCAGATTAAACAGATGGCAACCCTTCATCCTCACTCTGCATGATATTTGTCAAAGGTATCTTTTGGAGTCAGGGCAACAAATTAATCTCTGGGGGCAATGTATGCCATAATGTGAGGGCTACAATCAAGCTTCTTGTTCCATCTCCTCCTCCCCACACATGGTGGCAGGATAATAAACAGGCCTTCTCTAGTGACCTACCTTCCTTCACATCCACCCTTCTACTCTGTCCATCAACATCTGTCTTAACCACTTTACCTTTTAACCTAAACTTCCTACCCCTATCCTTGTTCGGTGTCATTTCATCCAATCAATCTAATTTCCCCAGACCTAAGTATGTTGCCCTTATATAAGAAACAAAATGCAGTAAACCCCGTGGGCTAACAGCAGCCTCGCTCCGTGCCATCTTTTACCATTTCATGCAGAGGTTTTTCTTAGTCCTACCTGCTGATGCCTGGGTTTACACGAGAACACCTTTGCATGCAAAGCACGTCCTGTGTTGCTGAATTGCAGTCCTTGAGGAATGCTATACGATGGGAGACGTTGTGTAAAAGATTGGTAGTATTGCACTGCTGAGTGCAGTGGTTGCTACCTGTGACCTCGGGTGCTTTGAAATGATTGCTTATCCATCTGTTTGGCTCTGCAATAACTGATAACATGATTCTGACAAGTTACTTCCTTTCCAACATGCACAATTAAAGCATGAGACAAAAATTCCCAAGGTAACTCATAAATTGCATCTTCATTAATCATGAAGATATGAAGCCTTATTGCTCAACTTTGTTGATGAAAATTATGCAGTAAGACTGTTTTATGCCTTTTTCACTTCTCTGCTTTTGCTGAACTCCAGGAACCCCGGCCACTTCAAAGCTGTTAAAAGCCTTTTGGAAAAGCAATAAATGCATTTAAACAAATAAACAAACAAGTCAGCTTTGCCATTCAGTAACTCCTCCTCTTTACTCCTCTTTCAGTAACCCCTCCTCTATCTATCTATATCTATCTATCTATCTATCTATCTATCTATCTATCTATCTATCTATCTATCTATCTATCTATCTATCTATCTATCTATCTCGTCTATCATCTATCATTTATCTATCATCTACCATCTATTTATATATCATTATCTATCATCCATCTATCATCTATCTATAGATCTATCATCAACTCAAGACAATATATTCCTCTGCTTTACCACCAGCATGCCAATTTTGAGCCCTGTTTGATACTTTTTCGGAAATAGTGACCCTTTCTCACAGAATAAGCTGTCAGCAATGCCTCCTAAGGACATTACCTGATCACAATCCCTCTGGAGGATTCTTCTTTTGTTGGAGGGCCTGCCACTAACTGGCCTAAAGACTTAAACCTATTCAGCCTCTAAATAGAATCCTGCTACTTGTCCCAGTTCAGAATTTCTAACAGTACATAGCTGAAAGTTTATTGGGATTGTGGGGAACTAGCATAACTTACCTCAAAACAATTGTTGCAGGAGGATCACAATAACTTTCTGATTCGTAAGCATTTTTAGCAGTCCCACAGCATTAAACACCATTATTTTGTAGTGATGATCGTAAAAAAATAGTTTCTTTCAACAGGAGTCTGCAAATCATCAGTTCAGATTTAAAGGGAATTGCCAATCATGCTTAAAATATCTCTGTAATAATTAAGAAACACATCAAAAGCATTTTGAGTGACAATTTAGATGAACACTGAAAAGGTGAACAACTAATCATATGTTCCAATTTCTTCCAATGTCATTTACATAAATCTCCCTAAATGAGTTTCATAAAGTTTAGCTATGAATTCTTGAGGAGTCAAAGAGTCACCGAGCAGCTGTCAGTAATACGTAAACCCCATTTGACCCCATTAAACCCACTGCTTTTTTCATCCCCTAATGTCTGGCCTTCAGATACTTCCTTAATCCTGGGGTGGGCATCTTGGGGTCAAATGTGTCCTACTCCTCTCCTTGTCCTTGTTAGTCTCTCCATTCACTTGATTAATTTTATTTTTAGATGAATATTTAAAAATAGATGTGAATGTGTGTTCTGGAAGAAAGCAAAGTCCCACCTTCCAGTATCATCTTTGATCTCTGGACTCATTAAGGTATTCGTAGAAAACTTAAAAAAGCAGGCAATTTAATCCGGAAGTTAGTCTGGTAAATGAATATTTGATGGTTGGGCCAAGTCCCCCATGGGAATCTAACAATGATAAACCAAGTCAGATTTAACAGAATAACAGAATTGGAAGAGACATTGGAGGTCTTCTAATCCAATCCTCTGCTCAGGCAAGAAACCATATACCATTTCAAACAAATGGTTGCCCAATCTCTTCTTTCAAACTTCCAACGTTGGAGCACCCACAACTTCTGGAGGCAAGTCCTTCCACTGATTAATTGTTCTGTCAGGAAATTTCTCCTTAGTTCTAGGTTGGTTCTCTCCTTGATTAGTTTCCATCCATTGCTTCTTGTCCTGCCTTCAGGTGCTTTGGAGAATAGCTTGACCACTTCTTCTTTGTGGCAACCCCTGAGATATTGGAACACTGCTATCATGTATTTATTGACTAAAATGTATTTATCTTTTATCTCTTCAGCAATTGGCCTGATTAATTTTATATATTTTTGTCAGATTTCCTATCTTATTCCTCTACTTTGCTACTCAAATATTTGGCAGAAAAGTTTCTGATGGTTAGCGGTTCAGGTTTTTTTCCAGTTGGTGCACACGTTATGGCAGGGCTCTTTTGCAGTGATAACTATCTATCAGGATTTTGTCTTCTTTTCAAGGCATATTAATGAAATTTTGTATAATAGTTATGAGAGGTGGCCTAGAGGTGAAGATGCTCTTCTCCCACTCTTCCAGAAGGTTGAGAGTTCAATCCTAGGTGCCGTAGTAGCAGATGATTCTCTCTCCTAGGGTGCAAAGAAAAAAAAAGCATGTGCTGCGAACTCCATGTGGTGTCAGGAAGGGCATCTGGTCAGTAAACACTCAGCTCAATCCAGTCACCCCGACTGTACCCCCCAAATTAAGGGATTACAGGGTCAAAAAAGGGAATTTGTATAATAGTTATGTTAATGGAATTAGGTCCCATCATTTAACTCATTTGTGTTTGTTCAGGGACCAGTCTTTCTGTTTTATTTCCCCCAATTTGGATAAATTGTATTTTGGGATATTTGATTTTTCACTCTGACTCCTTAAATTTTCTTAATACAAAACAATTCTACTTTGTTTTTAGAAATAGGGTATGTTTTCTTCTATTCCTCATGACTCTGTGATGTGTACCAGTATAGCATAGTTACACATACACTGCAGTGGGTTAGTTGTATATGTGTGGGTGTGGGTGTCACAATCTTTCTTTGGAAAGGGGATGACATTAGTGGCACTGAACATAATAAATAATAGCCGTGCATCTGTTCTTGGCTATGTTTTGAAAAAAGAACCTTGGTGCTCTCCCTTCCTGCTGCTGTAGAGCATTCCTGTCAACAAAATACAGCACAAGGAATTTCTCCACAGTTAGCCTTTTCAGGATTCTCTCCTTTCTTTGGTGAAATTGATAAAGGCCTGAAGGAAAACAGTTTGCTATTGGCCTGCATGGGATAATGTTCTGAAAGAATTACAGGAGCATTGAATAAAGGGAAAAACACAAAGGAGGTGTGACTGTGGTGACAGTTGTGGCCCCTTTAAGACCTGTGGACTTCAATATGGATGAGCATGGCTGGCTCAGGAATTCTGGGAGTTGAAGTCCACAGGTCATAAAGGGGCCATAGCTGCCCAGCCCTGACCCAAGGATTGGTGACAATAGGCTTGCTGAGGCTTCAAGACCAGGTTGGAAAGTTTATTTTATTTAAGTCAGTCACTATCATAGATTCTTTTACTTATACCCATGTTAGGTAAAGGTAAAGGTTCCCCTCATACATATGTGCTAGTCGTTCCCAACTCTAGGGGGCAGTGCTCATCTCCGTTTCAAAGCCGAAGAGCCAGTGCTGTCCAAAGACGTCTCCATGGTCATGTGGCCGGCAGGACTAAATGCCAAAGGTGCACGGAACTCTGTTACCTTCCCACCAAAGGTGGTCCCTATTTTTCTACTTGCATTTTTTACATGCTTTCGAACTGCTAGGTTGGCAGAAGCTGGGACAAGTAACGGGAGCTCACCTCATTATGCGGCACTAGGGATTCGAACCGCTGAACTGCCGACCTTTCGATCGACAAGCTCAGCATCTTAGCCACTGAGCCACCATGTCCCCTATACCTATGTTAGTGACCTCCAAAACCCCAGGAAGCCAACACAAGGACACCTGGCCTCTAGGCAACACACCAACAAGCACTCAAATGCCAGTACACAACTTTATATATCACTCTTCCCCCATTCTATTATCACTTCTGTTCTTCCATTATTTCTCTTTCTGAGCCCCTATTTCTGGAGAATAGAAAGATAAATTTGGCTAGTCTGCTTCAGGCTGTTTTAGTTTTCTGAATGAACTTACAACAGTTCATTTAGTGACCGTTCAAAGGTACAATGGCATTGAAAACAACTAATGACAGTTTTTCACACTTAAGACCATTGCAGCATCTTCATGGTCACGTGATCTAAATTCAGATGCTTGGCAGCTGACTCATATTTATGATGGTTGCAGTGTCTTGGGGTCATGTGACCCCCTTTTGCACCTTCTGATTAGCAAAGATGAATTGGGAAGCCAGATACATTTAACAACCGTGTTACTGACTTAATAACTGCAGGGATTCACTTAACAACTGCGGCAAGAAAGGTTGTAAAAAGGAGCAAAACTCAACAAATGTCTCAATTAGCAACAGAAATTATGGACTCAGTTATGGTCGTAAGTTGAGAACTACCTATAATTTGGGAGGCATCCCCATTCCAAGGGATAATGAGAAATAAATTTCCATGCACACTTTGGAATAAATTGAGTGATCCCCAGTTTTCCTGCAAGTGCCTTGCTTTTTTCTGCTCATCATTTTGCAATAATTAATGTTCTTATATTTATAGTTGTTTTTACATTTCTATTTTTATTGTATTGTAGGCTGCCCAGAATTCTTTTAGATAGTGAGATGGACAGTATATATATTTAATGAATAAATAAATACAGGTAATCCTCATTTAGCTAGCAACACTGGAAATGGCAATTTGGTTGTTAAGTGAAGCAGTCACTAAGTGAAACTGTGATGGAGTTTAATGATCTTATTTTGGCTTTCTTTTGCTTTCCAGACTTGTGAAGGGTTAGTCACAGAGTTACTTTTTTCATCATCATCATCATCATCATCATCATCGTGAATGATTGCTAAATGACTTAGTTGCTAAATAAAGACTGTGTGAGCCTTGATACTGGTGCATACGAGCACATTTTTAAAGAAAACGTCCTCAACCTGGTGTCCTCCTGATGTACGGGCACAATAATTTTCAGAAATCCCAGAGAACATGATGGCTAGTCGCTCTGGAGTTGTAGTCCAGCTGCATGCATAACTCAGGGAGTCAGGATGGTTCCAGAGAAATTTAATTTCCAGTACATTATTGTTCTTGCTCTCCAGATGTTGTGGATTACAAACTCTACAATTGTTGACCACTCGGCATGTTGGATTCAATTAATGGAAATTCCAAACACTTTGAAGTCATAATGTTGCTTTTCCTTGACAGAGATCTGCTTTGAAACATAAATCTCTTTTCCCCAAATCAAATAATTTGAACAAGGGAAGAGTTTTGTAAAGTTGGATCAGAAGTTCAGAACTCCTAGAACATTTTTCAGAAATAATAGTTTCAAAGAGAAAGTACTTTCTATGAACTATATGAGCAATATTTAATACTGCATAGGCAGGTGATCAGATTCCATAATTCACATCATTAAAAGGAGCTTCAATGAATGTAACTAGTGGACATATAAGAAGAACTGCAGCTTTCCAAGTGTCTAGCTTACTCATTCAACAGAGTTTACACTTGTTTCACACTTAAAACAATTTATATTTTTCAAAAAACAAATATCTTTAAGGGTGATCCTATAAGTGTTTAACATTGGTGGGGAGGGGGGGTTCTGATGGCCCCACTTGATCTTTGACTGTCTTGCATAGGCCACCACACAAATTACCGATAGTTCTTGACCTAGAATTCATTTAGTGACCATTCGAAGTTACAACAGCACTGAAAAAAGTGAGTTATGACTGTTTTTCACACGACTGTAACCTCATGGTCATGTGATCAAAATTCAGAAGCTTAGCAACTGATTCATATTTATGCAGTGTCCTCAGGTAATGTGATCATCTTCTGCAATTTTTTGAGAAGCAAAGTCAATGGGGAAGCCAGATCCACTTAAAAGTTGTGTTACTAGAGTAACAACTGCAGTGATTCACTTAACAACTGTGTTAAAAAAGTTTATAAAATGGGGCAAAACTCACTTAACAACTGCCTTGCTTAGCAACATAATTTTTGGGCTCAATTGTGATTGTCGGTCATGGTAGGGGGTGCCAGGAAAAAAGGAGTGGGACTAGCACCATTACATATCATGAAATTTAAATAATAAGTTTAAATAACTTTTTAATGAAATATAGTAAAGACAGCCACTTGTCTGGAATGGTATATGTCCATGATGGCGAACCTATGGCACATGTGCCACAGGTGGCACATGGAGCCATATTGGTGGGCGTTGCCCTAGTTTAGCTCCGGTGCGCATGTGCGTGCCGGCCAGCTGATTTTCGGACCTTCTGGGTCCACTGGAAGTCGGGAAATGGGATGTTTCCAGCTTCTGGAGAGCTTCCAGAGGGGTGGGGAAGGCCATTTTCGCCCTCCCCAGGCTCCAAGAAAGCCTCTGGGGCCTGGGGAGGGCGAAAAACGGGCCTACCGGGCCCACCGTGTCATAGTGTGCTAAAAGTGGGGGGGAGCGTGGGGGGGTCACGTGTATGCGGGGGGTGGGTGGGAGGCATTGAATTGTGGGTGTGGGCATGCATGTGCACGACCTCCCCACGCTCCCCATGCTTGTGGCACGTGACGGCAAAAAGGTTCTCCATCACTGATATAGGGTCTCCTGCTTGAGCAGGGGGTTGGACTAGAGGACCTCCAAGACCTCCAACAGAATAGCTCTGTTATTCTGACTGTTCACTGTGTATTTGATCATTTTTCCCTTTTCATTTTATTAACCTGAGAGCTTTATAGGAATTTTTAGAAGGCTCTGGTAGCTGGGTAATGCCCTGGAGTTTCTGGTACTGGGCTGTACACACCTCTCACAACACAGTAAACAATTTGCACTCTCTTCACAGTTGACAGTCAAATCATCTCAAAACAAACCAGGAAATCATGACAAATAAGTTCTTCAAAGCAATGACAGTATAAAAGAATATTCCATATTAAAAGGCTGAACTTAAGTTAATCACTTCTTTAAAACCCATCCAGCAAAGAGGGAGCCGACAAATTTCTCACAGCAGGGAGCTCCACAGTCAGGGACCAGACTGAAAATGTTCTGCTTTTCCTCCTAGTTTGTTGAAAACGTTTATCAGATTGTGTTACGGCTGGTGATGGGACACGATTAACTTTTGCAGGTGACACACAACTGGGAAGGTGGCTAATAATTCAAATAAAGATTCAAAAGGGTTTAGACAGGCTTCCACACTAGACAGGAAAAAAAATGGAATGGAATTTAACAGGAAGAATAATAAACTACTTTATCTGGGTAGGACAAATAAAAGGCAAAGAAATATCAGGGTATCCCTGTTATATCACAAGGTAAGCATGATGTTTATTTTTGCACTGTGTTTTTAATGAGTTGTTAGCTACCTGATCATTACAGCATGATGGGCAGCCATATAAATCAAGCAAGCAAGCAGCGGCTAAGAAGACAAATACTTTCTAGAGGTGCATTAACAGGAACATAGAGTTCAGATCACAGGAAATATTTGTTCCACAATGTTCTCCTTTGGTCAGACGCCACTTGGACTAATGTCCCCAATTCGGAGCAACTATTAAAAAAAAAAAAAGGCCTGACACATTAGGGTGGGTTCAGAGGAAAGCTACGAGATGGTGAGTTTGGAAATCAGGTCCTACAAAGAACAATTAATTGATCTAAGTATGTTTAAGCAATAAAAAAGACCAGTAAAAGGAGATGTGACAACAGTCTTCAAATATCCAAAGGATTATCACACGAGAAAGGAAACTGACTGATTCTGTATTTCCCAGAAGGCAGGACCAGAAATAACAGGTCAAAACTATAAGGAAGGAGTTTCACGCTAGGCATCAGGAGAAAGATCTGGATTTTAAGAGCTGTCAGCCAATGGAACAGGCTGGCAAGTAGTGGGGCCTTTCTAGCGGTCTCTAGATGGTTAACAAAGATAGTTTACTGAAGGGGTCCCCAACCCCCAGGCCACAGTCCACTATTGGGCCATGGGCCATTTGGAACAGGGCCATGGAAGTGGCAGGCGAGTGTGTGCCCGCACACACACAACTGCACTTGCACGAGCAGTGGCCAAGTTGCACTTGCATGAGCAAAATGGAGAAATTAATCTCCCAAGGAATTTTAAGACTCGGAAAGTAATAATGCCCAGAACTTTAAATCAATCCAGGAAGTGCATTTGGTAACCCATTCATTTGTCTACATGTATACAGTAGGATTTGGATCCCTGTGCTAAAGAATAATTGACAGCATGTGTTTATAATCATATTATATTCAAAGCTAAAAAGACATTTTGTGAAGAAATTATATGTCACTGATAAAGCAGAGTTCTATTCCAACACAGAGACATTGTAGGAAGAACCAAAAGCCAATTCGCTTCTGTTTCAGTACAAATGGCAGAAGATTTTCCAAGTATGTGTACGTGTTGGGTTTTATATGCAATTTAATTGCAGGAAATTTTTATCTATAGGTCAGAAACTTCAACTCTGGAGACTGTGACCTATGAATAGGTCCTGCCAGGGTGAATATGGAACAGAAGAAAAAGAAAAATTAGCTTCAGGAAGAGAAAAAGGTTTTACTTGCAGCAGGAGGGGCCTAAAATATCACCAACAGGGGAGGGCGGGGACAAAGATTTGGATTCAGTATTTCCACAGCTTCTCCTAACACGTCCCAGAAATATTCACTGATTCCTTCTCTGGTGTGAGAGCTGGGGATACTTCTATCTCTAAACACATCCTCCGTGTACCAGCATTCTCTCTGACTTGGTGAGACACGATACAACACAATACAATACAAACCTGTCTTCCCAGGGAACAAAACTGCAGCTTTAGTTTCTTATAGATTATGTGTGTTTATCTTTCCGAGTGATCACAAGGAATAGAGTTTAGGCTAGCAGAGATCAAGGCCAAGATGTTAGTCCATTCCTGAAATGTTTGGGCTAAAATGATTGGCAGGTTGTCAGAACCACCTTGTTTCAACCTCCATAGTGGTCGTTTATTGGACAAGCTGATTATAAGAGCCTGATAGTACAGTGGACTAAAGCACTGTTATTAACATCTGCTGCTTGCAATTACTGCAAGTTCAAATCTCATCAGGCTCAAGGTTGAGTCAGCCTTCCATCCTTTCAAAGGTAGGTAAAATGAGGACCCAGATTGTGGGGGCAATAAGCTGACTTTGTATAAATATACAAAAGTATGAAGGCTATTGCTTAACGCATTGTAAGCCGCCCTGAGTCTCCGGAGAAGAAAGCTGAAAGTTTACAAAATGGCTGCAGGTTTTTCAAGTTTCAAGAGCTCTTTGTCAGGAGAGACAATTAGGGAAAAAAGAGAGAGAGGGAAAACATGGCTAGTCCTGGAGTTTTCATTGTGCTAGCTTGCATGGTTAGAATGATGAGGGAGCCCTAGATACAGAAATGCAGGCTTCTCAGCTGCAGAGTAATATTCTTTTGGACTAGAAGCTCTCCCCAGGCTTGCTGGAAAGAACACTGCTGTGAATTTGATAGGCTGCCCTTGATTTTGTAGGCTTTTGACTTTCTTCTCCTCATGTCTAATAGCGACTGCTTTTAAAGGAACTGCACTGTAATTGACAAGACTGTTATGGCACAGGCCCTCCTCCACTCTCACTGGCAGAGAAACGGAAATATTATAGAATATTGTCTTAAGGGTCTCCGAAAGGCTCCCAGATTTTGCATATTTGCCATTTTGATGCAGAAAAGGTCCAATTTTGCAAGAAGAGAAGACCAGGCCTATATCTGGTCTTCTCTGATGATAGCTACCGGTAAGTCTTTCCAACTTTATGGGGTTTGGTAACCTGTGAGCTTGGAGGTCTGAAAACATTGCAATATCAGAGGGGACATCTGATATTTTTCCATCCATTTATTTCTCTTGTTCTTCTTGTTTGGTCATCTTGATGGTCCTGCATACTGTGATAATATTGTCACACTTTACATATTTTTATAATACCAATAAAGGCGAATGTTTGTAGCTCAGGGTTGAAATGAGAGGTCTTGGTGCTTTCAGAACTTGGTGGTTTTCTTGCAGATGTTTCATTACCCAAACTAGATAACACCATCAGTTCTGGTAAGGAGTGGGATTTGCCCATTCCTTATTAGCACCGATGATGTTACCTAGTTTGGGTAATGAAATGTAAGAAAACAACTAAGCTCAGAAACCACCAAGGACCCGTCATAATTTATAGTGTTTTTGAACCTGCCTCCTAATTGCTTCCTATGTCCTATGAATAGTTTTAAAGATTTGATTTATTCAGTTTTATTTTTTATATTAATTTATAATATTTAGATCTCCCCATCCCATCCCCGATGGATTTTGATCAGGTGAGAGCTCTTTGAGATAATCAAGGTGAGGAAACATGAGTTGCTAAGAGTCTTGGAAAAACATCTTGAAAACCTATCAAAGCCCTTCTCTACTTCAAAATATACCTCTAAAGCAATCAAGGATTTTTTAAAATGTATTATGAGCCGCCCTGGGTCTTCGGAGAGGGGCGGCATATAAATTGAATTAATTAAATTAAATTAATTAAAGGCAGATATGTTCTGAGTTTTTCTCTCATGCTTTCTACTTTCCCAGGACTCTTTTGGACAGTGGCTTAATATTCTGCTCCCCATTCTCTGAGTTAAACCAAAATTTCATCACAACAGGTAATATACATAGAATAATAGATAGAATGCAAGACCACAATAAATAAAGAAGAAACAACTGAACATGATGCTGTTGAACTTATTTGCAAAATGTAGGTAGAATTAATTCCATGTTAACCTTCACAGAAGTACTCAAGGGCAGGTAACAACAGGATTAATCAAGATCTTAGCCTTTACCTGTGACATCCCAAGGAGTTTGGGTAAATTTATCTCTTTCCCTACCACTTTATTTATTAACGTGTAATACTTGATGTGCTACAAATATCTAGAAAGTTTGCATCCTTGGACAAATTCCCCAGACTTCAGTATCCTGTCATGGGCTGCATTTGACATCTTCCATGGACCTCTACTTTTAATTTTTTTTCAGGTTAGCATTAGTTGCAATTCATATTTCTCATATTTCTTATTTTTAAAAAATTTATTTTGAAGAATTTTATACAATAGTAAAAAATATACAAATTTAATAAAAAGAAAAATAAAGAAGAGCAGTGAATAGATAAAGAAAAGAAAAAGAAAGAAAAGAAAAAAGTGTAAAGCAGCTTCCAATCTTTACAGCAGTTACAAATAAATGTATTGTCTGCCTTCCTTTTTAAGGTTACATCATGATTTTCTTTCCATATTTTATCCGTTCTAATCATCAAATTAATAAATCACCAGTTTATTTTTTTCATTTTCAGCCAAAAGCCCATTGTTTCCAGTTAACTAATAAATAGTTATCTTTTTTTCTAATCAAACAAATTTTGCCAGTTCTGCAAATTCTGTCATCTTCACCAACCATTCCTCTATTGTAGGTATTTTTTTAACCTTTCCACCATTGTGCTTATAATTAACTTGCTGCAATTATCATATATAGCCCTTAGCACAATAGCACTTAGACTTATATACCACTTTACAGTGCTTTTACAGCCCTCTCTAAGCGGTTTACAGAGTCAGCATATTGCCCCCAACAATCTGGGTCCTCATTTTACCAACTTCAGAAGGATGGAAGACTGAGTCAACCTTGAGCCTGGTAAGATTCGAACTGCCAAACTTCTAGGTAGCCGGCAGTTGTAGAAGCAGTCAGCAGTCAGCAGAAGTAGCCTGCAGTACTGCACTCTAACCACTGCACCACCATGGCTCATATAAAAACATTCTTTCATGAGTCTTTTCTAATTTATTTATTTATTTTATTTATTTATTTATTATATTTCTATACCGCCTTTCTCCCGTAGGACTCAAGGCGGTGTACAGTCAAGAAAAATATAGACATACAAACATCATAAAATTGCTAATTAAAATTATTACTTAGTTTGGTCAATTAAATAAAACCCAGAATTAGATAACATTTTAAAAATCATTCACATGTTTGTATGTTTAGCCCTGCCTGTTGGAACATCAGGGTCTTGAGGGCACGGCGGAAAGCACGGAGATCAGGGATATTCCGTATCTCCGGGGGCAGTTCATTCCAAAGGGTTGGAGCCCCCACAGAGAAGGCCCTCCCCCTGGGAGTCACCAGTCGACATAATTTGACTGACGGTACCCTGAGTAGTCCCTCCCTGTGAGAACGAAATTGATTGTCCATAAGTCCCAACAGGAAAAAAAAACTAATTTCAGCTGTATGTTAGTTAAAAAAAATTTTTTTTGTATCATTATACATATTCAGATGAGAATTTTCTAGCCTTTTTACATGTGTAGCATGTAGGATAGATTGACCCTTCATGCTTTATATCCTAGAATGACCTTTCATGCTTTATTTCATGTAATATTTCTGATATAGCATGTTTCGAAACATAGAAGGAAACATAGTTTGAGTCAATCAAAATAAATGGCTTGGCCAAAAAATACATGAACAATAAATTACAGTACTTCACACACAGTAGTACATCTGATTTTTATTTAGCCGCACAATGGGTGTGTGTTGAGGGGGTGGGGTGCATGTGGATGAATGTGGGGTTTTTATGTATATGCACAAATTGATTTTATTTTATGTTGGCTTTAATTAAGTCAGACAATTCAATATTTGAGTTAATATACTGATTCAATTTAACCTAGTATAGAAGAAAACTTTCAATATATGTATTTTAATGCTATTGAAGGAAATAGAGTGTCCAAACAGCTTAAAAATAACTATAGTTGATTGTTAGTTAACGAAAGCTTTTTGCAGTAGTTTAATACTCCAGCTTGCTGCTCCAGTGATTAAAATTTACCCTCATAAATTAAATTTAGTCCCTCCTGACTAATTAATTTGTTTTTTAATGGTTTACCATATTAAACATGTCAATGCTTGTGGCCCTGATTTCCAGGTAGCATTACCTGCCTCTAGCTTATGGAATCAAAACAATCTGCCCTACAAGTATGGAAATGAAATTAAAAACAATTTAAAAACAGTCAAGTTAGCTAAAAAAAAATCAAAATAAATAGCCTCTAGTCTCAAGTTGCAAATAAGTTGCTGTGCTCACGGTTATTGGTTATGAGCAAAGAGAGAAACTTCTTCTTTCTTTTCTCTCACAACTTTGTATTTGTGCCGTGCAACATCCACCATGAAAACGTGAAGGAAATAAATATATTCCTAATCTAATGGAAGGCTCATGGAAGGTTGGTTTTATATATGGTGACTGCAGCAAGATTATCATACGCACAAAAATGGAAAGATTCAATAATACCTACAGTGGAGGAGTGGTTGGAGAAGATGATAGAATTTGTAAAGTGACAAAATTGATTTGCTTGGTTAGGAAAAAGACAACAAGCATGGAGCCCTGGCTGCTCTCTGAACTTGGTGGTTTTCTTGTGGACGTTTCATTACCAAATTAGGTGACATCATCAGGGCACTGGTAATGTCACCTAGGTTGGTAATAAAATGTCTGCAAGAAAACTACCAAGCTCAGAGAGCACCAAGGACCCCACAGCAAAACCATGAGCTATAAATATTCTCTTCTGTCAACAGCAAGTGCATTTATTAATGATTGGAAACTCTTTATGGATCTTTTGCTGAACATAAAAAAAAGATGATTTATGGGTTTTGATGATCCATAATCTAATCAGTACTAATTTATTGAGAATACAGCTTCCAGAATTGCCAGAAAGCATAGTAAGTTCTAACTAAGTAGCTATTCTGAAAGCCAAGGTCCCCACACTACAGTATCTCAGGACATTAAGCTGGGGAAAGATGTTTCACATTCTCTGCCTTCCAGATAACCCCAATCTAGAGAGGAGAGAGAATAGTGCGGGTCTGCAGGACTTGCACACTTGTGGTGAACAGCTTCTTTTATCAGGTTACATATTATCTGCTGTTTGATAAAATAAATGTTTTTATTCAGAATGGATTAGGCATTTATGATGTTGTTGAAAGAAATCAAGAACAGCAATGGGGTAGTAATGGGTGAGGGTAATAGAAATACAGCAGAGAAGAAAATTATCCAGAAATACTTAGTTCTAGAAAAAAAAACAAGTCTTCTCATTTGATGATTGCTGGACTAATTATAACTTTAACAAAATATAGGGAAACAAATGCAACATTTTATATCTTGAGAGATTGTATGTTGCTGCAGATATGAGATACTTTTTCTCTGTTTATTCTTGGAAAGTGAAATAGACACTAAATATGTGGGTATGAGATGCTCATTTTCCTGTCATTTATGCACTGAGGAGGGTGAAAAAATCAGAATTAATGATAGTTGTCACATAAAAAGTATCCTTTTTTTTTTTTTAAAGTGCCTGCGTATATTTTACCCAGTCTTGTTTTTGCTAGCATGTTTGCATTTTTCTCACACTTTGGCTCACCTTCTCTTAACTGCTAATGGCACATCTACCGTCGAGAACAATGGGTGGGCAACTATGGCCCCTTTATGACCTGTGGACTTCAACTCCCAGAATTCCTGAGCCTGCTATGCTGACTCAGGAATTCTGGGAGTTGAAGTCCACAGATCGTAAAGCGGCCATATTTGCCCATCCCTGATCTGAGGGAAATAGTTGGTTGAGATTCTCCACTAACAGGGCTAAGGGATCATCAACACACCAATACCCATCTGAAGATCTCTGCTCTGGCTAATGAAAAGATGCTGTTTGGATTCTTTCCCAGTGCCTGGAGTCCATGAGAATTGGATAAAGAAAAGCAGGCTCAACCCTGGCAAGGCAGAGGGGCTGAGAGTTTTAAGACTCTTCCCGGATCTGTACAAGTAGTCCTCGATTTACAACAGTTCATTTAGTGACCATTCAAAGTTACAACAGGATTGGAAAAAGTGATTTACGTGTAAATTTTTCACACTTCTAACCATTGCATCATCCTCATGATCACATGATCAAAATTCAGATGCTTGGCAACTGACTCATATTTATGATGCTTGCAGTGTCCTGGGGTCATCTTCTTTGACCTTCTGATGAGCAAAGTCAATGGGGAAGCTAGATTCACTTAACAACCGTGTTACTAACTTAACAACTTTTTGGTGATTTACTTAACTGTGGCAAGAAAAGTCATAAAATGGGGCAAAATTCACTTAACAAATGCTTCACTTAACAACAGAAATGTTGGGCCCAAATTTGGTTGTAAGTCAAGGACTATCTGTAGTTCTTTCATCTGTAACTTCCAACAGCTGCACTTCCCCAATTAGGATTAGGGCAGAATTCTGGAATCATGGACTCATGACAAGTGGCAGCCATAGTCCAGAGGACTATTGCACAGGATTTGTTTAGTGCACCAAATGTGCCTACTCCTGGACTGAGAGCTGATGACTCATGCCTTAGTCATCTTTCATGTAGACTAGTGTAATGTGCTTTACATGGGGCCACTTTTACCAGATTTACAGAATAACAGAGTTGGAAGGGCTTGAACTTTTGAAGAGCATTTGGAGCTGCAATAGGTCCAGAATGCAGCAACAAGGAAAAGTTCTTTGGATGCGACCTTATGAGTACAAAACACCACTCTCTATGAACTGCACTGGTTCTGAATGGTGTTCCAGGGAGATTTAAGGCGCTGATTATCATCGCTAAAGCCCCATATGATATAAGGCAAGGCTATTTGAGAGTTATTGGTCTCCCAAAGAGATCTAGGAGGGAGAGGCCATGCTCCGGATCCCTTTCATTAAACAAGGTCATGTGTTGGACTCAGGAGTTGTGTCTTCTGTCTTGCAGCTTCTGTTCTATGGAAAAGGATCCTCCTGGAGAGCTGGCTGGCCTAAACCTTGCAAGTTGTTTTACAAGTCATTAAAAACATGAGCTTCCCTCTAGGTGCTTTGGGCAGGTGGTTAAGGAAAATCTACCAGCTAATTTATTTGTTTTTTGTGGGGAGTCCTCAGATATTTATTATTTGGATTGTTGTTCTAGTTCTTGATTTTATTTTTGTATGCCAACAGAATCACTATTGTGAGGAGGGCAGTTATGTAAATAATATAAACAAACAAACAAACAAAAATGAATGAATGAATGAATGAATATAAAGGAAATAATGATTAATCTTTCATAGAAAAAGAATTGAGTAATCTAGCGGGAAGTCTTGCATTTCACACTGCTAGGAAATTCACATGCTAAATATGAATGATATTAGCCTTTGCCATTTTAATATTATAAATTAAATTATTATAATCTATTCTAGACAGTTCTTGGGTCAACATTTATGGCAGACATATTTTTTTTAAAACCATCTTGTATTTCTTAGTAAATTCTTGTATTTAAGAGTTAAAGATTTCAGAAATTAAGTTCGTATTATATGTCCAGGTTCGACAAGGTTTGTATATCTAGAAAGAGCCATGGCAGCACAGTAGTTAGAATGCAGTATTGCAGGCTAATTCTGCTTACAGCCAGGAGTTCGATCCTGACTGGCTCAGGGTTGACTCAGCCTTCCATCCTTCCAAGGGGAGTAAAATGAGGAGCCAGCTTGTTGGGGGAAATAGGCTGTAAACCACTTAGAGAGGGCTGTAAAGCACTATGAAGCAGTATATAAGTGCTATTGCTATTAAGTTTTCCTAGTCATCATGGTTTGTGACCCAACATCAAGTATAAACAGAAAAGAAGAAAATTCTTTTCATCTTCTGTTGGACATCATTCATAGTTTCATGAAGTACTCAGATTTATTCTAAAATGGCATACTTTTCTCCTAAACTAGAAAATCCAACTTGCTTTAGTAGAAGACGCCAGAGAGTCTTTCCTCAGAGAAGAAAACATTTCAATTTGGATGCTTTGAGGTTTTTTCTCTGTTAGCCAGATGCCTCATTCCCACAGTCAGTGTCATTCAGAAGCATGATGGGAACAAACCAAACTACCATGATTCCCACTGGGAATATGGGAATACACTGGGGTATGGTGGAGAACCTGATGCCATTTGGATGTTGCTAAATGACAACTGCCAACTGCCCCAACTACCATGTTCATTGCTTAAGCATGCTGAGCTTTGTAGTGCAACACTCTGAATTCATTCAGGAAAATCAGGTACCGTATATAAACAATTTTGTCTCTTCTGTTCCGTTGTGTCTGATTCTTGGACAAGTCCTGCAGTTTTCTTGGCAAGGGTTTTCAGAAGTGGTCTGCCATTGCCTCCTTCCTATAACTGAGAGAAAGTAACTTGTTTAAGTCCATCCAGCTGGCTTTGTGATTAAGATTACATCACCCGGTTTCTTACCTTATGCCTTAATCACTACATCAAACTGGATTTCCTATATAAACAATAAATAAACGAATAAGTACCATTACAATTATAAGGCCGGAATTACCAACAGATCGTTTGCCGCGATCCCAAGTTCTTTGAGACCTTGTTGAGACCTTCTCCTCATGACTTCCTTCCCAGTACAATTCAGCCATTATAGATTTAAAAAAAAAGACTTTTGAGATGCTTGTACTAAACTTCTTATGTCCAGAGGATGTCTGGGAAGTGAGGAGGGAGGAAGAGAAATAATGTTAATGACAACATATTTAGCTTGTTTTCCAAAGGCTTTTCACAGGGGGAAGAAAGAAAAACCATCTCTCTCACACAAAGCTTTGACCACATAGTTAGACACTTAATTACCTGTTTACTAGTTGGCAGCTTAGCCTGTTACCACTTCAATAAATGGTTGATTGCATTAACATCACATTCAAGAGAATTATTGGCATTATGAATAATTATTTCATTTATTGCACATCTTAAACGACCCATTTAAACATTATAAATCACAAAAAGTGCATAATTTGCTTTCTTCCCCCACCTTCAGAAAAGGACTGGGTAAATTACAGAAGCAATCCTTTGGGTTGGCATGCGAGAAACCCTGATTAATGGCTTCTTTGAGCACAGCAAAGGATGAGGAAATATGGGGAGGAGTAAAACTAAAACAAATGCTTCTGCCTCTCTTTTCACATCAATTGGGGAAAAAATATTTTCAAGGGTTGATTTGAAAGTACTCCCAAATTGCAGTCAGGACGGAGATTGTATCATTTACTTGAGGGAAATTCACGTCTAGTTTTTTTTCCCCTCCTTTGAGAAGATATGGCTACAGGTAGTCCTCGATTTACAACAATTCATTTAGTGACCTTCTAAGTTACAATGGCACTGAAAAAAAGAGACTTATGACTGTTTTTCATACTTAACGACTGTTGCAATATTCTGATGATCATGTGTTCAAAATTCAGATGCTTGGCAACTGACTCATATTTATGAGGGTTGCAATGTCCTGAGGCCATGTGATCATCATTCTGACAAGCAAAGACAATGGGGAAGCTTAACACTTAACAACCATGTTACTAACTTAACAACTACAATGATTCACTGAACAACCGTGGCAAGAAAAGTCATAAAATGGGGCAATGCTCACTTAACAAATGTCTCACTTAGCAACATAAATGTTGGGCTCAGTTGTGGTCCTAAGTTGAGGACTGCCTGTACTATCACCATCATCAAGTTATAAGGACTAGCATTTTGCAGCTCCGTATACAGAACCTGGATATGTAAAATGAAAACGAAGAGCTGAGATCAGTGGTGAAATCCAATTTTTTTTACTACCGGTTCTGTGGGCGTGGCTTGGTGGGTGTGGTGTGGCTTGGGCGTGGCTTGGTGGGCATAGCAGGGGAATGATACTGCAAAATCTCCATTCCCTCCCCACTCTGGGGCCAGCCAGAGGTGGTATTTGCCGGTTCTCCGAACTACTCAAAATTTCTGCTACCACTTCTCCAGAACCTGTCAGAACCTGCTGGATTTCACCCCTGTTTTACCTTCTATACCACATTGTAAGAAAAGTAAGTAATGAAACACCAATACTAATCCTCCTCCTCCTCTGCTATATATTCAGTGCAGAGGTGTGCTGTTGCAAAATTTGAAGATATTGATCTGGTTCACCCTGATCAGCCTCAACTCTTCTCCTACGCAGGAGGTTACACAAAAACAGTTAAACTCTAAGGAACAGTTCCAGTTTGTGGAATACATTGTAAGAACCTAGCCTCTTTGGATGAAATCTATTGTGCAACAACTCTCTTTATTTGTGAATATAAAGATGGCTTTGCTTATCTTTCTTCTGTTTTCCAGCTATTGGGGAATTGCTTACATCATTTAAGGTTAGAAACAGGAATTACTTCAGCTACTAGATTTTGTACTGTGGTTACTAAAGGGTCAATAATGATTTGTTTTCCTGAACCCAGAAAATCTTCAGAGAATCTTTTATTTATGCAATGTAATGTCCCTTTATATATTTATTGATTTCTTTTTTTATAGAGAGTTTTCAGCACTACTTTGCTTGAAAAGTTCTTGGAAATTCACATTTTTCCACACTAAAGTAAAGTAAGGATGGGTGAAAAAAGTGCAAAGAAAGAAGAACAGGAAGGAAAGGGAAGGGAGTGCAGGAGAGGAGAGGGGAGGTTAGGGGGAAGGGGAGCAGAAGGGAAGGGACGGAATGGAAGGGAGAAGAGGGGAGGAAAAGGGAAGGGAAAGTGTCTGGCCTTCTTAACAGCAGTTACACGTACATTTATATTTTATCCTCTCTCTCTAAAGCTCTTTGGCCAGGTTTCGTGGTAGGAGAGCTGTTCCAGATCCTTGGTCTCTTGGATTGCCCTTTTCTGCATCTTTTCCAGCTCTGCAATTTTGCTTAGAAAACATATATGCTCCACAGAATGCATTAATTGCATTTAGATTTCAAAGAGGTGTTTACGATATTCTCTTACCTCCTTTGTCTATGGTTCAGGGTGCTCAGCTAGGCTTACTATAATAAACTGGAAAACACACTAGCACTCCCTTTTCTATTTATTTGATCCTCTCTTCTTCTACTGTCCATGTGGCTCAGTACACATAAGGCCTAGGTACAACTGCAGTTCCAAATGTGTGCATAGCAAGTTTTATTGATTCAGCTTAAAAAAAGGAATTAAAATGCTTGCTTTGTGGTAGAGAGTACTATTCCTCAGTTATACACATCACCAGGTTAAAGAATTCTGCCTTTCCTGGGAATGCATCAATATGAACCTCAAAGAAAGGTTGTCCCTTATATTTCTTTCTTTTACAGGTATTCCACTGTCCTTTTCTTTGGTGATGTTGACTTCTGGTGTCTGGTGATTTGGCAATAATTTTTAGGCATTGATTACAGTTGAATAGGTCAAGAATTGAGGGGGGGAGAGGGAGAGGGAGAGGAAGGGAGAGAGAAAGAGAGAATCAAAGCCAATAGCCAACAAGTCAAAGCTGAAAAACAATCTGAAGCTTTCTGAGAAGCTGAAAAAAATAGCATGACTCAGGTGGAGTCTTAGAGTCACTGTACCAGAGAGGTGGGTGGTATAGGCATTTAATAAATAAAAAATTAAATAAATAGAGAAAAGCAGGTCTGACAGTGAAGCCAGATCAGATTTTAACAAAACAGCAGAGCTCCCTAAGGTATTTCAAGCCCTGTTGTTTGAAGTCTCATAGCAGAAATGAGGTTGGAAAATGGAGAACTATCAATGTCAACTTCTCCTCTTGTGCTTGTCCCCAGAGTCCGGTGAGTCATTCTCAACAGGTAACAGTAGCACTTATCTGATTTTAACTAGTCTCAGGCCCTGGGAATTCCTGGTCTTTTGGCTAGACTGGCAAATTTTCTTACCAGGAGTTCTATTTTATAGGCAACGATTCCTTCATAGTGTTAAGAAAAATGGATGCTGTCATCAGGAATGTCTATGGAGATTCTCAGAGGCAACTGGACTTTCTATTTTTTTTCTTTGAAGATGATTTGCTTCTCATCCAAGAAGCTTCTGAAGGAATCAAGGTCAGCTTGAGATCATCTTTAACTTTCACCATGAGCCTGGGTATGCATTGGGTTCTTTAGAGCCAGAAAATAATTCTGTCTCAAGACAGATGATGCCCTGTTGCCTGCATTCTGTGGAGGAAACATGGCATTGATAAAAGTAACAGAACAATCCCTTAGAGCCTTAATGTATTGACCTATTTTACAAGATTTGCAAATATGGCAAAACATGGCTATGAAAAGCTCCAGAATGTGCCCTGACATATGTACCGGGCCAATAATATGTTGAGACACTTCCATGTTTGTCATGGAACTTATGACACTGTGAGTTGTCCTATAAGCACTGATTTTGGCATATTAAGTTGGACTTCTCAAACTGGCACATCGGTTGGGTTCTCCAAAGCAATAATTTTGAAGTATCCAACAAGAAATAGATTATTTGTTATTATTAATGGTAGATTAGGAATAGACAACATAAGACATTGTTGTATCCCCAAATACACAAGCTACATATTTAGCTGCAGAGCTGTTTTTGATGCTAGGAATGTAAAAAGAATAAGAATTATTTAATTGTGAATAGTACGTTGCTTGCCAGGTTTGAGGAATTTTACTAAGGATAATTAATAAATGTGGTAAAATTTAACTACTTGGTGCAATATTGCTCCCAATAGGCTAAATGTGGTCAATCCAACGTTTCAATGAAGTTCTGCAGTAAAGCAGAGGTCTAATTTTTTTGTTTTTCCAGTGTAATTTTTAACTATGATGAGATAATTAGGTAAATTTATTGGAAAATCCTATACATGTTTGCTGAGAGGAAATCTCATAAAATTTAGTGCGGCATACTTGTAGATAAGGGAGTGTTAAGATTTCCAGCATACTAGCGTAAGGCTATTCCTGATCGCAGTACAGGTAGTCCTCAATTTACAACTACAATTGAGCCCAACATTTATGTTGTTAAGTGAGAAATTTGTTAAGTGAGTTTTGCCCCATTTTACGACTTTTCTCACATTTCTTAAGCGAATCACTGTAGTTCTTATATTAGTAACACAGTCATTAAGTAAATCTGGTTTCCCCATTGACTTTACTTGTCAAAAGATCACATGACCCGGGACACTGAAGCTGTCATAAATGTGAGTCAGTTGTCAAGCATCCAAATGTAAATCATGGGGATGCTGCAATGGTCATAAGTGTGAACAATAAGTCACTTTTTTTTTTTAGTGCTGTTGTAAGTTCAAACGGTCACTAAATAAACTGTTGTAAGTCAAAGACTGCCTGTATAGATAATGGTGTTTCCCTTTAGTTCTCTTTTATTATATAAATTATATGTTGCTAGTTTGGTTATCCTGGTTAGGCCCATATATAAGAGACTGTAGGCTTTCTTGTAATAGTAATATTTATTTCTTTTCTTCCTCAGGAACACAATTAGACAGGCACTAATCTGGGAGGAGCAAGAACTTATATACAGAGAAGGCGGGGCTAATGGTAAGTACTAACCAATGGTAAGTGACACAATGACATCACACAATGACATATAAACAAGCACACATATTTACAGATATCAGGTTAGGTATTTTCATCTGTAACAAATCCCCCTCTAAAATACCTAACTAATGGTGGGTTATTAAGATTATATATGCACATCAAGTTTGGAAGTCAAATACATATGTTGTTTGGTTGGCAATGGCTTAGTGAGGATATCAGCAATTTGTTCACTAGTATTGCAATGGATAGCTTTAATAAATCCTATACTTGACAGTTGTCTTACATGTTTATATTTTATATCGATATGTCGAGATCGTTGACCTATTGCTTCGGAAGCTGATATATCAATTGCTGCCTTATTGTCCTCATTGATAATAATTGGATAAACAGGTTCATCCCACACATTGGTTAACAAGTCATCGAACCAAGTTAGATTGTTGACCGCTTTGGATAAACAAACATATTCGGCTTCCGCTGTGGAAGTGGCAATTAAATTCTGTTTGCCTGTGTACCAGTGCACCGCACAGCCATTTATAAGAAAAACATATCCAGAAGTACTTTTTCTGGTTTTTGAATCAGTAGCCCAATCAGCATCAGCGTAGCAGGTCAAAGTTGGTTTTTCAGAAATGAATGGTTCTAAGAATAAGCACATATCAATGCTAGACTTTAGATATTTTAGAATCCTCTTAATTCCTTCCCAGTGGTATGAGTTAGGATTGCTTACATGTCTTGACAACAAATTTACAGCAAGGGTGATATCAGGCCTGGTCCAATTAGATATGTATAATAAGGACCCAATAATTGATCGATATAACGTGTTATCCTTGAATGGTTCGTACTCATTATACACATTCCTATAAAAATCAGTTGACATAGGAGTATCACAAATTTTTGAATTAATTAAATTACATTTTTGTATGAGTTCCATAATCTTGTCTTTCTGAGATAATTTGAACCCCTTATCTGTTTTGTCAATTTGGACTCCTAGATACTTATTTACCTTTCCTAATATTTTTAAGTTGAAATTTTTGCCTAGTTGTTCAGCGAAATTATCACATTTAATTTTGTCGTGTCCAAAATACAATATATCATCAACATAAATCAAAACATATTCAATAGAATCATTATTTTTTTTTGTGAAAAAACAAAAATCAGATGAAGTAGCTACAAAACCCATATTTTTAAGTATCTTTGATAAGCACTCATACCACCGCTTACCGGACTGTTTTAGTCCATAAAGGCTCTTGTTTAATAGCCAAATTTCTCCCTTTTTTGTATCCTTTCCTGGGGGTGCTTTCACATAAATTTCTTTATCTAGATCAGCGTGCAGATAGGCTGTATGCACGTCAAATTGATATACTTCCAGATTTAAGATAGAAGCTAACACTAGTGCTGTTTTCACGCTTTCTGATCTAACGGTTGGGGAATAAGTGTCTTCATAGTCATCCGGAAATCTTTGGGCAAAGCCTTGAGCCACCAACCTGGCTTTGTATAGGAATTTACCATCCTCTAGCTCCTTGATTTTATAGATCCACCTAGTGCCAATAGGGGATTTCTCAGTGGGCAGGTCTGTTGGTGTATATACATTTAGTTCTCTCAAACTGTCCATCTCTTTTTTCATTGCTTCCTCCCACTTACTTTTTTCTTCTAGGGGTAGCTTAAGTATGTCATCATATGTGTTAGGAGTCAGGTGTTTAGCTTGGATAGACAGTACGTAATCATCTAATCTTTTAGGAATTATGCCCCTATTGGATCTAATGGGCCTATTCTGGGGATGTTCATCGCTATGCATATACTTAGCTTCTTTTTCGGTTAATTGATCTACTTTCAAAGTGGGGTGTCCTTTTTTCCATTCATCATTAACTATTACTGGGCATTTGATTCTGTTAGTAGATGTGGATTTGGGGTTCGTATCTGATGTGTGATGTTTTGCGTGCGTGTGTGTAATATTTTTTGATTCTGGGTAAATTTCATTGAGATGTAATTTTGACCAGTTCATGTGTTCATGAAACACGGCAGATCTGGATACAATGAAGTGATTATTTTTATCAATGAAGCGATATCCCTTGGTTCCTGATTCGTACCCCATAAATATCAGTCTTTTGGATACTTTCTCTCCTTTGCGTCTTAACTGTGAGGGCACATATACATCAGCAGATACACCAAATACGTGTAAATGCCCAATTTTTGGTTTCCTTCCATACATGAGTTCGTATGGGGTCTTATTGATTGTACTGGACCATAAGCGATTTATAGTGTAATTGGAATAATTAAGGGCTTCAGCCCAGAATGACTGGTTTAAACCAGCATCATCTAACACACATTTAACCATGGTTTGTAGCAAACCATTCTTCCTTTCAGAGACTCCATTTTGGAATGGGGAAAATGGACAAGATTTAAAGTGCAATATTCCTTGTGATTTTAGCCAAATTGAAAATTCGTTGGATAGGAATTCCGACCCCCTGTCAGTCATTATTTGTTTGATTTTGGTATTGTATTGTGTTTCTACCATTTTAAAGAACTCCTTAAATTTTTTGAAAACCTCACTTTTGTGGTTAAGGGTGTATACAAAACCAAATCTACTATAGTCATCGACTATGGTCAGGAAGTATCTTTTTTTGTATTTAATTGAAGGTTTTAATGGGCCTACTACATCCATATGAATTAGTTGAAAGGTTGATTGTGTGGTGCGGGTGGCTTTTTTGGGTTTTGGCTTGTTTTTAATTTTGGAAGAATTGCATACAGAGCATTCTAAGTAATTTTTACAGTTCTTTATTTTTAAATCTTCGGAACACTCTAACATTTTTCGTATGACTGGAAAGCTCGCGTGTCCTAGCTTTCTGTGGAGTAAGTGACTACAATTATCGTGAATAGGTTTTCCATTGTTTAAATTTTCAGACATATTAGTATCAGTGTTTGATGCATTCTTATCATTATTTTCATCATGGCTATCTGAATTTGGTTTTTTGTTTCTTAATTGATAGTTTGCATAGACTAGTTCGTTATCTTGTGGCAGTAGGTATGTTAGTCCATCATTTGTAAATAGTTTACCTATGTTTCTGTTGTTCTTAGTCATGAATACCTTTCCACCTCTGAAAGTGGTTTCTATTGCATTGTCTAAGCTTAACTTTAGGGTTGCCAATATGTTATTTGGAATTTCGGGCACAAATAGTACCCCCTCTATTTTTCCTATACCTTTTATATGCGTGTCTCCTATTCCTCTCACTAGGACTCTATTTTGGTTTGCTACTTTAATATAATATTTCTTTTCAGTGAAGTTACTTAATATTTCTCTATTATGAGTTGTATGGCATGTGGCTCCTGAATCTATGAGCCAGGTGTTGAGTGAATCAGATATCAAAGTGTTATTATTTCTTATTCCATATAGTGATCCTTTCTTATTTTCTCTAGGGTTATTTCTGTATGTTTGTCTTTCTCTAGAGTGTGGTGATTCTCTTCTCTTATACCTGTAATCTGGGGAGGTTCTGTCTAAAAAGTGTATTCTTCTATCCTTGTGTTTATATGAGTCACTGTATCCTATATTCTTGGGACAGTCTCTACTCTGATGTCTTTCAGATCCACATGTGAGACATTCATGTGGGTATCTGTCTCTGGCCCTGAAATCAGTCCTTCTTTGATTTCTACCTTCTCTTTGTTGTGTATATCGCTCTCTTCTAAGTCTATCTTCAGTAATAAGCTTATTGGTAAGGTTTTCTAAAGTAATTTGCTCTATACTTAGGTTATCTATTAGTGTAATGTAGTTATCCCAGCTGTGATCTAGTGAGTTAATTATAATGCTTTTCATGGTGTTGTCAGAAATGGTTTCTCCCCTTTGAATAAGGTCTGCTCTTACAGCGTTTAAATTCAAGATATGCTCACTCATGGATGTATCATGTTTTAGTTTGGCAGAATAGAATTCCCTAGAGATTTTTGTGGTAGTGGCTACATTTTTGCTATAGAACAGTCTGAATAATTTTTGATATACTTCAAATACAGTTAAATTATGCTCTATACTGGGGAGTATACTTGGGGAAATAGAAACAATTAACATATAGTATGCTTTGTGGTGGAGGCAGTCTATTTCATAGGTCCAAGGCTTATTTGGTGGGTTATCAATAAAAAATAAAACATTTTCTTTCATATATACAATCTGTAAACACTGATCCCATTCCATTAAGTTGCTTCCATCTAATTTCAATTTTATAAAGTCTGGAGGTATTGTCCCTGAGTGTAGTGAGGTGTTATTCATGTTTAGTAGCTGTCCATGATTTAAGACCTTAGCATACTCACAATAAGGCCTGGGTATGGTAGATGTATGTCTGTATTTACTTATCTCTATGTTGCGCTGACTTGTATTTATGTTTCCTTCTTCTTTCTTTGCAGGCTCGTTCTGGGCATGCTCAGTCCTCATTTTTCTCCAGCAGTCGATGAGGGAGGTTCCTGTGTCTGCAGCTCCTGGGGTGAAGTCCCAGACGGCCTTCTGTTGCTCTGCTTTGTTTCCGGAGGGCCTCTGGTGACTGAAGAATGCCTGGGGTGCTGCTCTGCTCATCGGGGAGTCTTCTCTGAGGTCGTCAGTAAGTGGAGCTTGAGGCGGGCCGCCATTGCCAATGGAGCCGGGTTGTTCAGGGAGCTGCTCTTCAGTAGGTAAGTATGATTGCCAGCTTGTCTTTCTTCGGGTGGCTAGGCCTTTCTTTAGACAGTCTATTTCTTTTTGGCCTTTGGTAGATGGTAGTTTAGAATTTTCTATTTCATTTTCTGGTTGTTTGTTTGGTATTGTTAGTTTAGTCCCGAGTGCTGCAGTTAGCACCTGTATAGCATTGTCTATTTCTACTTCAGTAGGTTGAGCTTTGTTTTGTTTAAATAATTGTTTTTTATTTGTTTTTGGACTCGGGTAATCATCTTCTTGGTAGGTTTTGTTTTTTATTTCGTAGTTTGAGGTTTGGAATTCTTTTAGTAATTGGTCAGGCATTTTAGAGGTATTAGGTGGGTAAGATGGCTGCCATGAAAAAGGCGGGAAGCTGTCGCCATCTTTGGTGTCATTTTTGAAGTCAGGGGTTGAATTTCTTACCTTGCAGTTTTCTTGTTTGTTATTTTCGTTATCTGCTGCTGTTCCGTGGTCGTTTATTATGCTGCGGATTTTCACAAGCAGATTTGATTCAGCTGTAGTTGTTTCTATTAATTCTAGTATTTTTCTTTTTACCTCATCTTCTTTGTTTGGTGTTAGCAGTTCATTTTCTTGTAATTGCGTTTGTTTCTTAATATTTTCAAGTGGTGTATATTTGTCAGGAGTTAGTTGAGCTGCCATTCTTTTCGTTATGTATCTGGTGGCAGGTCTTCTTTTGTCGTTATGTGAGTCTTGCATCTTTATGTTCGGTTGGGCCTACCAAACCATCCTCTTGCTACCAATTTGTTGCTAGTTTGGTTATCCTGGTTAGGCCCATATATAAGAGACTGTAGGCTTTCTTGTAATAGTAATATTTATTTCTTTTCTTCCTCAGGAACACAATTAGACAGGCACTAATCTGGGAGGAGCAAGAACTTATATACAGAGAAGGCGGGGCTAATGGTAAGTACTAACCAATGGTAAGTGACACAATGACATCACACAATGACATATAAACAAGCACACATATTTACAGATATCAGGTTAGGTATTTTCATCTGTAACATTATATGGCATGGTTTTCAATGGAGAAAATCAGTTTTTTTAACAAGCTTGTCCTTCATTTTTAGAAACAAAATAGCAATAGGGTACAGCATTCCCAAATGCATTGCTAATGTATTGGAATACATTAGCATTTATTTATAAAGCAAATACTGTGTCTCACATGTTGTTCTGTTGTATTAGCAACTAAAGTGTCCCTGCCAAGGCAACTTAGACCTTGTATTTTCCCCCCCTAAAGTAGATTTTTTTTGAAGCCTGTTATTGGCTTTAGGTTAGAGGAACAGAGGATGAGGAATGCACCAAAAACCATGTTTGATTCATCTTTAGCTTTGCTGCATTCCCTGGGGAAATGCCCACGGACAACACACTGTACAAGAGAATAAGCATGAAGAACATCCAGGCAACAGAAACTGAAGAAGTTCTGAATGTGGTTGTGAAATCCCAAAGGTCTGTGCTTTTCTATTGATTTCTTTCCAGAGGAAGAATGTGATATGTATACTGGCTGACCGACACAAAATAAAACCTTGATTTTTCCAGCAAACAAACCCCTAAAGTCCCATAGAAATAAAAGATCATGTCATGTGATTAGAAAATTTACACGTGGTACATTCTTCAGGTAGCTTGTCAGCATGTGGCAATGTGTTTGTGGCAACAGCTGGTCCTATCTATTTGACCTAACAACTTGCTAAATGTCGCTGGGTTTTACCTGGTTTAACTTTTACGGTTTGTGTGTGAATTTTGTTTACCAATTCTCCTTTTATTTCTTTCATGTGGTTTACGAGCAGGCAAATATTTTGCAGCAGTTTTTATTTATCAGTGTAGGAAGTTAGCACCCACCCCTCTCCTAGAAGAATGGAATATTTTAGGAAATATTAAAAAGGCGGAATATTATATTTCCCTAAAGGGAGAAATGGAGAAACATGCTCTTGGAGACAGAAAGCAGCCCCCACCTTTCTTAATAGCCCTCAGCAGATGTCAGCACTTAAGAGATAAAGAGCTTATTGAAAGAAGCCAAGTATCTAGGTAGTTCTATTCATAGGCAAAGCAAATACTTCAGGCAGAAATCTATTCAAGACAGGATATTTTGAAATTCCTTGGAGCAAGGTCTTAACAAAGGTAGGAATTAGCCCTCAGTCACAATAGGAATTCCCAACACCCTTTCAGTTGCATCACCCCCAGCAAACCTCAACCAAACCTGGATGCTCAGACAAACACCTAGGATTTGTACTTTGGCTATAGAGCCAGCTATAGCCCATACATAACCCCTACAACAGCCAATAGAATACATGTTCTTGCACAGGAACAGGAAGCTCAAATACAAAGCCCAGAAGAAGGTATTAAAGGCACCCAGTCTCAACTCCATTTTGTCAGCTGCACCAGAACCACCCATGTGGTCCTGTGCATCAATAAATGGACCCTCTTTCCAATCAGCCTCCAGCCTCCATTTTGTCTCCAGTGCCTTTCTCCCAGATTGGAACTGAACCAGATGGATCTGTCTTCCCACATCACCTTATTTTTGAATGCTTATTCAGTTCTTTGCTTGCCATACTACCTATGGCTGTCTTTGAAAATATTTATCTAGGAATATGTCTTAAAATTCTTCTCAAGATTTTATCACTTTGATAGTGTGAAAGCTCCAAAGATTAATGATAATGGGAATGTGAGCCCATTGTAGGGTCACACATGCAGGTAAAAGGCAAAAGGTGAGTAACCTACAATACGGGTGGAGGGAGCTGGGGCTCTATCAGCATGAGAAAGGTCAACCCACCGGCAGGAAGGAATCCAAATTCAACAGACAAAGGCAAATATTTTAAAAGGAAAACTTGGCACATTTAAACATGAAAGCTTCCCTCACACATGTCATTTCTCTGATTTCAACTACTGATTTTGATGGAAGTTAGACTGTCCTGTCAAAGGGAAGCTGGCCAGCTTTCCAGATTCCGCTATTATACCCTATAACAATAAAATTAACATCCCTGTAATCGTCTGTAGAGATTCTCAGTCATCCAGATCATAATTGTCCCAAAGGTACTTTTTTTCAGGAGGCAACTGGACTTTCTTGTTTTTTCTTTTGAAGACGTTTGGCTTCTCATCCAAGAAGCTTCTTCAGCTCTGACAGGATAGTGGGGATAATCCTTCCATTCCCCACCATCCTGTCAGATCTGAAGAAGCTTCTTGGATGAGAAGCCAAGCGTCTTCAAAAGAAAAAACAAGAAAGTCCAGTTGCCTCCTGAAAAAAAGCACTTTTAGGCCATCCCTGTAAACTTGAGATGATCCTGACCAGGCCTACCTGAAAGGGATGGTAGTATGCCACAGCTGCTGCAGCAGATAATCAGCAACCATAAAACTACGCAATGTTTCCTTATGGTACAGAATTTTGTTTTACTCTTTTAGGATCCTCTTTTGGTTTTGGTTTTTCCCTCTAACCATTGACACCACCTTTGCCAAACCAGGTAGTAGTCAGATTCTTCCTTTCCTTGAATTTCCTTGGTGAGTCTGTCCATCTCAGCACATTCCATGATTTTAGATATTATTCTATCTTGTGTTGGGACTTCTTCCAACTTCCAATTTTGGGCATAAGTGATCCTTGAGGCAGTCAAAATATGTGTGATCAAATATATTATTTCTCTGTCGTAATTACCTGTAAATATGCCTAATAAATATGTTTCTGGTCTTAGTAGTACTTTTTGAGCTGTTATTTGTTCCAATTGGGTTTTGATATTATTCTAAAATTGTTTGGCTTTGGGATACGACCACCACATGTGGCAGTATGTCCCTTTTTGTGCTTTGCATTTCCAGCAGAGTGAAGATGTATTGGGGAACATTTTGGAGATCTGTGCCGGTGGGAGATGCCATCTATAAAACATCTTGTAGATATTTTCTTTGTACGGTACTGATAATGTTAGTTTGCTGTTAATTTTCCATAGTTTTTCCCATTTGTTTAGTTCTATAGGGTATCCGAAATTCATCGCCCACGTAATCATGTTTTCTTTGACTATCTCCTCCTCTAATTTATATGCCAATAAGAAGTTATAGATTTTTGTTATTAGTTTCTCGTTGGGGCCCAATAAGATTTTGTCCAGTTGGTTTAGTTCTTTTTGGATTCCAAATTTCTTCATATCTGTTTTGTGTCTAGATTTTAATTGTAAGTATGGCCACCAATCCATTTCAAGACCTTGAGTTTTTAATTGTTCTATTGTTTTTAATTTTCCTTCTTCATTTAAGAGATCCTGATATGTTTTCATTTTATTTGTGTCCATTGTATTTGGATAGATTTGTGCTTCCATTGTAGAGATCCAACATGGTATCTTATCATAGTGAATCTTTTTAATTTCATTCCAGGTTTTGATCAGGGTATTTCTTACAATATGTCTATGGAATTGTTCTTGTTTTGTGGGTTTGTCTTCCCATAGATATGCATGCCATCCCTTTGTCAAGTCGAAATCTTCCAATGTTAATGATCTGTTTTTCAGTTCAATCCAGTCCTTTATCCATGTTAATGCTGACGCTTTGTAATAAATCTGCCAATCAGGAAGTCCCATTCCTCCTCTATCTCATTTATCCTGTAAATGCTTTAATTTGATTCTTGCCTTTTTTTTCTGCCATATGTATTTTAGTATCATCCTGTCCAAATCTTTAAAGTATGTTCTGCCCGGGTTTACTGGAATCACCCTGAATAAGTACAGCACTCTTGGTAAAATATTCATTTTGATAGTGGCAATTTTACCTAAAAAAGATAACTGGAGTTTTGTCCACCTTTCCAAGTCTTTCTCTATTTGTTTAGCCAATTTAATATAATTGTCTTCCTTCAGCGTCGATATTTTGTTAGTGAGCCACACCCCTACGTATTTGACCATTTTTGTGGTTTGCATTCCTAGCATGTTTTCCAACTCTTTTTCTTGGTGTTTGGTGAGATTCTTTGTTAAAATTTTAAATATTTAAATATTAAAAAATAATATTGTTATATAAGGCAAGAGGAAGGAATATATATCGAGGAATTTAGGTTATTGATGTAGGAGGAAATCGGACATTACGTTTAGATGTTATTTATGTTATTAATGTCATATTTGTTGCATTTGTATTGTATATGTATGTGTATTTTGTGTGTTTATATATGCAATAAAAATTTATTAAAAAAAAAAAAACTACGCAATGTTTCCATAGCTCAGCAAAAGGCAGAGAGGCTGCTGCTGAGCTCAGGAGCAAAAAAGGAAAGGGTCAGGGAAGGGATTGTTTGTCTTCACCTCTATGAAATAAAATGCTTCTTTGTGGAATGGAAAGGGGAGTACCATCTAAAGAGTACCAGGATGCCACATACAAAATAAGACCAAGATAAGCCTGACAAGATCTCATTCTTTCCAGAGAACCAATTTCTCTCGATAACTATTGTGTTGGGAGACTATAAAGATGATAGAACTGCATTCTAGTGACTTGATCTACAGCAGGGGTGTCAAACTCAAGGCCCATGGTGTTTTTTTTTTTTTTAATTTGATTTATATGCCGCCCTTCTCCAGAGACTCAGGGCGGCTTACAATGCACTAAGCAATAGCCTTCATTCTTTTGTATATTTATACAAAGTCAGCTTAAATCTGGCCCGCTGGGCCCTCCTACAAATAGCAAAGGACCAGCCTATGGTGTCTCTGGGAGCCAAAATGGTGTGTGGGGGGCCCGTGTGCAGCCTGTTTTTGGTCTGGACGGCCTCCTGCAACACTTTGCTGGCCAAAATGGGGTGCAGGTGCCCCCACATGCCCCCCGCACCCCATTTTGACCAGCAAAGTGCTGCAGGAGGCATCCATCCTGTCTTCCTCTCCCTCCCCCCAGCCAGCCCGCAGAGGAGAACTACAGTGCTGATCCAGCCCTCGAAGAAATCCAGTTTGACACCCCTGATCTACAGTCTGAAGCGAACGATTCTTATTTCACACTTTAAATATGAACCGTATTTCAGTGGCACATCTGACTGAAATGTTATTTTCACTAATAATAACTTTTGTTTGCACTCCCATCATTTTTTAATACATTAAAACGAAGGCAATGAAACTTGGTCTGGTTCTATTCCTATTTGCAAATGCTTTGTCTCCTGTGGACAATGCAACTGGCTGCTGGCCCAACTGTGCCCTCACCATCAACACAATTTTTATTCTCTTTCATCAAGGAAAATGACAAATAACTGAGATACAGCATGATTTAAAATAAAATAAAATTTGTATTGGGCTTTAGAGATCCAGCTTTGTTCAGACTCCAATATATAAGCCACCAAGAGTCGCTCACGATGGTGAGATAAGCAATCAATCAATCAATAAGCAAGCAAGCAAGCAAGTACAGGCCAGGTTCCTCATCCATTTCCACAAAGGAGGTTGCAAGTATGTCTTCTCTTGAAACATATTGAGAATCCCCCCCAAAATTGATGGAAAATAGACACATGGAAAGATGATGTGAAAGCAGCTTGAAACAAAGTAAAAATGATGAAATTATAAAATGCCACAAAACTATCTTGTATTGCTGAAATAAAAAGTATGGAAAAATTGCTTGGTGGAACAATGATGTGAAAGAGAATGTGGATGAAGAAAAAAATTCAAGTAACAGGTGGATTGGAATGACTAATTTTTTTTTTCTTCAAGTAATCTCAAAACAGAAAAATCCGGTCCTAAATAAAGCATTCAGAACTGTATGTGTGAATACCTGAAATCTTAAATCTATTGTGACATGTAAAAACATTTTTTTTTATTCCTAGTGCCCACAATGATTGTAGGATGCCAATCTTTTAATTGGCTTAAAGATTTATGGCATTGTCTCTTATGCAACTGAAGGGATATTGACATTTGCATTTCTTCCTCTGCAGAAAAAAAAAAGCAATTGTTTTCGTATTTGTCATTTCCCTTCTGTTCCTTAAGGGGGAACAAAAGCAGATTTTTCAAAATGTTGTCTCTTTTAATAACTGCTACTTGCAATGTATCTCTCTACCATGTGGAATCTCCCACAAAATGGTTATGGCCTCGATAAAATATTGAAGTGTTTAGAATATAAATACCAAGTCTCACTGACGAAGCAGTCACTGTCAGTTCTCAGTGCTCCTGCTTCCCAGCTGCACGCTGTGAAATGAAATTTTATAGGCACCTTTCAAAGAGACCTGTGGAACAAAGGCTTAAAAGCTGCGTAATGGACACTACAAATACAATGTGAAATGAACCTGACTACATTGTTTGCATTTCATCTCTCATTGTTGAATGACAACATGTTTGTATTTCTTTTATATTTCATTACATTCTTCTTCTATTCCTCTTTACAGGATAACAATTATCTCAATCTATTTATGAAAGAGAAAAATAGTTGTTTCATTCCTAGGTTAATATTTTCAGGTGGGAAGAGGGGCAAGATTATTTCAGTATAGAAAATGTTTCTAGGCAGGTGCTGCAGATTTGGGAGAACCCGTGTGGCATAAAGGTTAAGGTGCTGGACTAAAATTCAGGAGACTGCAAGTTCTAGTCTCCCCCAGGCATGAAAACGGACTTTGGGTTAGTCATTCTCTCTGAGCCCAGCCTAATTCACAGGTGATGGTTATGGGGAAAATAGAAGGCAAGAACATTATGTACACCACCTTGAGTTGTAGAAAATAAGGTGGCAGATAACAACAACAACAACAAGAAGAAAAAATAAGAAAAACCAAAAAAATGTCTGGAGAACTTGGCAGTACCTGGAGACAGCAGAAGAGAAGATAAAAAAACTGGAAAAGACAATGAAATGCAAAGACCTGCAAATAGTAGAATAGTAGAACAATTGTGGTGAAAAAAAGCAAAAATATTACTAGTAATAAGAGGCATCTTGGGTGCAATGCAATTCCAAAACCCAGAACATCTGGAGCACCACTTGAACACAATCCACTTTGACACCATCAGTCAATTGCAAATGGCAGCCTTACCTGGAATAGCTTACATCCTGTGACGATACATTTAACACCATCAACGTGTATCTCAGGTCCAGTGGTGGGTTCTAATCAGTTTTACCACCGGTTCGCATCACCAATTTGCAGGGAACAACTTAGTTCACATACTTTTGTGTCTTTCTTGCTTATCTTATCAGCTTCCTGCAAATTGCTTTTGGGCATTCTGCCAACCATAGTAAGCTTTCAGTTGTTATTCTTTGAATTCTTGGCAGCTGTTAATGCAGTTAATTAACAGCTGTTGTTGTAAAATACTGGTTTATTTAGTAAACTAAGGTTTGTACAGACTTTGTGTGTGCTGTGTTCTTTGGGTCCGTAGCTGCAGCAGAACAATTGGAAGGGACTCTGCATTCATTACTCTCTAAAGGACACTTTCTTCAATTTCAGTAAGTTGTACTGCACTTGTATGAATGGTTACCAAACTGCAAATCTGACTGCATTTACTAGAGTTTACTTTCATTAAAAGTGTTAATTTTCCAAAGTAAAATTCAGACAAGAGGCACAAATTGTTCAGGGGACAGGTTTCAGTGTTCCCACATGTTCAGGAGCATTTGCAACACATTAAGGAAAGGTGAGGCTTTGCCATTGTGACATTGTTAGCCTCTCCTGTGGGTGCTCTTGCACATAGATACCAGCAGCAGGTACAGATAGGTGCTCCAGGGTCCAACCGTACTAAAAAGAATTCCCTTCTCCATGCCAACATTGCCTAGGAATTATTGGTGAGCAGGAAGATTCATGGCCTCTGGATTCAAAACCATGGGTGCTTTGCAGTGGAAGGTTCCAATGCTAGTGATTGAGATATCCAGGAAATGTTCTCCCACGTGGCTCTCTCTTTGGTTGTTCTCCTGCTGAGAATTCTGTTAAATTGTTTTTTTTTAATTGGATAAAATGGTATTAGGAAGTCTGAAGGGCATCCTAAGGATTCAGAGATCTACTTGCCAATAGTCTATTTTTCTAAGAAGGTGTAGACCTTGGTGTCCAAGGATGCCACCACTGGATCACACTGCCCATCCCAAATCATCCAATCCTGGCCATATCTTTATTTACAAAAGCATTTATGGACCCTCCACATGTCCCACATGTGAGGGTAGGATGTTGTTTTTGCATTTATTATTTCCCTTCTATCATTTCCCTGATTGCCCATGAAAAAAAGACAATGGTAACTAATAGAGGGCCAGTTTGGTGCTGTCTTAGAAACCAGGAGACTGTGAGTTCTAGTCCCACCTTACGCATGTAAGTTGGTTGATTGACTTTGGCAAATCTCTCTCTCCATATCACAGGGCTGATGTGGAGAACAATAAGAGGCAGGAATATTAGGCATGTTTGCTGTATTGAGTTATATATTTTAAAAGGAAGGATTAAAAAATCGTTATCATCATTATCAGCATCCAGAGGCCTATGGGATGTTGGATGCAACATCATCAGACATCATTACGGTAAATAGCCATAATGATACTGTGGTAGTTGTTTTGCAATTAGGGAATCTTTTGTGACAGCAGAGAGAATATGCTCTCCACACGTGCTCACCAGCCAGTTTGTTTGCCTTTCCTTTTTCTAAAAAAAGCCATTTTGCATCTGTTAGGAACTGAGCTCAGCTTCAGTCCAGATCGAGACCTGTCACCTGAGGACAACTCACCCCAAATGTGACCTATTTAAGAGGGACCAGAATCTTTGGACTTTGAGGATCATCTCTTACATGTTTTTTGTTTTCCTCAAAGGGTGGCGATCACCCCTTATGCCCAGTACTACAAAGTCTAACACCTGGCAGAGAACCGCAATCCTTCCTGGTTTCATTAGAACCTCAATTCATGCTATTATGACTGGGACTTTACAGACTTTACAGGCACAGTGGTTAGAATGCAGTACTGCAGGCTACTTCTACAACTGCCGGCTACCTAGAAGTTTGGCAGTTCGAATCTCACCCGGCTCAAGGTTGATTCAGCCTTCCTTCCATCCTTCCGAGGTCGGTAAAATGAGGACCCAGATTGTTGGGGGCAATATGCTGACTCTGTAAACCACTTAGAGAGGGCTGTAAAGCACTGTGAAGTGGTATTTAAGTCTAAGTGCTATTGCTGTTGCTATTAAAAGAATCATGTTAGAGCAAGCCGAGTCTCTGGAAAGTGAAATAAGCAGCATATTAATTTAAGAAGTAAATACAGAAATAAAGCAGCTCCCATTGTAGGACTTCCTCCCTGGATCATGGTGTGTGTTCGTGTGTGTGTGTGTGTGTGTGTGTGTGAGAGAGAGAGAGAGAGAGAGAGAGAGAGAGAGAGAGGGAGAGAAAGAGAGAGAGAGAGAGAGAAGAGTCTGGTTCTGCTTTTCCTCTCTAACAACTGGGTGTCCTTACAGTTCTAGCGTTGGACTAAATTATGTTTGCACAATAGCTCCCCATGTTTACCAAAGTGTTTTTTTAAAAGCTTAGTTCCTGCCCTAAGCCTTCTTAGTCTGCAGTTCAAACAGATCTGAGTCCAGTGCATAAGAAAGAGACAGCTAAATAAAGCACGGGCTGCACCTAAACAAACAGACCTGCTAATAAGTATAGTGCAACAAAGAAAAAGAAAAAATGGAGAGAACGAGATTAGTATATCTGATAATAGAAACAGTGCCTTAAAGAAAAACAAAGAGAGATGACAGGGACACACATATGGCATAAAAAAAGACCCTTTCACTCTCTGGATCATCTGTCATCCTCCAGGAACTCCCTACCCACCCAATTTACTTTTTCTCTTTGTTTATGGAATGTCACTCTCAGCGTGATTTAAAAAAACATGGTGAACTATACAGGTAGTATTTGACTCACAACCATTCATTTAGTGACCATTCGAAGTACTGATAAATGTGATTTATAACTGGTCCTCCCACTTATGACTGTTGCTGCATCCCCATGGTCACATGATGAACATTCAGATATTTGACAACTGGTTCATGTTTATGACGGTTGCAGTGTCCCAGTTTCATATGATGTTCTGCCCCAGCTACGGAACCCAAAGAATGCAGCACACACAAAATCTATACAAAGCTTATTTTACTCAAATAACTTAGTCTTTTTCAACCAAAGGCTGTTAATAAACGTGCTTAACAGCCTACAAGAATTCTAAGATAAGGTAATCAGAGTCTTACTAGAGTTGGCAGAAAGCCCAGAAGCAATTTTGCAGAGAATCCAGACACGAAGGAGAGTGAACTAAAGTTGTTCCCTGCAAATTGCTTCAGTCGGCGTTCCTCCTTAAGTAGGCTAAGGGAGTGGCCAATTAGCCCCAAGCCTTACTCTCGAGGAGACCTCCTCCTGAGGAGCCATTCCTGCCTTTTGGCAGCTCTGCGCGCCCGTGCCTTGAGAAGAGACTCCTCCTCTTCGTCCTCTTCACTTAAAAGAGCTTCTGGAGGTTCTGAAGGCCCTGGCTGAATCCCCGCCTCTGGCACCACATCTTCTCCAGCCTCCTCACTGTCTGACTCGAGCACCACACCAGCCTCCTCATTGTTGTAATCAGCTACAATCCGCACAGGCTGCTGATGGGCTACAACATATGATCACCTTTTGCGATCTTCTGACAAGCAAAGTCTAAGGGGAAACCAGATTCACCCTTACAAAATGGGTTACTAACTTAACAACTGCAGTGGTTCGCTTAACAACAACGGCAAGAAATGTCGTAAAATGGGGCAAAACAACTGTCTCATTCAGCAAGAGAATTTTTGGGTGCAATTGTGGTTGTAAGCCAAGGACTAGCTGATACTAAATGGGCCCTGAAAGCATTTTTAAGTTAGGGTGATAGTGCATTATGATGCTTCACTTTGAAGGATGCAAACCTTCCAGGTTTATTAAAAGTAAAAGCTAAATTCTGTAATGAAAATATTGGCCACTCATCCAAAAATATTTAATGGTGTAAGAATTTATATTTCCAATGACAGGTAAATATGTAGCTTAAGTGACTGGAAACTATGGTATACTAACTCAGCTTCTCTGCTTTAAAGAATCCAAATTCTGCTTTTGGCTCAGTGAAGCAATCAGCTCTCATTTATGCCTGTTTGTGTGACCTGTAAATGGGAGAGCCTGCTTGTTTTGCTCTGCATGTGCAGTGGAGTATTTATATTGAGGAAGAGCATCATTCTGCCAACCTGCTAATTAATATTTCTGAAATGGCGGAATATTTGGTTATTATATGCTGATTTAAAGTCACTTGAAATATGAAAAGTAACATCAGTTATTTTGCAAAATGGCTAGTTTTCTAGAATATCAAGTTCTACTTTGTAGCATCTTCTACTTTTTGGTGTGGTTTTATTAAGTTCTTACATTTCTGAGCACTTATCCTTCCACCAATTCTTTTTTTTTTTTAATGCAACTTCTCCCTGTCTTTCCATAAATTTAGATTCTTACAAGTTTTACTCTGAAATGACAAAACTGCTTCAGATGTCTAAAGTCCATATGCTGTATAGCAGTGTTTCTCAAATTTGACCACTTGAAGATATGTGGGTTTCAACTTCCAGAATTCCCCAGCCAGCATGCTGGCCGAGGAATTCTGGGAATTGAAGACTATGCATCTTCAAACAACCAAGAATGAGATATGCTGCCTATAGTAACGAAAACCACTAGTTTAAGAATGGCAGCTGCATTGTCCAATGGAGCGCATATATATACTGGCTTCTGACCTCCAGACATTCCCAACCAGCATAGCATGTAATGCTAAGTTATTAAATGAAAGGCACATTATTATTTGAAATGAATCCATAATTGTTTCTGAGACATTAGACTCCCAAAGTCTACAGTTTTCAATATGTTGAGACATAGTTTGGGATGAGACCTGGTACCATCTGAACAGAATCAATGATAAATAAGATAATTGTTAGTTCTGACAATCCTTATTACAGTGAAGCCTTGGATATACAGTACGTGCCAATTATAACTAGAAAGGATTTGCATCCATAAACTGAGGCATATCTCTGTCACAGATTGAGCCTAGATTACATTCATTCTCTTGCTAAGTGTGAGGTGTGTAAATCAATACTGGAGCACATGTTTTGTGTATAGAGAGGGTTGGATTCAGACACTAGCAGGTTCTGTTTGACCAGGCAGAAGGTGGCACGAAAATTCAATGATATCACCCTCAGATATCAGGCCAGACAAGAGGTAGTAACTGGCTATGATGTTGTAAAGCAAATTCCTCCTTTTTTCCTTCTAGAACAGCGGTTCTCAACCTGGGGGTCGCAACCTCTTTGGGGGTCGAATGGCCATTTCACAGGGGTCGCCAAAGCCCTCTCTCGCCCCCCCCATGCCTTCACTCACCCTCACTCTCTGCTCTGTTGGATCGCTGGCCGTTCGCTTACCCCGCCGACCCCCAATCTATTGCTGCCTCCTGAGTCCCAGCTGATGGCTAGAGGAAAAAAAAACTGTTTAAATTCTTGCCGCGGGGCTTCAAAGGGCCGCCCTATAGCCAGTGGTGGGATTCTGCCGGAACCGTTTGTTAAATTGCTGGCTTGCCCTGCCCCTCCGCACCACTATTTATTGCCAATAAATAGTGGTGGGCGAGAGGTGGGCGAGCCAGCAATTTAACAAATGGTTCAGTGTTTTTTTGTAATTTTATTGGCCCGCAGAGCTTCAGCATAGGCTAATTAACCCCGACTCTCAGATGATTTGTCTCAGCTGTTTTGCTCAGGGCTCTGCTGCTTCCTTGCAAAGAGTGCAGATTTTTTTCCCCCTATCTATGCTGAAAAACGAAACTGAAACTGCTTTGCTGTTGCTGCAAGGTTGGAAAATTAGGCAGGCAGATTTCTTTTCTTTTTCCTCACCAAAAAAGGTAAGTGCAAACAATGGGAAATTTAGGGCAAAAGAGGAGAGTTCAAGATTTTAAAACACAGAAGAAAAAAAGCTCTATTTAACTAGGGAATTGTAATAATTGAGATACTATTAATTGTACATTTCTGAAAGCAGAAATGGTTAAGTTGTGGTTTGGAGGAATATATGGGGAAAATTATTTGGTTTATTATTATTGGTAAATATAATTAATTGATTTGTAAGAAATTGGATTGCATGGAGATAATTGGAATATTCATGTTCATATTGATTAATATACAAAAAAGGTAGTTATATAACTAATTGATTTATATTAAAATGTTGAATTTATATTAAACAACTGTAATATTACATAATTAACCAATGTGAGGATGGATATAAAAATATATGACAATGGGAAGGGGTATAATATAGAATAGAAGGGAAAAATTGAATTTGATTAACATTAGAGATTAGGATGAAGGGTAATATTGTTTTTTTAAAAAAAATAGATGAGGAATAAATATGGCAAAAAGGAAATATAGAAATTGTAAATTTAATTGAAATGACTAAACACTGTTTGAATTTGTGAACCGGCCAAAAACTCTGTTCAAAGAAAATACATTGTATGTTTGTATGTGTGTTTCTAATTATTGTTATTTATTCATATTTGTTCTCTTTTATTCTTTAAAGTTTAACAATTCATTCTTTATCTTAATATCTTTATATTTGTTTGGGGTTGGCTTTCTTCCCTTTCATCTTTTTTATTGTACAGCAATCTTTCTCCTCAAACTTACCACCTCTCTCTTTCCTTTCCTTCTTACTTTCTCTTCCTCCCCTCTTCTTCTCCTCCCTACTTCCTCTTCCTTTCTCCTTCTCCTCCTCTCTTCCTCCCTCTCTTACCTTCACTCCTACTCTAATTTCCCTTCCCTTCCTTCATCCCTCTCTATTGCTGTATCCTTTTATGCATATGGACTACTCAGAGGGCTGAAAAAGTTATTTCTGACTGGTCCTCGCACTTTTGACCAGTCCTCGAACTTACGACTGTCCTCACATTTTACGTTTTTGCCCTAGCTTGTCACCATGGTGAAGAGAAGCAGTTGTGAAATGAGTGACACAGTTGTTAAGAATGCTGCACGGGCATAAATGTGAAGATGGTCATAAGTGTGAGGACCAGTCAAAAGTGCGAGGATCTGTCAGAAATGACTTTTTTCAGCCCTCTGAGTAGTCCCTATACACATAGCCATGGCCACCCGGTCACATGACCAGCTAGCCACGCCCACCCAGTCACATGACCTCCAAGCCACGCCCACAAAATAAGCCACGCCCACAGGACCCCCCCCTGGTTGGGGGTTACCACAACATGAGGAACTGTATTAATGGGTCGCAGCATTAGGAAGGTTGAGAACCACTGTTCTAGAAGATAAGGTTCTCTAACAAAGACTTCTCAGCAGTCACATTTCATCATACAACTGCAATTTTTTGTGGGACTGGCAACTGTAGTACAATCGTGCTGAGTACCAGTATCCCTATCTTGACCCTGGATCCAGTCCTGTGGTTTGTCATCATGCAAAAGGGGGCAAAACAGTGGCTTTCTGCTATCTGCAAACCCCATTTTGTCTGGCTGCCAGTGCCTCTAAAATTGCATTATTGAAATGCAGCAGGCAAAACAGTGGGAGAGCAGCAATGGAAGTCCAGCCGGTTTGGATCAGGATTCTGAAGTAAAGCACAAAAAAATTGAAAGAGGAAATCCTCTCTTCTGACAAGCAGTCTTAATTTTACAAAGCTCTGAAAGTCCTGCAGCATCTCCTCAGATGGTATGATTACATGGCTGCTCCACCCTTTGCAGTGGTTGACAAAAATGCCGAATGCTTAATTATGAAAAGTGTTGTCCCTCCTGCCTTTGTGGGGAGAAATCTCTTATGTACATGCAAACTGAAACACAGCGTGTGGCACTTCTAAGTGCAAATAGTTCAATCTGCCAATGTCATATTTGTTCATATATATATGTGTGTGTGTGTGTGTGTGTGTGTGTATGTGTGTGTGTGTGTGTGTTTCTTCTAGCCAGGTTTTCCCTACGTAACCAAGGTTTTTTGTAACTCCAGCTCAGTAGAATCACATCTACTCGGTTGTTCTGGGCTTTTTTCTTTTCTAACAGCTAGCAAGCTCTAACTGCTAGGTGGGAGACCTAAATAGATCCATTTCTAGCTCGTTTGCTTTCATCAGTAGGCCACACCCATATCTTATGTATCCTCCCTGTAAAGGTACAGTATCAATTTTCTTTCCCATTATGGGCAGCAGGGTGCTTGCTGGCTGCCTGAATAAAACCCAGAAACTAGTGGATTGTGATTTCACTGAATTAGGGCTGCATAAAAATCTTGGTTTACGTAGGAAGAACCTGGCTAAAGAGAAATACACAAACACACACACACACACACACACACACGTGTGTGTGTATACATTCAGACAACTTACTTTTTTCTAAAATCAGATTTCTATATTAGTTTGCAATTTTTTTTATTAAAAAGCCAACATAAAAATGTATATGTATTTTCTTGTGCTTTCGACCTCATTTATATGTATACATATTTTCCACCTCTATGCATATATACAATCATCCTGTTAAGCTTTATTTATGTTATTTGTGCCAATCTACGCATTTTTGTGCCATTTCTCCTAATATTTCTATTCGGGTTTTTTTTAATTAGAGAACTATATCACAAAGTTCAGAGGAATGCAAATACCAGAGGATAATTGCAATTTGTTTTGTATATTGGTTCAAGAAATATGAATTAGGTAGGTTTGCATTTAAATGAAAACCAAATACATTCCTCCCTTTCAGGATGTCAAGTTGTTGTTTCTGCTGCTTCTGGGGATTTGGATCAATTTTTTGATTTGGTATGCTTTTGTTGCTTTATTAACTGCTTAGGGGGTTGATTTTAAACGAACCAGTATTCTTCAACACGTTCATTTAAAATTTGGGGAAGGCTATTTCATTTTTTAAAGTGTCCATTTTAGCAATGCTTGGCAAGAGCTGAAGTCTAAGATCAGGATTCCAGAAATTATTGGAGTTTTGCACAGCTTCTGATTACTGACAAAAATCAGTATCAAATGAAGGCGAATATACGTGTCCCAGGATAATGTTGCAGGATCCAATCTGGGTTGGTCCCTGGAACCAGAGATTTTGTTTTCCGAGTGTTCAGACTTGTGCTGGAGCCCCATCCTCAGGGAACTTCTCTCTAGCAGAGTCTGTGTCGGTATCTCACTATCAGAAGTCAGTATCTCAGAAAATACTATGAACACTGGCATCATATCAGTTGTATGTGAAGATCTCTCTTTGATATGTGCACATAAATGTGTGGAGGTGTTTTAACCAAAGTGGTGGTTTTCCAAATAAACCACAATCATTTATTTATTTATTTATTTATTTATTTATTTATTTATTTATTTATTTATTTATGCATATCCCGCTTTTATTATTTTCACAAATAACTCATGACAACAAACGTATCGAACACAACTTCCTCCTATTTTCTCCACAACAACCCTGTACAACATGATAAGGCAAAAACAGCACTAGATCTTAATTCAATTGGTAAACCCACAGTATGAGCTCTTGCATGCGTAGAAGGCCATGATTTACAGTCATAAACAGTATCTTGTGATGGTTTTTACCTTTGATTCTGACACATTCCTTTGCTCATGATACAAATAGTTGATTTCCTATGCCCACTTCCCTGAGATTTCCCCTATAAAACCTACTGGGCCTTCTGCATAAAGATGTATAAAATCAAGCTGCATTCTTTGTAAAGCTGTTTCTGAGAACCCCAGAAGAAATGCGAAGGCTAAATGGATGGAGCCCCAAAAGCATTCTTGTCTGCAGAAAATAACAACTCTGTCTTGGGAAACCCTGTTGCCTTTCTTCTGTTTGGGGTAATGAAAGCAAAACCTCATGTACAGTAGATAATCACCAATTTCACATTTCAGAGAAGCCTTTCAGATTTGTGGTGGTGCAGGAGTAATTGCATTTTATGGCTCTTTCTTCTTGTGCATTCGTTCTTCTCAATGAAACTACAGATACCTAAGGCTTTGCATAGAAGCAGAAAGTTAAAATAATAAATTGTCCCTCCTACAAATCCTATTCTCAGGATGTCTCATGAATGCAGAATGTAGGAGTTGAGCAATTCTGAAAACATTAATGCCTTATTATTTCAAAAGGTAGCTAATAAGCTTTTGCAGGAATGTCCAACTTTGCAGCTTTAAGACTGGTGGATTTCAACTCCCAGAATCCCCAACCAGATTTCCGGATTTTTTTTAAAATTGCCAAATACAGCTTGGTTTCCCTCTGATTTTCTATAATCAACACTCCTTATGCACTTAAGGAGGATGACAAAAATTTAAACATAAGTGCATATCTAAAGTCTGGTAAAGCAGAATGTAATAATTTCTAATCCCATCTTTAATTTTATCTCAAAATGATTAACAAAGGATAATCGTCATCAGGCTAGCCTTAGGGTTATCAGCAAATCTCAGTTCGATCGATCAACCCCTGGAAAAATGAACTCCATCACTACCTGGACTTACTGAAGGAGTATTTGAAATATTGAAGAGATCTGAATTAGGGCACACGGCGATATTGTGAAGAGGAAATTCTGTGTAATCAGTAGGATGGCCAAATGGAAAAGCAGGCATTTCAGCAAGCGATTGAGCTGGTTCCTCATATACAAAGCTATTATACATGTGGGTTTTTAGGTTTTTTTAGCGTATGGCACGTGTTAGCCAGGGATCACCAAGGTGGCTGGCTGCCTCTGTGAAAGGAATTTTTTCAGGCGGTGTTATCTTTATCCACAGGACTCCTGAATGCAGGTAGGCAATCGGGGGAGGCTCCTTTCTTGTCCCTACACAGTTTATTCGCTCACGGGAATTGAGCCGCCGACCTCAGCGGTGCGCAGGCCCAGCATTTTACCACGTGAGCCACTGCAGCCCCCTTATACATGTGGTATTTACATGGATGTACAAGTCCTGTTCTCTTTTGCTTCTAACAGCCCTAGAGGGGATGAAGTATAGTACAATTCTGTACTGTACTGTAGGAAGAAAACCTTTAATAGACATAAGTAATTGAAACCCAGACAATGATAATCAGCCCCGGGTGGCATTGGGGAGTCATTTGGAGTTACCTTTGAATGGGTTTGGGACCTACTAGCTACTCCAGAAAGCTGTAACAAGACTGGGGTCAGTAAAAAGGAATGCAAGGCTTGTTATAATTGCCTCATTAGTTACTCATCTTTTTTTCTGGGAATAAATCAAAGTGCTGCTAATAGTCTATATAGTACATTATGATTCATGACCATGGGAATAATATACCGGAATGAATACTATTACGACCCAGATTGTTGGGGGCAATATGCTGACTCTGTAAACTGCTTAGAGAGGACTGTGAAGCACTGTGAATATTAGTCTAAGTGCTATTGCTACTACTACTACTACTACTACTACTACTACTACTACTACTACTACATATCTGAAAGACTACACTACCTGAAAGACTACTCATATAAGCCAATTTGGGTTCTTCTACGATTCTTAGGACTAATTCTTTCTATTATACAATGACTACCAGAGATACATTCAATGGAAATATGAAACATGCCTTCTCAGACTCTGGAACTCCTTGCTATTAGAATCCAGGTTATAGTGCATGGTCTTATCTAACAGAAGAAGGCATTTCTATTTAGACAGACTAAGCTGACTAGCTATTGAGATGATGTTTATACACACACACACACACACACACACACACACACACACATAATGTATCAATATTATATAATGTAATATAATTTACAATATTGATATATTTATATGCTATACTCTTGTTATGTCATCTGTACCTTAACTATTATGCCTGAACACTATTTTGACTGAATGCAATAGGACTTGTCAATTGGCATGTGCTCTAATTGGTTGGATAAATTGGCTTACATTTCCATTGCCTACCAATAAATTATGCAATCGTATTTATATATATTCTTATTGCATTTATAGGTAGGCAGACTGTACTATTTCAAAAGAGCCAGTTTGGTGATTAAGGCATAAGGCTGGAAACTGGGAGACTGTGAGATCTAGTCCTGCCTTAGGCACAAAGCCAGCTGGGTGACCTTGGGCCAGCCATTCCGTCTCATCCCTAAAAAGTTGGCAAGGGCAAAACACTTCCAAAAAACCTTGCCAAGAAATCTCCAGGGACTTGTCCAAGCAATTGTCAAGAATCAACACCAACTTTAAGGCACGGACACGCACGCACGCACGCAAGCGCACGCACACACGTATCCATACATATAAAAAGATCCTGTTGCAAGAGTTATTAATTTGATTGTAGAATCTCAGTAATCTATGAAAGGTCTGGATAATAATTTCCGTGTTTACTACAGACAGAAACGATTAGCAATATGGAACTGGGGGAAAGCAGAGAGGCTGATTAGGACCTGAGGAAAGATAATTGAAATCAGTGCTCACATATTTTACTTGTACTATTTTGCTATGAATGCATGGATTGCCCCTATAACTATGTAGGACAGATGGAGAGGAAATTAACCACCAGATTGCAAGAGCACAAGCGAGTGGTTGGTTACAGTATCCATGGATCAGGCCCAATAATAGACATAAGCAAATTATTCAATCAAGTCTCTTTTATTTACAGGTTCATCTGTACAATTCTAGCAACATCTGGAAGAAACAGCTGGAGTAGCGAGGGGCAACCTTATATACCTATGGGGCGGAGTCTCAGGTAAGGAGTGGTTTGGGAAGGGGGCTGGCTGTGTGTGTGCTTGTGTTAACCCCTGCAGTACTATACCCTTTGCAGGTTCTGGTGCAGGTAGGGCATTTACTTGTGACATGGTCAGATAAAGAGACCCAAACTCATTGGTAACCTCACACTGCAATAAACAAGGACATACATTCAATTTTGCAGCTACTAAGATTGTTGGATGAGCAGGCACAAAAACAGCCAGGGAAGTGATTGAAGCCTGGGAAATAGGCTCCTCATCAATCAACAGGAGTGCTGATTTACTCCCAGCTTATCAAGTACTAAGGAGGCAGGGCTTGGCAACACAAGGAAACAATGGCCAATGACTTAATAGCCAGCCATCAACACCCCAATCCATACCTAAAAAAACTACACACGACAAGCACCATATAAATACCACACAAAGAACAGCCCAAAGTACACAGAGACAGTCCCTGAGGATGGGCTCCAGCACAAGTCTGAAAGCTCAGAAGACAAAACCTCTGGTCTTGGTGACTGACCCAGATTGGACCTTGCTATGAATGTGACCATTTACAGTATTTAAGACTTCAAAACAAAATGTCTCTTCTTAAAATAGGCCTATTTATATTTAATGCTACCTGTTATTGCCAACTATGTGTAGAGCAGAACTGTAATGCTTTAGCTGAAATCAGTTTAACTTATCTCTCCACCAACCAAAAAGCTTTTGAGAGGAAGATACTATTACTTGCTGAAATTCCCAAATTAAAATTTGCAATCTTCTTGCCTCCTTAATTTGCTTCCTATGTGACTCACTGCTATAGGAGCTGGTTGATTAATGGAAATCATTGGACTTCCTTTCAATTATTTTTAAATTAAAATTAAGAATGGACGGTAAGGACAGATAATGAAATCAGACCTGACTTCACCCATCTCAATGGGTGAGATACATGAGAGCGGATTAACAATCATTGCAGGAATATATACTCTGACTTTTAAAAGACAGTTGAGCTGAATATCTGCCTTCCTAGCCTACAATTTACAGCTCATCATTAAGTATTTAAAGGAATCCCTTATTTTTTTACTTGTGTTTAGATGAAGTTATCTAAATTATAAAATAGACTGTCACTGCAGTGCTTGCTAAACAGTACCATCTGAACTTGATTTGCCCAGGACAATAATACTGTAAATTTTGGTAGCAAACTTTAGCCTTACTTTTTTTTTTTAATTTGATTTATATGCCGCCCTTCTCTGGAGACTCAGGGCGGCTTACAATGCGTTAAGCAATAGCCTTCATTCTTTTGTATATTTTATACAAAGTCAGCTTATTGCCCCCACAATCTGGGTCCTCATTTTACCTACCTTAGAAAGGATGGAAGGCTGAGTCAACCTTGAGCCTGGTGAGATTTGAACTTGCAGTAATTGCAGGCAGCTGATGTTAATAACAGTGCTTTAGTCTGCTGTGCCACCAGGGCTCTTGATTTGGATATTATTATTTCCATATTTCAGCCAGGTACAATTACAGCACAATTGTAAGAATAGACCAATCCAAGGTTCTGTAAAAGTGAAAAATGTTATCATCATTTTTCCCTGAAAAATGATTTAATTTGAAATCTGATTTTTCAAAATATCATCAAACTCAACTTTAATATTTCCAGTGAAAGCAATTTGATGTAGCTCATTAGATGACAATTGATAAGTATTCAGCCTGGTCCAGTAATTACTTATGGATGGACATGTTCTGAGGTGCACAAGGAACTCTACCATCTAGTAAGGCTTCCGTTAATTTCAACAAGGACATAAAGTTTCATGAATATCTCATTGTTTATATATAAAATTGAATTAAATTAATATATTATTTTACACCTGCAGGAATTCTGTATGTAAGAATTCATTGGTTGGGAAGAAGGTTGGTGAGAAATTCTACAGAACAGCTTTGAGAAAAAGTTTAACGGCAAGGACAATGTACATGTGAAATTTTCTTTGCTACTGAAATGAACAGTGATCTCTCTGAAACCATTGAAATCCAAATATGTACTAAAACTTCCATACATTTGTTATTAAAATTAGAAATGAGGGTGAAACTGGACTATATTAATGTCTATGGAGATTCTCAGTCATCCAAGTCATGGTTGTCCCAAAGGTGCTTTTTTAGAAGGCAGCTGGACTTTGTTTTTCTTTGAAGATGTTTTGCTTCAAGTTTCCCCAATGACTGTTTGTCAGAAGGTCACAAAAAGTGATCACATGAGCCCAGGATACTGCAACCATTAGAAATATGAGTCAGTTGACATGAGTCTGAATTTTGATCATGTTAGGAAGTTAGCACCCACCCCTTTCCTGGAAGAATGAAATATTTTAGGAAATATTAAAATGGCAGAATATTATATTTCCCTGGATGAGAAATGGAGAAACATGTTTTAAAGACAAAGCAGCTTCCTGCCTCCCTCCCCACACCTTTGTTAATGGGCCAGAGGCAGAAACTCAATCCTTTGTCAAAGGACCATCATCTGCAACACAATAGGACCCATCTAGGACAGAAACTCACCACATGGCACCTGGGAAGATTACATCAGCCAGCAAGGCTAGCTAAGACCCCCACCCCCTGGAAGTCTGACAACCAATCAGGATACTCTTTCTTGGCCCTAGGAAGTTCAAAGCCAGAGAGAGCATAAAACCTGGGGACTCACTGTATCTCGCCCTTTTTTCTGTTCAGGAACTCAAGCCATGTGATCCTGTCCACCATTAAACCATCTTTCCAAGCAGTCTCCATGTTTCCAGTGTCTTTTTCCCCACTTGGAGCTGAACCCAGAAGGATATTTCTTCCTACATGACTATAGGGATGATGAAATGATCATAAGTGTGAAAAACAGTCATAAGACAATGTTTTTCAGTGCATTGTAACTTTGAGTGGTCACTAAATGAGCTGTAAGTTGAGGACTGTTAGGATATGGTGTAAGCCTAACAAGTTGTCCAGGCAATATATGTGTGCTATAACTTTAAATGTATTCTGTAACTTTAAGATGTAATGCTGAGTAATCGTACTGCTGAGTCATTGTAATGACTAATGACTGCTGACTGACTGCTGACTGCAATTATCCTAATTGTACTGTTGAGTCATTGCACTGCTGACTCCACTTATCTTAAGTGGATAATTACTAGTGTAAACTGTATATAAGGAGAGAGCCGAGCTATAGTCATTGCTGCTTGACTTGTTGGTTGGAACTGTTACCATCATGTGTGAAGAAGTGGATGGATCTGCTACCATCGTGATTTGTTACCAGTGTTGAATTGCTGTTTATTACCTATTGCTGTTTGTATGGTAAGAAGATATCTGTAACTTCGGATTGATTTGAATGGCTAAAGACTTGGATTGACTAAAAGACTATGCAATTGTTTTTCACTACAAAGTAAAACTTTGTTAAACCAGTTTGTATGTATTGTATTCATTGCACTCAGTACCGTTTCTCTGTGCACTTACTCTGCTGGTTGGTTAACACAACAATATCCTTAACAAGGACTACCTCCTGTATCCCAATCAAGGAACTGCCAAAGAAGCTGACAGTAAACAGGCCAACTAAAGAACCTCCAAGACCACCCCCACCAACACTGAGAGGGCAAGCCACTGGAATGTAAACTGAGAGCAAACCCCACTCCTTACTAGCACTGATGATGTCACCTAGTTTGAGTAATGAAATGTTTGCAAGAAAACAACCAAACTCAGAGAGCACCAAGGAACCCTCATTTCAACCTTGAGCTACCAATATTCTCCTTTATTGATTATTAACAGCTTCCTAATCCTTTATGAAAATAATCTCCTTCACACAATCACCACTTGCAAGGTGTCCGTTTCCATTTCAGCTCTACCTAAATTACAGAAGGGTTGAGGTTACCTTAATTTGAGTACCTCTCCTCTGGTGTCTTATTCTCTGAGAAACTTGTTCTTCAGATTTCCACCTTATGGGAGAAATTCCAAGATGGCTAGGGATAGCTAGGGAAAGATGCAGTATTGAACTAACATCTGCAAATTAATAGTTGCAAGTCATCCCATGTGAATACCATATTAGATATGTTCACTGCCTTGAGTTATTTATAAAAATAATAACGGCAGGATCTAAATAAATATATATGTATATGAAAGATAATACCAGGTACAAAATGTTATCTCAGGAAGATGTTAAACATTTATTATTTATCATTCCGTGTATGAATTAGAAAGAGAAAAAGGCATGATCCCTGCTCTAGTTCTCCTGTTTGCCTCCAGCTTCATTCTTCTATTCTTTGTGAGGTATAAAATTGAGGAACATGATCAAAGGGTTACATGCACACCATCGACCCAGTTGCCAGCTGTGTGTCTCTTGCACACACTCACTTATTGAGCTGTCAAAAGCAGAACCATCAGATACTTCCTGACCACTTGTGACATTGTAGATGGTCACAAACCTCCAGCATCATCAACAGTTGGCCTTCGGTCTCAGCATGCAACCTCTATACTGTATATCCCACAGTGCATAGGAGTCTCTTGTTTCTGTCTTCCTGCCCATCTGTAGTCAAACATCGACATACCAAGCTGATGTGCCACAAATTTTGTATCAAATCCTAAGAATGATTCAGGAGAGAAAAAGAGGAAGAAATGGATGCAGGTGGAGATGGATGTAATGAGATTTCTAGGTTGGAGGAAAGTATGAAAGAAATATTGTTTCAGCAGCAAAAATGTGTTCAGAAGTTATTTGAATGGCCTTGTTTAGAAACAAATCTAAATAACTGAAAGTTCTTAAGATGCTGAATCTAGATGACTCAGGGAAAAAGAAACCAGCTTATCGTTGTTCTGTAAGAAAGTTGAGGAATGATTATGAAGTCAGGAAGAAAAAAAACCCTTGTCATTAAAATTGCCACTGCTGTTTTTTCTCAGTATTTGTTCCACGTGGTCCATTTGTTTTTAGCATTGCACTTACTAGATCCTTCAGCAAAGATGAATGGGATGCAGGGTTTTGTTCCTCAATCAGCTTGTCATGCAGCCTGACATAAATTCGGGCTGAGAGGGCTGACCCAAAAGTGTTCTGGGTCTCCCCAACTCCTAATCTAGCGCCTTAACCACTAAACCAGATCGGCTCTCTAACATTAAAACTTACAAAAAAATAGTAATTATAGTAAAAGAAATTTCAGTCTTTCCACCCTACAGGAGCTCCTCGAGTTACAACAACCCATGATCCTCACTTAACAATGGCAATAGAGATTGCAGGGATTTCTGTAATTGATGAAGTCATAGAGGATGATGTCATGTGATCACATATCTATCGCAATCCCATTGCTGTCATTAAGTGAGGATCAGAGGTTGTGAAGTGTGCACCTCCTTGCAATTTCTTACTGGCTTCCAAAAACCAAAGTCAATGGGGAAGCCAGCAGGAAGTCTCAATTAAGCAGACGGGTAGGCAGATAAGTTGCTGCTGCCAGTTGGAGAGGGAGCAAGCAGGCCAGGAAGACATGGCATGAGTGGGGCAAATTTAGGGCGTCTCAAATTTTTGAACTTTCAATTTTTAAACATTAGGGGTGCTCAAAAGTGCCTGTGGGATTGTAAAAATATTTTGGTTGCTGTGATAGAATTTAAATGTGCTTGGTAAGTAATTAAATAAATATAACTTTTTAACATTTTGTTTGTTTCTGGGGCATGGCTTGATTGCACAGTAGGGGAAAATATATGAAGGTGCACAAATGGCTGGGAAATGGCAACACAAACACAGGGAGGCTCAGGAAGGTGCACAATTGGGGAAAACTCACTCGAGCAACCTGCCTTGCTGGCTTCCCTATTGACTTTGCTTCTGCGAAGCTGGTAGGGAAGGTTGCAAATTGCAATCACGTGGCTGTGGGATGCTGCAAGTGTCACATGAGCCAGTAGCCCATCACATGGCCAGGGCGTTGCTGGGATAGCTGGAACTTTGCGGGCCAGTTGTAACCACCACTCATTCAGTGGCATTGTTAAGTTCAAATGGTTGCTGAATGAGCATGTCCTTAACTGAGGACCACCTGTAAAAGGTACATTCTTTTGTGGCCAATGAATGGTATAGTTGAGCTCCGGGGATTTTAGAAGAGAGTGAACCGCAGTGACATTGACCATCATGAAAACTAGAAGCTATGCTTAACCATGACATATAGAATTAGCTACAAATTGTATAGCACGATTAAGCTACAGGTTGGTTCAGTTTGGTTTTTGTGTGTGTTGTACAATCCGTTTGGCTGTGCCATCTCCACAAAATCACCAGCTGAAGATGCTTGAGGTTTATAATCTTAACCACTACAATCTACCAAAAAGGAGAACATTCTGAAAGTTTCTTGAATTAACATAGAGGGGAAATGAATAAGAAGATTCCAAGTGGAATTTAATGGGAAGTTAGTGAATAATTCAAAATAATGACTTTTTATTTCAGTAGGACTTCTAGAACCTTCTAGATTCTGGTCTTCAGGGAAAGTAGAAAGCAGACTTTATTGCTAGGAAAAACCCGTTTTACCCGGGAGGCAATAACTCTGTTTTCCTTGACTTTCATACATTCCTGGTTCTCTTCATGAATATAATCTAGCAGGGTAGAATATTCTGTACCTCATTCCTGCTCTAATGACATGTAATTGGAATTAGACGTTTAATTGTTGATTAAGCTGAGTGTAAAATATCTAGGCTTCATAACTTGAGGCAATATATATACTTTCCAAGACACTTTATTAGACTGGTTTAAATTATATTCCCTAGATACTTTTCAGTTTATTGGAAATTAAACAGCCAGTGTGTGTTTTGCCTGCTTTCTTTGCTTTGTCTCCACAGGGAACAGTTATAGCTTATTAGGAATACAAAACATCCTAGATTATAAATTTTCTTAAATAAATAAATTCAATACCTGCAATATGCATTTAAAAGTATCAGGTAGTAAGAAGATCGGGGAGAGTCAGAACATATCTACACTTATCAATTTAAGGTTCTCCTAACTTGCACTCATGCTAGCTTGATTCTAAGCTGGTTTATGAAAGCCCTGTCCAGACAGATTGAGATACTTTGGCAAACTTGTTGGTGTAGTGGTTAAGGCACTAGGCTAGAAATCAGGAGACAGTGAGTTCTAGTCCTTCCTTAGGCATGAACTTTTCTAGTATTATAGCACTTGTGGTTGCTACTATTGTGTTGGAAGCACCCAGGCTCTTCCAGGCTGAAAGGATTAGATGGTGACATCACCATTGCCCAGGGGATGCCTGGTTGGGGACTCCTTTCATGTCCCTTTTAATGTGCCCCTTAAATGTTATCTATTTAGGTATGTGTGTTTGCATGCTTTTGAATCGCTAGGTAGGCAAGAGCTGGAGCGAATGACAACTTCTTGCCCCATCCCACAGCAGCACTTGGGTCTCAAACACGGTCTTGCTGATTGTCAGTCCAGCATTCTAAAACGTGAGCTGCCACATTCCTAGTGCTCGTGGTAAAAAGGCAGCTTTAAAGAGGAAACTTCAAAGCAGCCCATTCACTGCAGCATACTAGCTAAGCAATTAAGTTTGGCATAGCAGGGAAAAGTGTCCTTTGAAAGTACAGCAGAAAAACACACACCCAGGTTGCTTTGATGGTGGGTGGAGAATTTATATAGAGTGGCATTGTCTCTTTTTTTCTTCCAGTATTGGTTAGCTGCCCATTCTGGGCAGCCAAGCAGGGTGAAAGGTTTTCAGAGACCATGCAGTACAGGACTAACTGACTGTACAAATGGTTTACCATGATGTACATACCCATCAATGAACTGTTTCATTGTTTATAAAAATTGGATGTATATCAGGGCAGATCCTATGTCCAGTTCCTGGATTCTATCCAGTGGTGGGTTTCAAATTCTTTTACTACCAGTTCTGTGGGCGTGGCTTGGTGGGCATGGCATGGCTTGGTGGGCGTGGCAGGGGAAGGATACTGTAAAATCTCCATTCCCTCCCCAATCCAGGGGAAGGTTACTGCAAAATCCTCATTTCATCCCGATCAGCTGGGACTTGGGAGGCAGAGAATAGATGGGGATGGGGCAGTCAGAATTTTTACTACCGGTTCTCTGAACTACTCAAAATTTCCACTATCAGTTCTCCAGAACTGGTCAGAACCTGCTGAAACCCACCTCTGATTCTATCTAGATATGTAAACGCAAGTAGATAAATAGGTACCACTTCGGGTTGGATTCCCACATTTAACTTATTCAGACATGATGCCAAGTATGAATTTCCAGTTGTGCTGAAGATGAAAAAAAGCATATTAATTTAGGCCACAAGGAAATTGCAAGACTACTTCCACACCACGGATAGGAAGGGATTGGAAGAGAGAATTGACGAAAGTGAGCTATTCTTATGCAAATATCATAATAATATAAATTTACGGGTTTTGAGATGTTAATGTTTTGGTTACCTTCTTAGGAAAACTGCTCTGAAATATGTGAGACCCCCCCCCCGAAACAAATATACATACTAACTAGGATATAATAGCTTAATTAAATGGCACTAAGCAGAGGTAAAAAGCAACCCCACCCCCAGGCTTGAATTACTGCTGCTGAATTTTTCATTTCATTCTGCAATTATTTTTTAAAAAATATTCCACATAACTTAATCCCATGAACCTGGCAGGAATATCCCTGACATTAGCATAGCGGCGTCCAACCTTGGCAACTTTAAATTTGTGGACTTCAACTCCCAGAATTCCCCAGCCAGCATTAGCCTCTCCCTTTCATTCATCATCCATTGCTGTGGCACCCTTCAGCTAGTTTCCATTTTCATAAATTAATGGCTTGTCTTTACAGACCAGCTGCATTGTTTTAAACATATGATAGGTTTGCAGGGTATGGATGTTGCGATGGGGTTCAACATTTTCAGAATATTAAAAATGGCAGTACCTGTTCAGACACCTATGGAAGCTGTAGTCATCATTTCATAACGAACCATGTGCTACTCTAACAAAGGAGCAATAGCATGGAAGAAAACTGAAAAGGATCAGAAACTTCCAATGCTGCTACATTGCAGGTATTGTGGTTATTAATAATTGTATTGCTCTGCTTCATATATAATGCTGAGGCTTAGTTATATGTATAAGCCAGGCAGTAATGATTGATTAGTAACTGGCCTAAGTCTCTCTCTGTGTGTATGTATGTATGTTTAGTTTATTAGATTTGTATGTGAATAGCAGCCGAAGTATTCACTCTGTAATCCTCTTTCTTAGAAGATACCTTTAACTAGTGCAGTGATGACCTTTTCCGGACCAAGTGCCCAAAGTGCGTGTGCGCCCAAACCCCCAAAATGCAATGCACAGGCGGCCCCCTACATGTGCCCCACCCCACCCCACCCCTGCACATGCACGCACTGGCCCCTGCACACACCCTGCCCCCAGGGCATGCGCACACACCCTGCATATGCCCCATCAGTGCATGCATGCATGGGCTCCCCGCATGCGCCCTGTCCCCCCCCATGCATGTGTGTGTGTCTCCCCCACATGCCCCCAGCCCCCCACGCATGTGCGGCAGAGACCCAAAGACTAACTGGCTGGCAGGAGGCACACGTGTGTATGTGCGGCAGAGCTGAACTGGGGCGACGGCTCACGTGCCCACAGAGAGGATGCTGCGTGCCACCTCTGGCACGTGTACCATAGATTCGCCATCACGGAACTAGTGCATTGTTTGTGGGAAGGACAGACTGAATAGTGAAATCTATTATTTTCAGTCCATTTTTTTAAAAAAAGACAAATAAGTTTCCCTTCATCATATGAACAAAATTTAAAATCCCTCTGCATTTTTCCTTTAATACTTTTTTAGTTTGTTTTGTTTGTATTTCTATTGTTTTAACTTGGGCTCTATCAACATAGGCTTCAGAATTTTCTTTTTTTTATCTAGGAGGATAATAGCTGCATTCATACATTATTTTAAGTCTTTGTGGCTTACTTAACGAATCATGGTTAGTAACCATGATTTGTTAAATAAGCCACAAAAGACTGGTATTACGCATTCTACTAAGCCCAAACCAACCCTCTTCTCCCCTTTCTCCTTAGCTTAGTGTGATATGTAAGTGCCATTGTTGCCTTTCCTTGCAGGTCCCCAAACCAGCCATGTTCTGGGAATCCCTGGGATAAATGTCAAAACAACATTTAAATAAAAATGCCTCAAATCTTCTGAGTCTGCCAAAGATGTGTAGTTTTCACTTGAGAGTTTAGTCTTCTTATCCAGAACTCAGAAAATCGCAGGGAGGAAATCACATTTGTATAGAGGAAAGATTAGGAACTGCTGCTCCATGAGAATCATAACTACCTAAGCACATCTCACAGGTAGCTGAGAGAAAGATGGGAAGAACGATGCACAATAAAAACATACCCTCAAACCAGAGGAATAATTCTGACCAGGAAATATATAGAGTCACAGATGTCCCATTTATTCAATGTCATATTTTCCTCCGAGGGAGATGCCTGTTGAGAATAATCCTGTGGGAGGAAAAATATGTCAGAACTGAAAAGAATATGTTATAGATCAGATCTATGAGTGGGATAATTTTCTTTCTCTTTTTTTTTATCTTAATGTAGTTAATTATTTAGATTGCTTTCCTTTTAAATTTTGAATTGTAATCGAGCAGGATTCGCACGCTTTCCCTGGTGGGATGAGGCTGAGCAGATGCAAATGAGGAAAAGACTCCTGTGACTGTAATGGTTGCCTGGAAGAGAGCATCCTGGCAGGTGCAGCTTGTTATTGGGACTGGGGGTGGAGTGGAAGCAGCACCTGGCCAATATTCACAGCACATCCAGAGGCAGGATAGGATGTCTCTGCTTTTCCAGGCTCCCCCTCCCCTAGAATTATCTGGAGGAAAAGGTCCCTTCAAAACACCAAATTTACAAAGAAAAAAAGGTGCCACTGGCAAATATCATTCATGATAGGGGTTGGGTGTGTAGAAACACACGTACATATTAAAACCCTGCCATGTATACAGGTGAACCAAGTGCCCTCCGGTTGTGTTAAATTAAAACTTCCATAATTCCCAGTTGGAATATTGGAAATAAGTACTGGGAATAAGTAGGGTGGGGAAAATCTGAATTAGACTATTAAACAATCATAGTTCATGTACAGCCTATATAAAGTTTAACTGTTAAATCATAAGTCATAATGTAGGTTTAATGTATCTCTGTGTGAAATCAACACATCCACAAAAAGGGCAAGGCTTCAAATGTGAACAATCATAATCACCCTTTTGATTATTATTACCCTTGTACCAAAGATATTCCTATTACCTTTACTTTCAGATAATTCTGACTATGAAAGAGGTCATCTAAGTCTAAACTCCCTTTGGTTTACTATAATGTTATTAGTTTTTGTTTTCAAATTGTTCCTCTATCTTTTCCTATTCCCAGCTGTCAAAAATTAGAATGTGCCCGTGTGCCTTCAAATGTAGCAACTTGGTGGATCCACTTCTAATTGTTTGTTTATTTAAAAATTTGTAATTACATTTTCTTGCCAATTATTCTTCAAGGTAATACTGTAAGTAAATTAAAACAAAAGTCCAAAACTGCATCAGGAATAACAAGTACTGTATAAATGAACCTAAGAATAACTAAATAAAAAAATCTTTTTGGACTTAGCAATAGATAGAAAGATAGATAGATAGATAGATAGATAGATAGATAGATAGATAGATAGATAGATAGATAGATAGATAGATTACTGTAAAGGAGCTTTGACCAGCTAGATAAAAGTATTATACTAGCTGTTCTAAAATGGGACTAGAACTCATGATCTCACAGTTTCTAGAGACATGCCTTAATTAATACACCAAACTAGCCTTCTAGGAAGACTGCCATAACTTTAAATCATTTTCATTTTCATTAATTTTTAGATGTTTAGTGGGTTATTTTTAACTGATAGCTTTTAAATCACCTAAATTGTTTTATTGAATTTGATTTATATTTCTGTTGTGTGGAACCCTGAAAGTCTTTAGCAGAACAACTAAAACATCTTAGAAATAAAACAAGGCCCCTCCTAAGCATGCTATGTGGACTCAAGAAACACTATAGCAAAAAAATTGTAGTTTATGTTAGGAAAATATGATTGATTTGTTTTGTTTCTATTGGGAATCTAAAATTATTCAGTTTATGGGTCTATCAAAAATGAATAATTGTCTAAAACTCTAGTTCTATTTGAAATTTTCCTTATTACTTATCAATGTATTAATCATGCTATTTTAAAGTACTGTATTTTTCGGAGTATAAGACGCACCGGAATATAAGACGCACCTTAGTTTTTGGGGAGGAAAATAAGAAAAAAGCTGATTGGTGGGTGGATTGGTCTCCCGGAATACTCCCAATCAGCTGTTCCCAGAAGTGAATTTTAGCAACAGGTTCGTTGGTTGTGAGCTCTGTGCCTTGCTTTTTTTCCTGCCTCTGAAAGCCTCCGCAACAGAACTTCAGAAAAAAAGGCTTTTTTTCTGAAGCTTCTTTCAGAGGCTTTTATTCTGAAGGACTATCTGTACTATGTTCAATCTCCTTTCTTCGGTATTGGTATATAGATTAACCTCTTCCGATCTGTTGGTTATTGTGTCATTCTCAAGATTTGTTAGCATAGTTTGGTTAGAACCTTTACTGATTTTTCTTTTGTTGCTTGCCATATTATTTTAGATAAAAGCCTTTCAGAGACTTTTTTTCTGAAGCTTCATTTCTGAGGCTTTTTTTCTGAAGCTTCATTTCTGAGGCTTCTTTCAGCCTCTGAAATCTCCGTTTGCAAGGCTGGGCGGGGCTACTTTCGGAGTATAAGACACCCAGATTTTCACCCTCTTTTTGGGGGGAAAAAGATGCATTTTATACTCCGAAAAATACGGTAATGGTTTTTACATAACTAAAACTACAATCCTCGAATTAGAAAACAATCAGCCCAAATGTTTTTATTTTTATCAAAATATTAGTAACAAAAACAACATGGAAAAGTTCATTTCCATGCTTCCTGGAGTTCATCATTTCATTTCCCTATTCTGCATCCTGCTAGTGTCTATTTCAAGCTGACAAAAACCACATTTTATCTGCCTGATACTGAAGCAAAGCGAGCACTGTGTGTAAATGGAGTAACAAGAATGCTTTCATTGTGTTCCCTCTTTGAAAGCAGCAACATAGTTGGCTTCCTGTGCTCCTGGAGGATCATTCCATCAAAATTATATATAAATAACTAGAGGTGTTACAAAGCAAGAACTAGAACAGACAATACCAGAAAAGATGGAAAGCATTCACAGAGGTCAAATCTGTGCTTGTCTGCAAGCTGTACACAAACCTTTCCTGACACACAATAAATGAGGAAAAACCAGAAGTGAGTTTGCCCAATGCATGGCAAACATTCTACAGAACACTCTGAATCAAAGCTCTGACCAGAGAATCTCCTCATTGTAGCTAGGGGTCTGTCTTTCCTTCAGCTTGAAAGGTACTGGATTTAGAGAAAGCAGAAGCAATTCCAGGCATGTCACTCAGAAATGGAGAGGCTGCAGAAGTGCTTAGGTACATGAAAGGCCATGTAGACAGCTGATGAGACAAGCTATTAAGTGCTTTTCCCTACCTACAACCTGTGCTAGAAGTTAATGGCTCATGTACCTGCTTAACTCAGTGTTGCCATATCCAGGAAACGGCAGGCTATGGCAAATCATTCTGCTTACAATTGGAGCAACTTACCCTACCACTTGTTGTGACATTTTTCTATTGGAGAGGGAAAGTTGCAGGTAGTCCTCCACTTATGATCACCATTGAGACCAAAATTTCCTTTGCTAAGCAAGACGGTTGCTAAGTGAGTTTTGCCCCATTTTATGATTTAAGTGAATCACTGGAGTTGCTAAGTTATTAACACACTTGTTAAGTGAACCTGGCTTCCCCACTGACGTTGCTCATCAGAAGGTTGCAAAAGGTCATCACATGACCTCAGGACATTGCAACCGTCATAAATTCATACCAGTTGCCAAGTGTCCAAATTTTGATCACATGACCACGGGGATTCTTCAATAGTCATAAGTGTGAAAATGGTCATATGTCCCTTTTTTCAGTGCTGTTGTAACTTTGAATGGTCACTAAATGAATGGTTGTAAGTTGAGGACTGCCAGTACTTGATAACTGGCATCTGGTGGGCAACATCTGATGATGTCTTGCTCCTTATTTTCATTAAAGAATTCAAGAAGAGGAAAGTGTAGGAGACGAGCAGGCTGAGCCCGAGGGAGGGGTCAAACATGTTGTAAGTCATGAGTCCCTTTGTGCTCACAAGAGATGTAACTCCAGCCCACCGTGAATTCCTTTCTATTCTTAACTCCCACACAGTTCCCTTAACCATCACTTGGCCAGATTGTGGAGAGTTTAAGCTTGCAATAAATCTCTACACTCATTTGAACTGCCTGATTTCCCAGGCGCTTGACAGAAAGTTTACATTAGCTGATGGGTTGAAACAAAGCAACAAAGAATGGAGAATTTTGGTTTTGTGGCAATATGGAACTATTTAGACAATTGTCCAGTGATTGCTGGAAAACGCTCTTGAGAAACCTGTCCCTGGAGGTTCTCAGCCTAAGTAGAACACAGGGGCTCTATTAAAGTAAGAGGCAGGAAAATTCAACCCATCTGCCCAGCTGCGGAACTGAACGTGCCGAAATCCCTGGGCTGCATTCTATTCTAGCTACACAAACACTGTACATTTACAATGATCAGAGCCTTTTTTTATTCAATATTTATTAGTACCACCTGTCAGCTGTATTTAATTTAAAATCAAACTCATCAAAGCACATTTCCATTTTACTTAATTAGACCTGCCTGATGGGTTATGCCCTCTTTATCATGTGAGGCAACCTAGATGTCAGATTGCTTTTGGAAATTAACAACGAACATACAATGTTGCCAGGTTCTGTGCAGCAGCACCCCATATTTATCGACTAATGATCTGGGCTATAAACTAGATTTAATGATCACCTGGTTTCCCATATTAGAGTGCTCTGTAACTTGATATAGTCTTCCACATGCTAACCTTTTAGGCTCTCCGAACCTTTCTAATGCTCCTATCTCAGGCATGTTCAGCGGTTGCTAGGAGGTCATCATTACAGTTTTAAATGTGATCAAGGTTCTTTCAGCCACTTTTTCTCGTGGTTTGTCTTGGCTAATTCTACAAATTGGATTGAGGCATTCCAAAATGGTGGAACTGAAGCGATAGAATTAGTTTATCCTTAAGCACAACCGAGTCTGTTTTGAATTAAACTCAATTCCAGGGTTGGTTGACTTGGTTAATCTACCCCTTTTTGGTGTTTTCTCAATATAAACAATTCCCATTAACCCACTTAAATTTATGTGGAAAAAGGCCAATATCCCTTTTATTTTATTTATTATTTATTTAAGAAAACACGTGACCACTTTATCCGACAAACAAAAATTTCAAACCCAAACCAAACTGTAAATTCCATGAATTCAGAAGAAATCTTTTAGATCAGCTGCAATTTGATAGAAGTGAGCATGGAATGGGCAGTGCTGGGCTTCAGGGTTTAGTGACAAGAGATCTAGACAAACGACTTTATGATGTTCACCAGCAACTCTGGCTGGCATTTTCAGAGGCAAGGTAGGCTGCTATGCAAATTAGGCATCTGTGCATAAAATGACTCTCCTCCACTCTATACCCATATGTCCGGACTGCTGATTGGTCTTTGGCTGAGCTGGTTTCCAATTGGTGAAAGTTGGTAAGAACTGGTCTCTGATTGGTTAGTTGTGCCCAATCCTGATTTGTTGTTTTGGTAGTATTGATACCTCTGGTTCTCTGCCTGGTTGCTGGGTGGGCATGGCCATGGTGGCCGTGGCCTTCACGGGCCTGTTTCCGGACTTCCGCTAGGCCCATTATTTGCCCTCCCCAGGCTCTTGAAGCTTTCCTCAAGCCTCTGGGAGGGCAAAAACAGGCTCCCCTGGGCTCCGGAGACCCTCTGAAGGCCAGAAACGGGCCCATTTCCAGACTTCTGAAACTTCCAGGAGGCCTGTTTTTCGCCCTCCCAGAGCCTCCGCACAGGCCCTGCACTTACCTGGCATCCAAAACGGGCCGCATGGAGACTCCTGGGAGGAGAGGGGAGAGGTGGACGGGGCCAGCCAGTCCTTGCAACTACCGGTTTGGCGAACCAGATGTAAAATTAGCATCCACTTCGCCCGAACCGGTCCAAACCGGCTGAATTCCACCCCTGTATAAAATTAAAGTTAAGGTTAAGTACTGGAGTTCTGATGCTGATGTTTTTCTCTCTTTCGCAGCATCAGAAGTATTATGTGTTACTCTTTGAAGTAAACTTAAGGAACTAGTAGTTTCTTAATATTTGGTTCATCGTTGATTAGGAAATAGTAAATTAGAAGCCCATTTTTTTTCAAGTGAATATGAAACTGATATTTCTGAGCTGTGGCTCTTTTTTTCCAATGATTACTTTGATTCTGGCATCTTCCAACGCAGTGTCAAATAAACTGTATGGCAATTGGAATTATATTTATTTAAAATAATGTTTATAAATAACTTATCCGTCATGACTATATCACAGTTGCTTTAAGGAAAATATCTAACCAAATTAATCTTATTTCCAGTAGTATTGTTTCTGAGGATAAATTTCCAATTGTTCTCCCCTCCCTCTAAAAATAGCACATAATATTGTTATGCTGAGAGTCTGTTTGGGGTAGTGCTTAAGGCTCCAGGCTAGAAACTAGGAGATTGTAAATTTTAGTCCCACTTTAGCACAAAGACAATTGGGTGATCTTGGGCTAGTCACTCTCTCTTTCAACCCTAGGAAGCAGGCAAGGGCAAACTACAGTATTTCTGAAAAACCTTGTCAAGAAAACTGTAGGGACTAGTCCAGGTAGTAGCTAGGAGTCAAAAACTGACAGAAAGGCATTAAATAAATAAATAGCTTTTACCAGCTATTTAAGGAATTATAGTGCGCTCTTCATCCCAATAGCCTTCCTCAGTATGATATTCTCCAGACTTGGCATACTACTCCTACGTTTCCAACCTGTATAATTTGGGGATGTTGTCATTGAAAACTGGGAATTCTGCAAATCACAGGGTCAACAGATCTAGAAGACACCACAATGGGTGGTTTCTGCCAACATTTTGGCAGTCGAAATGTTTAAAATGCATTTTAAAAATGTAAATGGATTTTAGAACACTGCATTTGCTTCACCAGTCCTTCTTGTTGGCAATTTTCTGCCTTGAACACATTTAATCAGAAGACTTTCAGAGAGCTTCAAAGCAACTGTGAAAGTATCTGTGGTTGCTTTACAGCTTCAAGGATGGGATTTCAAGGGGGGGGGGCTTTTGGGTGAGCAAACCACTTCAGATGATTTGTACAATGATGGTGCAGCTGCTCTGATAAGAACTTACTATGCTTTCTGAAAGAAACAGGGACTGCACTTAAAAGGAGATACAGAAAGCGAGCCAAGAATAAACTGCTTGCTGAGACAATGATGGATGCTAAAGCACAAAAATGGCCACAAATCAAGAGAGAGGAGGTTCAATCTCTCTACAAAAATAAATTATGAACTGTTATAGAGATATCAAAGAGTAGAAAGATCATTGGTTGTAGAAGATCCTTACTATCAAACAAGCTGCAGAAGAGGACATCCAGATATGGAGAGTCAGGCTATTTACTAAGGAACAGCCCCATTAATAAGGAAAAGATTACAATGAAACCTTCACACCTATGGTGAAACATCCTTCCGTCAGAGCCCTTCTCAGTGGTACTGAAGCAAGAAAAATGTATGTCCAACATCTGGATGTGAAGGCAGCCCTCCTGTATGGAGACATTAAGAAAGGCATTTGTATGCAACAAACAGCAAGGTTCAAATAACCTGGGAAAGCAGGATTCGTGTGCTAGCAATAAGGGAGCATTTATGGCTTGAGGCAAGCTGTTAGAGCATGGAGTGAAAAGCTAAACCAAATGCTTTTTCGAGAGCGTTTTATACAAGGTGAAGATGATCCTGGCTTATCCTTGAGGTACAGAGGTAAGTGATGAATAGTTGATTTCATTTTGAGCACCAAAGATGAGAGAAATAGTCAAGAAATTATTGCCTACTTTTAAAAAAAAACACACACGACGAGATGGAAGCAACTGGAGGAAATTTTGTATCACCTTGGAATACAGATTACAGGAGAAGGTGGTGAAGGTTTCTTCCTTAACCAGAACCAGGAGGCGGTGGACTTGATAGATACCTCAGATTGACAGAGGCTAATGAAGTGGACACTGCAACAGAAATGAAATTCCTTAAAGACCATGATACCTGTAAGCCTCTGTAAGGCAGCAGTCCGTGCAGAATAGCAATTGGAAAGCTTCTGTGTATCTCAACTGTAACTGGGCCAAATATTGCAGCAATATGAATCCTGGGATGGAGTATTTTATAGTAATTTTATTTAAGATTATAATTACAATAGCAAAAACTAAAAAAGAATAGAAAGAAAAGATAGGAGGAGTAGAAAAGAAAAATGGTAAAAGAAAAAATATAAGAATATGATGATAGATAGATAGATAGATAGATAGATAGATAGATAGATAGATGATAGATAGATAGATAGATAGATAGATAGATAGATAGATAGATAGATAGATGATAGATAGATAGACAGGACTTCCCAACTTCATTGCAAGTATAAACAATTTTGCTAATTTATCACCTTCTCTTAAAAATCAATAAATGATATCTTCTTTTCATATCTCACCTCTTATCCATAACAGGACAGTTAAAGAGAAGAGCACGTCATTTCAGTCCTGATGGCCCAAAAGTCCATTAAGGGTTACAAGAGATAACAACTTATCTATTTTAACATTGATCAAATAAATCAACGTTATATTCCTATATTTACTTCTAACAATCTTTAATCTGTAGTCCCTCCAAATAATGCCATGGAAATTTCCATCTTTTCATATATATTTTTTATTTGTACTTTCTATCAACAATTTTAACAAGCCTCTTACATTTAGCCTCTTCTGAATGTTAACAAGCCACTTTTGTAATCCTATGTAGGAAATTACCCAGTTACTCTCTTAAATTGTTGTTTATATATTGCTTTTAATTAGTAAAGCATCTGCTGGTTTCTTTTGTATATCCACTGTAACATCTTTATGTTATTCTTAGTCATTTCTAAATCTACTTTTTATTCAGAAATCTTGTCAGGTAAAATGTGTTCCTCTTCCATAACATTTTTAGCCACTATCTGTAGAGGTGGGTGCTATTACAATTAAGGTTCAATACATTGTTCAAAAATATCCTTCAAAACGTCCAATGTTAAAATATTTTGCTCCATTCTGTAAATATAAGTTGAGTTTGAGTTTAAGTGTTTTTCTCCTTTAATTGTAATCTTTAGTTCCCTCAAGTCCAAGTTTTGAAATGTTAATTTTTTAAAAAGAAATTCAAAACAAGCATTTTCCCCCGAGAAAGATTCTTTATAATTAATTCTAAACTCTTATTTCAAATTTATCTGGACCCTTACTCTATTCAATACTTTTTATTGAAGTTTTTATTATCCTTTTGCTATTATTCCAAAAACACTTTTTAAGTTTTTGAACTTGTAGTTAAAACTTCTTTTGCTAAGTATTGAATGAAACTCATCCAGTACTGTAAAATTTCCTGATCCAAAGGTTGCAATAATTAAAAACAGTTAACAACAATTTCCTAAAGCAATTAGAAAAGGGAGTATGCAAATTTAGTTTTCCTTTAAAGGCAGAATCACTGTTGGAGCAAGATGGCTACTCCATTGTCTCCCAGAACTGCCTTGGATTTTTATTTTTTTTTGTGAGGAGTAGCTGAATGGAGCATGTGCAGACAATCTCAAGCCCTCTCCTTGTCCAGAGAGAAATTACAAAAAGCAGTCTACTCATTGGTTCTTCATTCTTTGCCATGGTCATTGCTTTAACTTTTCAAAGAGCTGTCTTCGGTCTGTCATTTCTTCCTTCTTCCAAGAAGTCCCACTTTGAGCTTTTTCTGAGAAGAAACCAATATTATCTGCAAACAGAGATCCTCTCTTCCATTAGGTTATATAGATGCAAACTGGGCTGGAAACAGAAAAGACTAAAAGTTTACCAACTAAAAGTTTGTATTATAGAGAAGAAATTATCAATTAGACTAGTAAAAAACAGATAATCTCTCCTTTACTGAAGTAGCAGCTCTAGCATGTCAAGAGCTTACTTAGCTACTCAAGATATTGAATTTTGCAATCAATGAACCTAGTCTAACCACAAGGCACAAAGTTAACAAAAGCCGCATTCAGGGTACCCAGTCAAAAAAACCTGCAACATGTATAAAGCATGTTCATGTTTTTTTAAAAATTATTTATTCAGCTCAGTGAACTAAAAATTACAGTTAAATAAATTTAAAATCAAGATCTTGAGATGCAAAGATGTTGAGTGAATTAAACCAAGATAAATGTTAAAGTTAAAATGATAAAAAGTTAAAATCAACAATTACAAGTCAGTAGAAAAAAACTCCCACATGTTTTAAAAAGCTAACACAGGCACAAGAGTTTATAACTGTTCACTCTAAAGTCTGGGATGGTGATTATTTGGGTTGCCACCAATTCACCTTGCAACAATTGTAGTGTTTATCCTCAGTTTCATATAGAAACGATTCATCTCGACAGTCTGGACCAAAGATACGTAGTGTTTTAGAAGTGATGACTGTCACTTTGCATTTTCCCCAGAATCAAATTGGTCACTAGTGCAATGCATTAAGCACATGTATGTTAAATCGTGGGCGATTGAAGGAAGACTCGAAACAATGTAACTGTAACTCTTTTATTTAACTCCAGAAACAGCAATGGCAATTCAAACCCCGGGCAACCCTTTATATAGGAAGGGGCTGTCCCCGGCTGCAACCACTGACGTGCCTTCTAATTTCCCGCTCTCAGGACTAATTCCTGATTGGCTCATTTGAACTGTACTTGATATCTAACACTCCTCCCCCCTAGTTCAGTGTCCGCTCGTCCGGGGTCTCTATGCTACGTAGTCGCGTAAGTAGGCGGGTCGCTTGGAGGTTCGACCGGACCTGCGCAGTTCAGTCGTTCCGGTGTCTTCGGGTTGAGAGGTTGAGGTCCGCTGCTCCCTCTGTGTGGGCTCTGGAACTCTCTCGAACTCAGTCTCCGGCGTGGATTCGCCTCCTTCTCCCACTTTACTTGGCTGTCTCCGCCGGCTCCTTTCGGCGCCTGTCGCCTCCTCCGTGGACTCAGGTACGTGCTCGCTGTTATCTTCTTCCGGGCTGGTGTTAGACGTGTCCAGAAATGGTGTTTGTGTATTGGCCCGCTCTGGTACCGCTTGCGTGTCTTTTCCTTCCCCCTGGTTGTTGTGCTGGGTTTCCCTCTCGACTCTCGTTAATCTTCCCCTGAGCTGGTCGATGTGCCTTTTCCAGTGCTGGCCGTCTGTTGTCTGGACCCGGTAGGACAGGGGCCCCGTCACCTGGGTTATTGTTGCTGGTACCCAGAGTGGGTTTCCGCTCAGGTTTTTTGCGTAGACTCTGTCCCCTGGCTGGAACTCTCGGATTCTGCTCGTGGAGTCGGTTGGCTTCTCTGTGCTGTACTGCGGGTGCAGTCTGTCCAGAGGGGATCTCAGTTTACGGCCCATTAATAATTCTGCTGGGCTTCGGTGGGTCGTGGCGCTTGGTGTAATGTGCTGGGTGGCTAATAGTTTATCTAATTTGGCCTGAATGTCCCCTGGGCCTAATCTCATAAGCGTCTCCTTTGTAGATCTCACCATCCGTTCCGCCAAACCGTTCGTCGAAGGTTTTTTGGGGGCCGATAAGGCGTGCCTTATTCCTTGGTCAGCGAGGAACATCTCGAAGGTGTTTGATGTGAATGGCGGCCCGTTGTCGGAGACTATGAGGTCGGGAATCCCATGTGTGGCGAATAGGCGTCTCAATACTTTAATCACTGCATCTGCTGTGGTCGTCGACATGAGCACTACTTCGAGCCACTTTGAATATGCGTCCACGATGACTAGGAACGTATTCCCTTTGCACGGCCCTGCGAAGTCGATGTGCAATCTGGCCCATGGTGTTCCCGGGTTTTCCCAGTCGTGGACGGGGGCTGAGTTTGGTGCCGCCCTCGACTCTTGGCAGTTTGCGCAGGAGGACACCCACGTCTCGATTTCCTTGTCCATCCCGGGCCACCACACGTAGCTTCTGGCCAGGGCTTTCATCCTCACAATCCCCGGGTGTCCGTCGTGGAGTAATCTGAGTGTCTGTTGTCTTAGTGTGTTTGGAACAATGACTCTATCCCCCCACAACACGCACCCCCTTAGTCCTGACAGTTCATTTTGCCTCCGTTTGTATGGCAGGAACTCTGTGCTTATGTCTTTTTCCTCCGGCCACCCCTTCCAGATCCAATTTAAAATCCGCGCCAGTATTTTGTCCTTTGAGGTGGCCCTCGCGATGTCGGCTGCAGAAATTCGGGCTTCCTCCATCGTCTCGATTAGCAGGGTGGTCATCGCTGGCGCTGGATCCTCCCCCGTTTCTGGAAGTGGGCACCTGCTGAGGGCGTCTGCATGGTCGATTGATTTTCCCGGGTGGTGGAGCAGTGTGTAGTTGTAGGCCGCCAGAAACTCCACCCATCTTAGCATTCTGGGCGACAAAACGGGGGATGTTGGTTTGTCCCCTGCTATGATGCCTAACAATGGCTTGTGGTCAGTTATTAGTTCAAAACTCCGACCGTAGAGATACTCATGGAACCTTTTTATTCCGGCTACTGCGGCTAACGCCTCTTTGTCCAATTGGCTATAGTTCCGTTCGGGTTTTGACAAAGTCCGGGAGAAAAATGCAATGGGGGCCTCTGTTCCATTAGGCATCTTGTGGCTCAATACAGCTCCGATGCCGAAGGGGGATGCATCGCAAGTTAGTCTTATGGGTAATGTCCCGCTGTATTGCACTAAAACTCTGTCTGACGTTAAAAGGTTCTTTATGTCTTCAAACGCTTTCCTCTCTCGCTCCCCCCATTTCCATTCTGCCTTCCTGTCCAGTAGCCGGTGGAGTGGTTCAGCAGTGGTAGCTTTCTGCGGTAGGAAGATATTATAAAAGTTAAGCAACCCCAAAAATGCCTGCAGTTCGGTTTTATTTTTTTGGGGGGGTGCTTCCTTGATCGCTCTCAGCTTCCTGGGGGTGGGTCTAATTCCCGACTCATCTATCAAGTATCCCAGGAACTCGACCTGAGTCTCTGCTAGTTGGCACTTGTCCCTTTTTTTTTTTTATTGAAAAGGTTTTCAAATACAAATTTTTCCCCCTTTTTCCCCCCCCTCCCCCCCTCCCTAACCCCCCCTCCCCACCCTTCCCCCCCTGTGACTTCTTCGTAACAAAAAAAAACCCTAATTCATAACAGATTACTTACTCCCTCCTCAAAATACTGACCTTTACTTACTAAAAGTATTATAAATCCCCCTTTATCCATACATTTCAGAAAAGAAGAAGAGAAAAAAAACAAAAAAAAAACAAGCACATTATACTATAACTATTATAAAATAACTTCTAATTTAGCATAATAGTGTTTTATATCTATACATTATTGCAACAATTCAAAACCACCTTCCACTTTAAAACTATACGATAAGTCCTACTTTAATAACATTTCAAAGCGGGCTCCCCATAAAATCTAATTTAACATTTATTCCACTCTATCCATTTCCTCCACTCCCCTAAATGTATCACTTAAAAATCCCTTTTCTTAAACTAATCAGTCTGTAGCTAGCTTATTCACCCACTGTCTTACAAATTTACCATACACAACAATTCTTGATATCTTTAATTCACTGCCCACACTACTTAAAAATATATATATATATATATTCCATTGTATCTAAATAAAAAAAGAAAAGACAATAACTTTAAATTTATAGTCCATATAATATCTTCTTGAAGTCTTTCCACTGGATTGTTAAAACCAACATCCATAATAGGGTAACATAGCTTGCTGATGCAACAGTTTATTCAAAATCTCCAATCATATCTGCCCCCATCAGTAGTAAACATCTTCTTATATATATAAAAGTAAAAACAACCACCCGAGTGACATTATAATTATATTCCATATAATAATAATTGTGGGTTTCATCAGGATTATTAATTTCCATCATCGTATTGGGTAACAACCCGATCTTCTGCATGTCCCAATGTGATTCTCTTGCCTTATAATTCAAGATAATTATAATATATTTATCAACACAAAAAGAAGTTTCAAAGTAGATAATTCAAAACCATCAATTTGAGGCTCTTTCCATGTCCCAAAATTACGGCAATGCAGAGATCTGCCACTATCTTCAGGATGATATTGACCAATATGTCGCCTCCTCTATGTTTTCACATAATCATTCATATTTTAAAATCACTGGCTTCACTGTTGCTTGGGTTAGAAATTTCTATTTTTGTACAACCTATTTCTTTTTTTGTTTTCTTTTTGTGGGTTTAACTTCCATCCTAATTTTTTGTGTCTCACATTTCTTTTTTATCCCTTGTATATCCTCTAATTGGTTTCCATGCTTGTCCTTGCCTTGATAAGTCATCACATTAAAATCAGATGGCACTTCTCTCAAATTTGTAGATAATCCAGCTGGGGTATCCGATAAATCCAAAGGCAATTTATCTGGTACAGTCTCTGTCTTTAGTTCCAGCTCCTTCTGCTTATCCTGTATTATATCTGAAGACGTTAAATTCATTTTCAACCTATTTTGATAAAATTCTTCCGCTCTTTCAACAGTATTTAACTGGTATCTTTCTCCTTGATATCTCAATATAATACCAACTGGGACGTCCCACCGGAATTGAATATTTCTCCTTTTTAACTCAGACACCAGAAAGCCAAATTTCTTCCTTTCCATTAATATCTTAGGTGGGAGTTCCTTGTAAATCCAAATCTTTCTTCCATACAATTGCAAATTAGAATTGAAGGAATTTTGCACAATTTTATTCCTAATTTCTTTATCTGAAAAATAGATTACCACATCTCTAGGCAATTGCCTTTGCTTGGCAGTCCAGGAGTTTATTCGATAAGCTCTGTCAATCCTACAAAACACTTCCTCAGGTTGAATCTTTAAAATCCCAGCTAGAAATTCAGAAGATATTTTCCTTAAGTCATCTCTGTTATTTTCCTGCAAACCTCTAAGTCTTATTGCATATTCTGTGAAATTATATTGTATCTTTAGAACCTCTTTTTCAATCCTCTGTTGCAGATTTACATTACCAGACTTTTGGTCAGCATCCATTTTAAATTTTTCTTCTGAACTATAATCCTGAATATTTAACAAATCATTTTCAATTTTTTGAATTCTATTGTCCAATTTATCTTGAATTTCATCCATTTTTGACTCTAATAAATTAGTATTTGTATCCAACCGAATCATGAATTCTGACACTTTTAAAATTTTTTGCTGCAAAAAGTCAAACTTGGATTTCACCAATTCCTTAGTTTCCTGCTTAAATTTTTCAAGTTGCTGATTCACAATCTCATCCCTTCTTTCAATCTCCTCTAAGAGAAATTCTATTATATTAAAATCAGGTTTCTGGGACTGAAGAGTTAAAACTTGTTCCTTTAAATTCTTAGTGGGGGAATCCCCCCCACCTATTTGTTTGTCTGACTTCACAAGCCTCAGTGCCATGTTTCCACCTAAGCAGGCTTTGTTAGAAGAAAAAAAAAACAAGACAAAAGACTTCCAGCCAGCAAGAATCCGGCCTCCAAGGGAAAAAGAGAAAAACAAAAACAGGAGCGGAGTTTTGTCTACAAATGTAGCCAGTGGTATTTATTCCGCTACATTGTAATAATAAAAAACGGAAGAACTTTCCCTCTCAAACTCTTCTCCAGCCGCGGCAGACGCCATTTTAAAAAGAAACTTTTTTCCTCTTTCTCTTCCTCTATTCTCTTAAGTAATTTTTAAAAGATAAGTAGAATACTTGCGCTTCAGTATTACAGGTCCAGCTCACATTTTCTTTGAGTAATCTGTCAAATTCGCAGGCTTGCTTTTGACGCCTGGCTCTGCATTAGCAGAGGTCTCCCAAAGCCCGGAGCAGCGGCTGGGGATATGGGGCATCTCATCCGCTCCATCCCAAAAGTAAAAGAAAAACTTTTGGGACTCTGCAGAGAGTTCTACCCACCCCTGCCGGCTCTATCTCCGTTTCCTCATGGGAACGGAGTTTTTTCGAGCCGCCGTTCCGTTGTGAAGGCGGCTCTGACAGGCAGTGGAAGCTGACGATCCCAAAGGAACGTCTGGCGGCGGCCAGCAGCAAACAGGAAGTCCTCGGCACTTGTCCCTTTTAACTTTGAGTCCCACTTTCTGGAACCTTGTCAGCACCTCCCTCAGCCGCTGCTTCAATTGAGTCGTGTCCCTTGCTGATATTAATACATCGTTGAAATATGGGACGACTCCCTCGATTCCCTGTAGGAGTCGTTCCATCAGGCTTTGGAAAAGCCTGGGCGCTACGCTCACCCCAAATTGCAGTCTCTTACATTTGAATGCGCCCCTGTGTGTAACGATGGTTTGTGCTTCCGCGGTGGCTTCATCTACGGGCAGCTGCTGGTATGCTTGTGCTAAATCCAATTTTGCGAAGATTCTTCCCCTCCCCAAGGAATGCAAGAGGTGTTGGACTACTGGTACAGGGTATGCGCTTTGTTGGAGCGCCTTATTTAATGTACTTTTATAGTCTCCGCACAAGCGTACTGACCCGTCCGGTTTAATCGGTGTCACGATGGGGGTTTCCCATCTCACATGGTCTATTGGCTCTAACACTCCCTGCGCGACCAGTTTATCTAATTGTTCGTCTATTTTTGGCCGTAGCGCAAAAGGGACTCTCCGGGGTTTGATTCGGATTGGGGCTACCTGGGGGTCTAAATTGAATGAGATTGGGGACCCTTTGTACTTGCCTAGCTCATTGTTAAAGACCTCTGCGAACTCCCTCATTAGGTCCTCCTCCCAGGTGTCGTTTCCGATGTGATCGACGCCGGTGATGGCTAGCCCCAATGGCTCGAACCACTCCATGCCCAGCAGGCTGGGCCGGTCTCTGTCCACAATCGTGAGGGGTAGCGTGGCTTTGAATGTCTTGTAGGCTACGTTGAACTTGCCAATGCCTACCACAGGAATTCGGTTCCCTTGGTAGTCGATGAGGGTGAGGTGCTGTCGTTTGAGGTCGCGGGCTGTGATGTGTGGCAGGAGCTTCTTGATTGTTGTCCAGGATACCATTGATAGGCTGGATCCCAAGTCCACCTCCATTCTGCAGGGTCTCCCCTCGATCAAGACTGTTGCCGCCATCTTATTTGCCCTTCCCGCGCTGGCATGGCCAATCACGATGGTTTGATGGGTCTCGCCTCGATCCGCCCGATGGTCATCGTTTCTTTGTCCTCGCCCGAACGGTTGTCTCTTCCCACTTGTCTGGAATTTTCTGTTGTTTGTTGGCGATTGGGGGGGGTCTGGTCCTCCTTGAGGCTGGCTGGGATGCCCTGCAGACCCTCGCTATGTGCCCTTTCTTTTCGCATCTTTGGCAGATAGCGTCCCGGAATCTGCATTCGGCTCTCGGGTGGTTCCCTTCGCATCCCGAGCACCAGGCCTCTCTCTTCCCCTGTTGTCTCTCCTTGCGATCGGCTCGGAGGTGATGGACTTCATCCTCCTCGTCCTCTTCCTCTGAACCCGATTCCACTCTTTCATAGTGCACGGCCGCCTCCTCCTTTACGGGCGGCCCGCTTTTCATTTTCTTCATAGCCGCCGCCGATTTCTGAGAAGCTTCGGTTGCGGATGCTTCTTCCAAGGCCTCCTTGAATGTAATTTGAGGCCGGGCCAGCAACCTACTCTGTAACGTGAGGTCCCTCAGTCCCAGTACTAGATGGTCCCTCATGGCCTCTTCTAGATTCAGGAAATCGCATGCGGCAGCTATTTCCCGCAAGGTCGCCACGAACGCACTGATTGTCTCTCCCTCTCTTTGGTCCCTCTGATAAAACTCATGCCTTCTTACCAGGGATGATGCTTGTGGTGTGTAGTGTGCCTTGAGTATTTCTTGCAACGTTGTCCAGGTCATGGTCTTCAGATCGGCTGGGGCGGCAAGCGCTTTTGCCATTTTAAACACTGCCGGGCCGCAATGGGTGAGGAAAAGGGCCCTCTTCCTCTGCTCTGATAAGCTCAGCAGATCGTTCGCCTCCATGAACATATAGAATCGCTCCATGTAAGCTTCCCAATCTTCCCCGGTTGGGTTGAATGGAGCGGGCGGTGTGATTGCAGACATCACGATAGCCGATGATCTGACCGGTGTTTCGGTGGATCGGATGGGTGGCTGATGATTGCTTGGAGATTGATGTGCAGTCCTGTTCCTTCAGATCCCACCTTCGTCGCCAATGTTAAATCGTGGGCGATTGAAGGAAGACTCGAAACAATGTAACTGTAACTCTTTTATTTAACTCCAGAAACAGCAATGGCAATTCAAACCCCGGGCAACCCTTTATATAGGAAGGGGCTGTCCCCGGCTGCAACCACTGACGTGCCTTCTAATTTCCCGCTCTCAGGACTAATTCCTGATTGGCTCATTTGAACTGTACTTGATATCTAACAATGTACAATATGATGTCTTTCATAGCAACAGCAATAGCACTTAGATTTATATACCACTTCACAGTTCTTTACAGTCTCTCTAAGTGGTTTACAGAGTCAGCATATTGCTCTTAACAATCAGGGTCATTTTATTGGCCTTGGAAGGATGGAAGGCTGAGTCAACCTTGAGCCGGTCAGAATTGAACCCCTGGCAATCAGCAGTAGTTAGCTACTACAATACTGCATTCTAAACACTGCGCCACCAGGACTCTTCTCAAGGTCAGTCTAGCTGCTGAGCTTTGTCCCAATTGACATTTCTTCAACTAAACACAAAGGCAACCCCCATAGAGTCCATTACTATAGTCAAATCTGAAAGTTAACAGCACGTGCACTGTGGTTTAAAATCATTATCTTCCAGAACGTGATATGATTGACCTGACAGTGATAAAAAGCACTTCTAGTCATTTCCTCAATCTGGGAAATCAGGGAGAAATTGGAGTCAGGGGTTTTCTCTAGCTGGATATTTACTCCTTCTGGCAGAGTCTAATCTCTTTCAGAACAGGTAGAATTATGGCCTCTTTGTCTTATCTGGAATCTGTTTGGTGTTATGATCCCTCATGCAGCCAGCCCATTGCTAACTGCAGGCAGGAGACTCACGCTATTTCCTGAAAATGTCAGAGAGAAATAGATCTGAGCGTCCTCAGAATACTGATGGCACCCAGCTCCAAGTCTCCTGTGATCTCTCCAGACAGTTTGTGCACATATTCAACAATGTTAGAGACAGGATGGAGCTCTGAGTGACACCATACAACAGCTTCCAAACTATCTCAAGTCTCCTTGTATGAGAGAAAATACCACTGAGCTTGATCCAAAAGGATAACATGATCAATGATATTGAAGGCAATTGGTAAGTTTTTCTTAAAAAAAAAATAACCCCAATCATAGTCTCTCTGACGGTCTCCATACAAAGATCATCCATCAGGTTGACCAAAGCAGTATTAATACCCAAACCTGCTCTGAAGCTGGTCTGAAATGAAACACAAGGAGTTGCTTTTTTTTTTTTTTTTAATTTGATTTATATGCCGCCCTTCTCCGGAGACTCAGGGCGGCTTACAATGCGTTAAGCAATAGCCTTCATTCTTTTGTATATTTTATATAAAGTCAGCTTATTGCCCCCACAAACTGGGTCCTCATTTCACCTACCTTAGAAAGGATGGAAGGCTGAGTCAACCTTGAGCCTTGGAGAGATTCGAACCAGCAGAAATTGCAGGCAGCTGTGTTAATAACAGGGTGCACTAAACCACTGTACTATCAAGGCTCTTTTTCCAGGAACATCTGCACTTAAGAAGCCACCACTCTCTATAATTTACAATGTCAAAGCATTATTTGTATATTGCCTCCAATAATCTGGGTCCTCATTTTACCAACCTCGGAAGGATAGAAGGTTGAGTCAACTGCCTTACCTAACCATAGGAGTTTAGAGCCTGGTCTATTCATTGTCATCTCTGAAGGATCCAGGAGAGGTTTTTAAAGGAGAGATCTAGTAATTGCCTCCTTTAAACTAGCATGCATTCTTTCATCCCTCAAAGAGACATTTACTGTGTTAACTATGACATTTGAAATAACCTCCTGACTAGAATTATAAGCCAAGCTGGGCAGATATCCAGAGGACAAGTGTTGGAACATATTGCTCTAAGCTACTTGTCCATGTCCTTGGGTAACACAAATGATCTACTCCAACTCTACAGCAATGCCCCTGTACATGTCTCTACACTAAAGATGGCATCCATATTGTGCCAAATAGCAATGGCATTTAGGTTTATATACAGCCCCATAGTGCTATATAGTATAGATATTATACAATATCAAAGCATTATTTGCATATTGCTCCCAGTAATGTGAATCCTCATTTTACTGACCTCGGAAGGACAGAAGGCTAAGTCAACCTTAAATCCTGCCAGGATTGAACTCCAGGCTGTGGTCAGAGTTTGTCTGAAATACTCCACTTTAACTATTGCACCATTAGGGCTCTATGACTGCTATAGTGAAATATGAGTGATTTAAATAAATAAATAAAAAGAAACTCTCTGAAAGCATCACACCAACCCAGCAAGGGTTCTATAAGAGAACTTTGGAAAACTAAGCCTTATCAAAGTCCATAACAACTCAGCAAGTCATTAACTTATAGATGCAAAATGTACAAGGAAAACTCCTTTGCTGTATATAGTGCTACAGAATTGGCTTCCATACTGTACCTTACTAGATTCAAGGTGGATCTTCTTCCAACTATGCTCTAACTATACATCTTGCCACTTAATCTCCTGAGTTGTTTTATGTATTATGGGGATAGATTTGAAGTAGTTGGAAAGAACACTTAGGAACAATTGTGTTGAGTGCCTTAGCAATTTCATTATTCCAGGTACCAGCCAGGGCACAAAGGGAATTAGCAGTGGAAACTGCCTCAATTCTTCTAAAACAGTGGCCCCCACCCTTTTTGGCTTGATGGCCCAGTGCAAGGGAGGGGAGGGGATAGTTCCTTGTGAGTGTTAGGTGGGCACGCGCAAGGGTGTGCATCTCTATTTATGCAAGTGGTGGATGTGTGCACTGCCATTTGTGCAAAGAAAGCTTCGTGCATGAGTGCAAGCGGTGGCTGCTTGCACAAAGGGAGCTTCACATGCAAGAGCAAGCAGTTGCCACTTATGCAAGGGGAACTTTGTGTGTGGGTGCAAGTGGCCGCTGCTTGTGTGAGGGAAGCTTCACATATGAGTACAAACAGCTGCCACTCACGCGAGGGGAGCTTCTCATGTGAGTACAAGCAGCTGCTGAACATGCGAAGGGAGCTTCGCATGGGTGCACACGCTCTCCCGCCTCTCACATGGCCTAGTTCCAAACAGGCTGCGGCCTGGTAATGGGCCCGGGGATGGGGACCCCTCTTCTAAAATTCCTTCAGAAGGATCCTTTTCAGGGAAATTGTCAGTTCCACTAGATAAACCAGACTAAGAAATCAACTTCACATGAAAGATTGAAACTACAGTACTTTAATTGAGATGGGCTATAATAACAGAACCTTGCAAATCTCATTTTGCTATATCTCTTCTTCCTTCTTATAGTTCAATGAATTAGGAAGATATCTGCCATTTCTAAACATTATCTGGCCATCCTAGACTTAAAACAGGTTTTATCCCTTGTCTTGCATATCTCCCTCAAGGTCATTTTCCTTACTCTCTATATGATCCATATTAATGAGTCCACTTCCTCTAGAGTGAAGTGTAGCCAATAATTTGACCTTAACCAGATGATGATCAGATTGTGACAGCAGGAACCCTGAGTTGTTCCCACCCACCCTACTCACTTTCCTGCTTAGAAAATGTCAAATCAAATCAAGTATGTGATCAGTATCATGTGTTGGCCCTTGGACAAATTGTGATAGTCCTATAGTTTTCATTGTTGCTGTCAGATGTTTAGTCACTGAAGACAAGCCAGACCTATTGAAATGCACATCACAGATTTTCAATAGTAATTCTGAGACTACTTTTACCCAGAAATTTTTTCATAGGCAGCAGTGTGGATGGATCCTAATCATAAACATCTAATCTTTATAAGAGGTACAGGTAATCCTCAATTTATGACCACAATTGGGACTGGAATTTCAGTCATTGCAATCATAAATCGATGTACCATCTGACCAGACTTGATTTTACAACCATTTTTATGATGGTTGTTAAGTGAGCAACCATAGCAGTTGAGCGAACCATATGGTTGTAAGCATGAATCTATTTTATCCAATGGATGTTTTTTCCCAGGAAAATGGCCAAAAAAAGGTCACAAAACATGATCATGTGACTACGGGATGCTACAACCGATTGTAAATATGAATCTGTTGCCAAGCATCAGAAATGTGATCATGTGACCGCAGGGGTGCGGCAGTCCTAACTTCAAGCTTGGGTCGTAACTTTTTTTTAAATGTCATAACTTTGAATAATCGTTAAGTGGTCTGTTGTAGGTCAAGGACTACCTATATGAGACGTGTTCAGCTGAAATTCTACCTAGCAGACAAAAATGGCAGTGGATTTGTTCACCTACCCACTACCCAAAGACTAGCTGGATACATAAGCAGTGTGAAGGGGTATTGGAAGACTTACTTATATATGAATTGCCTCATTGTGCCTTCTCAACCTATTAACTACTAAGGGTAGCTAGAAGTAGTCAAAATTAGTGTCAGTGTTTCCCTCTTTGTTATACCTAGCATGCCCTGAATGCCATACAGAATGGGAGAATAGCACCGTTGTCATCACTTCTGTTTCCTGCTCCTTGATCTTACAATCACTCTCTTTCCTGCTCTTCAGAGGTTCAAGGAGATCTTGCAGATGATTTTTCAAACCTTAAGTTTCCACAAGAACATGATGGGCTTCGTGAGAGACTAAAGGAAGAAAAAAAAAATCATTCAAATGCAGAATCCTGCAGAGTCCATAGCATTTTTTCTAAGGTACAGAATAAAGGGTGGGACTTGTTGGCCGACATTCAGAAGCACTTGCCACTCCCACCTGCTGGGGTATTTGTACTAATGATGAATTCCTCACTGTGTCGTTGAAAAGCAGGCAGCAGGGGTTCCGGGAAATTTTGAACAGTTTCTACAGCCTGAAAAAGTTGAAAAAGTCCTATCTCATAGGCTATGTTGCTTTTTCAGAATACCGGAAGCTTTTATCCAGAACCCTCTTCATTTTACTTCTTTCTGGGAGCATATTCTGGTGCATAAACCTGCTCCCACATGCCTATCAACCTCTTGGCCTGTGTCTGAATGTGTATGTTCTGCATGGTTCTTTCCTTGCAATGAAGTCCAACGTTGTTAATCTGTTGTAGAAAACAACAACAGAATATTGTGGCCTCTTAATAAAAATGTATTAAACTACAAGTGTTTGTGGCCACTTAGGCTTGTAGCTCAGAATAACACTTTCACTGATCTGAGAAGTAGACAGCAATCCAGAAAGACATATCCCAGGAAACAAAATCTGTTACTCTTTGATGATTACTCTTTGATGTTTTTCTTATGTTATGGCAGGGGTGTCAAAACTCAAGGCCTGCAGCCTGCGGGGTGCTTAGATCTAGCCCGCAGGGCTGCCCTGGAAACAGTGGGGGTCTGGTCCACTGTGCCTCTACCAGCAAAAACGGAGCTTGGGAGGGCTGCACACAGTCCTCACGAACTCCATTTTCAGCAGCAACGGCCTCATGCTACCTACCCTCTGCCAGCAAAAATGGAACTCGGGTGTGTGTGTGTCCGTTTTCGCTGGTAGAGGGTTGCAGGAGGCCGTCCCAGCCGAAAATGGAGCTCAGGAACCCGTTTTTGCTGGCAGAGTGCTCAGGCCACAGGTGCCCCCAACATGAGTGGCATCAAGCTGTCCACAGCCACCCCGCCCCCTGAGATCAAACACAACCCTGATGCGGCCCTCAATGAAATCGAGTTTGACACCTGTCTTATGGAGAAGATAGGTCTGCAAAGCTGAATGTCTTGGAAAGAGCAAAGTATTTAAAATCAGTTCCACATTCTCCCCTTTCCTTGCAAATATTTTCATCGAATAGTTTTGTGTCAAGTGATAGGATTCAGCAAAAGGCAATGTGATGGGAAACGGCAGCAAAATAGGAAGCTGACGGTAACCCAAAACATATTACAATTTATGCTTTTGTATAGAAGTGCAAAGATTACAAAGTGCCAATAATTCTGTACCAATTACATTTTTAAGGAACTTCCATTAGATATGTGTTGCCTATTGAAACATAGAGAGACACAAGAGATTAGTCTGTGAATGCATTAAAGGATGGCAGAGCAAACTCAAATATGAAAATCTCTATGTAAAAGCAAAATAACATATAATCTGAGGAGCTTCAAGGTTTGTAACATGTCTGGGTTCTCAATGTCTTAATTCATTGTCTTATTCCAATGCATATGTATCAATTGATTTGATCTATTATACTAAGTTTACTGTATGGTACATATCAGATCCTTATGGTCTGCAAGCCATTTTTAGTTTTCACAGTGTATAAATCTACACAAGAAGGGCTTCCTCGCTTAGAGTTTCATCAATAAGTGATGCAGGCTGCTTGGAAGTGTGTAGACTTGGCATTTCTCTTTGGTCAGCCTAATGAAGACTTATACGTTTGCACTACTGAGCTGAAGCATCTCTGAGGCAAGATCTGAAAAGGTAAGAGTTAGCTACCCCAGCTTCTGTAATTGGCCTGAAATTGATGAGTAAGGTGCCTTCCTGTGGTGGAATGCAGTCTAGATTTCCAGGAGAGAGATGGAGTACATTATTCTAGGGGACCTAAAGACAGCCGAGTTTAGATAGTTTGAGTGGGAGGAAGAGAGTCAAAACAGCTCCTATAACATTGGTTATGTTCTTAACTGCTATGATAAATTATACTATTGAAGCCCATATATATTCACCAAGGCATCAGGAGCAAACCCAGTTAAACTTCCTGGGTATCAGGGGTAAAATCCAGCAGGTTCTGACAGGTTCTGGAGAACCGGTAGCAGAAATTTTGAGTAGAACTGGAGAACCAGCAAATACTACCTACTACTACCCCAGAGTTGGATGGGAATGGAGATTTTGCAATATCCTTCCCCCAGGAGTGGGGAGGGAATGGGGATTTGCAGTATCCTTCCCCTGCCATGCCCAAGCCACGCCCACCAAGCCACACCACACCTACCAAGCCACGCCTACAGAACCGGTAGTAAAAAAATTTGGATTTCACCACTGCTGGTATATATAGAGACAATTGGGCTGCATACTATGGTTGAATGTTTGCAATGTATCACGTCTCATTGCAAACATAAAATAGGTTTAACTAATATTTAAACAAAACCTTGTAGTTGCTATAACATAGGCAAGAGTATATCAACTCTTGGAAAGTAATTTAGATGAGAGATCCCAGTTTGAAAAGAATAGTACAATCATGCTTGGAGTAAAACCGGTTGCTTGTGGCATATCGACTTAAATATACCCATCTATCCATATCAGTACTATCCATATCATTAGCAGGGATTGCTCTATTTAGCACAGACATTATTAAAGTTGATAACGTAGTATGCACGATAGTGGCCCTTACTAATTATGTGAAAGCCTCATTGACCAAAGATAGGATGGGCTGTGCAGGTTAATATTTGTGGGGGCATATAGACTCATGGCATATGGTAGATTGCACCTTGGAATGTAAGAGGAGCAAATGGTAAAGAGTAACGGTTATCAAATGAACAAAATGAAAGAAAATTAAATGTCCTATTCTTTCTATGAAAATAAGAGAAAGGGGAACGGGAAAATAAGTGAAAGGGGAAAAAAGGAAACTAAGAGAAAGAAGAATTAAGAGAACGTCATAGATCTGGAGGACAGTGGTCCGATATTGTGAATATGCATAGAAGTGACGGTGTATGAATGAAAGGGTTAAAATGTATGCCAGAGTATAAACTGGTGTTTTAAAAATTATTATGAGTGTATAAGAAAGTAGGAATGCATAGGCTGATTATATTCATTGTTCCAGTGAATGATGAAAATGAAAGAACCAGAGACACATTTGGGATACATTATGCAACATCATGAATGAGTGTGACAAAGTGAGGGAAAGTTATTCTACTAGGTGCCATGAATGGGCGGGTAGGAATCAGAGAAGACAATACATGATTGGGCCCTCTAGAGATTCATGATGATTCAAGCAATCATCTTTCATGAGAAAGATGATTGCTTGATGAATATCTGCTTTTAGAAAAAGGTCTGGTTTGAATAGGTGGTTTAGCTATAAGTCCCTATATGCATGCATGGCAAAAATGCATATAAATATAATGGATTTTATTGTTTATGAGAAAGCTCAAGAGGATACAAAGCAGATTAAAAAGATGCATGTAAGAAAATGACAGCTTCAAGAAATGAGAATGAGAGAAGGGTGTTGTATAATGTCTACGGAAACAAATACTGTAGTTGCAAAGAAGGTAGTAAAAAGAATAACAAATAGAGAAAAGAGGCAGAGAACATTCAATGGAATGGAAAAATAGTGTATTGGACGTGAGTGAAAAGGGCTAAATAAACAGCCTCCATAATTGATGGTCCATAATTTTAATAACAATAATGATGATGATGTTTTAATAATAATAATAAAGCTATATACTCAGACGTTACCTTAACAGCTCTTAGGCTCTTGGTTAAGACTTGAACTGTTAAGTTTTTACCAGTCCCAGACTGTGAATTGAATTGAAGATTAAATCTTAAATAAAAACTTTAATAATAAAGTCTTGTCTGACACACAAACACACACACACACACACACACACACACGTATCTATATTTTCCAATACTAATAATGGGATCAGCTCTGTGGTCACATGCTGGCCACATGACCATGGAAATATCTGCTCAGTGGACCTTGCAATGGAGATGAGCGCTGCCCCCTATAGTGGACAATGACTAACAGAGTAAAATCCCCAGGGACTCCTTTACTTTTACTTTTCTCTAGTCACCAGATTGACCAGAGAAAAGCCAGATAAATAACATTTATTAAACATTGACTTCTATTTTGGGAGGTGTGTTTTTAATCTTAATTTTTCATTGGGAACATGTCTGAAAGAGGCTACATAAAAAACCATCTCTTTTTCTGCCCTATAGGGAGCATAGCTGGAAAAGAGGCTTACTTGTACCCCATAAAGGAATTGTGCAACTGTTTTGAAGCAAACTCCTTAATGGCAGCAGGATTGTTACTCCCTCCCTGTTTCAATGGAATCTTAAAATAGCTGTCATGCTCTTTGGGGCTTAGGAGAAAATAATACAGCTGGGTGGTTGTCCTTCGGGAGGATTGCAAGGCTATTCCCAATATTTGTAGCATCTAACATACAGTTTGTTAATTCTCCATACACCATAACATAGTTCTTTGATCCATGATAGCCAGCTGTTCTTCCTTTGCAGTTTAACCCCAGGGTTTTAAAAGCTCTCCTTAGACCAATTTGAATCCGTGATAATAACGGTGGCATCATCTACTGTACATGCAACAAGATTGGCAGGTAGTTTTCTACCGGTTTTGGAATTTATAAATCAAATTCCTACAAGCATCTTAGAGTATTGGTGAATCCATATACACGTTACACAAAATAGGATCAATAGGATCTTTGCTGTATCCCTTTAGGTGTCATCTGGAAAGCTGTCCAGTCCAATCTCACTTTGCACTGGTATACAGCAGGGGCCTCCAAAGTTGGCAACTTTAAGACTTGTGAACTTCAACTTTATTTTATTTTATTCATTTATTTTGTCAAGCATGTATTTTATGACAGATACAAGACAGATAAAACATAATTATAAATACATGGAAAGGATATGAACAAAAGAAAACATTAGGACAGGGACGGTAGACACGCTGGAGTGCTTATGCATGCCCCTTACACTTCTAGAATTCCCCAGTCAAATTTGTGTGGGTGGGTGTACACACACACACACACACACACACACACACAGACAAAACCTTGATTTTCTCCAAAAGATGGGCTCTTACAATTGAATCCAATGCAGCCTTAAAACCCACAATCCCTAGGAGAGAAAAGGATGGAGGAATCTCTCTGTCTCTATACTACTGACTGTAGATCTGCAATCTGCTTGAGATAATAACTATTAGCAATGTCTCATGCCAGTTGACAAGGAAAATACCTTCACAACAGCATGGAGAAATGTCAACATGTGCTATGCAAATGTGGAGAGAAATATAGTCATTTGTTGAATAATAATAAATGTGGTGGAAATGTCTGCTTATAAGAGCACATTTCTTGCCCCTTAGTTACCTGGAGGTGAAAGTGGCTGTGTAGAAGAGGACACTTCTGCCTTTTCAGTTACCTGGGTATACAGAAGAAACATGAAAGTAAATTGCAATGGGAAAGGGTAACTTAATTATGAATCAAAATGAAAAGGGAGAACATCAAAAAGGTATGGATACTGCATGAATGTGCCTTGAATACAAGAATGTCTAGTACAAAATACATGTATTGAAGTGGTTGGTCACATAGAAGGAATGAAGGAGGATCCAATTATACAATGAATACAAGTAAGAAAAATAAATGGATTGAAAAGAAAGGGAATACCAAGGAAGTCAGGTTTGGATGGATGGAGCTGACAACCCAAGAAAGAGAAATAGGGAACTTTTGATTAGACTATGCAGGGAGGTAAAGATAAAAAGCTATGAAATATACATTGAATGATGCTGGTGTAAACTAATTTGAGCTGTTTCCATTTTGTTTCCTTTTCATAATACCTTTGATTTCTTTGGTTTACTTTTTCTTCTTTTTCTGCACTGTAATCTTGCTTACCCTGAAATGGAAGAATGTGGTGGGTTTGTGCACTTGTGTGTATGCATGTGTATAATCCCAGTGGCATTCACAGACTTTGACAGGGCAAATTAGAATAGGTCTCACTTACTGAAGATAACTTTGTAAAATGTAAGCTTGGCCTTGGTTAGGAATTCCAGGATGAGAAAGAATACCAATCGCTTTTCTTATTCACAGAAAAAAAAAGCCTGTACTGTAATCAATAAATATTGAAGCTACAGGCTTTGCAAAACTATGTTAGACATTCATATTTTCTCATTCTTTTTGCATCTAAATCTCTTTGAAGAAAGGCATTGGTGTATGCTTCTCCCACCCTTCATCCCCCAGGATCACTCCATATTCTTATTCATTCCAGATGAAGGAAGGAAGGAAGGAAGGAAGGAAGGAAGGAAGGAAGGAAGGAAGGAAGGAAGGAAGGAAGGAAGGAAGGAAAGAAAGAAAGAAGGAAAGAAGGAAAGAAAGACAACATGACTTTGGGCCAGTCACTCTCTCTCACTGTAACCTAACTGAAAGGGCTATTGTTGTGAGGAAAAAAGGAGGAAGAAAGTGTGTTGGATATATTTGCCATCTTGAGTTGTTTGTAAAATTAATAAAAGGCAGGATTTAAATAAACAACAAACAAACAAACAAACAAACAAACACATTGTGAGCGTTAGTCCAACCTTTGGCATGCATAGAAAGCTGTCTGGGTGACCTTGGGCCAGTCATTTTCTGTCAGTTCATCTCACAGAGTTGTGGAGAAAATAGGAGGAAGCACTATAATGCGTGTTTGCCACTTTGAGCTGCTTATACAGTTAATAAAGGTGGGATAAAAACATCTAAAAATAATTTTAAAAACTAACCAACCTTAGCGGAGCACAGTGGAAAAGTAAAACTTTCTACTGTCATAATTGTGCAGTGCTACGGAGGCAGTACTGAGATTCAAATCTCCATAAAATTGCCCATAAACTTTACGATACTGGTTGAATGAAAGTTCTGGGCTGGCTTGAGGGAGACCCAAGGTCAGGTCCACTCTCTGAACCAGCTGAAGCTTCCAGATGTTTTTCAAAGGTAGCCTCATGTAAAGCACATTGTGGTAGTTCAGTTAGGAGGCAACCAAAACCTGAGTGACCATTAGCAGTCCTTCTTGATCTACAAACGTACAAATTGGCATAAAACTTGTAGCTATGCAAAAGCTCTTCTTGCCAGGACTGCCACTTGTTCCTTGAACAGAAACCCTGAGTTCAGGAGAACTCCCAAACTTAGAGGCATGGATCTAATACACAGACGGCTGAGCTTATAGCTCTAAGAATCCTGTTCACTTCCTCAGATGCAACAGAATCAAATTCATCCCGGTGGCAGGATCATGATTCCATCAATTCCAAAGGATCTGCCTTAAGGCCAGAGAACAGCTTAGTGAAAACTTGGTTAACTTTAACTGACAGTGTGTTCCTTACAGCAACTCTGCAAATTTTACTTTCCTGAAGAGGGACTCTAAGCAAGGAAACCAACTGTCAGCAGGCATGATAAGAGTGGAAAGTTAAGTTTGGTTCAGTGGTGAAATCCAATTTTTTTTATTACCGGTTCTGTGGGCGTGGCTTGGTGGGCGTGGTGTGTTTTGGTGGGCATGGCAGGGGAAGGATACTGCAAAATCCCATTCCCTCCCCACTCTGGGGCCAGCCAGAGGTGGTATTTGCCGGTTCTCCAAACTACTTAAAATTTCTGCTACCGGTTCTCCAGAACCTGTCAGAACCTGCTGGATTTCACCCCTGGTTTGGTTCTCTTACCACCATGAAGTGGGCCTTATTAACGACTGTAACCAAGGTTTAGCCAGCTTTACTCCCTGTTGTCCTTGTTGCCGTTATTGCACCCCAAAATCAACATCCTTGCTTTGTGTTGGGGAGTTAACTATGACTGTAAGGAAGTCTTAACTTCTTAGATTTTGATTGTGTAATGCGTAAGAGCATTTTACATATCTCGTCCATAAGAAGTGTTTTGAAACTAATTAGAAGCGTGACATTTAAATTGCCATTCCAAACATTTTGATTACTGGGAAAAGACTGAAATTAGACATTTTTCAACATTCCTTATAATCAGGAAGTCAAGGACATACAGAACTTTTGGTAGTAAGGCTGACGTGCTCCAGGAGACTCCGATTTATTTTCACTGGTTCCTTTTAAAAGATGGGAGTACAGATAGTTCTTGATTTATAACCATTCATTTAGTGATAGTTCAAAATTACAACGCCACTGAAAAAGTGACTTATGACCATTTTTTCCACATGTATGACCATTGCAACATTCCCATGGTCACATGATCAAAGTTTGGATTCTTGGGAACTGGCATGTATTTATGATGGTTGCATGTGATCATCGCAAAAGGTGACACGCAGAGTCAATGGGGAAGCCAGACTTACTTGACAGCTAACTTACAACTGCCAGGATTCACTTAACGACTGCGGCAAGAAAGGTCATAAAATGGGGGCAAAACTCATCTAACAACTGTCTTGCTTAGCAACAGAAATGTTGGGTTCAATTGTGGTCATAAGTTGAGTACTATCTGTAGCTGATATGTTGGCTTAATTTTAAAAAAGAAAAGGAAGAAAATGTTGTCCCATCTATCCAAGCTGGCCCAGTGCTACTTTGCATCATGATTAATCTTGCTTCACTTCTTATCCAGTTGGAGGAGTATATATTAGCTATAAAACTGAGGGATAAAACTGCAAAAAGCATTCACTTTATGCAGACATTTTGTAAAATAAAGACTTCTAAACTAGAGATCCTGACTCATACATATCCTCTTTATTCATTTGATTTTAGAGTTTATTCTTGTTCTAGCAGGCAGACAGTTCTATGCATGGAAGTCGCAAGATACAAAAAAAAAATTGTTAATGACTAGTAAGATCAAAAAAATGTTGCCTCAGTGTTACTGGCTAGGACACCAACTGCTTTTGACTGCCTTCATATCCAGCACTTTCAGGTATTCTCAAAGGTTAACTCCAAATGGACAATAACTGTAAATTGAAGCAGAAAGGTGAAAAATATATGTGGCAGACTAATGAAAAAAGAATACTGCTCTTCATTATAGAATGATTATTTAATTATATCAATTGCCTTCTAGTTTGTGGATTTATTTTGCTTCATTTTTCACACTTTCTCAAATTTATAGCTTCATTTTTTTTCCTACTTCTTTCTGAACATCTTGCTTTTTCATTGAATGCAGGCTGTTTCTGTTATTAGGTGAACTCCGTGCTGTCTTTTCTCTCCATTATCCGTCTTTTTGTTTCATGCCTCTTGGTGTGCCAGAGCAAATTTTATCCTCTTTCTTTCCACCTACACTATTTACCTAAACACATATTTGTGGACCTCTCTTTACTCAGCTAAGGAGTGCATGTTGTGCACCTGCCTCAGTAAGGAAATTGTGGCTGTTATAGGAGGAGTCACGGGTATATTTATAGTCCTATCTGTTGGAAACCAACCATTCCAGCTGGAAGGAGTGCTTCAGCGTGGATGTAGTCTGGACTCTCTTCATAAACCATAAGAGAGCTAGGCATGACCTTCCTTGCATGACTTAGAGCTTTACCTCGTAGTTTCCAGAAAGCTACCAGTCTGGGGAGATTCCTGCGTAACAGGCAGAGAACAATAAAGTAGTCATCTTACACCTTACAACTGTGGGTCTGGTTGTTCACATCTAAGGTTACCTTATTTTAAATGAGCTAAACTAATAACCAATTTTGATCTTAGAAGAAAACACATTCATGTACCTTCTATTTATTTTATGTAATATTTTCCACTGGGTAGATACCAATTGATTGATCTTTCTTTCAAAAATTGCAAGCAATGAAAATTGCCATGTTGCCGTATTGTTCCTCCAAAGCATATTTAGAGAGACTGCAGACAGTGGCATAAACAACCATTTCCTCAGAACCTGTTGCAGTGAAGTTTGCTTTCATTTTATGAAGTGTCTAGGCTATCTTTCATCTGCATGGATGCCTTCATGGTGTAGAATAACAAAACATAGTCCTTTCTCCACTATTGTTTAACATTTAGATGAAACCATTGACAGAGATCATCGAGATGTTTGGGGAAAGTATCATTGTTATACTGACAATATCCAATTGTACATCAGCTTTTGTAGCATTTTCCTTATTAGCCTTCCTCCAGTGATAGACTATAATAGAAGAACTGAGTTGGAAGGGGCCTTGGAGGTCTTCTAGTCCAATCCCCTGCTGAGGCAGGAAACCCTACTCCACTTCTGACAAATGGTTATCCAATCTCTTCTTTAAAACTTCCAGTGTTGGAGCATTTACAACTTCTGGAGGCAAGTTGTTCCACTGATTAATTGTTCTAACTGTCAGAAAATTTCTCCTTAGTTCTAAGTTGTTTCTCTCCTTGATTCGCTACCACCCATTGCTTCTTGTCCTACCCTCAGGTGCTTTGGAGAATAGCTTGACTTCTTCTTCTTTGTGGCAGCCCCTGAGATATTGGAACACTGCTATCATGTCTCCCCTTGTCCTTCTTTTCATAAGACTAGACATATCCAGTTCCAGTAACCGTTCTTTATATGTTTTATCCTCGAGTCCCCTAATCATCTTTGTTGCTCTTCTCTGCACTCTTTCTAGAGTCTCCACATCTTTTTTACATCGTGGCGACCAAAACTGGTGATGTTAGGAACTGTCCTGACTTCATTCATTCATTCATTCTGGAATTTTTTCCCCGTAAACGTTCAGGAGTTGTATTGGATGATATACGTAAATACTTATAAATATTTAATATTTTTATTCTTCAGAGGAATTTTGATATAAAAATAAGTCAATTATTAACCACAGAAACATCAACAACATATTTGTATCCTAGCTGGAGAGGATGGGGTTTAATGCTCAAGAGATGAATTTACGCAGTTTAGGATATGACCCCACATTTTCTGTCCTACAGATAATGTAAAACTTCATTACAATCAAGTAAAAGTATTTAAAAAATATAGGAAGTGTTATAATAAGGAAGGACAAGCATACTGAGGAGAAAAACATTTTTTGCAAACATTTGGGGGGGAACCAGTGCCACCACACAGAATTTTACCAACTTACCTGTTGTCGTAGAGTTCTTATCAGACAGTATATAAAAATGCTGAGGGTGATGTGGGAAATCTACTAGCAATGGTGTAATACAACTACTTTCCACATGATTATAATATTGACAAGCAACCAGAACTTGCTAAGTTTTTTCTACATCTCATCCTCACATGGGCATAATTGTTCTAACTTGTGGACTTTTTCAATATCTCCCCTTTAGGATTGTTGTGGGAAGAGCACCACATTTTGCCAGGGTAGAAACTCTTCTATACCCCAGATAAATCAAATATGTGAGGTGTGAGATATATTTTAAGAGGTACTTCATGCATTGGTCCACCAGCAATTTAGGAGCTCGGCCAAGGTCAGTTTTCCATTTAACATTCAGAAAGCACTGTTTTATAAATGACATTGCCTGATCATATCCTTGTCTTTAAGACCTCTATACGTTGTCTATGGAGATTCTCAGTCATTCAGGTCATGGTTGTCCCAGAGATGCATTTTTAAGAGGCAACTTGACTTTCTGGTTTTCTATCAAGTCATTTCGCTTCTCATCCAAGGATGATTCTTCAGGTCTGAGAAGCGAAATGTCTTCAAAGAAAAACGAGAAAGTTCAGTTGCCTCTTTAAAAAGCACCTTTGGGACCTCTATATGTTGTTTATTTTCAAGAGAGTCATCCAAGAGCACTTATTTATTCAATTTATATTCTGCCTTCATTTGTTTTATAAACAATTCAAGGCAGCAAATTCCTTCTTTCTCCTATTTTCTCCACAACAACCTGGTGCAGTGAGTTGGATGGAGAGAGTGTGACTGGCCCAAAGTCATCCACTGAGTTTCAGCCTGGTGCCTTAACCACTAGACCAAACGGGCTCTCCTTATATACTTATACTGATTTCCCACTATCAAGAGGGCAAAGTCATCAGGGAGGAGGACAAATTTCAGTCAATAAGAAAAAATTAGCCTCTGGCTTCTACTTTTATCATACCTGGTTGAAAGTATGCTGTCATGGAGTCAATGGCTGTCAAAAATGACTTGAAAGCACATAATCAATCAATTAATAATCAATTCAAGTTTGATTGATGAGGCACCTCAAACATCACCTCGAAGAATTTGACTGGATTTATTCCAAGGAGGAAAAATTGGAGAATGATCCAAGTTACGGTCTATAGTGTGGTAATAGGCGAGGCCAAAACCTGGCTTAGAATGATTTAAGAGCATGCCCGCTGCATAACTTTCACTACCTGAGGCATTAAATCCCACCCCCATGTAGCATGAGACTTGTACAGTGTGAACCTTATTTATGTAGAAACAATATTTTTAGGCTTTGGGGCAAAGATCAGAATTTGCTTTTAGAATAACTGATTTGCAATTGGTGCTCTTTGCAATACTGAGCAATGGCTTGCAATATTCAGCTGAGGCCAACTGAATTCCTAGAGAGGATCACAGCATCAAAAAGGATAGAAGCAGCTTGGGGGAAATGATGATCTAGCTTGTGCAAATAATCAACTAAATTGTTCATATAAACGCTGAACAGGAGAGGGGCTAAAATGCAACTTTGATTGGCTCTAAGGTAATTTAAACTCTATTCAACTTATTTGCCTCCATTGTCAACCTGAAGTAACAACAGAAGCACTTTAAATGAAAAAAAAATGATTTAGCAAAAAATATACCCTTTCATAAAACAATATATTCAAAATGATACTTCCATGTCCTTTTAAAAGTTAAATGAAGCCTCATGGAAAGTGTTATGTATGTAGATTTGGGCGGGCAGTTTGAATTAACTGACCGTCAGCTGATTGGCTGACCACCACAGCTGCAAGGTATATAAAGGGAGCTGTTTCCCCTGGTCAGTTGCTGGGTTCTCACCCTACAATAAAGAGCTGTTGTCACTCACTGCCTGGCTTGCTGCATCCTCATTCACCCAACTTAACAGAAAGTATTAAGATAAAACAGAGACAAACAAACAGAAACATCTATCCATTCTGCACTTGAAGCTTGTGTAGAGCAGGGGTCTCCAAACTGGCAACTTTTAAGACTTGTGGACTTCAAGCTCCAGAATTCCTCAGCCAGTGTGGGAATTCTGGGAGCTGAAGTCCACAAGTCTTAAAAGTTGCCAGTTTAGAGACCCCTGGTGTAGAGGGAAGAAGAAATGGCTTTGAAGGACAGGAGGAACAGCTACTGCCAAGGCAATGGTCAGATAAAAGGGAGCTGAGCCCAGGCCAAGAAAGTAACATGAATAAGCCCCTCAACCCCTCCCTAGTACAAACAAAGACAGAGTGAATGAAGGAGGCCACACATTCAGATTTGCAAAGTTCTGTTTCTACAGCTTTACAATAAAATTAATACTGATCTACATGACGTTGATTTCCTAGTCTAGTCTATCTTGAAGGGCTGTCAGGCTGGTACAAATTCTATCACTGGAGTGTGTCTGCCTCAACTTTGGATCCCCAAAGAAGTAAAACTCACCTTGTGCCTTTCACCTTTCCTAAAACTTTAGTGTCAAATGCAGAATGAGCTGTTTTTTGTGAATTGGTTTTTTGGCTTATGACCAAACATTCCTCTATAAATTATTCATATCTTCTTCAGTAAGTAAATCCAGAGAAATTACATTGCCCTTTGTTCTCCGTATGACTTTTCAGCTCCTTTAGTTTCAGCAACTTTTTGTTCTTACTTCCATTAGTTCCCCTTTTAATACTCTTAACTTGTTATTATAAACTTGTTATTTTATGAAATTAAATTAAATAAATTGTGCTGACCATGTTCTTTCTGACTGTACTTCATTTATGTAGCCTGTTTTTTTTTTTTTTTACTTTTAATATGGAACCAAAGAGATATTTGTAGTAAACTTCTGATCTTGTCTAATATCCCTTATTTCTAGGCCTTTAGCGTTCAGAGTTAGGAACCTCAAGTTCATAATTGATCATTGTTCCATATATACACATGTATGGAACTGTGCAACTATCTTCTTCAGTCTCCATTAAGCATAAATCAGAGAGCAAAAAACATAAAACTGCATAGACAATATAAATCAATCAATAAATTAAAATGCCTGAATAAGTAAGAATGTCTTTGATCTGATGCCAAAGTATTGTAATGTTAGCCAGCTAAATTTCTTGAGGAAAGGTATTCCAAAGGTGACTGCAGAATAACAGAAAAAGATCTTTACTTCCTAATCTCATAATTGCTTCTCTGTTCATGCAGGAATTTGATGCATTAATGGTAGAATAAGGATTACTAGACCTAACAAGATCAAATGCAAAATGTTTGAGACCAAACTGATTGCCAGTGGCAACTGTTTCCCCTGCCCGACTTTTTTATTATATTATTTTATTTGTATTATTTATATAGTCGCCCATTTCACTTTTACGTAACTCTTGGCAGTTTGTAATAAAATCTATAAAATACATAAAATATACGATATACTATAAAAAAATAAAGCATTAAGCAGACAGTCATAATTTAATCAATCATCCACAGAACCAGGGCAGAGGCCTCAGGCCTGAGCACAAAACCAAGCATGACTGGCTCAGGAATTCTGGTAGTTGAAGTCCACAGGTTGTAAAAGGGCCATAGTTCCCTATTTGTTACAAGGGGTGCCATGAGAGAAAAGGTTGTCCTTCTGGGCTTTGCCAGCCAGCACTCTGTAGCCAATGGTACCCAGAGCATGGTCTTCCTGCTGGATCAGATAGGATGGGTAGAAACAATTGGGGAAAGACAGACCAATGAATAACCCAATTACTTGTGAGCCCACCATTCCAAGCGAGTTGGAAAAGGGGTTGTAAGAACTAAATCTTTCATCTATTATAAATAGGGCTTGCATTTCATACTTGACAGTTGCTGGATTTCTTCCTACCAGTTTTCTTAGTTCTTGTACTGCAGACACTTATTAGAAAAGCTGCACCTTTAAATCAAAGCCTGCAAAGCTTCTAGTTCTAGTCTTGACTAGGAGAAAAACCCAGTGGCACCCTGAAAATGGGCTCAGAAATGTGCCAATATAATTCAGGAATAAATACATTGTTTTGCCCAACCATTCAAAATTCTCCCCGCCAAAATTTAAACTAAATGAAGTTTTCACTATCGTCAAGGCGCTGTTAGTAACCAGAAATGATCTGTGGCATTTTGGTCCCTGAAGCAGGTCCTTTCTTCCTCCCTCTCTCCCTCCCTCCTTTCCTTCCAAATTCTCCCCAACATCATTTTCATCCTGGGTCACTCAGCCTGTATCCAATTTGGGATCCCCTGTTAAAGCAAAAAAGTTTCATAGCATAAAATGGGGACATACTATATTATTCTAGTTTAAGTTTAGATATACTATTTGTTATACCATCCCTCTGCTTGAATTAATGAAATCTGATTAATTTCTAATGAAATATCACAATCTGTTCCTCAACCAGTTCACTCTTTTTATTATTACAAATGGTACTTTTACCTTTCAGCCATTTTCTCTGCTTTATCAGAATAGAAGAATCCCAATCTCTTTTACTGTAATTATTCACATTTCTTCCTTCGTGCACTATAATTTCCCATCCATGCACTGATCAAGTTACTGCTTCAGGTTTCCTTGAGTGTCTTACTTATTCAAATTCTAGCATTTAGTTTTCCAATAGGCAGCAGTGAATTCTGAAAAAGGGAAGATCCAAGAGAGTTTAGGAACAAAAGTAGTGAAATAATAAGTCAAGGAAAGTCTTGGGAGAAGGGAATTGACTTTCAGAAACTTACAAAAAATAATCAAAATTTAATTCAGAAAAGAATTAAAAAGCTCATCAGAGCAGGGCCATGGTTGTATGGACTTCTGTCATATGGAGGCAAAGATGTCTGTGGGAGAGTAGAGATGCATGGGATAAGATGAATATTGAGGTTCAAACTCCATCTCTTTAGTATGTGGGTTATAAGGATTATAGGTTATCATATGCATGTAGGTATGGGGTAGAGCTTGCATTATGATGTTGCAATTTTTCTTTTGTCATTCTACCAAGCTGTTAGATTCTGCCTCAGTGCATTTTCAATCAATTTACATTAAATCTGCTTTCCTTTTGCCACGCACAATAGTGATAGACCAATACATTCTTATCTCAATGTGCTTATTATTTATGGAGACTGACTGATCTCAGGTAACATAATCTCAACTCTTCATTGAAATCAAAATACTGAAGTATTGAAGACTACTTTCAAAAACCAGAACAAGGTGCTAAATGCTTTCTGAAGAATGATCTTTTGCCCCACTGCTTCCCATAACCCATGCCATTCCAGGATCAACCAATGTTAACACTTTTATGGGTTCAGTGGGGATGGTTTTTGTAGAGCAAAATTGTTTGTTTTGTTTACAGTAAAGTAAAATCCTATCTATAAGTCCATCAGAAAAGCAGTGATTTTTCTGTTTGCGGCTAAGAGGTTTACTTATTTCCACATTTCAACAGAGAAGCATGGATTAATTGTGATTATTCAGGGACTGCACAAGGCAGCTGATTGCTAATATAAAAGCAAGCAGGCTCTGATTCAGTCAAATGCAATTTATTCAGAAATTGATATCAGATTTTCTAGCCTCCAGTACTGGGATTCTTTCTAATGAAGAAAGGACCAGATACTACCAGTAACTTCTTTGCATAGTTAAAGAGTAACAGATTCTATTTGTTTCTCCTAATTTCATCTAATATCAGTCTGTAGTCAAGTGGGCCTCAGATTTTCCTGATATCCAGACCAAAGGCAGAGTAGGACAATTAGGAACAGACTTTTATTTCGTCAGGAGATAGCAGATGGATGAATTAGTAGCACAAGCTCACAAGCATATTATATATTATGCACTAGGCAGTATTTTACTGTGTGGATGAAGGAACGAGTAGAAATTCACTGAAGTGAGGCTGAGTGCATCTTTTCAGGAAGATTCTGAACAGCAGCTGTGAATAACAAAAACAAACTCAAGTCTACACACGAAACAAAAATATCCTATCCCCTATCCTGGGGAAAATATAGCTGTGTAGATGGGAATGGAACTCAACTGGATGAAAATAATCAGATATTATCCCAGGCTATTTTCAGAGAGTGGTCCATCTGGAATGGGCAAGGATATCTGTGAGGGAGGAAATGAGATTCGTATAACAAAGAACACCATCATGGGATCATGGATTCTGATATACAGAAGACAATGTTCTTGAGACAAGGATCCTTCTACATCAACAGCGGGACGTGCTGCTCTGAGGGCTCTAGTTGGAGCAAAGGGAATCAGAGATCCTGTCTAAATACAGTGTAATCTCCTTGTGTGGAATATACTGACACCATTCCAAGGTAGAAATTATATAAGAAACAACTGATGGACTGATCATTTGGATTTAAAACACTTAAGAACAGCAACTGGTAGAATCTCTTTCCCTCCCAAGAACAGTCATCTTGGGAGCTGACCAACACAGGAGAGCCGATATACAGTTTCTGCATTTCATTCATGTCCTCTGTTTTGCTCAGTTCGGTGACATAAAAATAGATGGAGGAACGAAGGGGTAAATGTTGGTTGATTAGTATTCAAGCATAACACACACTCATGCATTCTATATACAACCAACTGTTGTAAAAATAGAATGGTGTATCATAAATAGGTGTCTGTCTGGGTTTTGTGTAGCCTCAATGATTATTTCATATGATCGGTCAGATACTGAATACAGAAGAACTACTCAAGTGCCTATGATTAAGCCTTTTTTGCACATCCCAGAAGGTGCTGGATGGAGAGAAGGAAAACTATTCCTTATGATCTATTCTTAAAAGCTGATAGGTTGTACAGAAGCTTTGAACCAATTTTCCTCCCTCTGTCCTTTAAAAGAGCTTGGTCATAATGGTACTAAAGCATGGAAAGCCACCGACTTTGCCACTTAGTGCTTATCCACATTTACGTCACTTTTGGGAAAAATCTCATGGCAGAACTCTAGGCACACATGGTACAACAGAACATCATTATTTTAATGACTGTGTTAGAAAACGTTTCTTCAAAATGGATTTTGAACAGATTATATTTAACAGATTTATTGAGTGGCGTGGTGGCCTAGTGGGGAAGATGCTTGTCTTCCACTTGGAAGGTTGAGTTCAATCCTAGGCAGCAACAGATGTTTCTCTGTCAGGCGCAAAGAGAAAATATCTGTTGCGAATACTGCATAGACATCAGGAAGGGCATCCGGCCAGTAAATACTCAGTTCCATTCAGTTGCCCCGACTTTACCCAGAATAAAGGGATTACACAGGTTCGTAAAAAGAAAAAAAATTTTTTTAACAGATTTATCAACTGAACTAACAGAGAAGCAACCCTTGCAAAAGTCTATCAAAACTTCCCATTTCTGAACAGAGTAAGTATGCAGAAATAATTAGGGAAACACATCAGCTCCCTGGATGTTCCATTTTAGACCTCAAGGTGGCAATACTTGAGAAAAAGAATTACAGAGACTGATTAGGTTGCAAAACAGCTTAGCTGAAATTCGTTTCAAAATTCAACACAATTTTACATAGACTAAACAGAATTCAAAGCTTCCGCTACACACCTTATCAAATTGCTTGTGTTAGTTAGTTATTCTGTGGCATGTCCAACTGGCTTTTTACGCAGCCATGTTCCTTATCTTCACCATTTTCCCTGGTTCTCCTTTCTTACATGAAGTACTTCATGTAAGACTTACATGAAGTATGATATGTACTTCTTTCTCGGAGAATAACCATATATATTTAATAGATTTATTAGAGTTTGAGAAGCATTATCATGTCCAGTGCAATAGATTGACTGCTCTCCAAAAACACAATTTTTGTTTGCTTTTTTAATTATTATTATTATTTCTGGACATGATCTAAGTAATTTATCTCCCAACCCCAAAATAATTCTCTATCCTCTTTTCTCATCATTCTCCCTTCTGTAGATTATTCTCTTCTCTGCCTTCCTTCTAAATACTCTCTCTCTTGCTCTCTCTCTTTCCAAACTATTTTCTATGAAATGAGTTATAATCCATGAAAACATGTATAACACAACTAATTAATTCTTAAAATGTCAAACACCCCAAATTTCTGAGAAGTGTGGCACACATATATGGTGTTAATACTACCAACGAAACTGACTTGTTGAAGAAAGCTAAGGTGGAAAAGAATAGCATTTTAGTTGCCTGTTAGCTAAATTTGGGAAGAACCATCAGTCAATAGTAAAACATGTATTTACATGTTTTACATTCAGAAGATTTTGGATTTAATCTGTAGCATTTCCAGACTGACCTGGAAAAGGTTACCTCTGAAACTTTGGATAGCAGCTGTCAAGTCAAGTTATATAAATAGTACCATACTATATTTGATTGAGTGTAAGGTAGTTTCTTCCATCAGGCTGTACTAATGAAGCAGAATTCAGAATTAATCAACTGCTTTAAGTTCCTGAATTCAGTAATTATCTGGATTATAATTAGGGCTGAACATGGACCATCCAATTTACTTCCTCGGTGTTAGTCCAGAGGGAGAGGATTTAGCTGGTTGTCACTCATTTTAAAAAGACCTAAGTTGAATATGTTCCAAGCTTGAAACAAAACACTTGGGTACCACAAGTTCTGGAATCAAGACAAAATACATTGAGACTGCCCTGCTAAAATTTTGAGCAGTGTTATTCTATTCATTCTAGAACTTCCAACATTTGAATCCAGATTCTTTTTTTTCTTTTTTTTTTGCTCAAAAAGTTGAGGAAAAAAAAGTTCCAGTTGCAGAGGGCATAGGGAATGTATCAGAAGAATAGGAGTGAGAGACATTGCCAAGATAAAAAGGGCTTCAGCCGGAGTCAAGAAAATGACTCGGAAAAAGCATCTCAGACAAGCACTTCCCTGGTTCACACAAAGATCAGGCGAGGGAGAGGGAAGCACAATTCTTGTTACTGTATTTGTTCAAATAAAAGTGGTCCTGGCCTGCATCATATTGGTTTCTTAGTCTGGTCTATCTTGTAGAGCTGAGATCAGTCTATTCATTACAGGTAACAGGTAAAGCGGAACAGGTCTATCTCTACTGCTATTGGCTGAGACTGAACAGTATAATGAGGGGGCTGGCTCTGAGAGGAAAAATATAGTTATATCAGCCTAACTCAGAAGCAGATGCTGTTGCTGCTGCATAGGTGCATGGTTGCATTGCTTGTGTACATTTTGTGTTTTTCTTTTTGCATGCTAATAGTCATTAAGAGTCTCTGGAGGTGGCAGACTTATGAATGGGAATGGAAAAGGTGGATAGAATATGTTCAGAACAAATACCAAACTAGAAAGTATCAAATAGCTTTTATTTGAAAATAATGTATTAGAAATATTTTAATGTAAAGAGACAAAGAGGAAAAATTATACAGGGGGAGGGATGGGTTCAAGCTTATATATCAGTGTTATTAGTTATGAGTACATAATAGGGAAGTCTGGGGGGGGAGGGTTAGGGAGGGTTAGGGAGGATGGGAAGTTTGGGGAGGGAGGTGGGGGGGGTGAAAAAAGGGGTGAAAATGTAATTGTAAAACTTTTGCAATAAAAAAAAAAAAAGAGTCTCTGGAGGTGGCAATACCTACGGTAGATTTTAAAACTAAACAGAGGTAGTTCAATACATGGATAAGAAGTACCTGAGAATTCCAGGACTGCTAGCTAGACTGGGAAATGTTCTTTAAACAATCCCAGAAGGCAATAGGAAGTCATGATTCTTATACTGCAAGGACAACTGCATGGATGTAGTCATCATGAACTAAGCTCAGCATGACATGTAATGACTTCAGAGACATATTCATGTTGCTTTCTGGGCAATAAAATGGAAAGGATAGCCTTCTTCTGGGAACTTTCTCGGCTGTCCAGCATACCTTACAACCCTGAGTTTTGGCTGTGATTGATGCCTGTTTAGATTTAGGCAAATATAAATGGGTATGTTTGAATATGCATAGGGCAAGTATTGCTGACATTTTCAAAGTGCACGTTATGAGTACAAATATGTCTTTGTGTATGCTTCTGAGCTTTCAGGGGGCTATAAATGCAAAGGGCTCCTTGTTTATTTCTTCTTCTTTGGTAGTTACCAGTATGTGTATTTTTGTGCCTTGATGCTGAATTTTAGGGTGGAATGAAAATGCCACAATTACTGGGTTGGCTCTGCAGGTTTGCTGGGGTTTATGTTTACAATTGTGATTTAATATTCTATATCCTCTTCTTACAACTTTTTTGATGTTGAGAGCTTTGCAAGCGGAGATACTTAACTGCTAGTATTGAGCTTTGCAACCCAGCAGATTGAGTAGTGATTAGCTTTACTACCATAGTGAACCATCTTCTCTTTCTCCTTCTGCAAAAATAAAGACCTGGCACAGTGGCTTTTCGCAGGGTTTGTAAAAAGGCAGAGTAAAATGCCTTTTTAGTTAATAATATGCCTTTTTAGGCATAAAATGCCTTTTTAGTTAATAATAGTTTATTATTTAATTGGAGGCTGATAAAATTCAAAGGTTCCAGGTGGTATACAGAAAGTGTATAGAAACCCACAGAGCACCACATCAGCAAATTTGGTGCATCTAAATGCCAATCGCTCCTCCTTTGCTTATTGAGATAACAAATCACTCTGGCATCTGAGCTGTTTGAAAAGCCAGGTTTTCAGTTCTTTTTTAAGATTCTGCCTAGATGAAGCACCAGGGGAAAGATATTCCAGAGTGGAGTTAGCCACTGTAAAAGCACAGCTCTGGGACCCCACAAGATGGCACTCTTTAATTGGTGGGACCTGGAACATGCCCACTCTGTGATCTTATAGAATGGGAAAAAGGCTGCCCTTAAATAACCTGCCCCTATGCTATGTGGTAACATATACGAATGTTCACATGTGCAAGGCTTTATTCATGGAAACTAGCACCTTGAACTTAACACAAAAGCTCACCAATATCCATCCACAGCTTGCACAGAAGAGTGGGCTCACTGAAAGTGCACATATAAATGGATGCAGCATAAACTATTGGTTCACAATCACATTTCTCTGGAAGGAACTGGGTGAAGATCTGGAAGTTCTCCAGGATTCAAGCTCTGTTGAAAGAGCAGGTGGAGACCATGGTTAGAAAATTCTTTAACCAGATGTGGATGATGCAATCTTTCTTGAAACATGAGCCTCTGGCAACTGTCACTCATATCCTAATCCTATTGCATCTGGATTATTTAAATGCATTGATTTGAAGGCTATTCTGAAGCTGCAGGGGTTCAAAATGTGGCTGTCTAATTTCTAATGGATCAGTCTCAGTTCAGCAACATTACAAGTAGTCCTTGGGTTACGACAATCGGGACTGGGATCGCAACCATTAACTGATGGGTCTGCGAAGTATGTCATTATGTGACTGCATTCCTTTGCGACAGCAATCCCTGCAGTCCCTGTTGCTGTCATAATGCCATGACTGCTTGAGTTGCTAACCAGGAAGAGGCAGGAGTCCCAACTAAAGAGCACAGGGGTTTTGGGGGGTGGGGAGGTCCACTGAGTCCTGGGAAGCACAGGTTGGGTGGCAAGAGCAGTAGGTAGGCACTGGGAAGAGCAGGCAGCTGGCAAGGGCCACAGGTGAGTGTTAGGGTGGGGAGGGCAGCGGAGTACTACAGCATATAAGAACCCTGGGAATTTCCTTTGTGGGAAACTGGCAGGGAAGGTTGCAAATGATGATCATGTGACTGTGGGGACACGACAGTCCCAACTTTGCAGACTAGCTTGAAATCTCCCTTGTTTGGCACTCTTATAATTTGGAATGAGTGTTTGTAACCCAAAGACATCTTGCAAGAATTGCACTGGCTACCAATAGGTCTCCAAGTACAATTCAAAGTCATGGTTGTGACCAATACATTCCTATACTGTATGGCCTAGGGCCCTGACTTCTTCTGAGACTGCCTTCTCCAAGCAGAATCTTTCTGTTCTGCATATGCTTTTCTGGGGAAAACAGTTGGTGATCACACTCCCCAGATGGTTTGGGGGATGGCAGCTGGGAAGCAAGCTTTCTCTGTAACAGTGCCAACCTTTGGCATTTCCTCCTCCCAGAGGTGAGAATGGCCCACTCTTTCATGACATTCTGGTAGCAGATGAAAACCACCCACCTTGGTCAAAGCTTTGGAAGATGAGTTGAAAGAATATTGGATGCTCTTGCACTTGAGGGTTATGTTTTCAGCTGTTAGGTGACATGTAGTCCTATGTTGATTTTATTGTTAGATTTTATGCATCTATCATTGTAGTAAAGTGGCCAGAATCTGGTGAAGTAGGCAAGAGACAAATGGTGTGGAAGGAAGGAAGGGAAGGAAAGCTCAATATGGATTGGGACAATAATACTGTTTATAAAAACGAAAGAAAAGCTTTATTATTTCCATGCAAGTGTGTGTTATTTAAACAACCATGTGTTATTTACAATTTTATTCACTTATACAAGGAAACCACTAAAAATAACGACTTACAGGAGGGATAAATGAACAGAGAAAATCTAAACGAAAACAAAACCTAGTACAATCTAAACATTATTTTTAAAGAAAATAAAAGATTGATGTTATGTTTGAAAGGAAAGATGTGAAGTTGGGTAAACAAAACAAAGTATATAATTGTCGCAGTAATACTGTCTTATTTGGGGCTCTACCAATATTACAGAGCAACATGCTCAAGATATTCAAACTATCCTGACTAGACATATTTCGTTGATTTGTGGGGGGGAAATACATTTTAGATAAATCTCTATTTTTTACACTTGCCTGATAAATTCTTGTTCTGCTTAAGGTGTTTTGCCATAGTTAAAAAAAAAACTTAAAAATATGTCTTTTTATGTTATTGTAAATAGACGTATTCTAAATGCTATGTTGATACCAGAAGAAATACATATGTTATGTATGCATATTGTATATATGTCTGTATAGATACTTTTTGCTGATATGTAAATGAATATGCTGAAAACACAGAAGTAACTAATCGGCAGTAAGCAATCTAATTATCTTTGAATTCTGTAATTGAATATCTCTGAATATTCAGAAGCAAAGCACGAAGATCCTAGATTTCTAAAACTTGTGTCCAATATTTAGGATTCAGAGGTGATGGGTCTGCTTCATAAATGGTTCACTGAGGATTGTTGTTACTTGCTTAGCTATAAAATGTTCTACAATTTTAGTAGAAGCCTCCATTTTTCAATCTGTTTCCCTATAGAAAAGCTGCAACCTTTTTTTTTTTTTTGACATTTGTTAAATTGCTTTGAATTTAATTTTATCATAGGGAAATAAGATACAAGTGTCCAAATATTGTAAAAACTTTAATTTAAAAAACAGATGTTGAATTGGAACTTAGTAGAATTTGCTCTCCAGTGAGTTAATGAATAACTGAAAGTGATTAAGTCTACTAATTTTTTTAAAATGCCCTATTCCAAAGCCGCACAGCCACTCAACAAAATTTTCAAACCTGGTTTGTGGTATCAGTTCAAAGAGAAAAATTCTCGCTTTGGGGTGTGTATGTGTGTGTCTCTGTACCATGGCTAAAGGAGCTCTTCAGTTTATGACTAAAGTCAGTGTGTGTCCAATTTTGTGGATTAGCCACAGCTGGTACAGGCTGTGAATGAGAAGTTTCATTTTGTACTGGGCAAGTGAGGTAGTGTCATCCTTATTCTGCAGCTCTTTCTCAAAGCTGCTTGAGCGAGAAAGAGAGGAGAACTCAATTCAGAGGAGGTGAAAGATTTATGCCCACTTGTGATAAGGCAGGGATCCATCTTCATAAGGTGACATGTGATGGGGGGAAGAAAGCAAAGCAAGTAATTTGATAACTGAATGCCATCATATTTTGGATAGGTTTCAGAATTCTAATGGGAAAATGTTTTGGAACAT